>NC_073244.2:70665000-71290000 GCF_029281585.2 Gorilla gorilla gorilla
AAGGGTGAGAAACCGTACTGAGAAAGTCAGGGTTATTAGGTAAACAGTCCCATTGGATGCTGAGATGTCAATCTCTTTCCCAAGGATGCTGGCAGGAGGCTGAAGTTACCTTCTTGTAGGATTCAGACGATGGAACGAAACATGCTTGCAGGGAGAGTGCCCCCAAACTGGCGTAGCCACATTGCCCTATGGATCTGTTTGCAGCATCCACTCATACTCAAGCTGCTTGCTCACATACCCTAAGAAAAGGGTCTCCTTGGGGAGTGGGGTTCCCCTATGTCCCTTCCAGCCAGTAAGCCCCACATCTACCTGCTCAGAGCTGTCAGCCAGATTTGTGGTGCCCCTCTCTTGCATATAAGCCAACAACTAGGAGAGAATAGAGAACACACTGTTTTTTTAAAAAAGTTACTGCTGTTCTCAGAGAAATAAGGAAAGACATTGTAAATGAAAGAACAACAGGAGGCAGCTAAAAAGATGAACATTCAGAGAATAAAAACACTCTTGGAAAGTAAAAATATGCTACAAGAGAGACCAGATGAAGTAGCTCATGCCTGTAATCCCAGCACTCTGGGAGGCTGAGGTGGGAGCATCACTTGAAGCCAGGAATTTAAGACCAGCCCTGGCAACATAGTGAGAACCTGTTTCTACAAAAAAATAAAAAAATTAAAAATGAGCCAGGCACAGTGACACATGCCTGCAGTCCCAGATACTTGGGAGGCTGAGGCGAGAGGATCACTTGAGCCCAGGAGTTCGAGGTTACAGTAAGCTATGATGGTACCACTGTGCTCTAGTCTGTGAAATAGTGAGACCCCCCCCCCCACCAGAAAAAAAGCTACCAGAAATGAAAATCTTAACAGAAGGTCTGAAAGATACAAGTGAGAAAATTTCCAGGAAAATAGAGTAGAAAGACAAAGGAATGGAAAATTGGAGTGAAAAGATAAGAACATTAAAGGACCCATCCCAGATGCCAATAGCCAAGTAAGACGCATCCCAGAAACAGGGAGCAGAGCAATAGAAGGGAAGGAAATAAAAAAAAATTTCAAGGCAGTTTCCCAGAACTGAGAGATGTGAATTTCAAACTGAAAAAGCTCACCAACAATAGTGATAAAAAAAGGTCTGTGACTGTACTAATAAAAAGAATTCTTCCAGCCAAACTTCAATCTAATGTTGAGGGCTAGACAATGTGTTTCAGATATGGGACATGTAAGAATTTTATCTTCCACACCAGAACACCCAGAAAGCTCCACCAAAACAAAGGTGTGAACTAAGAAAGAGGAGACCCTGGGTCTCAGGAACAGGAAGGAACATAACAGAAGGTGGGTTGTAGGAGGAGCCTGGATGATGCCAGACAAAGGTGGTGGCTGAGAGGTAGATGGCGGGGGCCTCTGGTCCGTAATGCCTGGATGATTGGGCAGGATCCCTATCCTGTGTCAAGGTCCCTCCTGCCCACCTGCTCTGTCTACTAACCTGCTGTCCTTGTCAGGTCCCAGCCCTACCTGTCCTGATGCCTGATCAGCAGGATGCAAGCCCAGGAGGCCATCCAGGATACCAGGACTGGGAGAGAATGTGGGTACGGGGAATACTCGCCCTGCTTGCAAAAGGTTTTACTAGGGTGGGGAGTTTCTAGAAAGTAGAGGGGCTGTGGGAATCAGTGGTAGTGGTGGGTGGCTTTTTTTGAGGGCAGAAGATGCTAGAGGAGGTTGAACCTTATAGGGGATGATCTAGGGAATGGGGGACCTTGGGGATGCTGGAGTAAGAGGGCTGCCTGCGTAGGGCCAGGAGTGGGGTCGGCAGAGATGGTGCTGTCCATGCGGAGGGCCTAGCCCCCACCACACCCCATCTCACTTACCTGGGGAGAAGATGCCCCCAGCTTCCTCATGCCACAGGGCCCTGGGGTGCTCCCTCCATGAGGGACCCTCAGGCCCAGGCTTGCTGTGGGGAAAGGCCTGGTCCAGCACGGTCCCACATCTCTGAAATCACAGTGGTCACTGCTCATCTGTGCCTGGCTGGGCTCAGGGAGGGACCTACCTGACCCCACCCAGCAACTTCCAGGGAAAGGAGGAGAACATGGACCTGGGCAGGACTTACCTGGGCCTCCTCAGGCAGGAGGGTGGGTACAGACTCCTGGGTGGCAGCTAGAGGCCCAGACTCCAGGAAATCTAGAGAGGAAAACTGGTATCAGGCAGCCTGAGTGAGTTTCCACCCCACTGCCCTTCTTAGTGGTGTGCCAGGTGCTGGGATGCAGAGAGGTGGGATTCTTGGTTGTGGGCTTGGGTTGGGGAGGGCAGTGCAGGGTAGCTGAGGGCCCAGCTCAGGGGCTGGGTGAAGCAGAGTACCCTGGAAGGCCGGGGGTTGAGCTGCAGTGGGATGAGATGGGCTGAGGTTTGTGCCCCTGTAGCCGTATGTGAACCATGGGGCAAGGTGGTCAGCGGGGGTCAGAGGTATTGTACAAGGGTCCACATAGGAATGGCAGGGTGTGAGCAGCTAGTTCAGGTGCCCTGCCTGGGAGGTGAAAGGGGTCATACCCCTAACACTACGAGGTCCTCCCTCAGCAGCTCCTAATTATACCTCTGCCTGCTGTCTGTTCCCCAGTGACAAGCACATATTGCCTAACGCATCTCCTTGGGGACTGAACACCACATGCCATCCGTACTGGGAAACCCCAACAGCCTGCTCCATGCCATGGGGTTCGTGTGTACAGGGCTGTGGCAGTCAGGCTTGGTGTATGAGGGGTAGTGACAGCACTGGCTGCGGTGGAGGGGAGACCTGACTGGGTAGAATGTGGGGGCTGCTGGCAGATGGAAACCATTCCATTTATAACAAACCTGGCCCAGTGGACTTCAGACTGACTGCTCAGGCCAGGTTCCCTGGCCCACCCAACCAGACCTTAGGCGCGCCCACCGTGCATGCCCTCACCTGAGTCCTCTGTAACCTCTGGCTCCTCTTTCACCTGCAGGCCCAGTGGTGATTCCTGCATAGTCCTAGGAGGTGTCTTGGGCCCAGGCTCTGGAGTTGGAGGCTCAGTTTCAGGTACGGGCTGGAAACTGGAGGGCTCCATCTTCTCTGATAGGACCTCCTGGCCCTGCACCTGGACTGTGACCTGGGGAGGTGCCCCCACCATCAGAAGTCCTACCAGAGAGTAAGGCTGGCCGCAACCTGGGGTTTGTGGGCGCCCATCCCACTGCAGGATCCCAGGGGCCTGCCTTGTAAATACCTACTGACCAGGTCCTCCCAGGACCTACCTCCCCTAGGCCCTGAGCAAAGAATGAAGGGACCACCTGCAGTCCCTCCCCTGCTCTGACACTGTGGCCTTCCAGTACCTTCCCCATATCCCCCTAGCCTGCAGCTCCTATGTCCACGTGACTGCAGGTGATGCAGGAACGGGCTGGGGAGTCTGGCCCTGGAATCCCTCTGCCCTGGGCAGCCTTGCACAGGGTCTCTGTTGCAGGTGGCCACTTCTGTACCACAAGGGAGAACGTGTGTCTGGCAAAGCATGGTGCTACCCAGGGTGAGGCCGAGCTGGATGATGCTCCAGTCCTGAACCCCACTCATGGACACTCACTCACCCATCTCCGGGGTCCGCCCGGCTCCCGGCGCAGCCCATCTACTAGGGCAGCAGCCTCCTCGGGGCTGCCTGGCCGCTGCCCCTGCACACGGGCCTGGATCTCAGGGGGCAGTGCGCCCAGGAACTGCTCCAGCACCAACAGCTCCAGCATCTGCTCCTTGGAGCGTACCTCTGGACGCAGCCACTGGCGACACAGCTCTCGGAGCTGGGCCAGGGCCTCTTGGGGCCCTGTGGCCTCCTCATAGCGGAAGCACCGGAAACGCAGGCGTGCAGCTTCAGGGCCTGGGTCCCATAAGGCAGCCTCACCCTCCTCCTCAGAGTCCTCTAGCTTCACCATGACAGGCCCCTCATCTTCTGGGGGTGCTCGGTCTGGGGAGCCCAGCACCGCAGGCCTCATAGAGGGTACCAGGTCAGGTATCTGAGGCCAGTGTCTGCCCCTGGTGAAGAAATAGGATGAGGTTGTTGCAAAAGGAGTACAGTGAATGCTTCACTGCCTAGTCTATGCTGTACCGTTTGATCCTCAGACCTACCCCATGTGGAAGGCAGATGAGGAAACAGGCAAAGAAAGGCCATCTACAACCCACAGACTTATGCAGCTGGAAGCCCTCCCTTAGCCACCTGTATCCCTGGTCTTCTCTCCGCTTGGGCCTGTGCAAAGTCTCTGATAGTCTCCCTGCTCCAAACACAGGCTTTTTTTTTTTTTTCTTTGAGACATGCTGTCAGTCAGTTGCCCAGGCTGAAGTGCAGTGGCGAGATCATGCGTCACTGCAGACTTGACCTCCCGGGCTCCAGAGATCGGCCTCCCAAGTAGCTGAGACAACAGGTGTGTGCCACGACATCCGGCTAATTTCTTAATTTTTCTGTAGGGATGGGATCTTACTATGTTGCCTAGGCTGTTCTTGAACTCCTGGGCTCAAGCAGATGATCCTCTTGCCTTGACCTCCCAAAGTGCTGGGACTTACAGGTTTGTTCCACCATGCCGGCCCACAGGCTGTTTTTTAGGACTAGAAGACACTTCTCTCCCCTGTATCCTTCCCTTCTTCTACATGTGCAACCTCATTCCTGCGCTACAGCTCTCTCTTTACCAGGTGGATGGCATCTATACACCTACAGCCTGGGCATCAGCATCACTGCTGGCATCTCCCCCTACCCAACGCCAGCCCTTACTTCACCTTCTACTCTCTCATCTACTTCGATGTGGCTCCTCAGTTGGGCCCCACCATCATTCCCCTCCCAGCTTGGAAGCCTCACTCCACCTAATCCTCCATGTCAACCTGTGCAGTCACTTGTATGGCTCAGCTCCCAGGCAGC
Source organism: Gorilla gorilla gorilla (assembly GCF_029281585.2). Lineage (NCBI taxonomy): Eukaryota > Metazoa > Chordata > Mammalia > Primates > Hominidae > Gorilla > Gorilla gorilla. The sequence continues at coordinate 70,669,877 of NC_073244.2, forward strand.
ACCCTCTCTCCCTACTCAGCCCCATCTTCTAAGCCCAACATCACACTACGCAATGCCCCATCTCAGCTTCCTGATTTAGCTGGGGTTGGAAGGGGATGGGGGAGCTTCGCAATGGGTGGGGGGGCGGCAAAGGCTCCAAGACTGCTGGAACAGGAGCCTGCAAGGAAGTCCCGAGGTTCTGATTCCGCCCATCTTCAGATCACTGTGCCTTCGAGAACTTGTTTCCTCATTTGCAAGTGGGGCTGACCTCCCTCCTCGCGCTGTTCCTTCTGCAGCTGCGGCTTTAGGAAGGAATCTGCGTTTATGAAGGGGATGGCACCGCAGAATCATTCCCCCGTGGGTGGCATCGATTTCGAGGGCCGCCTCATCCTGGGGGCCAAGCCTCCACTCTTCAAGGTGCCAAGTCAACCTGAAACCCTGGGAGAGACTTGGGTCATAGCCAAGATGGCAGGTACCTACGGAGGGTCCCGAAATACACTTCCCAGAAGTCCAGGCGGCAACTTCCGCTCCAGGGTGCCAAGGTAGGTCCTGACGACGCCTAGGCAACCGGGGGCGGGGCTCCCAAAGCCTGTCGTCGTGGCAACGAGTAGTGATTGACAAGCCTCTCGCTCTAGCCCTGGGCGCTCCCGCAAGGACTGCCCGGATTCGTTCCCCGCGCTTCCGGTCTCACTGGGGAGCCGGAATCCCCGAGTCTGCAGCCACCGCCCCCGTCCACACGCTAGCCCTCCCGGTTAAGGGGACCCCGCCCTCACCTCTGCGCTCAGCGGGCCGCTCCGCGCTCCTGAGCACGCGCAGTCTTCGACTTCCCCCTCCCGCTGGACTACGTCTCCCAGGATGCTCCGCGCACCAGCTCGAGCGCCTCCTTGCCCTTCCCCCACCCTCGCCCCCGTTTCTACACCCTCTCCTCCCTTCCCCTAGCGGTGGTCGCAATGATCAGGTCATACTCCTGGCCGCTTCTTCCCATGCTCCCCGCCTCGAATCCGTGCGTCGGCATGCGCAAGCCTCTCGGGTACGACAGACGGCAGCACCGCCTACCAGATCGCGCATGCCCCCCACCACGTTTTCCTCAATTCTCTACGGGCCTTCCTGAGATTAGCAGGATCCTGCACCAATCACGGCCGTCATTAGAACTCCGTCGGTGCCCCACCGCGTCTCCATGGCAACTCCCTACAGGAAGGGGCCTCTGCTACTTCCTAGACCGCAAAATGGAGAAAGGCTTGGCCCGATGCTTTCCGGCAGATGTAGTCAGCAGGCCCTTCGTGTGTACGTGCGCGCGCGGCGCGATGACGTTCCTCTGTGCTCATGGGCGAGGGGCGGGCCCTGAACGTCTCCATGGTAACCTTGGGACACGACTCGACATCGCCTGGGTAACCCGGAGACGCGGCGGGCGTTGAAAATGCAATGGGGCATGTGGGATGAGGAGGTGGGGAAGGGTACTGGGGCAGAGAGATGCCGATCGATAGAAACAGCGAGGAGAGAGGGAGAGAGACCAGAGACTCAAGGGCAAAGAGAGACGAAGGACCGGCGGGAGGAAGAGAGAGAGAGACAGAGAGACAGACTCACAGACTGGGAGGACCGGAGACTCGACGCGAGGAGAGACAGTGAAAATAAGTGAACAAACATAGAGACACGGGTCCAAGTTATAAGAGGGCTGAGTGGATCAGAGGGTCAGGGCCGGGCAAACAGGTGTCAGAACAGTTAGCAAGAGAGAGGCAGATCAGAAAGGGATGCAGATGAAAGAGACACAAAGAAGGAAACGCAGAATGGGTTCACAGAGACAAGAAATGCAGATATCCAGACTCAAGAGGTAGACAAGAAGGAAGAGGGACAGAAACAAGAGGGGAGAAAAGGGACAGAAATTAGAGATACAGTAAGATGGATTGACAGTTTTCAAAGACCTAGAGAAAGATGACAGCACGAAGAGAGACAGGGAGAATCCGAGGTAAAACTGTTAGGAAAACTTAGGAGTCCAGATGCTGTCCAGTTATATGCTACCTTGTACAGGTTGATAGGTTGCAAATGCTTTCTGTCCAGTGTATCGCTTTGTAGCTCACTAAGCAGTTTTGTATCCAACTTTGTGCTTTTATTTCAGTGTTTTTCTTTTTCTTTCTTTCTTTCTTTTTTTTTTTTTTTTTGACGGAGTCTCGCTGTTGCCAGACTGGAGTGCAGTGGCACGATCTCGGCTCACCGCAACCTCCGTCTCCCAGGTTCAAGCGATTCTCCTGCCTCAGCCTTCCGAGTAGCTGGGACTGCAGGCTGCTCCACCACACCCGGCTGATTTTTGTATTTTCAGTAGAGATGGGGTTTTACCATGTTGGCCAGACTGGTCTTGACCTCCAGACCTCTGGTGATCCGCCCACCTCGGCCTCCCAAATTGCTGGAATTACAGGTGTGAGCCACCGCGGCCGGCCAGTGTTTATTCTTCCTTTCCTGTCTTCCTAGAATCATCTTGCTGCTTCCCTCAGTACGGTAAATAAATCTTTGACACATGCTCACTGAGAGTCATGTTTTTAACTGTTTTGAAATTATATTTGGCAGTCTGAAGGGAACCTGTTCTCCGGGCTAGGGGACAAACAGGGAAAAAGAAAATAGTGACACATACCCAGGAAAGGAAGGAGGAAGGGAGGGTGATGTAAGACAAAGACATTAGGCGGCGAGAAAGCCAGCCTTTGGTCAGAAGCAGCTTCTGGCGCCCCTGGCTGGACTCTGTGCGGTGCGGCCTCGTTGCCAAACTACATTTTCCGGCAGTACCCGGGACGCCGGCCGCAGAGCGGAGAGCGTCGCAAGGGGCGGGCCTGACGCAGCCTCCTCCCTGCCCGGCCGTCGCCAGGCAACCTTCCCCCTTCGCGGCCGAGATGGACCCTGGGCTCGGCGTCCTCCGGAAAACTGCACTGTGAGGCGGGGCGATGGGGAAGGGCCGAAGCCCCGCCAGCCCAGCTAAAGCAGACGGCTCGCACTGCGACCCGAAGGTGAGGTTGATCGGCCGCGCTGGGGCCCCGGCTTCGGGGCAGGAGCTGCAGCCCCTCCTCTTGGTTCGGTCGGGGAACTGGGATATGAGGCCACTGTGTCCGCAGCTGGCACGCACCCGAGTGGGCCAATCGGAGCCTTCGGCGGCCCCACGGCTCTCTGGGAAATGTAGACCCGCTAGACGGGACGGTACCCGCCTCAGACCATACTGCGCAGGTGCTGATCTGAGTCTGGGTCCCTCCTGGGTCGAGGAGTTCTTTGGCCCAGTTCTTCGTGGAGGCGTGTTCGCCCGGCCCTAAGGTCCCTTGCGGGCCTTCTCGGTCTCACAGCGCGTGTCCGCTGTTCGTTCCCCTTCCCTCCTCTGTCTTGGAAATGTGGTCTTGAGGGAGGAGCTTGGTCATCCACCCAGACTTCGTGAGGCCCCCGGGCTTGGGGCTGCCTGTTGAGAGTGGGAGGGAGAGAATGTGTGAATGTGTGGATGAATTAATTTGCAATTATGGGAGCGCAGGCGAAGGTGTGAATGTGGGAGAGAGAAGGATGGGCCCAAGAGTGGTTCAGATTTCGGGGCTTTCCCCGATTTCAAAGCTTGAGTTTGAGCCTTCCCCATGTCCACCCGCCTTTCCCTGTCACTCTAGCTGAGGGCCCTGTGTGCTGTGCCTCCTTGTTTCAAGGCAGGTGCATGGTCCATGGAGGTACTCATCATAGGTGTAGTCATTCCACAAAGAACGGTCAGGCGGCATTTGTTCCTTTTTTCCTTCCTTCCTCCCTCCCTTCCTACCTCCCTTCCTCCCTCCCTCCCTTCCTCCCTCTCTCCTTCTCTTCCTTCCTCCCTCCCTCCTTTCCTCCCTTCCTTCCTTTCCTTCCTTCGTTCCTGTCTTTTTTCCTTCCTTCCTTCCCTCCCTCCTTCCTTCCTTCCTTTCCTTCCTTCCTTTCCTTCCCTTCCTTTCTTCTATCTTTTTTTTTTTTTTTGAGATGGGAGTCTTGCTCTGTCGCCCAGGCTGGAGTGCAGTGGCGTGATCTCGGCTCACTGCAACCTCCGCCTCCCGGGTTCAACCAATTCTCCTGCCTCAGCCCCACCGAGTAGCTGGGATTACAGGCACACGCCACCATGCCCAACTGATTATTATTATTATTATTATTATTATTTATTATTTTTTTTTGAGATGGAGTCTTGCTCTTGTCGCCCAGGCTGGAGTGCAATGGCAGGATCTGGCCTCACTGCAGCCTCTGCCTCCCTGGTTCAAGCGATTCTCCTGCCTCAGCCTCCCAAGTAGCTGGAATTACAGGCGCATGCCACCATGCCCGGATAATTTTTGTATTATTATTATTATTATTTTTTGAGACGAAGTCTTGCTCTTGTCGCCCAGGCTGGAGTGCAATGGCAGAATCTTGGATCACTGCAGCCTCTGCCTCGCCTCCCTGGTTCAAGCAATTCTCCTGCCTCAGCCTCCCGAGTAGCTGGGATTACAGGCACCCACTACCACGCCTGGCTAATTTTTGTATTTTTAATACAGACATGGTTTCGCCATGTTGGCCAGGCTGGTCTGGAACTCCTGACCTCGTGATCCGCCTGCCTCAGCCTCCCAAAGTGCTGGGATTACAGGCGTGAGCCACTGTGCCTGGCCTGTTCCTGTTTTTCACAAGCACAGTTTTTAAAAAAAATTTTTACTGTTTTGACCAGGTGTTACATTCACATGGTTCAAAGTGTAAAAGAGACAAGGTGAGACAGACACACAATAAATAAATAAATAACGGTGGGGGACGGCCCTGTCTCATAAGGTTGTGTTTGAAAAGAACTGCAGAAGGTGAGGGGAAAAAGCCATGCAGATAACAGGGAAGAGTGCCTGCTCTGGGCCAAAGGAACCACAGGAACAAAAGTCCCTTTGTAGCTGGCACAGTGGCTCACGCCTGTAATCCCAACACTTTGGGAGGCCGAGACAGGTGGATCACTTGAGGTCAGGAGTTTGAGACCAGCTTGGCCAACATTGGTAAAACCCTGTCTCTACTGAAAATACAAAAATCAGCTGGGCATGGTGGCACACACCTGTAGTCCTAGCACTTGGGAAGCTGAGGCAGGAGAATTGCTTGAACCTGGGAGGCAGAGGTTGCAGTGAGCCAAGACTGTGCCATTGCATTCCGGCCTGGGCGGCAGAGCGAGACTCTGTCTCAACAAACAAACAAAACAAAAAAAGCCCCTTTGCTCTGTCTGGAAGATGTGGTCAGGAGTGAGCAGAGTAGAGGAGGAGGCTTTGAGTCTTACAGAGGAGGCAGTGAGGACTGTGGCTTTTACTTGAAGGCCTGGGAGGGCTCCAACAGAGGTCAGGATCTGACTTAGGTTCACTGAATCATTCTTGATCTGGTATGGAGAACCATCATCCCCTTCTATCCTTGGGTACTCCACGGTGGTGGTACCAATTAGGGACGGCCCTGCAGGATGTACCTGGGTGTCCTGCCACCTGCCATCTGTGTCTGGGTGGAGCCCCAGTGCCCTGAGAGCAGTGAGGAGGCTATGGCGCTGGTGGAGGACTTCACCCAGATGTTGAAGACTGGTGAGCCACAGGGGTCCAGGGGTTGGCCAGAGGGATAGGGGAATCTATGAGGGATCACAGCTCATGACCTTGGGCCCTGAGTGTCTCCCTCCATCTGCCTAGGCCCTCAATATCCCTGTCTTGGGGAGGAGGACCTAGAAGCTGTGACGCATTTGGAGACTTCTGCAGCCTCTGAGCCCCCCAAAGGCATGAGCTTGAGGTTGATGTGACTTCTCCTCTCTCGGGGTAGACCAGGCTTCCTTTCCCATCCTTCTTTCCTTCCCCGCAAGGTCACTAAGTGCCTGCCATATGCCAGGCCCTATTGGTCCAGCAGGGAAAGACACTTGGCATTCATGGAGCCTAGTCTGGTTGGAGAAATGGACCATGAGACCATCAGTCACAATTTAGGTATCCTTTCCCTGAAGGAGGTGGGGGGAAGAGGAGGTGAGCACAGAGACTGGCCTGGCAGGGAGCAGCTTTGTAGTTTCCAGTGTCTAACATCTTCACTGTGAGCTTGGGTTCCACACGTGTGTATGCGTTTGTGCTTGGGAGGGGGTGACAACTACAAGATATGAGAGAAGGGTGGTTACAGCCACCATTCATCCTGGCATTTGTTCCTCTGTTCACTCGATTACTCATGCATGACTGTGCAGTGTCTTCTGTCTACTCGATTCTCTGTCAGGAGGTAGAAACTATATCACTTTTTTTTAAAAGCACACCTTTACCAAGTTATAATTGACATACCAAAAAAGTATACAATTCGGGTATTTTTAGTGTATTCACAAGGTTGTACAGCTATCAGCACCATTTAATACCAGAATTTAATCACAACCAAAAGAAACCTCATGCCCATTAGTAGTCACCCATCAGCCCCCTCCTCTAAGCTCCCGGCAATCACTAATCTGCTTTGTGTCTCTATGGATTTGCTTATTCTGGACATTTCATTAAATGGAATCATACTTTATGTGGCCTTTTATGTCTGGCTTCTCTCAGAGCATAATGTTTTCGAGGTTCACCCATGTTTTAACATGTCAGAACTTCATTTTTATGAGCAAATGATATTCCATTGCATGGATATGACCCATTTTGTTTATTCATGTATTCTTTGATCAGCATTTGGCTTGTTTTTACTTTTCGGCTATTATGAATAATGCTGCTATGGATGTTCATGTACATGTTTTTGTCTGGATGTTTGTTTTCATTTCTCTTGGTTGTATACCTAGAAGTGGAATTGCTGGGTCATATGATAACACTATTTGACCTTTTGAGGAACTGCTAACACACCACTTGTTTTAACAGAGGGAAGTTAAGGTAAAAAATGTTACCGAGATATTGAAGGAGTAAAAAAGTACAAAAAGAACCCTAAGATGTCATGTTGGTAGGAACTTCAGGGAACAACATCCATTCCTAGAGCTTTATGAACAAAGGGAAGGGGTTGGGTTTAGTCTTTGAGAGAAGCTCAAAGGAGGGGAACGTGGTGGTGGGGGCACTGGGATCCAGATCCCTGGGGAGGTGTTGCTGCGGGCTGACGCTGGGGTCTCCACAGAGCCTTCATGAAGCTGATTCTACACATATTGGAAAAGCTGCAAGCTGGCTTCAGCTACTGCTAAGGGGATTGAAAGCCTTGCTTTTGCAGGACTGGTTTTTCCTTACACATGAATATGAGGGGCAGGGGAGACATCTTGGATGCATATATCTATAGTCACTGTGGGGTGTTGTTTTTTTTTTTCTGCAGTGCTGGGCTCTATTTTCTTTCCTTCCTTCCTTCCTTTCCTTCCTTCCTTCCTTCCTTCCTTCCTTCCTTCCTTCCTTCCTTCCTTCCTTCCTTCCTTCCCTCTCTCTTTCTTTCTTTCTTTGACGGAGTTTTGCTCTTGTTGCTCAGGCTGGAATGCAATGGTACAATCTCGCCTCACTGCAACCTCCACTTCCCGGGTTTAACCGATTCTCCTGCCTCAGCTCCCAAGTAGCTAGGATTACAGGCATGCACCATCACACCTGGCTTATTTTATATTTTTAGTAGAGACAGGGTTTCTCCATGTTGGTCAGGCTGGTCTCGAACTCCTGAACTTGGTTGATCCGCCTGCCTTTGCCTCCCAAAGTGCTAGGATTACAGGCATGAGCCACTGCACCCAGCCATGGGCTCTATTTTCTAAGCATGTCCACCAGCATTTGAGGCAGGGTGTCTCCTGAACAATAGCTAGCATATGCCTGCTCCTTAAGGACTAGCCCCCAGTTCTGGTTCCCAGTGTCCCATTGAACAGATGCCTAGATAATATGCACTCTAAATAGGGATTTTGGGCTGGGTACGATGGCTCACGTCTGTAATCCTAGCACTTTGGGAGGCTGAGGTAGGTGGATCACCTGAGGTCAGGAGTTCAAGACCAGCCTGGCCTATATGGCGAAACCCTGTCTCTACTAAAAATACAAAAATTAGCCAGGCATTGCTGGGCGCGGTGGCTTGCGCCTGTAATCCCAGCAATTTGGGAGGCTGAGGCGGGCGTATCACCTGAGGTCAGGAGTTCGAGACCAGCCTGGCCAACATGGTGAAACCCCGTCTCTACTTAAAATACAAAAATTAGCCGGGCGTGGTGGTACGCACCTATAATCCCAGCTACTCGGGAGGCTGAGGCAGGAGAAATCACTTGAACCCGGGAGGCAGAGGTTGCAGTGAGCCGAGATTGCCCCATTGCACTCCAGCCTGGGGGACAAGAGCGAGACTTCATCTAAAAATAAACAAAAATTAACCAGGCATGGTGGCGGGCGCCTATAATTCCAGCTACTCGGAAGGCTGAGGGGGGAGAAGTTAGGGTTAGGGTTAGGCTGAGGGGGGTGATTTGGAAACCCGATGTTCAGTGTGAGGGGCAGGGAAAGCTTATAAAGTCCTAGTGTGTTTACAGAAGCTTGCTGCATTCCTGAGAGTGAAGTTAGTTTAGTGTATGGGGCAAACATCCAGTGGGAAGTGAGCCCTGTGACCCTAATATGGCCCGAATCTGCTCCCTAAAGAGAGAGACTTGGTAAATTATCTTTCCCAGGTGTTACCCAAGCCTGTCGGCACTCCCCACCAGTAAGCCTTGTGTCCTCATTTTACAGCGCGAGTCATGGCTGGGGCCTTAGTGGCAACAGCGGGCTGCCATCAGCGGGCTCAGTAGCAGGAACACAAGCGCCCCCTTGCGGTGTCTGGAGGAAGCGGCGCGGACAGTCTCCCGCTCCACCGTCTCGGGCCTGAAGAGGCCGCTGAACGCTCGCGATTACTGAGGCATCTGGTAGGACCGCAAGGCCATCAACCTGCAGGTGAAGCTCGAGGCGCTGTGGCGCTTTGAAGCCGGAGAGAAGCTCAGTAGAATCGGGAAGGCGCTGGGGCTGTCCAACTCCACCTTGGCCACCATTCGTGACAACAAGGAAAAGATCTGGGCGAGTTCCCAGGAGGCCACACTGCAGGCGGCCACCAAGTTGACGCGTGGCCGCAGCCTGGTGATGGAGAACATGGAGCAGCTGCTGAGCGTGCGGATGGAGGACCAGAGCCAGCGCAACATGCCCCTCAGTGTGGTGCTCATTCGGGAGAAAGCCCACAGCCCGTTCGAGAACCGCAAGCAGGAGCAGGGCGAGGGCGCCTAGCCCGAGAGCTTCGGGGCCGGTCGAGGGTGATTCGCTGGCTTCAAGGCGCGCCACAGCTTGAGCAGCATCGGGGCCAGCGGCCCAAGAACCCAGCGTGCAAGAACCCAGCGTTAATGCGCAGGGTGATCCCGGAGGGCGGCTACACACTCTGGCTGGTGTTCACCATGAATAAGCTCTGGCTGGTGTTCACCATGAATAAACCCAGGTTCCTCTGTAAGCGCCTGCCGAGAGGACGTTCATTTTCCTGTGGAAGATGAGTCGGGCCCTGGGTCAAAGCCGCCGGAGACCTCCTGACCCTATTGCTCGGTGGCAACGCAGCCGGCGACTTCAAGCTGAAGGCCCTGCTGGGGTACCCCTCGGAGAACCCGTGTTTCCTCAAGGGCTCCTTCAAGCCCAACCTGCCCTTGGTGTGGTGCTCGCACAAGAAAGCCTGGGTACAGCCTGGGTGACAGAGCGAGACTCCGTCTCAAAAAAAAAAAAAAAAAAAAAAAAGCCTGGGTAACCATGAGCCTCTTCCAGGAGTGGTTCCTGCACTTCTGCTCTACAGTGGAGGGCGCTGCACCCAGTACGACCTTCCCTACAAGGGGCTGCTCATCCTGGACAGCACTCCCGGCCACCCTGGGTGTTGAGACAGAGTCTGGCTCTGTCGCGCAGGCTGGAGTGCAGTGGCGCGATCTCGGCTCTCCTGACCCCATGATCCACCCGCCTTGGCGTCCCAAAGTGCTGGGATTACAGGCGTGAGCCATGGTGCCCGGCCCTTTAATTCCCCCAATATTTTTTTATCTGCATTAACTTATTATTTCAAGTGAACTTCCATCTCAAATACATGGTTCTCAGACGCTTCCATGAACTCTCAAGTGTGACTTATTACAGCCTGGGGCTCCTTGGAGCACAGTGTGCCAGTGACCTAGTGGAAGGCCATGAGAAAGCCAGGTTCACTGTTCACTGTGCAGCATCTCCCTCCATGGTCTTCCTGGAGCCTATTCCCACTGCACTGAGCATTCCGTGTGTCCAGAGGTAGGGTTAGCAGGGATAGATGGACTTCCTGCTTATTTTCTGTTCACATTTCCACTGACCTTCAATCCTGTAGACTGCAAAGATTGAGCCAGCTGAGCCCCCAAAGAGACTCAGCAGTGCAGAATGTGGGCCTGAGTGGGAGGACTGCCCAGCCGCACACCTTCCAGCTCTGTTCCTCCCGGGCCCTGGATGCTTCTTGCCACGCTGTCCTCTGAAATGACGCTCTGCCCCAGCAGACCTGTGGTAGGTGAGCTAGTGAGGAAGCACACCTGGGCTCTTCCCACCAGGCATCCCAGCCCTGGAGTGGGGTATCCGCATGGTTGCAGGCATCCCCTGGCCAGGCCTGGGTGCCCATTCTCCCTCTCTCTTCTTGTCTCCTCCCCTCTCCCTGCTTTCTCTGCCCTGTCCTCCTTCTTTTTGCTGTTTTCCCCCGGACTCCTGCCATGCCCCCAGACTTTCTTTTTCCCACGGATATGGGCTCATTCCAAGGAAAGGGTGGCATTTGGACACAAGGCCCTAGATCCCACGATGGAGGACTGGGGGGTACCTGATGCCCCTCAGAAAGAGGCCTGCAGGGACAGCACATGGGAAAGCCATGGGGATGTGATCCATTTGGGTAAGGACTTGGGTTTCAGGGCATGAGTTGGCTTCCTTGCAGGATGCAGGTCCTTAGGTGGGTGGCCTCTGTCTCCAGCTGTAGGTCCCTGCCAGGAAGCCTCTATATGAGCCTACCTCCCTCCTGCAGGACCAGAGAGAGGTTGTTATGAACAGCCCAGGGGATTGGTTGCACTAAGCTTGTCTTGAAGCTTTTGCTGGGGAGTCCAGGTGCCCATGTCTCCCACCTGCTCTCCATACACATCTCTGCACACCTGGCTGAGGCATTCCGAGACCTAACCTCAGATAATGTGCATGTGATGAACACTCCCAAGTGGCTAGGCCTCTTGCACCTGAGCAGGTGGATTCTGCCCCAGCACTGGGGCTTTCTCTGGGCTGTCCATCATGGGTATATCTCTGGATTCCAGGATTGCTAGTTAGCACCTCACATTTGAGGGTCTGTGCTATTCAGTCTAGAATCAGAGTTGGATGAGAAATCAACTTTGACCACCACCTTTGGGGTGGCTGCATTGGCTCACACCTGTAATCTCAGCACTTTAGGAGGCCGAGGCAGGAGGATAGCTTGAGGCCAGGAGTTTGAGACTAACCGGAGCAACATAGTAAGGCCACATCTGTACAAAAAAAAGAAAGAAAAAATTACCCAGGTTTGGTGGCATGCACTTGTAGTCCCAGTTGTGGGCCGAGGATTATGCAGGTGACAAGGCAAGAGACTGAAGGCACAAACTGTTTCAGTATAATAAAGAAAATAGAATAATAATAGTCATAATTATATATAGAGATGATCATGAACAATTATCAATCATTATAATAAACATTATTAATCATTAGCTTTTATTATTACTCTTTGTTGTGTTACTAATATAACCTAGGAATAAATGGTGTGCTGAAGGGACACTGTGAGAAGTGACCTAGAAGGCAAGAGGTGAGCCTTCTGTCACACCCACATAAGGGCTGCTTGAGGGCTCCTTGGTCAAGTGGTAACGTTAGTGTCTGGGAAGCCACCGTTACTTAGCAGACCACAAAAGGGAGTCTCCTTTCCTTGGGGGAGTCAGGGAACACTCTGCTCCAGCAGCTTCTTGTGGGAGGCTGGATAGTATCCAGGCTGGCCCGCAGTCATCTGGAGGCCGAAACCCCTCCCTGTGGTGCTGTGCTTCAGTGTTCACGCTCCTTGTCCACTTTCATGCTCCTCTCACACTCCTGGTTCCTCTTTGAAGTTTGTAGTAGATTGTGGTAGAAGAAATAGTGAAAGTCTTAAAGTCTTTGATCTTTCTTATAAGTGCAGAGAAGAAACTGCTGATGTATGCTGCCTTCTCTCTCTGCTTCAGCTACCTAAAAGAGAAGGGCCCCCTGTCCTGTAATCACATGACTTGCTTCACCTTGTCAATCACTTAGAAGATTCACCCTCCTTACCCTGCCCCCTTGTCTTGCATGCAATAAATATCAGTGAGCCCAGCTGTTCGGGGCCACTACTGGTCTCCGCATCTTGATGGTAGTGTTCCCCCAGGCCCAGCTGTTTTCTCTTTATCTCTTCGTCTTGTGTCTTTATTGATTACAATCTCTTGTCTCTGCACATGGGGAGAACACCCCCTAAGCCCCGTAGGGCTGGACCCTACATCTAGTTACTCAGGAGGCTGAGGCAGGAAGGTTGAGGTTGAGCCCAGGAGGTTGAGGCTGCAGTGAGCCATGATTGTGGCACTGCACTGAAGCCTGGGTGATAGAGTGAGACCTTGTCTCAAACAGCAACAAACAAATACCGTCTTTGGGTATATTAATCAGATGGGGGGAGTCACACTGACATCAGTTGGCACCCACTGGTTAGTGTGTGCCAGGCAGGGAGACTGGGCTGTTTTCAGTAAACTGATCACAGCAGTGAGCTGTGATCGTGCCACTGTACTCCAGCCTGGGTGACAGAGTGAGACCTTATTTCCAAAAAAAAGAGAAGGCATTGGAGTTCAGCTTGTGGTTTTGACAGAGAAATAATAGGATAAATTAATGAAACAAAAATGTTAACAGTAGAGGATTAACAAAACTAAGTTTTTTTTCTAATTTCTTTTCCTTTCCTTTCCTCTTTCCCTTTCCTTCCTTCCCTTCCCCTCCCTCCCTCTCTCCCTCCCTTCCTCCCTTCCTACCTCCCTCCCTCCCTCCCTCCGTCTTCCCCTCTCCTCCCCTCCCCTTTGTATGTAAGTGTAGATGAGTGTGTCTGTGCCTTGTGTTTGTATATGTGAGTATCCACATGAGCATGCCTATGTGTATGAGTGTGTATGTCAGTGTGGTGAGTTGCTTCTGTCCACACACTTGTGTATATGAGTGTGCATGCAAGTGTGCTGAGTGTGAAAGTGTGCCTGTAGACATGTTTGCCTGTGTGTGCGTATGTGTCAAACACAGCTGTTTCTGTGTGTGAGTGTGCCTTATCTGTGTGTGTGTGCACGTGTGCACGTGAATGTGTTGAGTGTTCCTGTGTGAACACAGGTGTGTTCCTATGTGTGTTATGTGAGCATGTGCATATGTGTATTCTCGAGGGCTGAGGGACCCAGCCCTACCTTCAGCACCTGCTAACTGTCCCCACACCCACAGCGGGCCCAGCACAGGGATCACATTGTCAGGGTGACCTGGATCCTACTTGAAGCCTTTGAGCTGGGCTGTGGCTTTATCCCTGAGGCCAGGCTTCATGTCCAGATGGCCATGCCAGAGGTTGACGTGGCAGAGAAGGAGTGTGACACAGGCCAGTGGAGCGAGTGGAGCCAGCCTGTGTGCTTCCAGGCTCCCCAGAGACAAGGTGGGTGCTGCTGTGGCTGCTGCACTTCCAGAATCTGGGCTGGGTGTCTTCTCCCCTGATGACCTCACTCCTCCACCCTTTCACACTCCTGGAAGCCCCTCCCTGAGGCAGCCATGCCCCAGTTGACTTGCTTCCTCTGAAGGTCTGAGGTCTATAGGGAGGACACAAGCTCCTGCCCTAACACATCTCTGCACACCTGGTGTTCTTAGGGTTAGGGTCCGGGTTCAGGTGAGGGTTCGGGTTGGGGCTAGGGCGAGGGCGATGGCTAGGGCGAGGGCGAGGGCTAGGGTCAGGGTTAGGGGCTAGGGTCAGGGTCGGGGCTAGGGTCAGGGTTAGGGGCTAGGGTCAGGGTCGGGGCTAGGGTCAGGGTCGGGGCTAGGGTCAGGGTTGGGGCTAGGGTCAGGGTTGGGGCTAGGGTCAGGGTCGGGGCTAGGGTCAGGGTCGGGGCTAGGGTCAGGGTTAGGGGCTAGGGTCAGGGTCGGGGTCAGGGTCAGAGTTAGGGGTGAGGGTCAGGGTCGGGGTCAGGGTCAGGGTTAGGGGTTAGAGTCAGGGTTGGGGTCAGGGTTAGGGGTTAGAGTCAGGGTCGGGGTCGGGGTCAGGGTCGGGGTCAGGGTTGGGGTCGGGGTTAGGGTCGGGGTCGGGGTCGAGGTCGGTGTCAGGGTCGGGGTTGGGGTTAGGGTCGGGGTCGGGGTCAGGGTCGGGGTCAGGGTCAGGGTCGGGGTCGGGGTTAGGGTAGGGTTAGGGTCACGGTGAGGGTGAGGGTGAGGGTTGGATTAGGGTTAGGGTTCGGGTGAGGGTGAGGGTGAGGGTGAGGGTTAGGGTGAGGGTGAGGGTTAGGGGTTAGGGGTTAGGGGTTAGGGTTAGGGTTAGATTACAATTTCTAACCTGTTTTATTTTGTTTTTTTTCTGAGACAGGGTCTCCCTCTGTTGTCCAAGGCTGGAGTGTAGTAGTGCTATCGCAGCTGACTGCAGCCTCAACCTTCCAGGCTGAAGCGATCCTCCCACCTCAACCTCCCACATGGCTGAGACTACAGGTGCTTGCCACTATGCCCAAGTAATATTTGGTATTTTTGTATACGTGGATTCCAGAGGGGTGACAGCGAAACGTGAGTAAGCATGGATTTTGGTATATGCAGACATGGGGGGCTGGAACTAATTCTGTATACTGAGGGACGGCGACTGTATATGTTTTTACAATTACGCTGTAGGATACATACTGTTGCATAGCCTTGAAAATAATTTTTAATTGAGTGGAATAATAATAATATTGCTAAAAGTAGCAGCTGGCCAGGTGTGGTGGCTCACACTGGCAATCGCAACACTTTGGGAGGCTGAGGCAGGAGGATGGCTTGAGGCCAAGAGTTTGCGATAGGCCTTGGAAACAAAGGGGGAGTCACCATCCCTACAGAAAAATACATGAATTAGCCTAGTGTGGTGGCATGTTCCTGTAGTCCCAGCTACTTGGGAGGCTGAGGTGGGAGGATCACTTGAGCCCAGGGAGGCTGAGACTGCAGTGAGTCATGATCAGGCCTCTGCACTCCAGCCTGGGTGACAGAGTGAGACCCTGTCTCAAAACAACAAAAAAGTAGCAGCTAACATCAACTGACCTTTTATACCAGGTGCCTATTGATATCATAGTTTAATTTCTTAGAACTGTTTCTTATTTCACTTACCAACTCTGTCTTCAGTTACTCCCAGATTTTTACTGTGTGTGTACAGATGACCTTTTGTTTAGATTGAACTGTCTCCCCAGAAGTAAGATTACTGTGAGTCATGGTGAATGGACATTCTCATTACCCTTGATGTAAATTGACAGGGTTTTGGGTGCCTCCCAGCTATAATCTTAGCACTTTGGGAGGCTAAGAGAGGAGGATTGCTTGAGGCCAAGAGTTGGAGGAGGCAGTATGGCAGTATGGTGAGACCCTGTCTCCATTATTTTAAAAAATTGACAGGCTTTACCCGGGAAGGCTTATACACAATTTAAACACCTCTCATAGTATAAGAAAGTGCCCATTTCACTGCACCTTTGCCAGCACAGGGTATTATAATTTAGTAAGTCATTTTTTGTTTGATTATTTTAAATAGACAAAAGACCTCATGTTACTTTACTTGTCACATTTCAACATCTTTCCTCAGCTTATTAGCTCTATTTCTTTTCTGTCTGTAAACGGTTGTTGTTGTTTTGTTCTTTGAGACAGGGTCTTGCTCTGTCACCAGGCTGGAATGTAGTGGCATAATCATGCCTCACTGCAGCCTTGACCTCCCAGGCTCAAACTTCAGCATTCCGAGTAGCTGGGACTACAAGTGTGCACCACCACTCCCAGCTAACTTTTTTATTTTTTTTGGATAGAGACAGGGTCTCACTGTGTTGTCCAGACCGGTCTCTAGCTCCTGGCCTTAAGCAATCCTCCTGCATTAGCTTCTCAAATTGCTGGAATTTCAGGCATGAGCCACCATGCCTGGCCTGGGCTAGTCCTGTATTCTCTAGAGTTCTCTTTACTTTGTGCTAGCCAATCTCTCATTATGCTGTTCACCTGTTATAATGAATAATTCTCTGTATTAAATTTTACCACTTTAAACTTTTGAGTGGTTTATGCTTCCTGATTGGACTCTGACTAATATGTTAGGAAGGGTCCCAGGAGATAAACCCACACAGATGGGATTTGGGCATAGGTTTGGTTTCCCAGGGGGCAGTGCTGAGCTCTTTGCCAGTGGGAAATGGGATGCTGGTGATTTCCAGTAGGTGACCTCACAGTGACTCAAGCTACCACTTACTGTTGATTGTGACGAAATGCCAGCTGAGGCACATGCCTTGGGAGCTAAGTGGTTGCTGCCCTTGACCACTATGAAGACTGGTTTGGGAAGGGTCGCTTTGGATGCACTTGAGCAGGGGTCCCCAACCCCTGAGCCATGGAGCCGCAAGGAGCCACACAGCAGGAGGTGAGTGGTGTCGAGTGAGGGAGTGAGGGAAGCTTCGTCTGTATTTACAGCCACTCCCCTTTGCTCACATTCCCGCCTGAGCTCCACCTTCTCAGATGAGCAGCAGCATTAGATTCTCATAGGAGAACGCACCCTGTTGTGAACCGTGCATGTGAGGGATCCAGGTTGCGCTGTGCTTATGAGTATCTAATACCTATTGATCTGTCACTTTCTGCATCACGCTCAGGTGGGACCATCCAGTTTCAGGAAAACAAGCTTAACACGCCCACTGATTCTACATTATGGTGAGTTCTATAATTATTTTATTATATATTCCAGTGTAATAATGGAAATGAAGTGCCTAATAAACGTAAATGTGCTTCAATCTTTTGGCCCAGCTCCTACCTCCCGGCAGCCTCGCCAGGCCCAGAACTCTCTCCAGTCAGCCTCTACAGACCAAGCTCATGACTCACAATGGCGTATTGAGGCCCATACCCTACCTCACGGCAGTCTCCGCAGATGAGCCTACTGCCTCACAACAGCCTCCACAGGCACAGCTCCATCGTTACAATGGCCTCTTTAGACCCAGCTCCTGCCTCCCAGCCTTCTCTCCAGGCCCTGAACTTTCTCCGTAAGTTGAGGTAGCTGGGACTATAGGTATACATGACGATACTTGGCTAATTTTTAAATTGTTTTGCAGACATGGGGTCTCACTTTGTTGGCCAGGCTGGTGTCAAACTAATGGGCTCAAGTGACCCTTCCACCCCTGCCTCCCATCCTCGAGGTATGTGCCACCACAAGGGGCACTTGTTCAATTTTCTAAAGAAAAAATTTCTAAAGTAAGGCTGTGGGATGATGGCAGGAAGATAAAAGAAAAACAGAAGAATAAGTTAAAATGACTTATTCACACATATTCTTTTGACAGCAAGAAGAACTTTTAGTATATACATTCCTTACAAACAAACAAACGGCAGATAAACAATGTTGTATAGGAACTTCAACACACACTGTACAATATTCCCACTTTGCTGACATAAGTTATGGAAATTTCGTGGTTTCCTTGAGTGTCGCTACCAGTATTTTGCTTCTCTGATGATTTTTATCAACTTCCTCATCTGTTAACTTCTCTCCAAAGTATGTCATGTCACGACATACTGCCGCTGCACGAACACGGCCAGTGTCTTCCTCTTAAACATGTAGAATGCTTTCCTAATTTCTCTTTTTACTCTCTGTCTTTGTGTTCTGCATTTTCCTTACTTTTATTGTCAGAAACTCCAGAAAGTCAATCGTACTAATTTATCACGATTTGCTTTATTAATTTATACTATGCTTATATGGAATTTTGCCCAACAGACCTCATTACAATTTGGGCCAGGGCCCAGGGTTAGGGTTGTTTTAGGGTCAGGGCCAGGGCCCAGGGTTAGGGTTGTTTTAGGGTCAGGGCCAGGGCCCAGGGCTAGGGGTGTTTTAGGCTCAGGGCCAGGGCCCAAAGTTAGGGTTGTTTTAGGGTCAGGGCCCAGGGTTAGGGTTTTAGGCTCAGGGCCAGGGCCCAGGGTTAGGGTTTTAGGCTCAGGGCCAGGGCCCAGGGTTAGGGTTTTAGGCTCAGGGCCAGAGCCCAGGGTTAGGGTTTTAGGGTCAGGGCCAGGGCCCAGGGTTAGGGATTTAGGCTCAGAGCCAGGGCCCAGGGTTAGGGTTTTAGGCTCGGGGCCAGGGCCCAGTGTTAGGGTTTTAGGGTCAGGGCCAGGGCCCAGGGTTAGGGTTTTAGGATCAGTGCCAGGGCCCAGGGTTAGGGTTTCAGGGTCAGGTCCAGGGCCCAGGGTTAGGGTTTTAGGGTTAGGGCCAGTGCCCAGGGTTAGGGTTTTAGGGTCAGGGCGTGGGCCCAGGGTTAGGGTTTTAGGGTCAGGGCCAGGGCCCAGGGTTAGGGTTTTAGGGTCAGGGCCAGGGCCCAGGGTTAGGGTTTTAGGGTCAGGGCCTGGGCCCAGGGTTAGGTTTTTAGGGTCAGGGCCCAGGGTTAGGGTTTTAGGGTCAGGGCCCAGGGTTAGGGTTTTAGGGTCAGGACCCAGGGTTAGGGTTTTAGGGTCATGGCCCAGGGTTAGGGTTTTAGGGTCAGGGCCCAGGGTTAGGGTGATTTCCAGGAAGTGACCTCACAGTGACTCAAGCTACCACTTACTGTTGATTGTGATGAAATGCCAGCTGAGGCACATGCCTTGGGGGCTAACTGGTTGCTGCCCTTGACTACTATGAAGACTGGTGTGGGAAGGGTCGCTTTGGATGCACTTGAGCAGGGGTCCCCAACCCCTGAGCCATGGAGCCGTAAGGAGCCACACAGCAGGTGAGTGGTGTCGAGTGAGGGAGTGAGGGAAGCTTCGTCTGTATTTACAGCCACTCCCCTTTGCTCACATTCCCGCCTGAGCTCCACCTTCTCAGATGAGCAGCAGCATTAGATTCTCATAGGAGAACGCACCCTGTTGTGAACCCTGCATGTGAGGGATCTAGGTTGCGCTGTTCTTATGAGAATCTAATACCTATTGATCTGTCACTTTCTCCCATCACGCTCAGGTGGGACCATCCAGTTTCAGGAAAACAAGCTTAACACGCCGACTGATTCTACATTATGGTGAGTTCTATAATTATTTCATTATATATTCCAGTGTAATAATGGAAATGAAGTGCCTAATAAACGTAAATGTGCTTCAATCTTTTGGCCCAGCTCCTACCTCCCGGCAGCCTCGCCAGGCCCAGAACTCTCTCCAGTCAGCCTCTACAGACCAAGCTCATGACTCACAATGGCGTATTGAGGCCCATACCCTACCTCACGGCAGTCTCCGCAGATGAGCCTACTGCCTCACAACAGCCTCCACAGGCACAGCTCCATCGTTACAATGGCCTCTTTAGACCCAGCTCCTGCCTCCCAGCCTTCTCTCCAGGCCCTGAACTTTCTCCGTAAGTTGAGGTAGCTGGGACTGTAGGTATACATGACGATACTTGGCTAATTTTTAAATTGTTTTGCAGACATGGGGTCTCACTTTGTTGGCCAGGCTGGTGTCAAACTAATGGCCTCAAGTGACCCTTCCACCCCTGCCTCCCATCCTCGAGGTATGTGCCACCACAAGGGGCACTTGTTCAATTTTCTAAAGAAAAAATTTCTAAAGTAAGGCTGTGGGATGATGGCAGGAAGATAAAAGAAAAACAGAAGAATAAGTTAAAATGACTTATTCACACATATTCTTTTGACAGCAAGAAGAACTTTTAGTATATACATTCCTTACAAACAAACAAACGGCAGATAAACAATGTTGTATAGGAACTTCAACACACACTGTACAATATTCCCACTTTGCTGACGTAAGTTATGGAAATTTCGTGGTTTCCTTGAGTGTCGCTACCAGTATTTTGCTTCTCTGATGATTTTTATCAACTTCCTCATCTGTTAACTTCTCTCCAAAGTATGTCATGTCACGACATACTGCCGCTGCACGAACACGGCCAGTGTCTTCCTATTAAACATGTAGAATGCTTTCCTAATTTCTCTTTTTACTCTCTGTCTTTGTGTTCTGCATTTTCCTTACTTTTATTGTCAGAAACTCCAGAAAGTCAATCGTACTAATTTATCACGATTTGCTTTATTAATTTATACTATGCTTATATGGAATTTTGCCCAACAGACCTCATTACAATTTGGGCCAGGGCCCAGGGTTAGGGTTGTTTTAGGGTCAGGGCCAGGGCCCTGGGTTAGGGTTTTAGGCTCAGGGTCAGGGCCCAGGGTTAAGGTTTTAGGGTCAGGGCCCAGGGTTAGGGTTTTAGGCTCAGGGCCAGGGCCCAGGGTTAGGGTTTTAGGCTCAGGACCAGGGACCAGGGATAGGGTTTTAGGCTCAGGGCCAGGGCCCAGGGTTAGGGTTTTAGGGTCAGGGCCCAGGGTTAGGGTTGTTTTAGGTTCAGGGCCCAGGGTTAGGGTTGTTTTAGGGTCAGGGCCCAGGATTAGGGTTGTTTTAGGGTCAGGGCCCAGGGTTAGGGTTGTTTTAAGGTCAGGGCCCAGGGTTAGGGTTGTTTTAGGGTCAGGGCCCAGGGTTAGGGTTGTTTTAGGGTCAGGGCCCAGGGTTAGGGTTGTTTTAGGGTCAGGGCCCAGGGTTAGGGTTGTTTTAGGGTCAGGGCCTAGGGTTAGGGTTGTTTTAGGGTCAGGGCCCAGGGTTAGGGTTATTTTAGGGTCAGGGCCGAGGGTTAGGGTTGTTTTAGGGTCACGGCACAGGTTTAGGGTTGTTTTAGGGTCAGGGCCCAGGGTTAGGGATTTAGGCTCAGGGCCAGGGCCCAGGGTTAGGGTTTTAGGCTCCTGGCCAGGGCCCAGGGTTGGGGTTTCAGGTTCAGGGCCAGGGCCCAAGGTTAGGGTTTTAGGCTCAGGTCCAGGGCCCAGGGTTAGGGTTTTAGGCTCAGGGCCAGGGCCCAGGGTTAGGGTTTTAGGCTCAAGGCCAGGGCCCAGGTTTAGGGTTTTAGGCTCAGGGGCAGGGCCCAGGGATAGGGTTTTAGGCTCAGGGCCAGTGCCCAGGGTTAGGGTTTTAGGCTCAGGGCAAGGGCCCAGGGTTAGGGTTTTAGGCTCAGGGCCCAGGTTTAGGGTTGTTTCAGGGTCAGGGCTCAGGGTTAGGGTTGTTTTAGGGTCAGGGCCCAGGGTTAGGCTTGTTTTAGGGTCAGGGCCCAGGGTTAGGTTTGTTATAGGGTGAGGGCCCAGGGTTAGGGTTTTAGGCTCAGGGCCAGGGCCCAGGGTTAGGGTTGTTTTAGGGTCAGGGCCAGGGCCCAGGGCTAGGGGTGTTTTAGGGTCAGGGCCAGGCCCCAAAGTTAGGGTTGTTTTAGGGTCAGGGCCCAGGGTTAGGGTTTTATGCTCAGGTCCAGGGCCCAGGGTTAGGGTCTTAGGCTCAGGGCAAGGGCCCAGGGTTAGGAATGTTTTAGGGTCAGGGCCAGGGCCCAGGGTTAGGCGTGTTTTAGGGTCAGGGCCAGGGCCCAGGGTTAGGGTTGTTTTAGGGTCAGGGCCCAGAGTCAGGGTTGTTTTAGGGTCAGGGCCCAGGGTTAGGGTTTTATGGTCAGGGCCAGGGCCCACGGTTAGGGTTTTAGGGTAAGGGCCAGGGCCCAGGGTTAGGGTTTTAGGGTCAGGGCCCAGGGTTACGGAGTTAGGGTCAGGGCCCAGGTTTAGGGTTTTGGGTCAGGGCCCAGGGTTAGGGTTTTAGGGTCAGGGCCCAGGGTTAGGGTTTTAGGGTCAGGGCCAGGGCCCAGGGTTAGGGCTTTAGGTACAGGGCCAGGGCCCAGGGTTAGGGCTTTAGGTACAGGGCCAGGGCCCAGTGTTAGGGTTTTAGGGTCAGGGGTCAGGGCCCAGGGTTAGGGTTTTAGGCTCAGGGTCAGGGCCCAGGCTTAGGGTTTTAGGCTCAGGGCCCGGGCCCAGGGTTAGGGCTTTAGGGTCAGGGCCCGGGGCCCAGGGTTAGGGCTTTGGGACCAGTGCCCGGGGCCCATGGTTAGGGCTTTAGGGTCAGGGCCCAGGGATAGGGTTGTTTTAGGGTCAGGGCCCAGGGTTAGGGTTGTTATAGGGTCAGGGCCAGGGCCTAGGGTTAGGGTTGTTTTAGGATCAGGGCCAGGGCCCAAGTTAGGGTTGTTTTAGGTTCAGGGCCCAGGGTTAGGGTTTTAGGCTCAGGTCCAGGGCCCAGGGTTAGGGTTTTAGGCTCAGGGCCAGGGTCCAGGGTTAGGGTTGTTTTAGGGTCAGGGCCAGGGCCCAGGGTTATGGTTGTTTTAGGGTCAGGGCCCAGGGTTAGGGTTGTTTTAGGGCCAGGGCCCATGGTTAGGGTTGTTTTAGGGTCAGGGCCCAGGGTTAGGGTTGTTTTAGGGTTAGGGCCCAGGGATAGGATTTTAGGCTCAGGGCCAGGGCTCATGGTTAGGGTTTTAGGCTCAGGGCCAGGGCCTATGGTTGGGGTTTCAGGCTCAGGGCCATAGCCCAAGGTTAGGGTTTTCGGCTCAGGGCCAGTGCCCAGGGTTTGGGTTTTAGGCTCAGGGCCACGGCCCAGGGTTAGGGTTGTTTTAGGGTCAGGGGCAGTGCCCAGGGTTAGGGTTGTTTTAGGGTCAGGGCCAGGGCCCAGGGCTAGGGGTGTTTTAGGGTCAGGGCCAGGGCCCAAAGTTAGGGTTGTTTTAGGGTCAGGGCCCAGGGTTTGGGTTTTAGGCTCAGGTCCAGGGCCCAGGGTTAGGGGTTTAGGCTCAGGGCCAGGGCCCAAGTTTAGGGTTGTTTTAGGGTCAGGGCCAGGGCCCAGGGTTAGGGTTGTTTTACGGTCATGGCCAGGGCCCAGGGTTAGGGTTGTTTTAGGGTCAGGGCCAGGGCCCAGGGTTAGGGTTGTTTTAGGGTCAGGGCCAGAGCCCAGGGTTAGGGTTGTTTTAGGGTCATAGCCCAGGGTTAGTGTTGTTTTAGGGTCAGGGCCCAGGGTTAGGGTTTTTTTATGGTAAGGGCCCAGGGTTAGGGTTGTTTTAGGGTCAGGGCACAGGGTTAGGGTTGTTTTAGGGTCAGGGCCCAGGTTTAGGGTTGTTTTAGGGTCAGGGCCCACGGTTAGGGTTTAATGATCAGGGCCAAGGCCCAGGGTTAGGGTTTTAGGGTAAGGGCCAGGGCCCTGGGTTGGGGTTTTATGGTCAGGGCCAGGTCCCCGGGTTAGGGATTCAGGGTCAGGGCCAGGGCCCAGGGTTAGGGTTTTAGGTTCTGGGCCAGGGCCCAGGGTTAGGGTTTTAGGCTCAGGGCCAGGGCCCAGGGTTACGGTTTTAGGGTCAGGGCCAGGGCCCAGGGTTAGGGATTTAGGGTCAGGGCCCAGGGTTAGGGATTTAGGGTCAGGGCCCAGGTTTAGGGTTTTAGGGCCAGGGCCCAGGGTTAGGGTTTTAGGGTCAGGGCCCAGGGTTAGGGTTTTAGGGTCAGGGCCCAGGGCCCAGGGTTAGGGTTTTAGGGTCAGGGCCCAGGGCCCAGGGTTAGGGTTTTAGGGTAAGGGCCCATGGCCCAGGGTTAGGGTTTTAGGGTCAGGGCCCAGGGCCCAGGGTTAGGTTTGTTTTAGTGTTAGGGTCCAGGGTTGAGTTTGTTTTAGGGTCAGGGTCCAGGGTTAGGGTTGTTTTAGGGTCAGGGCACACGGTTAGGGTTTTAGGATCAGGGCCAGGTCCCAGGGTTAGGGTTTTAGGCTCAGGGCCAGGGCCCAGGTTTAGGGTTTTAGGCTCAGGGCCAGGGACCAGGGATAGGGTTTTAGGCTCAGGGCCAGGGCCCAGGGTTAGGTTTTTAGGGTCAGGGCCCAGGGTTATGGTTGTTTTAGGGTCAGGGCTGAGGGTTAGGGTTGTTTTAGGGTCAGGGCCCAGGGTTAGGGTTGTTTTATGGTCAGGGCCAAGGGTTAGGGTTGTTTTAGGGTCAGGGCCCAGGGTTATGGTTGTTTTAGGGTTAGGACCCAGGGTTAGGGTTTTAGGCTCAGGGCCAGGGCCCAGGGTTAGGGTTTTAGGCTCAGGGCCAGGGTCTAGGGTTGGGGTTTCAGCCTCAGGGCCTGAGCCGAAGGTTAGGGTTTTCGGCTCAGGACCAGGGCCCAGGGTTAGGGTTTTAGGCTCAGGGCCAGGGCCCAGGGTTAGGGTTGTTTTAGGGTCAGGGCCAGGGCCCAGGGTTAGGGTTGTTTTAGGGTTAGGGCCAATGCCCAGGGCTAGGGTTGTTTTAGGGTCAGGGCCAATGCCCAGGGCTAGGGTTGTTTTAGGGTCAGGGCCCAGTGTTAGGGTTGCTATAGGTCCAGGGCCCAGGGTTAGGGTTTTAGGCTCAGGGCCAGGGCCCAGGGTTAGGGTTTTAGGCTCAGGGCCAGGGCCCCGGGTTAGGGTTTTAGGCTCATTGCCAGGGACCAGGGATAGGGTTTTAGGGTCAGGGCCAGGGCCCAGGGTTAGGGTTTTAGGGTCAGGGCCCAGGGTTAGGGTTGTTTTAGGGTCCGGGCCCAGCGTTAGGGTTCTTTCAGGGTCAGGGTTAGGGTTAGGGTTGTTTTAGGGATAGGGCCCAGGGTTAGGGTTGTTTTACGGTGAGGGCTCAGGGTTAGCGTTGTTTTAGGGTCAGGGCCCAGGGTTAGGGTTGTTTTAGGGTCAGGGCCTAGGGTTAGGGTTGTTTTAGGGTCAGGGCCCTGGGTTAGGGTTGTCTTAGGGTCAGGGCCCAGGGTTAGGATTGTATTAGGGTCAGGGCCAGGGCCCAGGTTTATGGTTGTTTTAGGGTCAGGGCCCAGGGTTAGGGTTGTTTTAGGGTCATTGCCCAGGGTTAGGGCTTTAGGCTCAGGGCCCCGGGCCCAGGGTTAGGGCTTTAGGGCCAGGGCCCGGGGCCCATGGTTAGGGCTTTAGGGCCAGGGCCCAGGGTTAGGGTTGTTTTAGGGTCAGGGCCCAGGGTTAGGGTTGTTATAGGGTCAGGGCCAGGGCCTAGGGTTAGGGTTGTTTTAGGATCAGGGCCAGGGCCGAAGTTAGGGTTGTTTTAGGTTCAGGGCCCAGGGTTAGGGTTTTAGGCTCAGGTCCAGGGCCCAGGGTTAGGGTTTTAGGCTCAGGGCCAGGGCCCAGGGTTAGGGTTGTTTTAGGGTCTGGGCCAGGGCCCAGGGTTATGGTTGTTTTAGGGTCAGAGCCCAGGGTTAGGGTTGTTTTAGGGTCAGAGCCCAGGGTTAGGGTTGTTTCAGGATCAGGGCCCAGGGTTAGGGTTGTTTTAGGGTCAGGGCCCAGGGTTAGGGTTGTTTTAGGGTCATGGCCCTGGGTTATGGTTGTTTTAGGGTCATGGCCCAGGGTTATGGTTGTTTTAGGGTTAGGGCCCAGGGATAGGATTTTAGGCTCAGGGCCAGGGCCCAGGGTTAGGGTTTAGGCTCCGAGCCAAGGCCCAGGGTTAGGGTTTTAGGCTCAGGGCCAGGGCCCAGGGTTAGGGTTTTAGGCTCAGGGCCAGGGACCAGGGATAGGGTTTTAGGCTCAGGGCCAGGGCCCAGGGTTAGGGTTTTGGGGTCAGGGCCCAGGGTTATGGTTGTTTTAGGGTCAGGGCCGAGGGTTAGGGTTGTTTTAGGGTCAGGGCCCAGGGTTAGGGTTGTTTTAGGGTCAGGGCCAAGGGTTAGGGTTGTTTTAGGGTCAGGGCCCAGGGTTATGGTTGTTTTAGGGTTAGGCCCCAGGGTTAGGGTTTTAGGCTCAGGGCCAGGGTCCAGAGTTAGGGTTTTAGGCTCAGGGCCAGGGCCCAGGGTTAGGGTTTTAGGCTCAGGGCCAGGGACCAGGGATAGGGTTTTAGGCTCAGGGCCAGGGCCCAGGGGTAGGGTTTTAGGGTCAGGGCCCAGGGTTATGGTTGTTTTAGGGTCAGGGCCCAGGGTTAGGGTTGTTTTAGGGTCAGGGCCCAGGGTTAGGGTTGTTTTAGGGTCAGGGCCAAGGGTTAGGGTTGTTTTAGGGTCAGGGCCAGGGCCCAAAGTTAGGGTTGTTTTAGGTTCAGGGCCCAGGGTTAGGGTTTTTGGCTCAGGGCCAGGGCCCAGGTTTAGGGTTGTTTTAGGGTTAGGGCCAGGGCCCAGGGTTAGGGTTGTTTTAGGGTCATGGCCAGTTCCCAGGGTTAGGGTTGTTTTAGGGTCAGGGCCAGGGCCCAGGGTTACGGTTGTTTTAGGGTCAGGGCCCAGGTTTAGGGTTGTTTTAGGGTCATGGCCCAGGGTTATGGTTCTTTTAGGGTTACAGCCCAGGGTTAGGGTTTTAGGCTCTGGGCCAGGGTCCAGGGTTAGGGTTTTAGGCTCAGGGCCAGGGCACAGGTTTAAGGTTGTTTTAGGGTCAGGGCCAGGGCCCAGGGTTAGGGTTGTTTTCGGGTCATGGCCAGGTCCCAGGGTTAGGGTTGTTTTAGGGTCAGGGCCAGGGCCCAGGATTATGGTTGTTTTAGGGTCAGGGGCCAGGGTTAGGGTTGTTTTAGGGTCAGGGCCCAGGGTTAGGGTTTTAGGCTCAGGTCCAGGGCCCAGGGTTAGGGGTTTAGGCTCAGGTCCAGGGCCCAGGGTTAGGGTTGTTTTAGGGTCAGGGCCCAGGGTTAGGGTTTTAGGCTCAGGTCCAGGGCCCAGGGTTAGGGTTTTAGGCTCAGGGCCAGGGCCCAGGTTTAGGGTTGTTTTAGGGTCACGGCCAGGGCGCAGGGTTAGGGTTGTTTTACGGTCATGGCCAGGGCCCAGGGTTAGGGTTGTTTTAGGGTCAGGGCCAGGGCCCAGGGTTAGGGTTGTTTTAGGGTCAGGGCCAGAGCCCTGGGTTAGGGTTGTTTTAGGGTCATAGCCAAGGGTTAGTGTTGTTTTAGGGTCAGGGCCCAGGGTTAGGGTTTTTTTATGGTAAGGGCCCAGGGTTAGGGTTGTTTTAGGGTCAGGGCACAGGGTTAGGGTTGTTTTAGGGTCAGGGCCCAGGTTTAGGGTTGTTTTAGGGTCAGGGCCAACTGTTAGGGTTTAATGATCAGGGCCAAGGCCCAGGGTTAGGGTTTTAGGGTAAGGGCCAGGGCCCTGGGTTGGGGTTTTATGGTCAGGGCCAGGGCCCCGGGTTAGGGATTCAGGGTCGGGGCCAGGGCCCAGGGTTAGGGTTTTAGGTTCTTTGCCAGGGCCCAGGGTTAGGGTTTTAGGCTCAGGGCCAGGGCCCAGGGTTAGGGTTTTAGGGTCAGGGCCAGGGCCCAGGGTTAGGGTTTTAGGGTCAGGGCCAGGGCCCAGGGTTAGGGTTTTAGGGTCAGGGCCCAGGGCCCAGGGTTAGGGATTTTGTGTCAGGGCTCAGGGCCCAGGGTTAGGGTTTTAGGGTCAGGGCCCAGGGC
This sequence comes from Gorilla gorilla gorilla, assembly GCF_029281585.2. Classification (NCBI taxonomy): domain Eukaryota; kingdom Metazoa; phylum Chordata; class Mammalia; order Primates; family Hominidae; genus Gorilla; species Gorilla gorilla. The sequence goes on from NC_073244.2 coordinate 70,697,088, forward strand.
CCAGGGTTAGGGTTTTAGGGTCAGGGCCCAGGGCCCAGGGTTAGGGTTTTAGGATCAGGGCCCAGGGCTCAGGGTTAGGGTTTTAGGGTCAGGGTCCAGGGTTAGGGTTTTAGGGTCAGGGCCCAGGGCCCAGGGTTAGGGTTTTAGGGTCAGGGCCAGGGCTCAGGGTTAGGGTTTTAGGGTCAGGGCCCAGGGTTAGGGATTTAGGGTCAGGGCCCAGGGTTAGGGTTTTAGGGACAGGGCCCAGGGTTAGGGTTTTAGGGTCAGGGCCCAGGGTTAGGGTTTTAGGGTCAGGGCCAGGGCCCAGGGTTGGGGTTTTAGGGTCAGGGCCAGGGCCCAGGGTTAGGGTTTTAGGGTCAGGGCCAGGGCCCAGGGTTAGGGTTTTAGGGTCAGGGCCCAGGGCCCAGGGTTAGGGATTTTGTGTCAGGGCCCAGGGCCCAGGGTTAGGGTTTTAGGGTCAGGGCCCAGGGCCCAGGGTTAGGGTTTTAGGGTCAGGGCCCAGGGCTCAGGGTTAGGGTTTTAGGGTCAGGGTCCGGGGTTAGGGTTTTAGGGTCAGGGCCCAGGGCCCAGGGTTAGGGTTTTAGGGTCAGGGCCCAGGGCCCAGGGTTAGGGTATTAGGGTAAGGGCCCAGGGCCCAGGGTTAGGGTTTTAGGGTCAGGGCCCAGGGCCCAGGGTTAGGTTTGTTTTAGTGTTAGGGTCCAGGGTTGGGGTTGTTTTAGGGTCAGGGCCCAGGGTTAGGGTTGTTTTAGGGTCAGGGCACACGGTTAGGGTTTTAGGATCAGGGCCAGGTCCCAGGGTAAGAGTTTTAGGCTCAGGGCCAGGGCCCAGGGTTAGGGTTTTAGGCTCAGGGCCAGGGACCAGGGATAGGGTTTTAGGCTCAGGGCCAGGGCCCAGGGTTAGGTTTTTAGGGTCAGGGCCCAGGGTTATGGTTGTTTTAGGGTCAGGGCTGAGGGTTAGGGTTGTTTTAGGGTCAGGGCCCAGGGTTAGGGTTGTTTCAGGGTCAGGGCCCAGGGTTAGGGTTGTTTCAGGGTCAGGGCCCAGGGATAGGGTTGTTTCAGGGTCAGGGCCCAGGGTTAGGGTTGTTTCAGGGTCAGGGCCCAGGGTTCGGGTTGTTTCAGGGTCAGGGCTCAGGGTTAGGGTTGTTTTAGGGTCAGGGCCCAGGGTTCGGGTTGTTTCAGGGTCAGGGCTCAGGGTTAGGGTTGTTTTAGGGTCAGGGCCCAGGGTTAGGGTTGTTTTAGGGTCAGGGCCCAGGGTTAGGGTTGTTTTAGGGTCAGGGCCCTGGGTTACGGTTGTTTTAGGGTCCGGGCCCAGGGTTAGGGCTTTAGGGTCAGGGCCCTGGTCCCAGGGTTAGGGCTTTAGGGTCAGGGCCCGGGGCCCAGGGTTAGGGCTTTAGGACCAGGGCCCGGTGCCCAGGGTTAGGGCTTTAGGGTCAGGGCCCAGGGTTAGGGTTGTTTTAGGGTCAGGGCCCTGGGTTAGGGTTGTTATAGGGTCAGGACCAGGGCCCAGGGTTAGCGTTGTTTTAGGGTCAGGGCCAGGGCCCAGGGTTAGGGTTGTTTTAGGGTCAGGGCCAGGGCCCAAAGTTAGGGTTGTTTTAGGTTCAGGGCCCAGGGTTAGGGTTTTAGGCTCAGGTCCAGGGCCCAGGGTTAGGGTTTTTGGCTCAGGGCCAGGGCCCAGGTTTAGGGTTGTTTTAGGGTTAGGGCCAGGGCCCAGGGTTAGGGTTGTTTTAGGGTCATGGCCAGGTCCCAGGGTTAGGGTTGTTTTAGGGTCAGGGCCAGGGCCCAGGGTTACGGTTGTTTTAGGGTCAGGGCCCAGGTTTAGGGTTGTTTTAGGGTCATGGCCCAGGGTTATGGTTCTTTTAGGGTTACAGCCCAGGGTTAGGGTTTTAGGCTCTGGGCCAGGGTCCAGGGTTAGGGTTTTAGGCTCAGGGCCAGGGCACAGGTTTAGGGTTGTTTTAGGGTCATGGCCAGGGCCCAGGGTTAGGGTTGTTTTCGGGTCATGGCCAGGTCCCAGGGTTAGGGTTGTTTTAGGGTCAGGGCCAGGGCCCAGGATTATGGTTGTTTTAGGGTCAGGGGCCAGGGTTAGGGTTGTTTTAGGGTCGGGGCCCAGGGTTAGGTTTGTTTTAGGGTCAGGGACCATGGTTAGAGTTGTTTTAGGGTCAGGGCCCAGGGTTATGGTTCTTTTAGGGCTAGGGCCCAGGGTTAGGGTTTCAGGCTCTGGGCCAGGGCCCATGTTTGGGGTTTCAGGCTCAGGGCCAGAGCCCAAGGTTAGGGTTTTCGGCTCAGGGCCAGGGCCCACGGTTAGGGTTTTAGGCTGAGGGCCAGGGCCCCAGGTTAGGGTTTTAGGCTCATTGCCAGGGACCAGGGATAGGGTTTTAGGGTCAGGGCCAGGGCCCAGGGTTAGGGTTTTAGGGTCAGGGCCCAGGGTTAGGGTTGTTTTAGGGTCAGGGCCCAGGGTTAGGGTTGTTTCAGGGTTAGGGCCCAGGGTTAGGGTTGTTTCAGGGTCAGGGCCCAGGTTTAGGGTTGTTTCATGTTCAGGGCCCAGGGTTAGGGTTGTTTGAGGGTCAGGGCCCAGGGTTAGGGTTGTTTTAGGGTCAGGGCCCAGGGTTAGGGTTGTTTTAGGGATAGGGCCCAGGGTTAGGGTTGTTTTACGGTCAGGGCCCAGGGTTAGGGTTGTTTTAGGGTCAGGGCCCAGGGTTAGGGTTGTTTCAGGGTCAGGGCCCAGAGTTAGGGTTGTTTTAGGGTCAGGACCCTGGGTTAGGGTTGTTTTAGGGTCAGGGCCCAGGGTTAGGATTGTATTAGGGTCAGGGCCTGGGCCCAGGTTTATGGTTGTTTTAGGGTCAGGGCCCAGGGTTAGGGTTGTTTTAGGGTCAGTGCCCAGGGTTGGGGTTGTTTTAGGGTCAGGGCCAAGGATTAGGGTTGTTTTAGGGTCAGGGCCCAGGGTTAGGGTTGTTTTAGGGTTAGGGCCCAGGGTTAGGGTTTTAGGCTCAGGGCCAGGGCCCAGGTTTAGGGTTTTAGGCTCAGGGCCAAGGCCTAGGGTTGGGGTTTCAGTCTCAGGGCCAGATCCCAAGGTTAGGGTTTTCGGCTCAGGGCCAGGGCCCAGGGTTAGGGTTTTAGGCTCAGGGCCAGGGCCCAGGGTTAGGGTTGTTTTAGGGTCAGGGCCAGGGCCCAGGGTTAGGGTTGTTTTAGGGTCAGGGCCAATGCCCAGGGCTAGGGTTGTTTTAGGGTCAGGGCCCAGGGTTAGGGTTGTTTTAGTGTCAGGGCCCAGGGTTAGGGTTGTTTCAGGGTCAGGGCCCAGGGTTAGGGTTGTTTTAGGGATAGGGCCCAGGGTTAGGGTTGTTTTACGGTCAGGGCCCAGGGTTAGGGTTGTTTTAGGTTCAGGGCCCAGGGTTAGGGTTGTTTTACTGTCAGGGCCCAGGGTTAGGGTTGTTTTAGGGTCAGGGCCCAGGGTTAGGGTTGTTTTAGGGTCAGGGCCCAGGGTTATGGTTGTTTTAGGGTTAGGTCCCAGGGTTAGGGTTTTAGGCTCAGGGCCAGGGCCCAGGGTTAGGGTTTTAGGCTCAGGACCAAGGCCTAGGTTTGGGGTTTCAGTCTCAGGGCCAGATCCCAAGGTTAGGGTTTTCGGTTCAGGGCCAGGGCCCAGGGTTAGGGTTTTAGGCTCAGGGCCAGGGCCCAGGGTTAGGGTTGTTTTAGGGTCAGGGCCAGGGCCCAGGGTTAGGGTTGTTTTAGGGTCAGGGCCAATGCCCAGGGCTAGGGTTGTTTTAGGGTCAGGGCCAATGCCCAGGGCTAGGGTTGTTTTAGGGTCAGGGCCCAGTGTTAGGGTTGCTATAGGTCCAGGGCCCAGGGTTAGGGTTTTAGGCTCAGGGCCAGGGCCCAGGGTTAGGGTTTTAGGCTCAGGGCCAGGGCCCCGGGTTAAGGTTTTAGGCTCATTGCCAGGGACCAGGGATAGGGTTTTAGGGTCAGGGCCAGGGCCCAGGGTTAGGGTTTTAGGGTCAGGGCCCAGGGTTAGGGTTGTTTTAGGGTCAGGGCCCAGGGTTAGGGTTCTTTCAGGGTCAGGGCCCAGGGTTAGGGTTGTTTCAGGATCAGGGCCCAGGGTTAGGGTTGTTTCAGGGTAAGGGCCCAGGGTTAGGGTTGTTTCAGGTTCAGGGCCCAGGGTTAGGGTTGTTTCAGGGTCAGGGCCCAGGGTTAGGGTTGTTTCAGGGTCAGGGCCCAGGGTTAGGGTTGTTTTAGGGATAGGGCCCAGGGTTAGGGTTGTTTTACGGTCTGGGCCCAGGGTTAGGGTTGTTTTAGGGTCAGGGCCCAGGGTTAGGGTTGTTTTTGGGTCAGGGCCTAGGGTTAGGGTTGTTTTAGGGTCAGGGCCCTGGGTTAGGGTTGTTTTAGGGTCAGGGCCCAGGGTTAGGATTGTATTAGGGTCAGGGCCAGGGCCCAGGTTTATGGTTGTTTTAGGGTCAGGGCCCAGGGTTAGGGTTGTTTTAGGGTCAGGGCCCAGGGTTAGGGTTTTAGGGTCAGGGCCAGGGCCCAGGTATAGGGTGTTAGGCTCAGGGCCAAGGCCTAGGGTTGGGGTTTCAGTCTCAGGGCCAGATCCCAAGGTTAGGGTTTTAGGCTCAGGGCCAGGGTCCAGGGTTATGGTTTTAGGCTCAGGGCCAGGGCCCAGGGTTAGGGTTGTTTTAGGGTCAGGGCCAGGGCCCAGGGTTAGGGTTCTTTTAGGGTCAGGGCCAATGCCCAGGGCTAGGGTTGTTTTAGCGTCAGGGCCCAGGGTTAGGGTTGTTATAGGGTCAGGGCCCAGGGTTAGGGTTGTTTTAGGGTCAGGGCCCGGGGTTAGGGTTGTTTTAGGGTCAGGGCCCAGGGTTAGGGCTTTAGGGCCAGCGCCCCGGGCCCAGGGTTAGGGCTTTAGGGCCAGGGCCCTGGGCCCATGGTTAGGGCTTTAGGGCCAGGGTCCGGGGCCCAGGGTTAGGGCTTTAGGGCCAGGGCCCGGGGCCCAGGGTTAGGGCTTTAGGGCCAGGGCCCGGGGCCCAGGATTAGGGCTTTAGGGGCAGGGCCCGGGTCCCAGGGTTAGGGCTTTAGGGTCAGGGCCCGGGGCCCAGCGTTAGGGCTTTGGGACCAGGGCCCGGTGCCCAGGGTTAGGGCTTTATGGTCAGGGCCCAGGGTTAGGGTTGTTTTAGGGTCAGGGCCCTGGGTTAGGGTTGTTATAGGGTCAGGGCCAGGGCCCAGGGTTAGCGTTGTTTTAGGGTCAGGGCCAGGGCCCAGGGTTAGGGTTGTTTTAGGGTCAGGGCCAGGGCCCAAAGTTAGGGTTGTTTTAGGTTCAGGGCCCAGGGTTAGGGTTTTAGGCTCAGGTCCAGGGCCCAGGGTTAGGGTTTTTGGCTCAGGGCCAGGGCCCAGGTTTAGGGTTGTTTTAGGGTTAGGGCCAGGGCCCAGGGTTAGGGTTGTTTTAGGGTCATGGCCAGGTCCCAGGGTTAGGGTTGTTTTAGGGTCAGGGCCAGGGCCCAGGGTTACGGTTGTTTTAGGGTCAGGGCCCAGGTTTAGGGTTGTTTTAGGGTCATGGCCCAGGGTTATGGTTCTTTTAGGGTTACAGCCCAGGGTTAGGGTTTTAGGCTCTGGGCCAGGGTCCAGGGTTAGGGTTTTAGGGTCAGGGCCAGGGCCCAGGGTTAGGGTTTTATGGTCAGGGCCAGGGCCCAGGGTTAGGGTTTTAGGGTCAGGTCCCAGGGCCCAGGGTTAGGGATTTTGTGTCAGGGCCCAGGGCCCAGGGTTAGGGTTTTAGGGTCAGGGCCCAGGGCCCAGGGTTAGGGTTTTAGGGTCAGGGCCCAGGGCCCAGGGTTAGGGTTTTAGGGTCAGGGCCCAGGGCCCAGGGTTAGGGTTTTAGGGTCAGGGCCCAGGGCCCAGGGTTAGGGTTTTAGGCTCAGGGCCAGGGCCCAGGGTTAGGGTTGTTTTAGGGTCAGGGCCAGGGCCCAGGGTTAGGGTTGTTTTAGGGTCAGGGCCAATGCCCAGGGCTAGGGTTGTTTTAGGGTCAGGGCCCAGGGTTAGGGTTGTTTTAGTGTCAGGGCCCAGGGTTAGGGTTGTTTCAGGGTCAGGGCCCAGGGTTAGGGTTGTTTTAGGGATAGGGCCCAGGGTTAGGGTTGTTTTACGGTCAGGGCCCAGGGTTTGGGTTGTTTTAGGGTCAGGGCCCAGGGTTAGGGTTGTTTTACGGTCAGGGCCCAGGGTTAGGGTTGTTTTAGGGTCAGGGCCCAGGGTTAGGGTTGTTTTAGGGTCAGGGCCCAGGGTTATGGTTGTTTTAGGGTTAGGTCCCAGGGTTAGGGTTTTAGGCTCAGGGCCAGTGCCCAGGGTTAGGGTTTTAGGCTCAGGACCAAGGCCTAGGTTTGGGGTTTCAGTCTCAGGGCCAGATCCCAAGGTTAGGGTTTTCGGTTCAGGGCTAGGGCCCAGGGTTAGGGTTTTAGGCTCAGGGCCAGGGCCCAGGGTTAGGGTTGTTTTAGGGTCAGGGCCAGGGCCCAGGGTTAGGGTTGTTTTAGGGTCAGGGCCAATGCCCAGGGCTAGGGTTGTTTTAGGGTCAGGGCCAATGCCCAGGGCTAGGGTTGTTTTAGGGTCAGGGCCCAGTGTTAGGGTTGCTATAGGTCCAGGGCCCAGGGTTAGGGTTTTAGGCTCAGGGCCAGGGCCCAGGGTTAGGGTTTTAGGCTCAGGGCCAGGGCCCCGGGTTAGGGTTTTAGGCTCATTGCCAGGGACCAGAGATAGGGTTTTAGGGTCAGGGCCAGGGCCCAGGGTTAGGGTTTTAGGGTCAGGGCCCAGGGTTAGGGTTGTTTTAGGGTCAGGGCCCAGGGTTAGGGTTCTTTCAGGGTCAGGGCCCAGGGTTAGGGTTGTTTCAGGATCAGGGCCCAGGGTTAGGGTTGTTTCAGGGTAAGGGCCCAGGGTTAGGGTTGTTTCAGGTTCAGGGCCCAGGGTTAGGGTTGTTTCAGGGTCAGGACCCAGGGTTAGGGTTGTTTCAGGGTCAGGGCCCAGGGTTAGGGTTATTTTAGGGATAGGGCCCAGGGTTAGGGTTGTTTTACGGTCAGGGCCCAGGGTTAGGGTTGTTTTAGGGTCAGGGCCCAGGGTTAGGGTTGTTTTTGGGTCAGGGCCTAGGGTTAGGGTTGTTTTAGGGTCAGGGCCCTGGGTTAGGGTTGTTTTAGGGTCAGGGCCCAGGGTTAGGATTGTATTAGGGTCAGGGCCAGGGCCCAGGTTTATGGTTGTTTTAGGGTCAGGGCCCAGGGTTAGGGTTGTTTTAGGGTCAGGGCCCAGGGTTAGGGTTTTAGGGTCACGGCCAGGGCCCAGGTATAGGGTGTTAGGCTCAGGGCCAAGGCCTAGGGTTGGGGTTTCAGTCTCAGGGCCAGATCCCAAGGTTAGGGTTTTAGGCTCAGGGCCAGGGTCCAGGGTTATGGTTTTAGGCTCAGGGCCAGGGCCCAGGGTTAGGGTTGTTTTAGGGTCAGGGCCAGGGCCCAGGGTTAGGGTTCTTTTAGGGTCAGGGCCAATGCCCAGGGCTAGGGTTGTTTTAGCGTCAGGGCCCAGGGTTAGGGTTGTTATAGGGTCAGGGCCCAGGGTTAGGGTTGTTTTAGGGTCAGGGCCCGGGGTTAGGGTTGTTTTAGGGTCAGGGCCCAGGGTTAGGGCTTTAGGGCCAGCGCCCCGGGCCCAGGGTTAGGGCTTTAGGGCCAGGGCCCTGGGCCCATGGTTAGGGCTTTAGGGCCAGGGTCCGGGGCCTAGGGTTAGGGCTTTAGGGCCAGGGCCCGGGGCCCAGGGTTAGGGCTTTAGGGCCAGGGCCCGGGGCCCAGGATTAGGGCTTTAGGGGCAGGGCCCGGGTCCCAGGGTTAGGGCTTTAGGGTCAGGGCCCGGGGCCCAGGGTTAGGGCTTTGGGACCAGGGCCCGGTGCCCAGGGTTAGGGCTTTATGGTCAGGGCCCAGGGTTAGGGTTGTTTTAGGGTCAGGGCCCTGGGTTAGGGTTGTTATAGGGTCAGGGCCAGGGCCCAGGGTTAGCGTTGTTTTAGGGTCAGGGCCAGGGCCCAGGGTTAGGGTTGTTTTAGGGTCAGGGCCAGGGCCCAAAGTTAGGGTTGTTTTAGGTTCAGGGCCCAGGGTTAGGGTTTTAGGCTCAGGTCCAGGGCCCAGGGTTAGGGTTTTTGGCTCAGGGCCAGGGCCCAGGTTTAGGGTTGTTTTAGGGTTAGGGCCAGGGCCCAGGGTTAGGGTTGTTTTAGGGTCATGGCCAGGTCCCAGGGTTAGGGTTGTTTTAGGGTCAGGGCCAGGGCCCAGGGTTACGGTTGTTTTAGGGTCAGGGCCCAGGTTTAGGGTTGTTTTAGGGTCATGGCCCAGGGTTATGGTTCTTTTAGGGTTACAGCCCAGGGTTAGGGTTTTAGGCTCTGGGCCAGGGTCCAGGGTTAGGGTTTTAGGGTCAGGGCCAGGGCCCAGGGTTAGGGTTTTAGGGTCAGGGCCAGGGCCCAGGGTTAGGGTTTTAGGGTCAGGTCCCAGGGCCCAGGGTTAGGGATTTTGTGTCAGGGCCCAGGGCCCAGGGTTAGGGTTTTAGGGTCAGGGCCCAGGGCCCAGGGTTAGGGTTTTAGGGTCAGGGCCCAGGGCCCAGGGTTAGGGTTTTAGGATCAGGGCCCAGGGCTCAGGGTTAGGGTTTTAGGGTCAGGGTCCAGGGTTAGGGTTTTAGGGTCAGGGCCCAGGGCCCAGGGTTAGGGTTTTAGGGTCAGGGCCAGGGCTCAGGGTTAGGATTTTAGGGTCAGGGCCCAGGGTTAGGGATTTAGGGTCAGGGCCCAGGTTTAGGGTTTTAGGGACAGGGCCCAGGGTTAGGGTTTTAGGGTCAGGGCCCAGGGTTAGGGTTTTAGGGTCAGGGCCAGGGCCCAGGGTTAGGGTTTTAGGGTCAGGGCCCAGGGCCCAGGGTTAGGGTTTTAGGGTCAGGGCCCAGGGCCCAGGGTTAGGGATTTTGTGTCAGGGCCCAGGGCCCAGGGTTAGGGTTTTAGGGTCAGGGCCCAGGGCCCAGGGTTAGGGTTTTAGGGTCAGGGCCCAGGGCCCAGGGTTAGGGTTTTAGGATCAGGGCCCAGGGCTCAGGGTTAGGGTTTTAGGGTCAGGGTCCAGGGTTAGGGTTTTAGGGTCAGGGCCCAGGGCCCAGGGTTAGGGTTTTAGGGTCAGGGCCAGGGCTCAGGGTTAGGGTTTTAGGGTCAGGGCCCAGGGTTAGGGATTTAGGGTCAGGGCCCAGGTTTAGGGTTTTAGGGACAGGGCCCAGGGTTAGGGTTTTAGGGTCAGGGTCCAGGGTTAGGGTTTTAGGGTCAGGGCCAGGGCCCAGGGTTAGGGTTTTAGGGTCAGGGCCCAGGGCCCAGGGTTAGGGTTTTAGGGTCAGGGCCCAGGGCCCAGGGTTAGGGTATTAGGGTAAGGGCCCAGGGCCCAGGGTTAGGGTTTTAGGGTCAGGGCCCAGGGCCCAGGGTTAGGTTTGTTTTAGTGTTAGGGTCCAGGGTTGGGGTTGTTTTAGGGTCAGGGCCCAGGGTTAGGGTTGTTTTAGGGTCAGGGCACACGGTTAGGGTTTTAGGATCAGGGCCAGGTCCCAGGGTAAGAGTTTTAGGCTCAGGGCCAGGGCCCAGGGTTAGGGTTTTAGGCTCAGGGCCAGGGACCAGGGATAGTGTTTTAGGCTCAGGGCCAGGGCCCAGGGTTAGGTTTTTAGGGTCAGGGCCCAGGGTTATGGTTGTTTTAGGGTCAGGGCTGAGGGTTAGGGTTGTTTTAGGGTCAGGGCCCAGGGTTAGGGTTGTTTCAGGGTCAGGGCCCAGGGTTAGGGTTGTTTCAGGGTCAGGGCCCAGGGATAGGGTTGTTTCAGGGTCAGGGCCCAGGGTTAGGGTTGTTTCAGGGTCAGGGCCCAGGGTTCGGGTTGTTTCAGGGTCAGGGCTCAGGGTTAGGGTTGTTTTAGGGTCAGGGCCCAGGGTTCGGGTTGTTTCAGGGTCAGGGCTCAGGGTTAGGGTTGTTTTAGGGTCAGGGCCCAGGGTTAGGGTTGTTTTAGGGTCAGGGCCCAGGGTTAGGGTTGTTTTAGGGTCAGGGCCCTGGGTTACGGTTGTTTTAGGGTCCGGGCCCAGAGTTAGGGCTTTAGGGTCAGGGCCCTGGTCCCAGGGTTAGGGCTTTAGGGTCAGGGCCTGGGGCCCAGGGTTAGGGCTTTAGGACCAGGGCCCGGTGCCCAGGGTTAGGGCTTTATGGTCAAGGCCCAGGGTTAGGGTTGTTTTAGGGTCAGGGCCAGGGCCCAGGGTTAGCGTTGTTTTAGGGTCAGGGCCAGGGCCCAGGGTTAGGGTTGTTTTAGGGTCAGGGCCAGGGCCCAAAGTTAGGGTTGTTTTAGGTTCAGGGCCCAGGGTTAGGGTTTTAGGCTCAGGTCCAGGGCCCAGGGTTAGGGTTTTTGGCTCAGGGCCAGGGCCCAGGTTTAGGGTTGTTTTAGGGTTAGGGCCAGGGCCCAGGGTTAGGGTTGTTTTAGGGTCATGGCCAGGTCCCAGGGTTAGGGTTGTTTTAGGGTCAGGGCCAGGGCCCAGGGTTACGGTTGTTTTAGGGTCAGGGCCCAGGTTTAGGGTTGTTTTAGGGTCATGGCCCAGGGTTATGGTTCTTTTAGGGTTACAGCCCAGGGTTAGGGTTTTAGGCTCTGGGCCAGGGTCCAGGGTTAGGGTTTTAGGCTCTGGGCCAGGGCACAGGTTTAGGGTTGTTTTAGGGTCATGGCCAGGGCCCAGGGTTAGGGTTGTTTTCGGGTCATGGCCAGGTCCCAGGGTTAGGGTTGTTTTAGGGTCAGGGCCAGGGCCCAGGATTATGGTTGTTTTAGGGTCAGGGGCCAGGGTTAGGGTTGTTTTAGGGTCGGGGCCCAGGGTTAGGTTTGTTTTAGGGTCAGGGACCATGGTTAGAGTTGTTTTAGGGTCAGGGCCCAGGGTTATGGTTCTTTTAGGGCTAGGGCCCAGGGTTAGGGTTTCAGGCTCTGGGCCAGGGCCCATGTTTGGGGTTTCAGGCTCAGGGCCAGAGCCCAAGGTTAGGGTTTTCGGCTCAGGGCCAGGGCCCACGGTTAGGGTTTTAGGCTGAGGGCCAGGGCCCCAGGTTAGGGTTTTAGGCTCATTGCCAGGGACCAGGGATAGGGTTTTAGGGTCAGGGCCAGGGCCCAGGGTTAGGGTTTTAGGGTCAGGGCCCAGGGTTAGGGTTGTTTTAGGGTCAGGGCCCAGGGTTAGGGTTGTTTTAGGGTCAGGGCCCAGGGTTAGGGTTGTTTTAGGGTTAGGGCCCAGGGTTAGGGTTTTAGGCTCAGGGCCAGGGCCCAGGTTTAGGGTTTTAGGCTCAGGGCCAAGGCCTAGGGTTGGGGTTTCAGTCTCAGGGCCAGATCCCAAGGTTAGGGTTTTCGGCTCAGGGCCAGGGCCCAGGGTTAGGGTTTTAGGCTCAGGGCCAGGGCCCAGGGTTAGGGTTGTTTTAGGGTCAGGGCCAGGGCCCAGGGTTAGGGTTGTTTTAGGGTCAGGGCCAATGCCCAGGGCTAGGGTTGTTTTAGGGTCAGGGCCCAGGGTTAGGGTTGTTTCAGTGTCAGGGCCCAGGGTTAGGGTTGTTTCAGGGTCAGGGCCCAGGGTTAGGGTTGTTTTAGGGATAGGGCCCAGGGTTAGGGTTGTTTTACGGTCAGGGCCCAGGGTTAGGGTTGTTTTAGGGTCAGGGCCCAGGGTTAGGGTTGTTTTAGGGTCAGGGCCCAGGGTTATGGTTGTTTTAGGGTTAGGTCCCAGGGTTAGGGTTTTAGGCTCAGGGCCAGGGCCCAGGGTTAGGGTTTTAGGCTCAGGACCAAGGCCTAGGGTTGAGGTTTCAGTCTCAGGGCCAGATCCCAAGGTTAGGGTTTTCGGCTCAGGGCCAGGGCCCAGGGTTAGGGTTTTAGGCTCAGGGCCAGGGCCCAGGGTTAGGGTTGTTTTAGGGTCAGGGCCAGGGCCCAGGGTTAGGGTTGTTTTAGGGTCAGGGCCAATGCCCAGGGCTAGGGTTGTTTTAGGGTCAGGGCCAATGCCCAGGGCTAGGGTTGTTTTAGGGTCAGGGCCCAGTGTTAGGGTTGCTATAGGTCCAGGGCCCAGGGTTAGGGTTTTAGGCTCAGGGCCAGGGCCCAGGGTTAGGGTTTTAGGCTCAGGGCCAGGGCCCCGGGTTAGGGTTTTAGGCTCATTTGCCAGGGACCAGGGATAGGGTTTTAGGGTCAGGGCCAGGGCCCAGGGTTAGGGTTTTAGTGTCAGGGCCCAGGGTTAGGGTTGTTTTAGGATCAGGGCCCAGGGTTAGGGTTCTTTCAGGGTCAGGGCCTAGGGTTAGGGTTGTTTCAGGATCAGGGCCCAGGGTTAGGGTTTTTTCAGGGTAAGGGCCCAGGGTTAGGGTTGTTTCAGGTTCAGGGCCCAGGGTTAGGGTTGTTTCAGGGTCAGGACCCAGGGTTAGGGTTGTTTCAGGGTCAGGGCCCAGGGTTAGGGTTGTTTTAGGGATAGGGCCCAGCGTTAGGGTTGTTTTACGGTCAGGGCCCAGGGTTAGGGTTGTTTTAGGGTCAGGGCCAGGGCACAGGGTTAGGGTTTTAGGCTCAGGTCCCCGGGTAGGGTTGTTTTAGGGTCAGGGCCCTGGGTTAGGGTTGTTTTAGGGTCAGGGCCCAGGGTTAGGGTTGTTTTAGGGTCAGGGCCAGGGCCCAGGGTTAGTGTTGTTTTAGGGTCACGGCCAGGTCCCAGGGTTAGGGTTGTTTTAGGGTCAGGGCCAGGGCCCAGGGTTAGGGTTGCTTTAGGGTCAGGGCTAGGGCCCAGGGTTAGCATTGTTTTAGGGTCACGGCCAGGGCCCAGGGTTAGGGTTGTTTTAGGGTCAGGGCCAGGGCCCAAAGTTAGGGTTGTTTTAGGTTCAGGGCCCAGGGTTAGGGTTTTAGGCTCAGGTCCAGGGCCCAGGGTTAGGGTTTTTGGCTCAGGGCCAGGGCCCAGGTTTAGGGTAGTTTTAGGGTTAGGGCCAGGGCCCAGGGTTAGGGTTGTTTTAGGGTCATGGCCAGGTCCCAGGGTTAGGGTTGTTTTAGGGTCAGGGCCAGAGCCCAGGGTTACGGTTGTTTTAGGGTCAGGGCCCAGGTTTAGGGTTGTTTTAGGGTCATGGCCCAGGGTTATGGTTCTTTTAGGGTTACAGCCCAGGGTTAGGGTTTTAGGCTCTGGGCCAGGGTCCAGGGTTAGGGTTTTAGGCTCAGGGCCAGGGCACAGGTTTAGGGTTGTTTTAGGGTCATGGCCAGGGCCCAGGGTTAGGGTTGTTTTCGGGTCATGGCCAGGTCCCAGGGTTAGGGTTGTTTTAGGGTCAGGGCCAGGGCCCAGGATTATGGTTGTTTTAGGGTCAGGGGCCAGGGTTAGGGTTGTTTTAGGGTCGGGGCCCAGGGTTAGGTTTGTTTTAGGGTCAGGGACCATGGTTAGAGTTGTTTTAGGGTCAGGGCCCAGGGTTATGGTTCTTTTAGGGCTAGGGCCCAGGGTTAGGGTTTTAGGCTCTGGGCCAGGGCCCATGTTTGGGGTTTCAGGCTCAGGGCCAGAGCCCAAGGTTAGGGTTTTCGGCTCAGGGCCAGGGCCCACGGTTAGGGTTTTAGGCTCAGGGCCAGGGCCCAGGGTTAGGGTTTTAGGCTCAGGGCCAGGGCCCAGGGTTAGGGTTTTAGGCTCAGGGCCAGGGCCCCAGGTTAGGGTTTTAGGCTCATTGCCAGGGACCAGGGATAGGGTTTTAGGGTCAGGGCCAGGGCCCAGGGTTAGGGTTTTAGGGTCAGGGCCCAGGGTTAGGGTTGTTTTAGGGTCAGGGCCCAGGGTTAGGGTTGTTTCAGGGTTAGGGCCCAGGGTTAGGGTTGTTTCAGGGTCAGGGCCCAGGTTTAGGGTTGTTTCATGTTCAGGGCCCAGGGTTAGGGTTGTTTGAGGGTCAGGGCCCAGGGTTAGGGTTGTTTTATGGTCAGGGCCCAGGGTTAGGGTTGTTTTAGGGATTGGGCCCAGGGTTAGGGTTGTTTTACGGTCAGGGCCCAGGGTTAGGGTTGTTTTAGGGTCAGGGCCCAGGGTTAGGGTTGTTTCAGGGTCAGGGCCCAGGGTTAGGGTTGTTTTAGGGTCAGGGCCCTGGGTTAGGGTTGTTTTAGGGTCAGGGCCCAGGGTTAGGATTGTATTAGGGTCAGGGCCTGGGCCCAGGTTTATGGTTGTTTTAGGGTCAGGGCCCAGGGTTAGGGTTGTTTTAGGGTCAGGGCCCAGGGTTGGGGTTGTTTTAGGGTCAGGGCCAAGGGTTAGGGTTGTTTTAGGGTCAGGGCCCAGGGTTAGGGTTGTTTTAGGGTTAGGGCCCAGGGTTAGGGTTTTAGGCTCAGGGCCAGGGCCCAGGTTTAGGGTTTTAGGCTCAGGGCCAAGGCCTAGGGTTGGGGTTTCAGTCTCAGGGCCAGATCCCAAGGTTAGGGTTTTCGGCTCAGGGCCAGGGCCCAGGGTTAGGGTTTTAGGCTCAGGGCCAGGGCCCAGGGTTAGGGTTGTTTTAGGGTCAGGGCCAGGGCCCAGGGTTAGGGTTGTTTTAGGGTCAGGGCCAATGCCCAGGGCTAGGGTTGTTTTAGGGTCAGGGCCCAGGGTTAGGGTTGTTTCAGTGTCAGGGCCCAGGGTTAGGGTTGTTTCAGGGTCAGGGCCCAGGGTTAGGGTTGTTTTAGGGATAGGGCCCAGGGTTAGGGTTGTTTTACGGTCAGGGCCCAGGGTTAGGGTTGTTTTAGGGTCAGGGCCCAGGGTTAGGGTTGTTTTAGGGTCAGGGCCCAGGGTTATGGTTGTTTTAGGGTTAGGTCCCAGGGTTAGGGTTTTAGGCTCAGGGCCAGGGCCCAGGGTTAGGGTTTTAGGCTCAGGGCCAGGGCCCCAGGTTAGGGTTTCAGGCTCATTGCCAGGGACCAGGGATAGGGTTTTAGGGTCAGGGCCAGGGCCCAGGGTTAGAGTTTTAGGGTCAGGCCCAAGGCCCAGGGTTAGGGTTTTAGGCTCAGGGCCAGGGCCCAGGGTTAGGGTTGTTTTAGGGTCAGGGCCAGGGCCCAGGGTTAGGGTTGTTTTATGGTCAGGGCCAGGGCCCAGGGTTAGGGTTGTTTTAGGGTCAGGGCCAATGCCCAGGGCTAGGGTTGTTTTAGGGTCAGGGCCAATGCCCAGGGCTAGGGTCAGGGCCCAGTGTTAGGGTTGCTATAGGTCCAGGGCCCAGGGTTAGGGTTTTAGGCTCAGGGCCAGGGCCCAGGGTTAGGGTTTTAGGCTCAGGGCCAGGGCCCCAGGTTAGGGTTTTAGGCTCATTGCCAGGGACCAGGGATAGGGTTTTAGGGTCAGGGCCAGGGCCCAGGGTTAGGGTTTTAGGGTCAGGGCCCAGGGTTAGGGTTGTTTTAGGGTCAGGGCCCAGGTTTAGGGTTGTTTTAGGGTCATGGCCCAGGGTTATGGTTCTTTTAGGGTTACAGCCCAGGGTTAGTGTTTTAGGCTCTGTGCCAGGGTCCAGGGTTAGGGTTTTAGGCTCAGGGCCAGGGCACAGGTTTAGGGTTGTTTTAGGGTCATGGCCAGGGCCCAGGGTTAGGGTTGTTTTCGGGTCATGGCCAGGTCCCAGGGTTAGGGTTGTTTTAGGGTCAGGGCCAGGGCCCAGGATTATGGTTGTTTTAGGGTCAGGGGCCAGGGTTAGGGTTGTTTTAGGGTCGGGGCCCAGGGTTAGGTTTGTTTTAGGGTCAGGGAGCAGGGTTAGGGTTGTTTTAGGGTCAGGGCCCAGGGTTATGGTTCTTTTAGGGCTAGGGCCCAGGGTTAGGGTTTTAGGCTCTGGGCCAGAGCCCATGTTTGGGGTTTCAGGCTCAGGGCCAGAGCCCAAGGTTAGGGTTTTCGGCTCAGGGCCAGGGCCCACGGTTAGGGTTTTAGGCTCAGGGTCAGGGCCCAGGGTTAGGGTTTTAGGCTCAGGGCCAGGGCCCAGGGTTAGGGTTTTAGGCTCAGGGCCAGGGCCCCAGGTTAGGGTTTCAGGCTCATTGCCAGGGACCAGGGATAGGGTTTTAGGGTCAGGGCCAGGGCCCAGGGTTAGGGTTTTAGGGTCAGGCCCAAGGCCCAGGGTTAGGGTTTTAGGCTCAGGGCCAGGGCCCAGGGTTAGGGTTTTAGGCTCAGGGCCAGGGCCCCGGGTTATGGTTGTAGGCTCAGGGGCAGAGCCCAGGGATAGGGTTTTAGGCTCAGGGCCATGGCCCAGGGTTAGAGTTTTAGGCTCAGGGCCAGGGCCAAGGGTTAGGGTTGTTTTAGGGTCAGGGCCCAGGGTTAGGGTTGTTTCAGGGTCAGGGCCCAGGGGTAGGGTTGTTTTAAGGTCAGGGCTCAGGGTTAGGGTTGTTTTAGGGTCAGGGCCCTGGGTTACGGTCGTTTTAGGGTCAGGGCCCAGGGTTAGGTTTGTTTTAGGGTCAGGGCCCAGGGTTAGGTTTGTTTTAGGGTCAGGGCCTAGGGTTAGCGTTGTTTTAGGGACAGGGCCCGGGGTTAGGTTTGTTTCAGGGTCAGGGCCCGGGGTTAGGGTTGTTTCAGCGTCAGGGCCCGGGGTTAGGATTCTTTCAGGGTCAGGGCCCAGGGTTAGGGTTCTTTCAGGGTCAGGGCCCAGGGTTAGGATTGTTTTAGTGTTAGGGCCCAGGGTTGGGGTTGTTTTAGGGTCAGGGCCAGGGCCCAGGGCTAGGGGTGTTTTAGGGTGAGGGCCAGGGCCCAAAGTTAGGGTTGTTTTAGGGTCAGGGCCCAGCGTTAGGGTTTTAGACTCAGGTCCAGGGCCCAGGGTTAGGGTTTTAGGCTCAGGGCCAGGGCCCAGGGTTAGGGATGTTTTAGGGTCCTGGCCAGGGCCCAGGGTTAGGGGTGTTTTAGGGTCAGGACCAGAGCCCAGGGTTAGGGTTGTTTTAGGGTCAGGGCCCAGGGTTAGGGTTGTTTTAGGGTCAGGGCCCAGGGTTAGGGTTGTTTTAGGGTCAGGGCCCTAGGTTACGGTTGTTTTAGGGTCCGGGCCCAGGGTTAGGGCTTTAGGGTCAGGGCCCTGGTCCCAGGGTTAGGGCTTTAGGGTCAGGGCCCGGGGCCCAGGGTTAGGGCTTTAGGACCAGGGCCCGGTGCCCAGGGTTAGGGCTTTATGGTCAGGGCCCAGGGTTAGGGTTGTTTTAGGGTCAGGGCCCTGGGTTAGGGTTGTTATAGGGTCAGGGCCAGGGCCCAGGGTTAGCGTTGTTTTAGGGTCAGGGCCAGGGCCCAGGGTTAGGGTTGTTTTAGGGTCAGGGCCAGGGCCCAAAGTTAGGGTTGTTTTAGGTTCAGGGCCCAGGGTTAGGGTTTTAGGCTCAGGTCCAGGGCCCAGGGTTAGGGTTTTTGGCTCAGGGCCAGGGCCCAGGTTTAGGGTTGTTTTAGGGTCATGGCCAGGTCCCAGGGTTAGGGTTGTTTTAGGGTCAGGGCCAGAGCCCAGGGTTACGGTTGTTTTAGGGTCAGGGCCCAGGTTTAGGGTTGTTTTAGGGTCATGGCCCAGGGTTATGGTTCTTTTAGGGTTACAGCCCAGGGTTAGGGTTTTAGGCTCTGGGCCAGGGTCCAGGGTTAGGGTTTTAGGCTCAGGGCCAGGGCACAGGTTTAGGGTTGTTTTAGGGTCATGGCCAGGGCCCAGGGTTAGGGTTGTTTTCGGGTCATGGCCAGGTCCCAGGGTTAGGGTTGTTTTAGGGTCAGGGCCAGGGCCCAGGATTATGGTTGTTTTAGGGTCAGGGGCCAGGGTTAGGGTTGTTTTAGGGTCGGGGCCCAGGGTTAGGTTTGTTTTAGGGTCAGGGACCATGGTTAGAGTTGTTTTAGGGTCAGGGCCCAGGGTTATGGTTCTTTTAGGGCTAGGGCCCAGGGTTAGGGTTTTAGGCTCTGGGCCAGGGCCCATGTTTGGGGTTTCAGGCTCAGGGCCAGAGCCCAAGGTTAGGGTTTTCGGCTCAGGGCCAGGGCCCACGGTTAGGGTTTTAGGCTCAGGGCCAGGGCCCAGGGTTAGGGTTTTAGGCTCAGGGCCAGGGCCCAGGGTTAGGGTTTTAGGCTCAGGGCCAGGGCCCCAGGTTAGGGTTTTAGGCTCATTGCCAGGGACCAGGGATAGGGTTTTAGGGTCAGGGCCAGGGCCCAGGGTTAGGGTTTTAGGGTCAGGGCCCAGGGTTAGGGTTGTTTTAGGGTCAGGGCCCAGGGTTAGGGTTGTTTCAGGGTTAGGGCCCAGGGTTAGGGTTGTTTCAGGGTCAGGGCCCAGGTTTAGGGTTGTTTCATGTTCAGGGCCCAGGGTTAGGGTTGTTTGAGGGTCAGGGCCCAGGGTTAGGGTTGTTTTAGGGTCAGGGCCCAGGGTTAGGGTTGTTTTAGGGATTGGGCCCAGGGTTAGGGTTGTTTTACGGTCAGGGCCCAGGGTTAGGGTTGTTTTAGGGTCAGGGCCCAGGGTTAGGGTTGTTTCAGGGTCAGGGCCCAGGGTTAGGGTTGTTTTAGGGTCAGGGCCCTGGGTTAGGGTTGTTTTAGGGTCAGGGCCCAGGGTTAGGATTGTATTAGGGTCAGGGCCTGGGCCCAGGTTTATGGTTGTTTTAGGGTCAGGGCCCAGGGTTAGGGTTGTTTTAGGGTCAGGGCCCAGGGTTGGGGTTGTTTTAGGGTCAGGGCCAAGGGTTAGGGTTGTTTTAGGGTCAGGGCCCAGGGTTAGGGTTGTTTTAGGGTTAGGGCCCAGGGTTAGGGTTTTAGGCTCAGGGCCAGGGCCCAGGTTTAGGGTTTTAGGCTCAGGGCCAAGGCCTAGGGTTGGGGTTTCAGTCTCAGGGCCAGATCCCAAGGTTAGGGTTTTCGGCTCAGGGCCAGGGCCCAGGGTTAGGGTTTTAGGCTCAGGGCCAGGGCCCAGGGTTAGGGTTGTTTTAGGGTCAGGGCCAGGGCCCAGGGTTAGGGTTGTTTTAGGGTCAGGGCCAATGCCCAGGGCTAGGGTTGTTTTAGGGTCAGGGCCCAGGGTTAGGGTTGTTTCAGTGTCAGGGCCCAGGGTTAGGGTTGTTTCAGGGTCAGGGCCCAGGGTTAGGGTTGTTTTAGGGATAGGGCCCAGGGTTAGGGTTGTTTTACGGTCAGGGCCCAGGGTTAGGGTTGTTTTAGGGTCAGGGCCCAGGGTTAGGGTTGTTTTAGGGTCAGGGCCCAGGGTTATGGTTGTTTTAGGGTTAGGTCCCAGGGTTAGGGTTTTAGGCTCAGGGCCAGGGCCCAGGGTTAGGGTTTTAGGCTCAGGGCCAGGGCCCCAGGTTAGGGTTTCAGGCTCATTGCCAGGGACCAGGGATAGGGTTTTAGGGTCAGGGCCAGGGCCCAGGGTTAGAGTTTTAGGGTCAGGCCCAAGGCCCAGGGTTAGGGTTTTAGGCTCAGGGCCAGGGCCCAGGGTTAGGGTTGTTTTAGGGTCAGGGCCAGGGCCCAGGGTTAGGGTTGTTTTATGGTCAGGGCCAGGGCCCAGGGTTAGGGTTGTTTTAGGGTCAGGGCCAATGCCCAGGGCTAGGGTTGTTTTAGGGTCAGGGCCAATGCCCAGGGCTAGGGTCAGGGCCCAGTGTTAGGGTTGCTATAGGTCCAGGGCCCAGGGTTAGGGTTTTAGGCTCAGGGCCAGGGCCCAGGGTTAGGGTTTTAGGCTCAGGGCCAGGGCCCCAGGTTAGGGTTTTAGGCTCATTGCCAGGGACCAGGGATAGGGTTTTAGGGTCAGGGCCAGGGCCCAGGGTTAGGGTTTTAGGGTCAGGGCCCAGGGTTAGGGTTGTTTTAGGGTCAGGGCCCAGGTTTAGGGTTGTTTTAGGGTCATGGCCCAGGGTTATGGTTCTTTTAGGGTTACAGCCCAGGGTTAGTGTTTTAGGCTCTGTGCCAGGGTCCAGGGTTAGGGTTTTAGGCTCAGGGCCAGGGCACAGGTTTAGGGTTGTTTTAGGGTCATGGCCAGGGCCCAGGGTTAGGGTTGTTTTCGGGTCATGGCCAGGTCCCAGGGTTAGGGTTGTTTTAGGGTCAGGGCCAGGGCCCAGGATTATGGTTGTTTTAGGGTCAGGGGCCAGGGTTAGGGTTGTTTTAGGGTCGGGGCCCAGGGTTAGGTTTGTTTTAGGGTCAGGGAGCAGGGTTAGGGTTGTTTTAGGGTCAGGGCCCAGGGTTATGGTTCTTTTAGGGCTAGGGCCCAGGGTTAGGGTTTTAGGCTCTGGGCCAGAGCCCATGTTTGGGGTTTCAGGCTCAGGGCCAGAGCCCAAGGTTAGGGTTTTCGGCTCAGGGCCAGGGCCCACGGTTAGGGTTTTAGGCTCAGGGTCAGGGCCCAGGGTTAGGGTTTTAGGCTCAGGGCCAGGGCCCAGGGTTAGGGTTTTAGGCTCAGGGCCAGGGCCCCAGGTTAGGGTTTCAGGCTCATTGCCAGGGACCAGGGATAGGGTTTTAGGGTCAGGGCCAGGGCCCAGGGTTAGGGTTTTAGGGTCAGGCCCAAGGCCCAGGGTTAGGGTTTTAGGCTCAGGGCCAGGGCCCAGGGTTAGGGTTTTAGGCTCAGGGCCAGGGCCCCGGGTTATGGTTGTAGGCTCAGGGGCAGAGCCCAGGGATAGGGTTTTAGGCTCAGGGCCATGGCCCAGGGTTAGAGTTTTAGGCTCAGGGCCAGGGCCAAGGGTTAGGGTTGTTTTAGGGTCAGGGCCCAGGGTTAGGGTTGTTTCAGGGTCAGGGCCCAGGGGTAGGGTTGTTTTAAGGTCAGGGCTCAGGGTTAGGGTTGTTTTAGGGTCAGGGCCCTGGGTTACGGTCGTTTTAGGGTCAGGGCCCAGGGTTAGGTTTGTTTTAGGGTCAGGGCCCAGGGTTAGGTTTGTTTTAGGGTCAGGGCCTAGGGTTAGCGTTGTTTTAGGGACAGGGCCCGGGGTTAGGTTTGTTTCAGGGTCAGGGCCCGGGGTT
Organism: Gorilla gorilla gorilla; assembly: GCF_029281585.2. Classification (NCBI taxonomy): domain Eukaryota; kingdom Metazoa; phylum Chordata; class Mammalia; order Primates; family Hominidae; genus Gorilla; species Gorilla gorilla. Next base: position 70,717,869 of record NC_073244.2, read on the forward strand.
AGGGTTGTTTCAGCGTCAGGGCCCGGGGTTAGGATTCTTTCAGGGTCAGGGCCCAGGGTTAGGGTTCTTTCAGGGTCAGGGCCCAGGGTTAGGATTGTTTTAGTGTTAGGGCCCAGGGTTGGGGTTGTTTTAGGGTCAGGGCCAGGGCCCAGGGCTAGGGGTGTTTTAGGGTGAGGGCCAGGGCCCAAAGTTAGGGTTGTTTTAGGGTCAGGGCCCAGCGTTAGGGTTTTAGACTCAGGTCCAGGGCCCAGGGTTAGGGTTTTAGGCTCAGGGCCAGGGCCCAGGGTTAGGGATGTTTTAGGGTCCTGGCCAGGGCCCAGGGTTAGGGGTGTTTTAGGGTCAGGACCAGAGCCCAGGGTTAGGGTTGTTTTAGGGTCAGGGCCCAGGGTTAGGGTTGTTTTAGGGTCAGGGCCCAGGGTTAGGGTTGTTTTAGGGTCAGGGCCCTAGGTTACGGTTGTTTTAGGGTCCGGGCCCAGGGTTAGGGCTTTAGGGTCAGGGCCCTGGTCCCAGGGTTAGGGCTTTAGGGTCAGGGCCCGGGGCCCAGGGTTAGGGCTTTAGGACCAGGGCCCGGTGCCCAGGGTTAGGGCTTTATGGTCAGGGCCCAGGGTTAGGGTTGTTTTAGGGTCAGGGCCCTGGGTTAGGGTTGTTATAGGGTCAGGGCCAGGGCCCAGGGTTAGCGTTGTTTTAGGGTCAGGGCCAGGGCCCAGGGTTAGGGTTGTTTTAGGGTCAGGGCCAGGGCCCAAAGTTAGGGTTGTTTTAGGTTCAGGGCCCAGGGTTAGGGTTTTAGGCTCAGGTCCAGGGCCCAGGGTTAGGGTTTTTGGCTCAGGGCCAGGGCCCAGGTTTAGGGTTGTTTTAGGGTCATGGCCAGGTCCCAGGGTTAGGGTTGTTTTAGGGTCAGGGCCAGAGCCCAGGGTTACGGTTGTTTTAGGGTCAGGGCCCAGGTTTAGGGTTGTTTTAGGGTCATGGCCCAGGGTTATGGTTCTTTTAGGGTTACAGCCCAGGGTTAGGGTTTTAGGCTCTGGGCCAGGGTCCAGGGTTAGGGTTTTAGGCTCAGGGCCAGGGCACAGGTTTAGGGTTGTTTTAGGGTCATGGCCAGGGCCCAGGGTTAGGGTTGTTTTCGGGTCATGGCCAGGTCCCAGGGTTAGGGTTGTTTTAGGGTCAGGGCCAGGGCCCAGGATTATGGTTGTTTTAGGGTCAGGGGCCAGGGTTAGGGTTGTTTTAGGGTCGGGGCCCAGGGTTAGGTTTGTTTTAGGGTCAGGGACCATGGTTAGAGTTGTTTTAGGGTCAGGGCCCAGGGTTATGGTTCTTTTAGGGCTAGGGCCCAGGGTTAGGGTTTTAGGCTCTGGGCCAGGGCCCATGTTTGGGGTTTCAGGCTCAGGGCCAGAGCCCAAGGTTAGGGTTTTCGGCTCAGGGCCAGGGCCCACGGTTAGGGTTTTAGGCTCAGGGCCAGGGCCCAGGGTTAGGGTTTTAGGCTCAGGGCCAGGGCCCAGGGTTAGGGTTTTAGGCTCAGGGCCAGGGCCCCAGGTTAGGGTTTTAGGCTCATTGCCAGGGACCAGGGATAGGGTTTTAGGGTCAGGGCCAGGGCCCAGGGTTAGGGTTTTAGGGTCAGGGCCCAGGGTTAGGGTTGTTTTAGGGTCAGGGCCCAGGGTTAGGGTTGTTTCAGGGTTAGGGCCCAGGGTTAGGGTTGTTTCAGGGTCAGGGCCCAGGTTTAGGGTTGTTTCATGTTCAGGGCCCAGGGTTAGGGTTGTTTGAGGGTCAGGGCCCAGGGTTAGGGTTGTTTTAGGGTCAGGGCCCAGGGTTAGGGTTGTTTTAGGGATTGGGCCCAGGGTTAGGGTTGTTTTACGGTCAGGGCCCAGGGTTAGGGTTGTTTTAGGGTCAGGGCCCAGGGTTAGGGTTGTTTCAGGGTCAGGGCCCAGGGTTAGGGTTGTTTTAGGGTCAGGGCCCTGGGTTAGGGTTGTTTTAGGGTCAGGGCCCAGGGTTAGGATTGTATTAGGGTCAGGGCCTGGGCCCAGGTTTATGGTTGTTTTAGGGTCAGGGCCCAGGGTTAGGGTTGTTTTAGGGTCAGGGCCCAGGGTTGGGGTTGTTTTAGGGTCAGGGCCAAGGGTTAGGGTTGTTTTAGGGTCAGGGCCCAGGGTTAGGGTTGTTTTAGGGTTAGGGCCCAGGGTTAGGGTTTTAGGCTCAGGGCCAGGGCCCAGGTTTAGGGTTTTAGGCTCAGGGCCAAGGCCTAGGGTTGGGGTTTCAGTCTCAGGGCCAGATCCCAAGGTTAGGGTTTTCGGCTCAGGGCCAGGGCCCAGGGTTAGGGTTTTAGGCTCAGGGCCAGGGCCCAGGGTTAGGGTTGTTTTAGGGTCAGGGCCAGGGCCCAGGGTTAGGGTTGTTTTAGGGTCAGGGCCAATGCCCAGGGCTAGGGTTGTTTTAGGGTCAGGGCCCAGGGTTAGGGTTGTTTCAGTGTCAGGGCCCAGGGTTAGGGTTGTTTCAGGGTCAGGGCCCAGGGTTAGGGTTGTTTTAGGGATAGGGCCCAGGGTTAGGGTTGTTTTACGGTCAGGGCCCAGGGTTAGGGTTGTTTTAGGGTCAGGGCCCAGGGTTAGGGTTGTTTTAGGGTCAGGGCCCAGGGTTATGGTTGTTTTAGGGTTAGGTCCCAGGGTTAGGGTTTTAGGCTCAGGGCCAGGGCCCAGGGTTAGGGTTTTAGGCTCAGGGCCAGGGCCCCAGGTTAGGGTTTCAGGCTCATTGCCAGGGACCAGGGATAGGGTTTTAGGGTCAGGGCCAGGGCCCAGGGTTAGAGTTTTAGGGTCAGGCCCAAGGCCCAGGGTTAGGGTTTTAGGCTCAGGGCCAGGGCCCAGGGTTAGGGTTGTTTTAGGGTCAGGGCCAGGGCCCAGGGTTAGGGTTGTTTTATGGTCAGGGCCAGGGCCCAGGGTTAGGGTTGTTTTAGGGTCAGGGCCAATGCCCAGGGCTAGGGTTGTTTTAGGGTCAGGGCCAATGCCCAGGGCTAGGGTCAGGGCCCAGTGTTAGGGTTGCTATAGGTCCAGGGCCCAGGGTTAGGGTTTTAGGCTCAGGGCCAGGGCCCAGGGTTAGGGTTTTAGGCTCAGGGCCAGGGCCCCAGGTTAGGGTTTTAGGCTCATTGCCAGGGACCAGGGATAGGGTTTTAGGGTCAGGGCCAGGGCCCAGGGTTAGGGTTTTAGGGTCAGGGCCCAGGGTTAGGGTTGTTTTAGGGTCAGGGCCCAGGTTTAGGGTTGTTTTAGGGTCATGGCCCAGGGTTATGGTTCTTTTAGGGTTACAGCCCAGGGTTAGTGTTTTAGGCTCTGTGCCAGGGTCCAGGGTTAGGGTTTTAGGCTCAGGGCCAGGGCACAGGTTTAGGGTTGTTTTAGGGTCATGGCCAGGGCCCAGGGTTAGGGTTGTTTTCGGGTCATGGCCAGGTCCCAGGGTTAGGGTTGTTTTAGGGTCAGGGCCAGGGCCCAGGATTATGGTTGTTTTAGGGTCAGGGGCCAGGGTTAGGGTTGTTTTAGGGTCGGGGCCCAGGGTTAGGTTTGTTTTAGGGTCAGGGAGCAGGGTTAGGGTTGTTTTAGGGTCAGGGCCCAGGGTTATGGTTCTTTTAGGGCTAGGGCCCAGGGTTAGGGTTTTAGGCTCTGGGCCAGAGCCCATGTTTGGGGTTTCAGGCTCAGGGCCAGAGCCCAAGGTTAGGGTTTTCGGCTCAGGGCCAGGGCCCACGGTTAGGGTTTTAGGCTCAGGGTCAGGGCCCAGGGTTAGGGTTTTAGGCTCAGGGCCAGGGCCCAGGGTTAGGGTTTTAGGCTCAGGGCCAGGGCCCCAGGTTAGGGTTTCAGGCTCATTGCCAGGGACCAGGGATAGGGTTTTAGGGTCAGGGCCAGGGCCCAGGGTTAGGGTTTTAGGGTCAGGCCCAAGGCCCAGGGTTAGGGTTTTAGGCTCAGGGCCAGGGCCCAGGGTTAGGGTTTTAGGCTCAGGGCCAGGGCCCCGGGTTATGGTTGTAGGCTCAGGGGCAGAGCCCAGGGATAGGGTTTTAGGCTCAGGGCCATGGCCCAGGGTTAGAGTTTTAGGCTCAGGGCCAGGGCCAAGGGTTAGGGTTGTTTTAGGGTCAGGGCCCAGGGTTAGGGTTGTTTTAGGGTTAGGGCCCAGGGTTAGGGTTTTAGGCTCAGGGCCAGGGCCCAGGTTTAGGGTTTTAGGCTCAGGGCCAAGGCCTAGGGTTGGGGTTTCAGTCTCAGGGCCAGATCCCAAGGTTAGGGTTTTCGGCTCAGGGCCAGGGCCCAGGGTTAGGGTTTTAGGCTCAGGGCCAGGGCCCAGGGTTAGGGTTGTTTTAGGGTCAGGGCCAGGGCCCAGGGTTAGGGTTGTTTTAGGGTCAGGGCCAATGCCCAGGGCTAGGGTTGTTTTAGGGTCAGGGCCCAGGGTTAGGGTTGTTTCAGTGTCAGGGCCCAGGGTTAGGGTTGTTTCAGGGTCAGGGCCCAGGGTTAGGGTTGTTTTAGGGATAGGGCCCAGGGTTAGGGTTGTTTTACGGTCAGGGCCCAGGGTTAGGGTTGTTTTAGGGTCAGGGCCCAGGGTTAGGGTTGTTTTAGGGTCAGGGCCCAGGGTTAGGGTTGTTTTAGGGTTAGGTCCCAGGGTTAGGGTTTTAGGCTCAGGGCCAGGGCCCAGGGTTAGGGTTTTAGGCTCAGGGCCAGGGCCCCAGGTTAGGGTTTCAGGCTCATTGCCAGGGACCAGGGATAGGGTTTTAGGGTCAGGGCCAGGGCCCAGGGTTAGAGTTTTAGGGTCAGGCCCAAGGCCCAGGGTTAGGGTTTTAGGCTCAGGGCCAGGGCCCAGGGTTAGGGTTTTAGGCTCAGGGCCAGGGCCCAGGGTTAGGGTTGTTTTAGGGTCAGGGCCAGGGCCCAGGGTTAGGGTTGTTTTAGGGTCAGGGCCAATGCCCAGGGCTAGGGTTGTTTTAGGGTCAGGGCCAATGCCCAGGGCTAGGGTTGTTTTAGGGTCAGGGCCCAGTGTTAGGGTTGCTATAGGTCCAGGGCCCAGGGTTAGGGTTTTAGGCTCAGGGCCAGGGCCCAGGGTTAGGGTTTTAGGCTCAGGGCCAGGGCCCCGGGTTAGGGTTTTAGGCTCATTTGCCAGGGACCAGGGATAGGGTTTTAGGGTCAGGGCCAGGGCCCAGGGTTAGGGTTTTAGTGTCAGGGCCCAGGGTTAGGGTTGTTTTAGGATCAGGGCCCAGGGTTAGGGTTCTTTCAGGGTCAGGGCCTAGGGTTAGGGTTGTTTCAGGATCAGTGCCCAGGGTTAGGGTTTTTTCAGGGTAAGGGCCCAGGGTTAGGGTTGTTTCAGGTTCAGGGCCCAGGGTTAGGGTTGTTTCAGGGTCAGGACCCAGGGTTAGGGTTGTTTCAGGGTCAGGGCCCAGGGTTAGGGTTGTTTTAGGGATAGGGCCCAGCGTTAGGGTTGTTTTACGGTCAGGGCCCAGGGTTAGGGTTGTTTTAGGGTCAGGGCCAGGGCACAGGGTTAGGGTTTTAGGCTCAGGTCCCCGGGTAGGGTTGTTTTAGGGTCAGGGCCCTGGGTTAGGGTTGTTTTAGGGTCAGGGCCCAGGGTTAGGGTTGTTTTAGGGTCAGGGCCAGGGCCCAGGGTTAGTGTTGTTTTAGGGTCACGGCCAGGTCCCAGGGTTAGGGTTGTTTTAGGGTCAGGGCCAGGGCCCAGGGTTAGGGTTGCTTTAGGGTCAGGGCTAGGGCCCAGGGTTAGCATTGTTTTAGGGTCACGGCCAGGGCCCAGGGTTAGGGTTGTTTTAGGGTCAGGGCCAGGGCCCAAAGTTAGGGTTGTTTTAGGTTCAGGGCCCAGGGTTAGGGTTTTAGGCTCAGGTCCAGGGCCCAGGGTTAGGGTTTTTGGCTCAGGGCCAGGGCCCAGGTTTAGGGTAGTTTTAGGGTTAGGGCCAGGGCCCAGGGTTAGGGTTGTTTTAGGGTCATGGCCAGGTCCCAGGGTTAGGGTTGTTTTAGGGTCAGGGCCAGAGCCCAGGGTTACGGTTGTTTTAGGGTCAGGGCCCAGGTTTAGGGTTGTTTTAGGGTCATGGCCCAGGGTTATGGTTCTTTTAGGGTTACAGCCCAGGGTTAGGGTTTTAGGCTCTGGGCCAGGGTCCAGGGTTAGGGTTTTAGGCTCAGGGCCAGGGCACAGGTTTAGGGTTGTTTTAGGGTCATGGCCAGGGCCCAGGGTTAGGGTTGTTTTCGGGTCATGGCCAGGTCCCAGGGTTAGGGTTGTTTTAGGGTCAGGGCCAGGGCCCAGGATTATGGTTGTTTTAGGGTCAGGGGCCAGGGTTAGGGTTGTTTTAGGGTCGGGGCCCAGGGTTAGGTTTGTTTTAGGGTCAGGGACCATGGTTAGAGTTGTTTTAGGGTCAGGGCCCAGGGTTATGGTTCTTTTAGGGCTAGGGCCCAGGGTTAGGGTTTTAGGCTCTGGGCCAGGGCCCATGTTTGGGGTTTCAGGCTCAGGGCCAGAGCCCAAGGTTAGGGTTTTCGGCTCAGGGCCAGGGCCCACGGTTAGGGTTTTAGGCTCAGGGCCAGGGCCCAGGGTTAGGGTTTTAGGCTCAGGGCCAGGGCCCAGGGTTAGGGTTTTAGGCTCAGGGCCAGGGCCCCAGGTTAGGGTTTTAGGCTCATTGCCAGGGACCAGGGATAGGGTTTTAGGGTCAGGGCCAGGGCCCAGGGTTAGGGTTTTAGGGTCAGGGCCCAGGGTTAGGGTTGTTTTAGGGTCAGGGCCCAGGGTTAGGGTTGTTTCAGGGTTAGGGCCCAGGGTTAGGGTTGTTTCAGGGTCAGGGCCCAGGTTTAGGGTTGTTTCATGTTCAGGGCCCAGGGTTAGGGTTGTTTGAGGGTCAGGGCCCAGGGTTAGGGTTGTTTTAGGGTCAGGGCCCAGGGTTAGGGTTGTTTTAGGGATTGGGCCCAGGGTTAGGGTTGTTTTACGGTCAGGGCCCAGGGTTAGGGTTGTTTTAGGGTCAGGGCCCAGGGTTAGGGTTGTTTCAGGGTCAGGGCCCAGGGTTAGGGTTGTTTTAGGGTCAGGGCCCTGGGTTAGGGTTGTTTTAGGGTCAGGGCCCAGGGTTAGGATTGTATTAGGGTCAGGGCCTGGGCCCAGGTTTATGGTTGTTTTAGGGTCAGGGCCCAGGGTTAGGGTTGTTTTAGGGTCAGGGCCCAGGGTTGGGGTTGTTTTAGGGTCAGGGCCAAGGGTTAGGGTTGTTTTAGGGTCAGGGCCCAGGGTTAGGGTTGTTTTAGGGTTAGGGCCCAGGGTTAGGGTTTTAGGCTCAGGGCCAGGGCCCAGGTTTAGGGTTTTAGGCTCAGGGCCAAGGCCTAGGGTTGGGGTTTCAGTCTCAGGGCCAGATCCCAAGGTTAGGGTTTTCGGCTCAGGGCCAGGGCCCAGGGTTAGGGTTTTAGGCTCAGGGCCAGGGCCCAGGGTTAGGGTTGTTTTAGGGTCAGGGCCAGGGCCCAGGGTTAGGGTTGTTTTAGGGTCAGGGCCAATGCCCAGGGCTAGGGTTGTTTTAGGGTCAGGGCCCAGGGTTAGGGTTGTTTCAGTGTCAGGGCCCAGGGTTAGGGTTGTTTCAGGGTCAGGGCCCAGGGTTAGGGTTGTTTTAGGGATAGGGCCCAGGGTTAGGGTTGTTTTACGGTCAGGGCCCAGGGTTAGGGTTGTTTTAGGGTCAGGGCCCAGGGTTAGGGTTGTTTTAGGGTCAGGGCCCAGGGTTATGGTTGTTTTAGGGTTAGGTCCCAGGGTTAGGGTTTTAGGCTCAGGGCCAGGGCCCAGGGTTAGGGTTTTAGGCTCAGGGCCAGGGCCCCAGGTTAGGGTTTCAGGCTCATTGCCAGGGACCAGGGATAGGGTTTTAGGGTCAGGGCCAGGGCCCAGGGTTAGAGTTTTAGGGTCAGGCCCAAGGCCCAGGGTTAGGGTTTTAGGCTCAGGGCCAGGGCCCAGGGTTAGGGTTTTAGGCTCAGGGCCAGGGCCCAGGGTTAGGGTTGTTTTATGGTCAGGGCCAGGGCCCAGGGTTAGGGTTGTTTTAGGGTCAGGGCCAATGCCCAGGGCTAGGGTTGTTTTAGGGTCAGGGCCAATGCCCAGGGCTAGGGTTGTTTTAGGGTCAGGGCCCAGTGTTAGGGTTGCTATAGGTCCAGGGCCCAGGGTTAGGGTTTTAGGCTCAGGGCCAGGGCCCAGGGTTAGGGTTTTAGGCTCAGGGCCAGGGCCCCGGGTTAGGGTTTTAGGCTCATTTGCCAGGGACCAGGGATAGGGTTTTAGGGTCAGGGCCAGGGCCCAGGGTTAGGGTTTTAGTGTCAGGGCCCAGGGTTAGGGTTGTTTTAGGATCAGGGCCCAGGGTTAGGGTTCTTTCAGGGTCAGGGCCTAGGGTTAGGGTTGTTTCAGGATCAGTGCCCAGGGTTAGGGTTTTTTCAGGGTAAGGGCCCAGGGTTAGGGTTGTTTCAGGTTCAGGGCCCAGGGTTAGGGTTGTTTCAGGGTCAGGACCCAGGGTTAGGGTTGTTTCAGGGTCAGGGCCCAGGGTTAGGGTTGTTTTAGGGATAGGGCCCAGCGTTAGGGTTGTTTTACGGTCAGGGCCCAGGGTTAGGGTTGTTTTAGGGTCAGGGCCAGGGCACAGGGTTAGGGTTTTAGGCTCAGGTCCCCGGGTAGGGTTGTTTTAGGGTCAGGGCCCTGGGTTAGGGTTGTTTTAGGGTCAGGGCCCAGGGTTAGGGTTGTTTTAGGGTCAGGGCCAGGGCCCAGGGTTAGTGTTGTTTTAGGGTCACGGCCAGGTCCCAGGGTTAGGGTTGTTTTAGGGTCAGGGCCAGGGCCCAGGGTTAGGGTTGCTTTAGGGTCAGGGCTAGGGCCCAGGGTTAGCATTGTTTTAGGGTCACGGCCAGGGCCCAGGGTTAGGGTTGTTTTAGGGTCAGGGCCAGGGCCCAAAGTTAGGGTTGTTTTAGGTTCAGGGCCCAGGGTTAGGGTTTTAGGCTCAGGTCCAGGGCCCAGGGTTAGGGTTTTTGGCTCAGGGCCAGGGCCCAGGTTTAGGGTAGTTTTAGGGTTAGGGCCAGGGCCCAGGGTTAGGGTTGTTTTAGGGTCATGGCCAGGTCCCAGGGTTAGGGTTGTTTTAGGGTCAGGGCCAGAGCCCAGGGTTACGGTTGTTTTAGGGTCAGGGCCCAGGTTTAGGGTTGTTTTAGGGTCATGGCCCAGGGTTATGGTTCTTTTAGGGTTACAGCCCAGGGTTAGGGTTTTAGGCTCTGGGCCAGGGTCCAGGGTTAGGGTTTTAGGCTCAGGGCCAGGGCACAGGTTTAGGGTTGTTTTAGGGTCATGGCCAGGGCCCAGGGTTAGGGTTGTTTTCGGGTCATGGCCAGGTCCCAGGGTTAGGGTTGTTTTAGGGTCAGGGCCAGGGCCCAGGATTATGGTTGTTTTAGGGTCAGGGGCCAGGGTTAGGGTTGTTTTAGGGTCGGGGCCCAGGGTTAGGTTTGTTTTAGGGTCAGGGACCATGGTTAGAGTTGTTTTAGGGTCAGGGCCCAGGGTTATGGTTCTTTTAGGGCTAGGGCCCAGGGTTAGGGTTTTAGGCTCTGGGCCAGGGCCCATGTTTGGGGTTTCAGGCTCAGGGCCAGAGCCCAAGGTTAGGGTTTTCGGCTCAGGGCCAGGGCCCACGGTTAGGGTTTTAGGCTCAGGGCCAGGGCCCAGGGTTAGGGTTTTAGGCTCAGGGCCAGGGCCCAGGGTTAGGGTTTTAGGCTCAGGGCCAGGGCCCCAGGTTAGGGTTTTAGGCTCATTGCCAGGGACCAGGGATAGGGTTTTAGGGTCAGGGCCAGGGCCCAGGGTTAGGGTTTTAGGGTCAGGGCCCAGGGTTAGGGTTGTTTTAGGGTCAGGGCCCAGGGTTAGGGTTGTTTCAGGGTTAGGGCCCAGGGTTAGGGTTGTTTCAGGGTCAGGGCCCAGGTTTAGGGTTGTTTCATGTTCAGGGCCCAGGGTTAGGGTTGTTTGAGGGTCAGGGCCCAGGGTTAGGGTTGTTTTAGGGTCAGGGCCCAGGGTTAGGGTTGTTTCAGGGTCAGGGCCCAGGGTTAGGGTTGTTTTAGGGTCAGGGCCCTGGGTTAGGGTTGTTTTAGGGTCAGGGCCCAGGGTTAGGATTGTATTAGGGTCAGGGCCTGGGCCCAGGTTTATGGTTGTTTTAGGGTCAGGGCCCAGGGTTAGGGTTGTTTTAGGGTCAGGGCCCAGGGTTGGGGTTGTTTTAGGGTCAGGGCCAAGGGTTAGGGTTGTTTTAGGGTCAGGGCCCAGGGTTAGGGTTGTTTTAGGGTTAGGGCCCAGGGTTAGGGTTTTAGGCTCAGGGCCAGGGCCCAGGTTTAGGGTTTTAGGCTCAGGGCCAAGGCCTAGGGTTGGGGTTTCAGTCTCAGGGCCAGATCCCAAGGTTAGGGTTTTCGGCTCAGGGCCAGGGCCCAGGGTTAGGGTTTTAGGCTCAGGGCCAGGGCCCAGGGTTAGGGTTGTTTTAGGGTCAGGGCCAGGGCCCAGGGTTAGGGTTGTTTTAGGGTCAGGGCCAATGCCCAGGGCTAGGGTTGTTTTAGGGTCAGGGCCCAGGGTTAGGGTTGTTTCAGTGTCAGGGCCCAGGGTTAGGGTTGTTTCAGGGTCAGGGCCCAGGGTTAGGGTTGTTTTAGGGATAGGGCCCAGGGTTAGGGTTGTTTTACGGTCAGGGCCCAGGGTTAGGGTTGTTTTAGGGTCAGGGCCCAGGGTTAGGGTTGTTTTAGGGTCAGGGCCCAGGGTTATGGTTGTTTTAGGGTTAGGTCCCAGGGTTAGGGTTTTAGGCTCTGGGCCAGAGCCCATGTTTGGGGTTTCAGGCTCAGGGCCAGAGCCCAAGGTTAGGGTTTTCGGCTCAGGGCCAGGGCCCACGGTTAGGGTTTTAGGCTCAGGGTCAGGGCCCAGGGTTAGGGTTTTAGGCTCAGGGCCAGGGCCCAGGGTTAGGGTTTTAGGCTCAGGGCCAGGGCCCCAGGTTAGGGTTTCAGGCTCATTGCCAGGGACCAGGGATAGGGTTTTAGGGTCAGGGCCAGGGCCCAGGGTTAGGGTTTTAGGGTCAGGCCCAAGGCCCAGGGTTAGGGTTTTAGGCTCAGGGCCAGGGCCCAGGGTTAGGGTTTTAGGCTCAGGGCCAGGGCCCCGGGTTATGGTTGTAGGCTCAGGGGCAGAGCCCAGGGATAGGGTTTTAGGCTCAGGGCCATGGCCCAGGGTTAGAGTTTTAGGCTCAGGGCCAGGGCCAAGGGTTAGGGTTGTTTTAGGGTCAGGGCCCAGGGTTAGGGTTGTTTCAGGGTCAGGGCCCAGGGGTAGGGTTGTTTTAAGGTCAGGGCTCAGGGTTAGGGTTGTTTTAGGGTCAGGGCCCTGGGTTACGGTCGTTTTAGGGTCAGGGCCCAGGGTTAGGTTTGTTTTAGGGTCAGGGCCCAGGGTTAGGTTTGTTTTAGGGTCAGGGCCTAGGGTTAGCGTTGTTTTAGGGACAGGGCCCGGGGTTAGGTTTGTTTCAGGGTCAGGGCCCGGGGTTAGGGTTGTTTCAGCGTCAGGGCCCGGGGTTAGGATTCTTTCAGGGTCAGGGCCCAGGGTTAGGGTTCTTTCAGGGTCAGGGCCCAGGGTTAGGATTGTTTTAGTGTTAGGGCCCAGGGTTGGGGTTGTTTTAGGGTCAGGGCCAGGGCCCAGGGCTAGGGGTGTTTTAGGGTGAGGGCCAGGGCCCAAAGTTAGGGTTGTTTTAGGGTCAGGGCCCAGCGTTAGGGTTTTAGACTCAGGTCCAGGGCCCAGGGTTAGGGTTTTAGGCTCAGGGCCAGGGCCCAGGGTTAGGGATGTTTTAGGGTCCTGGCCAGGGCCCAGGGTTAGGGGTGTTTTAGGGTCAGGACCAGAGCCCAGGGTTAGGGTTGTTTTAGGGTCAGGGCCCAGGGTTAGGGTTGTTTTAGGGTCAGGGCCCAGGGTTAGGGTTGTTTTAGGGTCAGGGCCCTAGGTTACGGTTGTTTTAGGGTCCGGGCCCAGGGTTAGGGCTTTAGGGTCAGGGCCCTGGTCCCAGGGTTAGGGCTTTAGGGTCAGGGCCCGGGGCCCAGGGTTAGGGCTTTAGGACCAGGGCCCGGTGCCCAGGGTTAGGGCTTTATGGTCAGGGCCCAGGGTTAGGGTTGTTTTAGGGTCAGGGCCCTGGGTTAGGGTTGTTATAGGGTCAGGGCCAGGGCCCAGGGTTAGCGTTGTTTTAGGGTCAGGGCCAGGGCCCAGGGTTAGGGTTGTTTTAGGGTCAGGGCCAGGGCCCAAAGTTAGGGTTGTTTTAGGTTCAGGGCCCAGGGTTAGGGTTTTAGGCTCAGGTCCAGGGCCCAGGGTTAGGGTTTTTGGCTCAGGGCCAGGGCCCAGGTTTAGGGTAGTTTTAGGGTTAGGGCCAGGGCCCAGGGTTAGGGTTGTTTTAGGGTCATGGCCAGGTCCCAGGGTTAGGGTTGTTTTAGGGTCAGGGCCAGAGCCCAGGGTTACGGTTGTTTTAGGGTCAGGGCCCAGGTTTAGGGTTGTTTTAGGGTCATGGCCCAGGGTTATGGTTCTTTTAGGGTTACAGCCCAGGGTTAGGGTTTTAGGCTCTGGGCCAGGGTCCAGGGTTAGGGTTTTAGGCTCAGGGCCAGGGCACAGGTTTAGGGTTGTTTTAGGGTCATGGCCAGGGCCCAGGGTTAGGGTTGTTTTCGGGTCATGGCCAGGTCCCAGGGTTAGGGTTGTTTTAGGGTCAGGGCCAGGGCCCAGGATTATGGTTGTTTTAGGGTCAGGGGCCAGGGTTAGGGTTGTTTTAGGGTCGGGGCCCAGGGTTAGGTTTGTTTTAGGGTCAGGGACCATGGTTAGAGTTGTTTTAGGGTCAGGGCCCAGGGTTATGGTTCTTTTAGGGCTAGGGCCCAGGGTTAGGGTTTTAGGCTCTGGGCCAGGGCCCATGTTTGGGGTTTCAGGCTCAGGGCCAGAGCCCAAGGTTAGGGTTTTCGGCTCAGGGCCAGGGCCCAGGGTTAGGGTTTTAGGCTCAGGGCCAGGGCCCCAGGTTAGGGTTTTAGGCTCATTGCCAGGGACCAGGGATAGGGTTTTAGGGTCAGGGCCAGGGCCCAGGGTTAGGGTTTTAGGGTCAGGGCCCAGGGTTAGGGTTGTTTTAGGGTCAGGGCCCAGGGTTAGGGTTGTTTCAGGGTTAGGGCCCAGGGTTAGGGTTGTTTCAGGGTCAGGGCCCAGGTTTAGGGTTGTTTCATGTTCAGGGCCCAGGGTTAGGGTTGTTTGAGGGTCAGGGCCCAGGGTTAGGGTTGTTTTAGGGTCAGGGCCCAGGGTTAGGGTTGTTTTAGGGATTGGGCCCAGGGTTAGGGTTGTTTTACGGTCAGGGCCCAGGGTTAGGGTTGTTTTAGGGTCAGGGCCCAGGGTTAGGGTTGTTTCAGGGTCAGGGCCCAGGGTTAGGGTTGTTTTAGGGTCAGGGCCCTGGGTTAGGGTTGTTTTAGGGTCAGGGCCCAGGGTTAGGATTGTATTAGGGTCAGGGCCTGGGCCCAGGTTTATGGTTGTTTTAGGGTCAGGGCCCAGGGTTAGGGTTGTTTTAGGGTCAGGGCCCAGGGTTGGGGTTGTTTTAGGGTCAGGGCCAAGGGTTAGGGTTGTTTTAGGGTCAGGGCCCAGGGTTAGGGTTGTTTTAGGGTTAGGGCCCAGGGTTAGGGTTTTAGGCTCAGGGCCAGGGCCCAGGTTTAGGGTTTTAGGCTCAGGGCCAAGGCCTAGGGTTGGGGTTTCAGTCTCAGGGCCAGATCCCAAGGTTAGGGTTTTCGGCTCAGGGCCAGGGCCCAGGGTTAGGGTTTTAGGCTCAGGGCCAGGGCCCAGGGTTAGGGTTGTTTTAGGGTCAGGGCCAGGGCCCAGGGTTAGGGTTGTTTTAGGGTCAGGGCCAATGCCCAGGGCTAGGGTTGTTTTAGGGTCAGGGCCCAGGGTTAGGGTTGTTTCAGTGTCAGGGCCCAGGGTTAGGGTTGTTTCAGGGTCAGGGCCCAGGGTTAGGGTTGTTTTAGGGATAGGGCCCAGGGTTAGGGTTGTTTTACGGTCAGGGCCCAGGGTTAGGGTTGTTTTAGGGTCAGGGCCCAGGGTTAGGGTTGTTTTAGGGTCAGGGCCCAGGGTTATGGTTGTTTTAGGGTTAGGTCCCAGGGTTAGGGTTTTAGGCTCAGGGCCAGGGCCCAGGGTTAGGGTTTTAGGCTCAGGGCCAGGGCCCCAGGTTAGGGTTTCAGGCTCATTGCCAGGGACCAGGGATAGGGTTTTAGGGTCAGGGCCAGGGCCCAGGGTTAGAGTTTTAGGGTCAGGCCCAAGGCCCAGGGTTAGGGTTTTAGGCTCAGGGCCAGGGCCCAGGGTTAGGGTTTTAGGCTCAGGGCCAGGGCCCAGGGTTAGGGTTGTTTTAGGGTCAGGGCCAGGGCCCAGGGTTAGGGTTGTTTTAGGGTCAGGGCCAATGCCCAGGGCTAGGGTTGTTTTAGGGTCAGGGCCAATGCCCAGGGCTAGGGTTGTTTTAGGGTCAGGGCCCAGTGTTAGGGTTGCTATAGGTCCAGGGCCCAGGGTTAGGGTTTTAGGCTCAGGGCCAGGGCCCAGGGTTAGGGTTTTAGGCTCAGGGCCAGGGCCCCAGGTTAGGGTTTTAGGCTCATTGCCAGGGACCAGGGATAGGGTTTTAGGGTCAGGGCCAGGGCCCAGGGTTAGGGTTTTAGGGTCAGGGCCCAGGGTTAGGGTTGTTTCAGGGTCAGGGCCCAGGGTTAGGGTTCTTTCAGGGTCAGGGCCCAGGGTTAGGGTTGTTTCAGGATCAGGGCCCAGGGTTAGGGTTGTTTCAGGGTAAGGGCCCAGGGTTAGGGTTGTTTCAGGTTCAGGGCCCAGGGTTAGGGTTGTTTCAGGGTCAGGACCCAGGGTTAGGGTTGTTTCAGGGTCAGGGCCCAGGGTTAGGGTTGTTTTAGGGATAGGGCCCAGGGTTAGGGTTGTTTTATGGTCAGGGCCCAGGGTTAGGGTTGTTTTAGGGTCAGGGCCCAGGGTTAGGGTTGTTTTAGGGTCAGGGCCTAGGGTTAGGGTTGTTTTAGGGTCAGGGCCCTGGGTTAGGGTTGTTTTAGGGTCAGGGCCCAGGGTTAGGATTGTATTAGGGTCAGGGCCAGGGCCCAGGTTTATGGTTGTTTTAGGGTCAGGGCCCAGGGTTAGGGTTGTTTTAGGGTCAGGGCCCAGGGTTAGGGTTTTAGGGTCAGGGCCAGGGCCCAGGTATAGGGTGTTAGGCTCACGGCCAAGGCCTAGGGTTGGGGTTTCAGTCTCAGGGCCAGATCCCAAGGTTAGGGTTTTAGGCTCAGGGCCAGGGCCCAGGGTTAGGGTTTTAGGCTCAGGGCCAGGGCCCAGGGTTAGGGTTGTTTTAGGGTCAGGGCCAGGGCCCAGGGTTAGGGTTCTTTTAGGGTCAGGGCCAATGCCCAGGGCTAGGGTTGTTTTAGCGTCAGGGCCCAGGGTTAGGGTTGTTATAGGGTCAGGGCCCAGGGTTAGGGTTGTTTTAGGGTCAGGGCCCGGGGTTAGGGTTGTTTTAGGGTCAGGGCCCAGGGTTAGGGCTTTAGGGCCAGCGCCCCGGGCCCAGGGTTAGGGCTTTAGGGCCAGGGCCCCGGGCCCATGGTTAGGGCTTTAGGGCCAGGGCCCGGGGCCCAGGGTTAGGGCTTTAGGGCCAGGGCCCGGGGCCCAGGGTTAGGGCTTTAGGGCCAGGGCCCGGGGCCCAGGATTAGGGCTTTAGGGGCAGGGCCCGGGTCCCAGGGTTAGGGCTTTAGGGTCAGGGCCCGGGGCCCAGGGTTAGGGCTTTAGGACCAGGGCCCGGTGCCCAGGGTTAGGGCTTTACGGTCAGGGCCCAGGGTTAGGGTTGTTTTAGGGTCAGGGCCCTGGGTTAGGGTTGTTATAGGGTCAGGGCCAGGTCACAGGGTTAGCGTTGTTTTAGGTTCAGGGCCAGGGCCCAGGGTTAGGGTTGTTTTAGGGTCAGGGCCAGGGCCCAGGATTATGGTTGTTTTAGGGTCAGGGGCCAGGGTTAGGGTTGTTTTAGGGTCGGGGCCCAGGGTTAGGTTTGTTTTAGGGTCAGGGAGCAGGGTTAGGGTTGTTTTAGGGTCAGGGCCCAGGGTTATGGTTCTTTTAGGGCTACGGCCCAGGGTTAGGGTTTTAGGCTCTGGGCCAGAGCCCATGTTTGGGGTTTCAGGCTCAGGGCCAGAGCCCAAGGTTAGGGTTTTCGGCTCAGGGCCAGGGCCCACGGTTAGGGTTTTAGGCTCAGGGCCAGGGCCCAGGGTTAGGGTTTTAGGCTCAGGGCCGGGGCCCAGGGTTAGGGTTTTAGGCTCAGGGCCAGGGCCCCAGGTTAGGGTTTCAGGCTCATTGCCAGGGACCAGGGATAGGGTTTTAGGGTCAGGGCCAGGGCCCAGGGTTAGGGTTTTAGGGTCAGGCCCAAGGCCCAGGGTTAGGGTTTTAGGCTCAGGGCCAGGGCCCAGGGTTAGGGTTTTAGGCTCAGGGCCAGGGTCCCGGGTTATGGTTGTGGGCTCAGGGGCAGAGCCCAGGGATAGGATTTTAGGCTCAGGGCCATGGCCCAGGGTTAGAGTTTTAGGCTCAGGGCCAGGGCCAAGGGTTAGGGTTGTTTTAGGGTCAGGGCCCAGGGTTAGGGTTGTTTCAGGGTCAGGGCCCAGGGGTAGGGTTGTTTTAAGGTCAGGGCTCAGGGTTAGGGTTGTTTTAGGGTCAGGGCCCTGGGTTACGGTCGTTTTAGGGTCAGGGCCCAGGGTTAGGGTTGTTTTAGGGTCAGGGCCCAGGGTTAGGTTTGTTTTAGGGTCAGGGCCCAGGGTTAGCGTTGTTTTAGGGACAGGGCCCGGGGTTAGGGTTGTTTCAGGGTCAGGGCCCGGGGTTAGGGTTGTTTCAGCGTCAGGGCCCAGGGTTAGGGTTCTTTCAGGGTCAGGGCCCAGGGTTAGGATTGTTTTAGTGTTAGGGCCCAGTGTTGGGGTTGTTTTAGGGTCAGGGCCCAGGGTTATGGTTGTTTTAGGGTCAGGGCCAGGGCCCAGGGCTAGGGGTGTTTTAGGGTGAGGGCCAGGGCCCAAAGTTAGGGTTGTTTTAGGTTCAGGGCCAAGGGTTAGGGTTTTAGGCTCAGGTCCAGGGCCCAGGGTTAGGGTTTTAGGCTCAGGGCCAGGGCCCAGGTTTAGGGTTGTTTTAGGGTCAGGGCCAGGGCCCAGTGTTAGGGTTGTTTTAGGGTCATGGCCAGGTCCCAGGGTTCGGGTTGTTTTAGGGTCAGGGCCAGGGCCCAGGAGTATGGTTGTTTTAGGGTCAGGGCCCAGGGTTAGGGTTGTTTTAGTGTTAGGGCCCAGGTTCGGGGTTGTTTTAGGGTCAGGGCCCAGGCTTAGGGTTGTTTTAGGGATAGGGCCCACGGTTAGGGTTTTAGGCTCAGGGCCAGGGCCCAGGGTTAGGGTTTTAGGCTCAGGGCCAGGGCCCAGGGTTAGCGTTTTAGGCTCAGGTCCCCGGGTAGGGTTGTTTTAGGGTCAGGGCTCTGGTTTAGGGTTGTTTTAGGGTCAGGGCCCAGTGTTAGGGTTGTTTTAGGGTCAGGGCCAGGGCCCAGGGTTAGCGTTGTTTTAGGGTCACGGCCAGGTCCCAGGGTTAGGGTTGTTTTAGGGTCAGGGCCAGGGCCCAGGGTTAGGGTTGCTTTAGGGTCAGGGCCAGGGCCCAAGTTTAGCGTTGTTTTAGGGTCACGGCCAGGGCCCAGGTTTAGGGTTGTTTTAGGGTCAGGGCCAGGGCCCAGGGTTAGGGTTGCTTTAGGGTCAGGGTCAGGGCCCAAGGTTAGGGTTGTTTTAGGGTCACGGCCAGGGCCCAGGGTTCGGGTTGTTTTAGGGTCAGGGCCAGGGCCCAGCGTTAGGGTTGTTTTAGGGTCAGGGCCCAGGGTTAGGGTTGTTTTAGGGTCAGGGCCCAGGGTTAGGGTTGTTTGAGGGTCAGGGCCCAAGGTTAGGGTTGTTTGAGGGTCAGGGCCCAGGGTTAGGTTTGTTTTAAGGTCAGGGCCAGGGACCAGGGTTAGGGTTGTTTTGGGTTCAGGGCCAGGGCCCAGGGTTAGGGTTATTTTAGGGTCAGGGCCCAAGGTTAGGGTTGTTTTAGGGTCAGGGCCCTGGGTTAGGGTTGTTTTAGGGTCAGGGCCCAGGGTTAGGTTTGTTTTAGGGTCAGGGCCAGGGCCCAGGGTTAGGGTTGTTTTAGGGTCAGGGCCAGGGCCCAGGGTTAGGGTTGTTTTAGGGTCAGGGCCAGGGCCAAAAGTTAGGGTTGTTTTAGGGTCAGGGCCCACGGGTAGGGTTTTAGGCTCAGGGCCAGGGCCGAGGGTTAGGGATGTTTTAGGGTCAGGGCCCACGGTTATGGTTTTATGATCAGGGCCAGGGCCGAGGGTTAGGGTTTTAGGGTCAGCGCCATGGCCCAGGGTTAGGGTTTTAGGCTCAGGGCCAGGGCCCAGGGTTAGGGTTTTAGGCTCAGGGCCAGGGCACAGGGTTAGGGTTTTAGGCTCAGGGCCAGGGCCCAGGGTTAGGGTTTTAGGCTCAGGGCCAGGGCACAGGGTTAGGGTTTTAGGGTCTGGGCCCAGGGCCCAGGGTTAGGGTTTTAGGGTCAGGGCCCAGGGTTAGGGTTTTAGTGTCAGGTCCCAGGGCCCAGGGTTAGGGTTTTAGGGTCAGGGCCCATGTCCCAGGTTTAGGGTTTTAGGGTCACTGCCTAGGGCCCAGGGTTAGGGTTTTAGAGTCAGGGCCCAGGGTTAGGGTTGTTTTAGGGTCAGGGCCCAGGGTTAGGGTTGTTTCAGTGTCAGGGCCCAGGGTTAGGGTTGTTTCAGGGTCAGGGCCCAGGGTTAGGGTTGTTTTAGGGATAGGGCCCAGGGTTAGGGTTGTTTTAGGGTCAGGGCCCAGGGTTAGGGTTGTTTTAGGGTCAGGGCCCAGGGTTAGGGTTGTTTTAGGGTCAGGGCCCAGGGTTATGGTTGTTTTAGGGTTAGGTCCCAGGGTTAGGGTTTTAGGCTCAGGGCCAGGGCCCAGGGTTAGGGTTTTAGGCTCAGGGCCAGGGCCCCAGGTTAGGGTTTCAGGCTCATTGCCAGGGACCAGGGATAGGGTTTTAGGGTCAGGGCCAGGGCCCAGGGTTAGAGTTTTAGGGTCAGGCCCAAGGCCCAGGGTTAGGGATTTAGGCTCAGGGCCAGGGCCCAGGGTTAGGGTTTTAGGCTCAGGGCCAGGGCCCAGGGTTAGGGTTGTTTTAGGGTCAGGGCCAGGGCCCAGGGTTAGGGTTGTTTTAGGGTCAGGGCCAATGCCCAGGGCTAGGGTTGTTTTAGGGTCAGGGCCAATGCCCAGGGCTAGGGTTGTTTTAGGGTCAGGGCCCAGTGTTAGGGTTGCTATAGGTCCAGGGCCCAGGGTTAGGGTTTTAGGCTCAGGGCCAGGGCCCAGGGTTAGGGTTTTAGGCTCAGGGCCAGGGCCCCAGGTTAGGGTTTTAGGCTCATTGCCAGGGACCAGGGATAGGGTTTTAGGGTCAGGGCCAGGGCCCAGGGTTAGGGTTTTAGGGTCAGGGCCCAGGGTTAGGGTTGTTTCAGGGTCAGGGCCCAGGGTTAGGGTTCTTTCAGGGTCAGGGCCCAGGGTTAGGGTTGTTTCAGGATCAGGGCCCAGGGTTAGGGTTGTTTCAGGGTAAGGGCCCAGGGTTAGGGTTGTTTCAGGTTCAGGGCCCAGGGTTAGGGTTGTTTCAGGGTCAGGACCCAGGGTTAGGGTTGTTTCAGGGTCAGGGCCCAGGGTTAGGGTTGTTTTAGGGATAGGGCCCAGGGTTAGGGTTGTTTTACGGTCAGGGCCCAGGGTTAGGGTTGTTTTAGGGTCAGGGCCCAGGGTTAGTTTGTTTTAGGGTCAGGGCATGGCCCAGGGTTAGGGTTGTTTTAGGGTCAGGGCCCAGGGTTAGGGTTGTTTTAGGGTCAGGGCCTAGGGTTAGGGTTGTTTTAGGGTCAGGGCCCTGGGTTAGGGTTGTTTTAGGGTCAGGGCCCAGGGTTAGGATTGTATTAGGGTCAGGCCCAGGGCCCAGGTTTATGGTTGTTTTAGGGTCAGGGCCCAGGGTTAGGGTTGTTTTAGGGTCAGGGCCCAGGGTTAGGGTTTTAGGGTCACGGCCAGGGCCCAGGTATAGGGTGTTAGGCTCAGGGCCAAGGCCTAGGGTTGGGGTTTCAGTCTCAGGGCCAGATCCCAAGGTTAGGGTTTTAGGCTCAGAGCCAGGGCCCAGGGTTAGGGTTTTAGGCTCAGGGCCAGGGCCCAGGGTTAGGGTTGTTTTAGGGTCAGGGCCAGGTCCCAGGGTTAGGGTTCTTTTAGGGTCAGGGCCAATGCCCAGGGCTAGGGTTGTTTTAGCGTCAGGGCCCAGGGTTAGGGTTGTTATAGGGTCAGGGCCCAGGGTTAGGGTTGTTTTAGGGTCAGGGCCCGGGGTTAGGGTTGTTTTAGGGTCAGGGCCTAGGGTTAGGGCTTTAGGGCCAGCGCCCCGGGCACAGGGTTAGGGCTTTAGGGCCAGGGCCCTGGGCCCATGGTTAGGGCTTTAGGGCCAGGGCCCGGGGCCCAGGGTTAGGGCTTTAGGGCCAGGGCCCGGGGCCCAGGGTTAGGGCTTTAGGGCCAGGGCCCGGGGCCCAGGATTAGGGCTTTAGGGGCAGGGCCCGGGTCCCAGGGTTAGGGCTTTAGGACCAGGGCCCGGTGCCCAGGGTTAGGGCTTTACGGTCAGGGCCCAGGGTTAGGGTTGTTTTAGGGTCAGGGCCCTGGGTTAGGGTTGTTATAGGGTCAGGGCCAGGTCCCAGGGTTAGCGTTGTTTTAGGGTCAGGGCCAGGGCCCAGGGTTAGGGTTGTTTTAGGGTCAGGGCCAGGGCCCAAAGTTAGGGTTGTTTTAGGTTCAGGGCCCAGGGTTAGGGTTTTAGGCTCAGGTCCAAGTCCCAGGGTTAGGGTTTTTGGCTCAGGGCCAGGGCCCAGGTTTAGGGTTGTTTTAGGGTCAGGGCCAGGGCCCAGGGTTAGGGTTGTTTTAGGGTCATGGCCAGGTCCCAGGGTTAGGGTTGTTTTAGGGTCAGGGCCAGGGCCCAGGGTTACGGTTGTTTTAGGGTCAGGGCCCAGGTTTAGGGTTGTTTTAGGGTCATGGCCCAGGGTTATGGTTCTTTTAGGGTTACAGCACAGGGTTAGTGTTTTAGGCTCTGTGCCAGGGTCCAGGGTTAGGGTTTTAGGCTCAGGGCCAGGGCACAGGTTTAGGGTTGTTTTAGGGTCATGGCCAGGGCCCAGGGTTAGGGTTGTTTTCGGGTCATGGCCAGGTCCCAGGGTTAGGGTTGTTTTAGGGTCAGGGCCAGGGCCCAGGATTATGGTTGTTTTAGGGTCAGGGGCCAGGGTTAGGGTTGTTTTAGGGTCGGGGCCCAGGGTTAGGTTTGTTTTAGGGTCAGGGAGCAGGGTTAGGGTTGTTTTAGGGTCAGGGCCCAGGGTTATGGTTCTTTTAGGGCTAGGGCCCAGGGTTAGGGTTTTAGGCTCTGGGCCAGAGCCCATGTTTGGGGTTTCAGGCTCAGGGCCAGAGCCCAAGGTTAGGGTTTTCGGCTCAGGGCCAGGGCCCACGGTTAGGGTTTTAGGCTCAGGGCCAGGGCCCAGGGTTAGGGTTTTAGGCTCAGGGCCAGGGCCCAGGGTTAGGGTTTTAGGCTCAGGGCCAGGGCCCCAGGTTAGGGTTTCAGGCTCATTGCCAGGGACCAGGGATAGGGTTTTAGGGTCAGGGCCAGGGCCCAGGGTTAGGGTTTTAGGGTCAGGCCCAAGGCCCAGGGTTAGGGTTTTAGGCTCAGGGCCAGGGCCCAGGGTTAGGGTTTTAGGCTCAGGGCCAGGGTCCCGGGTTATGGTTGTGGGCTCAGGGGCAGAGCCCAGGGATAGGATTTTAGGCTCAGGGCCATGGCCCAGGGTTAGAGTTTTAGGCTCAGGGCCAGGGCCAAGGGTTAGGGTTGTTTTAGGGTCAGGGCCCAGGGTTAGGGTTGTTTCAGGGTCAGGGCCCAGGGGTAGGGTTGTTTTAAGGTCAGGGCTCAGGGTTAGGGTTGTTTTAGGGTCAGGGCCCTGGGTTACGGTCGTTTTAGGGTCAGGGCCCAGGGTTAGGGTTGTTTTAGGGTAAGGGCCCAGGGTTAGGTTTGTTTTAGGGTCAGGGCCCAGGGTTAGCGTTGTTTTAGGGACAGGGCCCGGGGTTAGGTTTGTTTCAGGGTCAGGGCCCGGGGTTAGGGTTGTTTCAGCGTCAGGGCCCAGGGTTAGGGTTCTTTCAGGGTCAGGGCCCAGGGTTAGGATTGTTTTAGTGTTAGGGCCCAGTGTTGGGGTTGTTTTAGGGTCAGGGCCCAGGGTTATGGTTGTTTTAGGGTCAGGGCCAGGGCCCAGGGCTAGGGGTGTTTTAGGGTGAGGGCCAGGGCCCAAAGTTAGGGTTGTTTTAGGTTCAGGGCCAAGGGTTAGGGTTTTAGGCTCAGGTCCAGGGCCCAGGGTTAGGGTTTTAGGCTCAGGGCCAGGGCCCAGGTTTAGGGTTGTTTTAGGGTCAGGGCCAGGGCCCAGTGTTAGGGTTGTTTTAGGGTCATGGCCAGGTCCCAGGGTTCGGGTTGTTTTAGGGTCAGGGCCAGGGCCCAGGAGTATGGTTGTTTTAGGGTCAGGGCCCAGGGTTAGGGTTGTTTTAGTGTTAGGGCCCAGGTTCGGGGTTGTTTTAGGGTCAGGGCCCAGGCTTAGGGTTGTTTTAGGGATAGGGCCCACGGTTAGGGTTTTAGGATCAGGGCCAGGGCCCAGGGTTAGGGTTTTAGGCTCAGGGCCAGGGCCCAGGGTTAGGGTTTTAGGCTCAGGGCCAGGGCCCAGGGTTAGGGTTTTAGGCTCAGGGCCAGGGCACAGGGTTAGGGTTTTAGGCTCAGGGCCAGGGCCCAGGGTTAGGGTTTAAGGCTCAGGGCCAGGGCGCAGTGTTAGGGTTTTAGGCTCAGGGCCAGGGCCCAGGGTTAGGGTTTTATGCTCAGCTCCAGGGCCCAGGGTTAGGGTTGTAGGCTCAGGGCCAGGGCCCAGGGTTAGGGTTTTAGGCTCAGGGCCAGGGCCCAGGGTTAGCGTTTTAGGCTCAGGTCCCCGGGTAGGGTTGTTTTAGGGTCAGGGCTCTGGTTTAGGGTTGTTTTAGGGTCAGGGCCCAGTGTTAGGGTTGTTTTAGGGTCAGGGCCAGGGCCCAGGGTTAGCGTTGTTTTAGGGTCACGGCCAGGTCCCAGGGTTAGGGTTGTTTTAGGGTCAGGGCCAGGGCCCAGGGTTAGGGTTGCTTTAGGGTCAGGGCCAGGGCCCAAGTTTAGCGTTGTTTTAGGGTCACGGCCAGGGCCCAGGTTTAGGGTTGTTTTAGGGTCAGGGCCAGGGCCCAGGGTTAGGGTTGCTTTAGGGTCAGGGTCAGGGCCCAAGGTTAGGGTTGTTTTAGGGTCACGGCCAGGGCCCAGGGTTAGGGTTGTTTTAGGGTCAGGGCCAGGGCCCAGCGTTAGGGTTGTTTTAGGGTCAGGGCCCAGGGTTAGGGTTGTTTTAGGGTCAGGGCCCAGGGTTAGGGTTGTTTGAGGGTCAGGCCCAAGGTTAGGGTTGTTTGAGGGTCAGGGCCCAGGGTTAGGTTTGTTTTAAGGTCAGGGCCAGGGACCAGGGTTAGGGTTGTTTTGGGTTCAGGGCCAGGGCCCAGGGTTAGGGTTATTTTAGGGTCAGGGCCCAAGGTTAGGGTTGTTTTAGGGTCAGGGCCCTGGGTTAGGGTTGTTTTAGGGTCAGGGCCCAGGGTTAGGTTTGTTTTAGGGTCAGGGCCAGGGCCCAGGGTTAGGGTTGTTTTAGGGTCAGGGCCCACGGGTAGGGTTTTAGGCTCAGGGCCAGGGCCGAGGGTTAGGGATGTTTTAGGGTCAGGGCCCACGGTTATGGTTTTATGATCAGGGCCAGGGCCGAGGGTTAGGGTTTTAGGGTCAGCGCCATGGCCCAGGGTTAGGGTTTTAGGCTCAGGGCCAGGGCCCAGGGTTAGGGTTTTAGGCTCAGGGCCAGGGCACAGGGTTAGGGTTTTAGGCTCAGGGCCAGGGCCCAGGGTTAGGGTTTTAGGCTCAGGGCCAGGGCACAGGGTTAGGGTTTTAGGGTCTGGGCCCAGGGCCCAGGGTTAGGGTTTTAGGGTCAGGGCCCAGGGTTAGGGTTTTAGTGTCAGGTCCCAGGGCCCAGGGTTAGGGTTTTAGGGTCAGGGCCCATGTCCCAGGTTTAGGGTTTTAGGGTCACTGCCTAGGGCCCAGGGTTAGGGTTTTAGAGTCAGGGCCCAGGGTTAGGGTTGTTTTAGGGTCAGGGCCCAGGGTTAGGGTTGTTTCAGTGTCAGGGCCCAGGGTTAGGGTTGTTTCAGGGTCAGGGCCCAGGGTTAGGGTTGTTTTAGGGATAGGGCCCAGGGTTAGGGTTGTTTTAGGGTCAGGGCCCAGGGTTAGGGTTGTTTTAGGGTCAGGGCCCAGGGTTAGGGTTGTTTTAGGGTCAGGGCCCAGGGTTATGGTTGTTTTAGGGTTAGGTCCCAGGGTTAGGGTTTTAGGCTCAGGGCCAGGGCCCAGGGTTAGGGTTTTAGGCTCAGGGCCAGGGCCCCAGGTTAGGGTTTCAGGCTCATTGCCAGGGACCAGGGATAGGGTTTTAGGGTCAGGGCCAGGGCCCAGGGTTAGAGTTTTAGGGTCAGGCCCAAGGCCCAGGGTTAGGGATTTAGGCTCAGGGCCAGGGCCCAGGGTTAGGGTTTTAGGCTCAGGGCCAGGGCCCAGGGTTAGGGTTGTTTTAGGGTCAGGGCCAGGGCCCAGGGTTAGGGTTGTTTTAGGGTCAGGGCCAATGCCCAGGGCTAGGGTTGTTTTAGGGTCAGGGCCAATGCCCAGGGCTAGGGTTGTTTTAGGGTCAGGGCCCAGTGTTAGGGTTGCTATAGGTCCAGGGCCCAGGGTTAGGGTTTTAGGCTCAGGGCCAGGGCCCAGGGTTAGGGTTTTAGGCTCAGGGCCAGGGCCCCAGGTTAGGGTTTTAGGCTCATTGCCAGGGACCAGGGATAGGGTTTTAGGGTCAGGGCCAGGGCCCAGGGTTAGGGTTTTAGGGTCAGGGCCCAGGGTTAGGGTTGTTTCAGGGTCAGGGCCCAGGGTTAGGGTTCTTTCAGGGTCAGGGCCCAGGGTTAGGGTTGTTTCAGGATCAGGGCCCAGGGTTAGGGTTGTTTCAGGGTAAGGGCCCAGGGTTAGGGTTGTTTCAGGTTCAGGGCCCAGGGTTAGGGTTGTTTCAGGGTCAGGACCCAGGGTTAGGGTTGTTTCAGGGTCAGGGCCCAGGGTTAGGGTTGTTTTAGGGATAGGGCCCAGGGTTAGGGTTGTTTTACGGTCAGGGCCCAGGGTTAGGGTTGTTTTAGGGTCAGGGCCCAGGGTTAGTTTGTTTTAGGGTCAGGGCATGGCCCAGGGTTAGGGTTGTTTTAGGGTCAGGGCCCAGGGTTAGGGTTGTTTTAGGGTCAGGGCCTAGGGTTAGGGTTGTTTTAGGGTCAGGGCCCTGGGTTAGGGTTGTTTTAGGGTCAGGGCCCAGGGTTAGGATTGTATTAGGGTCAGGCCCAGGGCCCAGGTTTATGGTTGTTTTAGGGTCAGGGCCCAGGGTTAGGGTTGTTTTAGGGTCAGGGCCCAGGGTTAGGGTTTTAGGGTCACGGCCAGGGCCCAGGTATAGGGTGTTAGGCTCAGGGCCAAGGCCTAGGGTTGGGGTTTCAGTCTCAGGGCCAGATCCCAAGGTTAGGGTTTTAGGCTCAGAGCCAGGGCCCAGGGTTAGGGTTTTAGGCTCAGGGCCAGGGCCCAGGGTTAGGGTTGTTTTAGGGTCAGGGCCAGGTCCCAGGGTTAGGGTTCTTTTAGGGTCAGGGCCAATGCCCAGGGCTAGGGTTGTTTTAGCGTCAGGGCCCAGGGTTAGGGTTGTTATAGGGTCAGGGCCCAGGGTTAGGGTTGTTTTAGGGTCAGGGCCCGGGGTTAGGGTTGTTTTAGGGTCAGGGCCTAGGGTTAGGGCTTTAGGGCCAGCGCCCCGGGCACAGGGTTAGGGCTTTAGGGCCAGGGCCCTGGGCCCATGGTTAGGGCTTTAGGGCCAGGGCCCGGGGCCCAGGGTTAGGGCTTTAGGGCCAGGGCCCGGGGCCCAGGGTTAGGGCTTTAGGGCCAGGGCCCGGGGCCCAGGATTAGGGCTTTAGGGGCAGGGCCCGGGTCCCAGGGTTAGGGCTTTAGGACCAGGGCCCGGTGCCCAGGGTTAGGGCTTTACGGTCAGGGCCCAGGGTTAGGGTTGTTTTAGGGTCAGGGCCCTGGGTTAGGGTTGTTATAGGGTCAGGGCCAGGTCCCAGGGTTAGCGTTGTTTTAGGGTCAGGGCCAGGGCCCAGGGTTAGGGTTGTTTTAGGGTCAGGGCCAGGGCCCAAAGTTAGGGTTGTTTTAGGTTCAGGGCCCAGGGTTAGGGTTTTAGGCTCAGGTCCAAGTCCCAGGGTTAGGGTTTTTGGCTCAGGGCCAGGGCCCAGGTTTAGGGTTGTTTTAGGGTCAGGGCCAGGGCCCAGGGTTAGGGTTGTTTTAGGGTCATGGCCAGGTCCCAGGGTTAGGGTTGTTTTAGGGTCAGGGCCAGGGCCCAGGGTTACGGTTGTTTTAGGGTCAGGGCCCAGGTTTAGGGTTGTTTTAGGGTCATGGCCCAGGGTTATGGTTCTTTTAGGGTTACAGCACAGGGTTAGTGTTTTAGGCTCTGTGCCAGGGTCCAGGGTTAGGGTTTTAGGCTCAGGGCCAGGGCACAGGTTTAGGGTTGTTTTAGGGTCATGGCCAGGGCCCAGGGTTAGGGTTGTTTTCGGGTCATGGCCAGGTCCCAGGGTTAGGGTTGTTTTAGGGTCAGGGCCAGGGCCCAGGATTATGGTTGTTTTAGGGTCAGGGGCCAGGGTTAGGGTTGTTTTAGGGTCGGGGCCCAGGGTTAGGTTTGTTTTAGGGTCAGGGAGCAGGGTTAGGGTTGTTTTAGGGTCAGGGCCCAGGGTTATGGTTCTTTTAGGGCTAGGGCCCAGGGTTAGGGTTTTAGGCTCTGGGCCAGAGCCCATGTTTGGGGTTTCAGGCTCAGGGCCAGAGCCCAAGGTTAGGGTTTTCGGCTCAGGGCCAGGGCCCACGGTTAGGGTTTTAGGCTCAGGGCCAGGGCCCAGGGTTAGGGTTTTAGGCTCAGGGCCAGGGCCCAGGGTTAGGGTTTTAGGCTCAGGGCCAGGGCCCCAGGTTAGGGTTTCAGGCTCATTGCCAGGGACCAGGGATAGGGTTTTAGGGTCAGGGCCAGGGCCCAGGGTTAGGGTTTTAGGGTCAGGCCCAAGGCCCAGGGTTAGGGTTTTAGGCTCAGGGCCAGGGCCCAGGGTTAGGGTTTTAGGCTCAGGGCCAGGGTCCCGGGTTATGGTTGTGGGCTCAGGGGCAGAGCCCAGGGATAGGATTTTAGGCTCAGGGCCATGGCCCAGGGTTAGAGTTTTAGGCTCAGGGCCAGGGCCAAGGGTTAGGGTTGTTTTAGGGTCAGGGCCCAGGGTTAGGGTTGTTTCAGGGTCAGGGCCCAGGGGTAGGGTTGTTTTAAGGTCAGGGCTCAGGGTTAGGGTTGTTTTAGGGTCAGGGCCCTGGGTTACGGTCGTTTTAGGGTCAGGGCCCAGGGTTAGGGTTGTTTTAGGGTAAGGGCCCAGGGTTAGGTTTGTTTTAGGGTCAGGGCCCAGGGTTAGCGTTGTTTTAGGGACAGGGCCCGGGGTTAGGTTTGTTTCAGGGTCAGGGCCCGGGGTTAGGGTTGTTTCAGCGTCAGGGCCCAGGGTTAGGGTTCTTTCAGGGTCAGGGCCCAGGGTTAGGATTGTTTTAGTGTTAGGGCCCAGTGTTGGGGTTGTTTTAGGGTCAGGGCCCAGGGTTATGGTTGTTTTAGGGTCAGGGCCAGGGCCCAGGGCTAGGGGTGTTTTAGGGTGAGGGCCAGGGCCCAAAGTTAGGGTTGTTTTAGGTTCAGGGCCAAGGGTTAGGGTTTTAGGCTCAGGTCCAGGGCCCAGGGTTAGGGTTTTAGGCTCAGGGCCAGGGCCCAGGTTTAGGGTTGTTTTAGGGTCAGGGCCAGGGCCCAGTGTTAGGGTTGTTTTAGGGTCATGGCCAGGTCCCAGGGTTCGGGTTGTTTTAGGGTCAGGGCCAGGGCCCAGGAGTATGGTTGTTTTAGGGTCAGGGCCCAGGGTTAGGGTTGTTTTAGTGTTAGGGCCCAGGTTCGGGGTTGTTTTAGGGTCAGGGCCCAGGCTTAGGGTTGTTTTAGGGATAGGGCCCACGGTTAGGGTTTTAGGATCAGGGCCAGGGCCCAGGGTTAGGGTTTTAGGCTCAGGGCCAGGGCCCAGGGTTAGGGTTTTAGGCTCAGGGCCAGGGCCCAGGGTTAGGGTTTTAGGCTCAGGGCCAGGGCACAGGGTTAGGGTTTTAGGCTCAGGGCCAGGGCCCAGGGTTAGGGTTTAAGGCTCAGGGCCAGGGCGCAGTGTTAGGGTTTTAGGCTCAGGGCCAGGGCCCAGGGTTAGGGTTTTATGCTCAGCTCCAGGGCCCAGGGTTAGGGTTGTAGGCTCAGGGCCAGGGCCCAGGGTTAGGGTTTTAGGCTCAGGGCCAGGGCCCAGGGTTAGCGTTTTAGGCTCAGGTCCCCGGGTAGGGTTGTTTTAGGGTCAGGGCTCTGGTTTAGGGTTGTTTTAGGGTCAGGGCCCAGTGTTAGGGTTGTTTTAGGGTCAGGGCCAGGGCCCAGGGTTAGCGTTGTTTTAGGGTCACGGCCAGGTCCCAGGGTTAGGGTTGTTTTAGGGTCAGGGCCAGGGCCCAGGGTTAGGGTTGCTTTAGGGTCAGGGCCAGGGCCCAAGTTTAGCGTTGTTTTAGGGTCACGGCCAGGGCCCAGGTTTAGGGTTGTTTTAGGGTCAGGGCCAGGGCCCAGGGTTAGGGTTGCTTTAGGGTCAGGGTCAGGGCCCAAGGTTAGGGTTGTTTTAGGGTCACGGCCAGGGCCCAGGGTTAGGGTTGTTTTAGGGTCAGGGCCAGGGCCCAGCGTTAGGGTTGTTTTAGGGTCAGGGCCCAGGGTTAGGGTTGTTTTAGGGTCAGGGCCCAGGGTTAGGGTTGTTTGAGGGTCAGGCCCAAGGTTAGGGTTGTTTGAGGGTCAGGGCCCAGGGTTAGGTTTGTTTTAAGGTCAGGGCCAGGGACCAGGGTTAGGGTTGTTTTGGGTTCAGGGCCAGGGCCCAGGGTTAGGGTTATTTTAGGGTCAGGGCCCAAGGTTAGGGTTGTTTTAGGGTCAGGGCCCTGGGTTAGGGTTGTTTTAGGGTCAGGGCCCAGGGTTAGGGTTGTTTCAGGGTCAGGGCCCAGGGTTAGGGTTGTTTCAGGGTCAGGGCCCAGGGTTAGGGTTGTTTCAGGGTCAGGGCCCAGGGTTAGGGTTGTTTCATGTTCAGGGCCCAGGGTTAGGGTTGTTTGAGGGTCAGGTCCCAGGGTTAGGGTTGTTTTAGGGTCCGGGCCCAGGGTTAGGATTTCAGGCTCAGGGCCAGGGGCCAGGGTTGGGGTTTCAGGCTTAGGGCCAGTGCGCAAGGTTAGGGTTTTAGGCTCAGGGTCAGGGCCCAGGGTTAAGGTGTTAGGCTCAGGGCCAGGGCCCAGGGTTAGGGTTGTTTTAGGGTCAGGGCCCAGGTTTAGGGTTGTTTTAGGGTCAGGGCCCTGGGTTAGGGTTGTTTTAGGGTCAGGGCCCAGGGTTAGTTTGTTTTAGGGTCAGGGCATGGCCCAGGGTTAGGGTTGTTTTAGGGTCAGGGCACAGGTTTAGGATTGTTTTAGTGTCAGGGCCCTGGGTTAGGGTTGTTTTAGGGTCAGGGCCCAGGGTTAGGTTGTTTTAGGGTCAGGGCCATGGCCTAGGGTTAGGGTTGTTTTAGGGTCAGGGCCCAGGGGTAGGGTTGTTTTAAGGTCAGGGCCCAGGGTTAGGGTTGTTTTAGGGTCAGGGCCCTGGGTTATGGTTGTTTTAGGGTCAGGTCCCAGGGTTAGGGTTGTCTTTGGGTCAGGGCCCAGGGTGAGGGTTGTTTTAGGGTCAGGGCCCAGGGTTAGGGTTGTTTTAGGGACAGGGCCCAGCGTTATGGTTGTTTTAGGATCAGGTCCCAGAGTTAGGGTTGTTTTAGGGTTAGGGCCCAGGGTTAGGGTTGTTTTCGGGTCAGGGCCCAGGGTTAGGGTTGTTTCAGGGTCAGGGCCCTGGGTTAGGGTTGTTTTAGGGTCAGGGACCAGGGTTAGGGTTTTATTAAGGTCAGGGCCAGGGCCCAGGGTTAGGGTTTTAGGCTCAGGGCCAGGGACCAGGGATAGGGTTTTAGGCTCAGGGCCAGGGCCCAGGGTTAGGGTTTTAGGGTCAGGGCCAAGGCCCAGGGTTAGGGTTTTAGGCTCAGGTCCAGGGCCCAGGGTTAGGGTTTTAGGCTCAGGGCCAGGGCCCCGGGTTATGGTTGTTGGCTCAGGCGCAGAGCCCAGGGATAGGGTTTTAGGCTCAGGGCCATGGCCCAGGGTTAGAGTTTTAGGCTCAGGGTCGGGGCCCAGGGTTAGGGTTGTTTTAGGGTCAGGGCCCAGGGTTAGGGTTGTTTGAGGGTCAGGGCTCAGGGTTAGGGTTGTTAGAGGATCAGGGCCCAGGGTTAGGTTTGTTTTAGGGTCAGGGCCAGGGCCCAGGTTTAGGGTTGTTTTAGGGTCAGGGCCAGGGCCCAAGGTTAGGGTTTTAGGCTCAGGTCCAGGGCCCAGGGTTAGGGTTTTAAGCTCAGGGCCGGGGCCCAGGGTTTGGGTTATTTTAGGGTCAGGGCTAGGGCCCAGGGTTAGGGTTGTTTTAGGTTCATGGCCAGGTCCCAGGGTTAGGGTTGTTTTAGGGTCAGAGCCAGGGCCCAGGGTTAGGGTTGTTTTATGGTCAGGGCCCAGGGTTAGGGTTGTTTTATGGTCAGGGCCAGGGCCCAGGGTTAGGGTTGTTTTAGGGTCAGGGCCCAGGTTTAGGGTTGTTTTAGGGTCAGGGCCCTGGGTTAGGGTTGTTTTAGGGTCAGGGCCCAGGGTTAGTTTGTTTTAGGGTCAGGG
This sequence comes from Gorilla gorilla gorilla, assembly GCF_029281585.2. Taxonomy (NCBI): domain Eukaryota; kingdom Metazoa; phylum Chordata; class Mammalia; order Primates; family Hominidae; genus Gorilla; species Gorilla gorilla. Next base: position 70,748,751 of record NC_073244.2, read on the forward strand.
CCATGGCCCAGGGTTAGGGTTGTTTTAGGGTCAGGGCCAGGGCCCAGGGTTAGGGTTGTTTTAGGGTCAGGGCCAGGGCCCAGGATTAGGGTTGTTTTAGGGTCACGGCCCAGGGTAAGGTTTGTTTTAGGGTCAGGGCTAGGGCCCAGGGTTAGGGTTGTTTTAGGGTCAGGGCCAGGGCCCAGGGTTAGGGTTGTTTTAGGGTCAGGGCCCAATGTTAGGGTTGTTTTAGGGTCAGGGCCCAGGGTTAGGGTTTTAGGCTCAGGTCCCGGGCCCTGGGTTAGGGTTTTATGCTCAGGGCCATGGCCCAGGTTTAGGGTTGTTTTGTGGTCAGGGCCAGCGCCCAAGGTTAGGGTTGTTTTAGGGTTATGGCCAGGGCACAGGGTTAGGGTTGTTTTAGGGTCAGGGACCAGGGTTAGGGTTGTTTTAGGGTCAGAGCCCAGGGTTGCGGTTGATTTAGGGTCAGGGACAAGGGTTCGGGTTGTTTTAGGGTCAGGGCCCAGGTTTAAGGTAGTTTTAGGGACAGGACCCAGGGTTAAGGTTGTTTTGGGGTCAGGGCCCAGGGTTATGGTTGTTTTAGGGTCAGGGCCCAGGGTTAGGGTTGCTTTAGGGTCAGGGCCCAGGGTTAGGGTTGCTTTAGGTTTAGGGCCCAGGGTTAGGGTTGTTTTTGGGTCAGGGTCCAGGGTTAGGTTTGTTTTAGGGTCAGGGCCCAGGGTTAGGGTTGTTTTAGGGTCAGGGCCGGGGCCCAGGTTTAGGGTTGTTTTAGGGTCAGTGCCCAGGGTTAGGGTTTTAGGCCCAGGGCCAGGGCCCAGGGATAGGGTTTTAGGCTCAGGGCCAGGGCCCAGGTTTAGGGTTGTTTTAGGGTCAGGTCCAGGGCTCATGGTTAGGGTTGTTCTAGGGTCAGGGCCAGGGCCCAGGGTTATGGTTGTTTTAGGGTCAGAGCCCAGGGTTAGGGTTGTTTTAGGGTCAGGGCCCAGGGTTGGGGTTGTTTTAGGGTCAGGGCCAAGGGTTAGGGTTGTTTTAGGGTCAGGGCCCATGGTTATAGTTGTTTTAGTGTTAGGGCCCAGGGTTAGGGTTGTTTTTGGGTCAGGGTCCAGGGTTAGGGTTGTTTTAGGGTCAGGGCCCAGGGTTAGGGTTGTTTTAGGGTCAGGGCCAGGGCCCAGGATTATGGTTGTTTTAATTTCAGGGCCCAGGGTTAGGGTTGTTTTAGGGTCAGGGCCCAGGGTTAGGGTTGTTTTAGGGTCAGGGCCCAGGGTTAGGGTAGTTTTAGGGTCAGGGCACAGGGTTGGGGTTGTTTCAGGGTCTGGGCCCAGGGTTAGGGTTGTTTCAGGGTCAGGGCCCAGGGTTAGGGTTGTTTCAGGGTCAGGGCCCAGGGTTAGGGTTGTTTCAGGGTCAGGGCCCAGGGTTAGGGTTGTTTCAGGGCCAGGGCCCAGGGTTAGGGTTTTAGGCTCATGTCCAGGGCCCAGGGTTAGGGTTTTAGGCTCAGTGCCAGGGCCCAGGTTTAGGGTTGTTTTAGGGTCAGGCCCAGGGCCCAGGGTTAGGGTTGTTTTAGGGTCATGGCCAGGGCCCAGGGTTAGGTTTGTTTTAGGGTCAGGCCGAGGGCCCAGGGTTATGGTTGTTTTTAGGGTCAGGGCCCAGGGTTAGGGTTGTTTTAGGGTCAGGGCCCCGGGTTGGGGTTGTTTTAGGGTCAGGGCCAAGGGTTAGGGTTGTTTTAGGGACAGGGCCCAGGGTTAGGGTTGTTTTAGGGACAGGGCCCAGGGTTAGGGTTGTTTTAGGGTCAGGGGCCAGTGTTAGGGTTGTTTTAGGGCCAGGGCCCAGGGTTAGGGTTGTTTTAGGGTCAGGGCCCAGGGTTAGGGTTGTTGTAGGGTCAGGGCCCAGGGTTGGGGTTTCAGGCTCAGGGCCAGTGCCTAAGGTTAGGGTTTTCGGCCCAGGGCCAGGGCCCAGGGTTAGGGTTTTCAGCTCAGGGCCCAGGGCCCAGGGTTAGCATTTTAGGCTCAGGGCCAGGGACCAGGGATAGGGTTTTAGGCTCAGGGCCATGGCCCAGGGTTAGGGTTTTAGGGTCAGGGCCCAGGGTTCGGGTTGTTTTAGGGTGAGGGCCCAAGGTTAGGGTTGTTTTAGGGTCAGGGCCCAGGGTTAGGGTTTAAGGGCCAGGGCCCGGGTCCCAGGGTTAGGGCTTTAGGGCCAGGGCCTGGGTCCCAGGGTTAGGGCTTTAGGGCCAGGGCCCGGGTCCCAGGGTTAGGGCTTTAGGGCCAGGGCCCGGGGCCCAGGGTTAGGGATTTACGGCCAGGGCCCGGGGCCCCGGGTTAGGGTTTAGGGCCAGGGCCCGGGGCCCAGGGTTAAGGCTTTAGGGCCATGGCCGGGGGCCCAGGGTTAGGGCTTTAGGGCCAAGGCCGGGGGCCCAGGGTTAGGGCATTTGGGCCAGGGCCCGGGGCCCAGGGTTAGGGCATTTGGGCCAGGGCCCGGGGCCCAGGGTTAGGGCTTTAGGGCCAGGGACCGGGGCCCAGGGTTAGGGCTTTAGGGGCAGGGCCTGGGGCCCAGGGTTAGGGCTTTAGGGCCAGGGCCCGGGGCCCAGGGTTAGGGCTTTAGCGGCAGGGCTCGGGGCCCAGGGTTAGGGCTTTAGGGTCAGGTCCCGGGGCCCAGGGTTAGGGCTTTAGGGCCAGGGCGCGGGGCCCAGGGTTAGGGCTTTAGGGTCAGGGCCCGGGGCCCAGGGTTAGGGGTGTTTTAGGGTTAGGGCCCAGGGTTAGGGTTTTAGGCTCAGGGTCAGGGCCCAGGGTTAGGGTTTTAGGGTAATGGCCAGGGTTCAGGGTTAGGGTTTTAGGCTCAGGGCCAGGGCCCAGGGTTTGGGTTTTAGGCTCATGTCCAGGGTCCAGGGTTAGGGTTTTAGGCTCAGGGCCGGGGCCCAGGGTTAGGGTTTTAGGCTCAGGGCCAGGTCCCAGGGTTAGTGTTTTAGAGTCAGGGTCAGGGCCCAGGGTTAGGGTTGTTTTAGGGTCAGGGCCAGGGCCCAGGGTTAGGGTTGTTTTAAGGTCAGGGACAGGGCCCAGGGTTAGGGTTGTTTTAGGGTCAGGGCCAGGGCCCAGGGTTAGGGTTGTTTTAGGGTCAGGGCCAGGGCCAGGTTTAGGGTTGTTGTAGGGTCAGGGCCAGGACCCAGGGTTAGGGTTCTTTTAGGGTCAGGGCCCAGAGTTAGGGTTTTAGGCTGAGGGCCAGGGCCCAGGGTTTGGGTTTTAGGCTCAGGGCCATGGCCCAGGGTTAGGTTTATTTTAGGGTCAGGGCCAGGGCCCAGGTTTAGGGTTGTTTTATGGTCTGTGCCAGGGCCCAGGGTTAGGGTTTTTGTAGGGTCAGGGCCAGGGCCCAGGGTAGGGTTGTTTTAGGATCAGTGCCCGGTCCCAGGGTTAGGGTTGTTTTAGGGTCAGGGGCCAGGGTTAGTGCTGTTTTAGGGTCAGGGCCCAGGGTTAGGGTTGTTATAGGGTCAGTGCACAGGGTTAGGGTTGTTTTAGGGTCAGGGCCCAGGGTTAGGGTTGTTTCAGGGTCAGGGCCCAGGGTTAGGGTTGTTTCAGGGTCAGGGCCCAGGGTTAGGGTTGTTTCAGGGTCAGGGCCCAGGGTTAGGGTTGATTCAGGGTCAGTGCCCAGGGTTAGGGTTGTTTCAGGGTCAGGGCCCAGGGTTAGGGTTGTTTCAGGGTCAGGGCCCAGGGTTAGGGTTGTTTCAGGGTCAGGGCCCAGGGTTTGGGTTGTTTCAGGGTGAGGGCCCAGGGTTAGGGTTGTTTCAGTGTCAGGGCCCAGGGTTAGGGTTGATTCAGGGTCAGTGCCCAGGGTTAGGGTTGTTTTAGGGTCTGGGCCCAGGGTTAGCATTGTTTTAGGGTCAGGGCCCAGGGTTAGGGTTGTTTTAGGGTCATGGCCCTGGGTTATGGTTGTTTTAGGGTCACGGCCCAGGGTTATGGTTGTTTTAGGGTTAGGGCCCAGGGTTAGGGTTTTAGGCTCAGGGCCAGGGCCCAGGGATAGGGTTTTAGGCTCAGGGCCAGGGCCCATGGTTAGGGTTTTAGGCTCAGTTCCAGGGCCCACGGTTAGGGTTTTAGGCTCAGGGCCAGGGCCCAGTGTTAGGGTTTTAGGCTCAGGGCCAGGGCCAATGGGTAGGGTTTTAGGCTCAGGGCCAGTGCCCAGGGTTAGGGTTTTAGGCTCCGGGCCAGTGCCCAGGGATAGGGTTTTAGGCTCCGGGCCAGGGCCCAGGGATATGGTTTTAGGCTCCGGGCCAGGGCCCAGGGATAGGGTTTTACGGTCATGGCCCAGGGTTAGGGTTTTAGGTTCAGGGCCCAGGGTTAGGGTGATTTCCAGGAAGTGACCTCACAGTGACTCAAGCTACCACTTACTGTTGATTGTGATGAAATGCCAGCTGAGGCACATGCCTTGGGGGCTAAGTGGTTGCTGCCCTTGACTACTATGTAGACTGGTGTGGGAAGGGTCGCTTTAGATGCACTTGAGTAGGGGTCCCCAACCCCTGAGCCATGGAGCCGTAAGGAGCCACACAGCAGGTGAGTGGTGTCGAGTGAGGGAGTGAGGGAAGCTTCGTCTGTATTTACAGCCACTCCCCTTTGCTCACATTCCCGCCTGAGCTCCACCTTCTCAGATGAGCAGCAGCATTAGATTCTCATAGGAGAACGCACCCTGTTGTGAACCGTGCATGTGAGGGATCTAGGTTGCGCTGTTCTTATGAGAATCTAATACCTATTGATCTGTCACTTTCTCCCATCACGCTCAGGTGGGACCATCCAGTTTCAGGAAAACAAGCTTAACACGCCCACTGATTCTACATTATGGTGAGTTCTATAATTATTTTATTATATATTCCAGTGTAATAATGGAAATGAAGTGCCTAATAAACGTAAATGTGCTTCAATCTTTTGGCCCAGCTCCTACCTCCCGGCAGCCTCGCCAGGCCCAGAACTCTCTCCAGTCAGCCTCTACAGACCAAGCTCATGACTCACAATGGCGTATTGAGGCCCATACCCTACCTCACGGCAGTCTCCGCAGATGAGCCTACTGCCTCACAACAGCCTCCACAGGCACAGCTCCATCGTTACAATGGCCTCTTTAGACCCAGCTCCTGCCTCCCAGCCTTCTCTCCAGGCCCTGAACTTTCTCCGTAAGTTGAGGTAGCTGGGACTGTAGGTATACATGACGATACTTGGCTAATTTTTAAATTGTTTTGCAGACATGGGGTCTCACTTTGTTGGCCAGGCTGGTGTCAAACTAATGGGCTCAAGTGACCCTTCCACCCCTGCCTCCCATCCTCGAGGTATGTGCCACCACAAGGGGCACTTGTTCAATTTTCTAAAGAAAAAATTTCTAAAGTAAGGCTGTGGGATGATGGCAGGAAGATAAAAGAAAAACAGAAGAATAAGTTAAAATGACTTATTCACACATATTCTTTTGACAGCAAGAAGAACTTTTAGTATATACATTCCTTACAAACAAACAAACGGCAGATAAACAATGTTGTATAGGAACTTCAACACACACTGTACAATATTCCCACTTTGCTGACATAAGTTATGGAAATTTCGTGGTTTCCTTGAGTGTCGCTACCAGTATTTTGCTTCTCTGATGATTTTTATCAACTTCCTCATCTGTTAACTTCTCTCCAAAGTATGTCATGTCACGACATACTGCCGCTGCACGAACACGGCCAGTGTCTTCCTATTAAACATGTAGAATGCTTTCCTAATTTCTCTTTTTACTCTCTGTCTTTGTGTTCTGCATTTTCCTTACTTTTATTGTCAGAAACTCCAGAAAGTCAATCGTACTAATTTATCACGATTTGCTTTATTAATTTATACTATGCTTATATGGAATTTTGCCCAACAGACCTCATTACAATTTCTAACCTGTTTTATTTTGTTTTTTTTTTTCTGAGACAGGGTCTCCCTCTGTTGTCGAAGGCTGGAGGGTAGTAGTGCTATCGCAGCTGACTGCAGCCTCAACCTTCCAGGCTGAAGCGATCCTCCCATCTCAACCTCCCACGTGGTTGAGACTACAGGTGCTTGCCACTATGCCCAACTAATATTTGGTATTTTCGCATACGTGGATTCCAGAGGGGTGACAGCGAAACGTGAGTAAGCATGGATTTTGGTATATGCAGAGATGGGGGGCTGTAACTAATTCTGTATACTGAGGGACGGCAACTGTTTATGTTTTTACAATTACGCTGTAGGATACATACTGTTGCATAGCCTTGAAAATAATAATTTTTAATGGAGTGGAATAATAATAATAATATTGCTAAAAGTAGCAGCTGGCCAGGTGTGGTGGCTCACACTGGTAATCGCAAGATTTTGGGAGGCTGAGGCAGGAGGATGGCTTGAGGCCAAGAGTTTGCGATAGGCCTTGGAAACAAAGGGGGAGTCACCATCCCTACAGAAAAATACATGAATTAGCCTAGTGTGGTGGCACGTTCCTGTAGTCCCAGCTACTTGGGAGGCTGAGGTGGGAGGATGACTCAAGCCCAGGGAGGCTGAGACTGCAGTGAGTCATGATCAGGCCTCTGCACTCCAGCCTGGGTGACAGAGTGAGACCCTGTCTCAAAACAACAAAAAAGTAGCAGCTAACATCAACTGACCTTTTATACCAGGTGCCTATTGATACCATAGTTTAATTTCTTAGAACTGTTTCTTATTTCACTTACCAACTCTGTCTTCAGTTACTCCCAGATTTTTACTGTGTGTGTACAGATGACCTTTTGTTTAGATTGAATTGGCTCCCCAGAAGTAAGATTACTGTGAGTCATGGTGAATGGACATTCTCATTACCCTTGATGTAAATTGACAGGGTTTTGGGTGCCTCCCAGCTATAATCTTAGCACTTTGGGAGGCTAAGAGAGGAGGATTGCTTGAGGCCAAGAGTTGGAGGAGGCAGTATGGCAGTATGGTGAGACCCTGTCTCCATTATTTTAAAAAATTGACAAGCTTTACCCGGGAAGGCTTATACACAATTTAAACACCCCTCATAGTATAAGAAAGTGCCCATTTCACTGCACCTTTGCCAGCACAGGGTATTATAATTTAGTAAGTCATTTTTTGTTTGATTATTTTAAATAGATAAAAGACCTCATATTACTTTACTTGTCACATTTCAACATCTTTCCTTAGCTTATTAGCTCTATCTCTTTTCTGTCTGTAAATGGTTGTTGTTGTTTTGTTCTTTGAGACAGGGTCTTGCTCTGTCACCAGGCTGGACTGTAGTGGCATCATCATGCCTCGCTGCAGCCTTGACCTCCCAGGCTCAAACTTCAGCATTCCGAGTAGCTGGGACTACAAGTGTGCACCACCACTCCCAGCTAACTTTTTTCTTCTTTTGGATAGAGACAGGTTCTCACTGTGCTGTCCAGACCGGTCTCTAGCTCCTGGCCTTAAGCAATCCTCCTGCATTAGCTTCTCAAATTGCTGGAATTTCAGGCCTGAGCCACCATGCCTGGCCTGGGCTAGTCCTGTATTCTCTAGAGTTCTCTTTACTTTGTGCTAGCCAATCTCTCATTATGCTGTTCACCTGTTATAATGAATAATTCTCCGTATTAAATTTTACCACTTTAAACTTTTGAGTGGTTTATGCTTCCTGATTGGACTCTGACTAATATGTTAGGAAGGGTCCCAGGAGATAAACCCACACAGATGGGATTTGGGCATAGGTTTGGTTTCCCAGGGGGCAGTGCTGAGCTCTTTGCCAGTGGGAAATGGGATGCTGGTGATTTCCAGGAAGTGACCTCACAGTGACTCAAGCTACCACTTACTGTTGATTGTGACGAAATGCCAGCTGAGGCACATGCCTTGGGAGCTAAGTGGTTGCTGCCCTTGACCACTATGAAGACTGGTGTGGGAAGGGTCGCTTTGGATGCACTTGAGCAGGGGTCCCCAACCCCTGAGCCATGGAGCCGTAGGGAGCCACACAGCAGGAGGTGAGTGGTGTCGAGTGAGGGAGTGAGGGAAGCTTCATCTGTATTTACAGCCACTCCCCTTTGCTCACATTCCCGCTTGAGCTCCACCTTCTCAGATGAGCAGCAGCATTAGATTCTCATAGGAGAACGCACCCTGTTGTGAACCATGCATGTGAGGGATCTAGGTTGCGCTGTGCTTATGAGTATCTAATACCTATTGATCTGTCACTTTCTCCCATCACGCTCAGGTGGGACCATCCAGTTTCAGGAAAACAAGCTTAACACGCCCACTGATTCTACATTATGGTGAGTTGTATAATTATTTTATTATATATTGGATATATAATACGTATATATATTTATATATATGTAATAATGGAAATAAAGTGCCTAATAAATGTAAATGTGCTTAAATCTTTTTAAGCAGATTCTTCAGGCCCAGCATCTGCCTCACTGTGGACCCCCCAAGCCAAGCTCCCAACCTTTCAGCAGCTTCTACACACCCAGCTCCCGCCTGCCAGTGGCCTCTTCAGGCCCATGGGGCTCATTCCTCACAACAGCCTTTCCAGTCCCAGTTTTTCCCTTCCGGCGGCCTCTCCGGGCTGAGAACCTCCTCAAGTCGGCCTCTCGAGACCCACTTGCACCCTCCAGGCGTCCTCTCCGGGCCAAGCTCCTCTTCCTGGCTGCGTCTCCAGGCCCGACTCCTGCCTCTCAACAACCTCTTTGGACTCAGTGCCTACCCATCTCCTGGCGTCCTTGGTCGGCCCACAGCTTCCTCAAGCCAAGCTCCCCAGGCCCAGGTCAGGCCTCACGGTGCCCCCTCCACGATGAGCTCCTGCCCTCCAATGGCACCTGCAGGCCCCAAATGGTCTCCGGTCGGTGGGCTCCTCCACGCCAAGCTTGGGCCTCCCGGTGACCTCTGCAGGCCCAAGTTGTCCTGAAGTCGGCATCTCCCGGCCGTGCCTCCCAGCAAGTAAGCAAGCTCTTTTGGCTCAACTCCTGCCCAGCTCCCAACCGCCTTTGTAGGTCCCGAACTTTCTCCAGCCAAGTTCTTTGGGCCTCATTCCTGCCGCCCGGTGGCCTGTACGGGCCCAGCAATGGTTGGAGAACGGCCTCTGCAGGTCCCACTCTTGCCTCCCAGGGGCCTCTCCAGGCCCAGCTCTCGCCCCCACGGCGGCCACCCGGGGTCAAGTCCCTGCCTGCCTCCCAGCAGCCCGCATGCGGCCCAGCTCCTCCCTCACGGTGGCCTGTTGATGCCCATGCCTCTGGTACCCTGCCCAGAGGCATGAGCCCCTGCCACACACTGGCTCCTCCCACGCTGAGAGAGGTCAGCGTGAGCCCCTTGCCTCACACCGGCCCCTCCCACGCTGAGAGAGGTCAGCGTGAGCCCTTGCCTCACACCGGCCCCTCCCACGCTGAGAGAGGTCAACATGAGCCCCTTGCCTCACACCGGCCCCTCCCACGGTGAGAGAGGTCAGCGTCAGCCCCTTGCCTCACACCGGCCCCTCCCACGCTGAGAGAGGTCGGCGTGAGCCCTTGCCTCACACCGGCCCCTCCCACGCTGAGAGAGGTCAGCGTGACCCCCTGCCTCAACAGGCCACCGTGAGGGAGGAGCAGGGTCGCACGCGGGCTGCTGTGAGGCAGGCAGCGACTTGGGCCTGGGAGGTCGTGGTGGGGCGAGAGCTGGGCTTGGAGACTCCCCTGGGAGGCAACAGCGGGGCCTACAGACTCTGTTCTCCAGCCGGAGCTGGGACTGTTCAGGTACTGGGAGGTGGGATGTGGGTCTGAAGAGCTTGGTTGCAGAAACTTCGGGGTGTACAAACGCAGGCGGGAGCTGAGCCAAAAAAGCTTGTTTGCTGGGAGGCGGGAGATGCAACCAGGAGAAACAGCTGTGCCTGCAGAGGCCGCCATGTGGGAGGCGGAGGCCGGGCCTCCTCAAATCGGCCTCTCCAGACCCACTTGCAGCCTCCCGGCGTCCTCTCCGGGCCCAGCTCTTCCTCCCGGCTGTGTCTCCAGGCCTGACTCTGGCCTCCCAACAACGTCTTTGGACTCAGCTCCTGCCCAGCTCCCAGCAGGCCCAAGTCGTCGTCAAGTCGGCCTGGAATTGGGCCCGGAAGAGCAGCAAGTCGGCCTCCCCGGGCCCAGCTCCGTCCTCTCGGCGGCCTCTCCAGGTGCAAAACTTCCTCGAGTCAGCCTCTCCAGGCCCAGCTCCTCCTGCCTCCCAGTGGCCTCTTTCAGCCCAGACCAGCTCATGGCTCTTGGCGGCCTTCCCAGGCCCCGCTTTTGACTTTTGGTGGCCTCTTCAGGCCCAGAACTTGACCTCCAGTGGGCCTTTGCAGGCCCGGCCTCCTGCCTCTCGAAGGCCTGCATGGGCCCGGACTCACAGCGGACTCTCCATGCCCAGCTAGCTCTCGCCTCATTGCGGCCTCCCGAGTCCAAAGCTCCTGCCTCTCGGCCGCTTCGGCAGGCCCAGCTCCCGCCTGCCAGTGGCCTCTTTAGGCCCAGCTCATTCCTCACAATGGCCTTCCCAGGCCCCGTTTTTCCCTTCCGGCAGCCTCTTGGCCTCTAATTTGTTTATCTTTTGTGTATAAATCCCAAAATATTGGATTTTGGAATATTTCCACCATTATGTAAATATTTTGGTAGGTGATTTATTTGGGGTGAGTTTCTGCACCAAGCCCGAATTTTTTATTTTATTTTCCTTATTATTTGGTGTTAAACAGGTTTAATGATGGTCATGGCAACTGTTTGGCACAATGAAAAATATCGCCCATGATCAACGTGTTCTGTTCTGGGGAAGGGGGCAAAGGCAGGGTGAATCACTTTCTGAAAAAGTATAGCTCAAGTTGGGAGTGCAGAGGGAATGGGGAGAAAACCCTCCTGCTGCCTGTGTCGAAGTGCAGGAGCCCCCACCCCCATACTCACCTGAGTCCAGCCCCTCTGGAGAAAGAAGGGGTGCATGAACTCCCCCTAGTCCACAGGCACTTCCCTGTGGCCCAAGGCCCTCTTCACACTCCATCTTGTAGCCCCAACAGGAGCTATTTTCCGAAAATAGCTTTTGGAAGGGTTGCACCAGAGCCTGAGCAGGGTGAGGTGGGGTCAGGCAGGGCTGGGAGTCAGGGCAGGGGCAGCAGCAGTGGACCCGCTATGCACACATCTTCTTCTCCAAGGTTTGTGTGCAGAACCTCCTGCCCATGCTGCCCCAGCAGCTTCAGTTGGCACCTGCCCCAGTCCAGCCTCTGGGACCCATGCAGCAGCTCCCAGCGGCCCTGCACCCACCACCAGCATCCGTTTCACCTGCAGTTGAAGATCCGTGAGGTGCCCAGAATATCATGTAGTCATCAGTCCCACGGAGCAGCCCGCGAGGCTGAGGCTCCTCCCACTGGACCGCCCCCCATCTGGCATCACTGCTGCCCCTGCCCCTACTCTCAGCCTCACGTGACTCTCGGGCAGAGGCAGTGGTGGGGCAGCCAGGGCAGCGTCAAGAGTCTGAGCCAGGTGAGGAGCGGTCAGGACCCCCACAGGGCTGGGAGTCAGGGCAGGGGCAGAACAAACCTTGGAGGGGAAGATGTGTGCATAGTGGGCCTGGAGGGCGGCTGTGGCCTAGTGGACGGGAAGAAGCAGTGGGCCTGGAAGAGCTGCATTATCAGGGCCGGCACTGGTCCAGGGTGCGTGCAGTGAAGAGGACAGCGCCTTCTCGGTCTCCGGTTCCCTGAGCCTGTCCTCGGGAGCCTGCCCCTACCTGAGAGGCCCTCCTGCCCGGCACCCACCTGTGGAAGCCCAGTCCATTCTTCAAAGCTGTAATCACTAGAGTGCCGTGGGTTGCAAGTGACAGATAACCAACTCAGAGTGGCTTAAACAATGAGGACAGCTGAGGTCTTGCTGCACCAGGGTGCACCAATGCAGCAGCCCCTCAGCACTGTTAGGGTGATGGTTCTCTCCATCTTTGCTTGTGGCTGTGCGCTTTTCCTTGTAGAGCAAAATCAAGTCCCGTTTCCTATTCCTAAGGGTGTCTGGGTGAGGAAGGTTCAGGTGCAAACCAAGGTCAGAATGACGCTGTCAGTCTCCATCAGCCAAGCAGGACCCTCAGGTCCAAGGTGGCTGCTGCAGGTCCAGGCATCACATGTAACAATAAGGTCCTTGGCTGGGTAAGGAATTGGTAAGGACCGATTCCTTTTCTCGTGTCTCAGTTTAAGAGCGAGGAAACCTCTCCCAGAAGTCCCCAGGAGACCTGTCCTTTTGTCTCGTTGGCCAGAATTGGATCACGTGCCCGTGTTAAACCTGCCCTGTGTGGTTCACCCAGGACCGGGTCAGGACTGATGCCTGTGCAGGTCTGGAGCAAGGACAAGGCGTTGAGTCCACCACAAAGGTTCTCCATGTTAGGGGGCATATTCCAGCCCCCATGGGCTGTGGTGCCCCTTCCTTTGAGCCCAGAACCTCTTTGGCCCCAGTCATGTTCTACCTGGACCTGTGATATTTGTAATGCACTCGATGTTACGGCACCAACTATGTGGCAGGCTCTGTGTTAGGCACAGAGATACAAGAATGCTGAGAGGCAACCTCTGACCTGAGGGTGTTCATCAAAACCAAGACAAACAGGCGACCCCACAGCGAGGGACAGGGAGGCAAGAACCCAGATGGAAAGCTCTGGCTGGCGGAGGTCACTCACAGAGAGGGCTCAGCCCTAAGACTGGGAGGAGGGAGGAGGTGGGCTGACGGAAAAGAGGAAAGGGAGGTGCTCTTGGCAGAGGGACAGCTGTGTACACAGGTCCTGAAGTGTCAGAAACTCAGCCCAGTGTAGGCAAAACAATAGAGCCAAGTGGCTCAAAGAAGGGGAAGAGACCTATGAGGAGGCCAAAGCGGTCATATCACACAAGGTCTTGAATGCCACACCAAGGAGGCTGAACTGAGTCCAGGAGTTGATGGAGAACCTTTCAACAATTTAAAGCAGATGAATGAAGATGTTTATAAAAATCTTAACACTTGTCTCTAAGCTCCTGGGAAGCAGGGATGATGGCTCGTTTCTCTCTGTCCCCCCTGCAGTGCCGGCCTGGCTGAATGGCTGTTTCCCCAACTATAAAATGCTTTCAACACAAGCTTGATGATTTTCTGTGGTCCTTGCCACAGTTGTTTTGTTTTGTTTTTTAAACTACTTGAGAGCCTGACATTTTTCTTAAAAAAAAAAAAAAAAAAATCAGGGCAGATTTCCTATTCCCAAGGGTGTCAGGAAAGTCCAGGCGCAAACCAAGGTTATGATGATGCTGTCAGGTCTCCATCAGCCAAGCAGGGGGTGTTCGGCCTTAGAGGAGCCAACAGGCGCTTGAGCTTGATTTTCTCTGAATTAGCCCCATTAAAGCTCTGTAATTATCGACAAGCGGGTGACAACTCTCAAAGGCCCATTAGTGACCAACCCTCATGATTTTTCCAAAGATGTAAACTTCCGTGGGGTCATGTGATTGGAGCGCCCCAAGGGCAGGGCACTGTGGCTCACAGAGAAGCACCTTCTCCTGCCCTTAGGGCCCTCCTCACGCCCAGCACAAGCCCAAGGTGCTTTTCCAACTCTGAGGGCTCTCCAGGGCAGCAGCTGAGCCCCCACTCTCCTTCCCCTAGAGCAACTCTGCTTTTCTCTCTTTTTGTTTCTTAGTTGCATCCTCCTAAGATTTCAGCTAAACAAAGTGGCCAAAAAAAAAGCTTTTTGGACCAGGGCAGAGTGGCCCGTGTGTGCCTGTAATCCCAGCACTTTGGGAGGTGAAGGCGGGAGGATTGCTTGAGCCCGGGAGTTCAAGACCAGCCTGAGCAACGTAGTGAGACCTACCCCCCCGCCCCCACCCCCACACACACCACTGTCTCTTTTTTTGTAAATATATTTTTTAAATTAGCCGGGCATGGTGGTGGGCGCCTGTAGTCCCAGCTACTTGGGAGGCTGAGGTGAGAGGATCGTTTGAGCCTGGGAGGCTGAACTGTGATCGCACCACTGTACTCCAGCCTGGGTAACAGAACAAGACCCTGTCTCAAAAAAAAAAAACTTCTTGGGAGCCAGTAGGCTTTAAGGGAGAAACTATCAGGATGGAAGTGAAGAGGCCTAGATTCTGTGCCTGGGTCTGCTGGGCCACGCTGAGCAGCTCACCTCCCCTCTCTGAGCCTCATTTCTCTAAAGGGAAATGAAGAGTTTGGGCCATGTGCTCCGTAAGAGAGCTTCACCAGCCTCTCAAAATTGTGACTGAGCTTCTATTTATGAACTATCATTTCTTACAGACCTTCCAGTGGAGTTCAAAGAAATTCATCAGTCCCTTCCTGGTGACACACTGGGTGTGCTGTTCCTTCCCAGGAGGTGGTGACAGGTGTCAGTTTTCCCCCCAGGCAGTTGGAGAAGATCGCTGCCCTCCTTGGACAGGGGTTTCTGTAGAGCCAGTGCAGGGGCTCCTCCCCTGCAGGAGCTGGGTGTCCCAGGGGGAGCAGGCAGCCGCTCTGTCTTCTGGCTGTCCTTCTCTGGGGTTGGGAAACAGGCAGAAATGAGAATGTGCATTTTTACGCTTGGGTGTCACACCAGATCCCAGCTCCTGGGAGCACCTGGAGGGCAAGTTGGTTTGAATGGACCAGCCATGTGTGTCTGCATCTGCTGTTTGTAGGTCTCACAGGTGTGGCCAAGGCATGGTCCCTGTGCTCAGGGGGCTCATTCGCTGGGGGAACAAACCCCAGGTAGGCCTGACCTGAACAGCAGATCCATTTACTCTCATGTAAAGCCAACAGCTTCAGAGAATAACAGATTGGTGCATCTTGGGCTGTGGCTGTGTTCATTGCTGCAGGAGCAGTGGGATATACCTCCCTTCCTGCAGCCTCACCTGCCTGGTGTGGAGATGGCAGCTAGCATGCAGGCAGCTGAAGGCCAGCTACAGCCATTGCTGCTGCACACATACCCTGCTCAGGAGAACGTGCCTCAGGCTTCACTCAAGACCTAGTATTTATTTATTTTTTTGAGACAGGATCTCGCTCTGTCGCCCAGGTTGGATACAGTGGCGCAGTCACACTCACTGTAGCCTCAACTTCCTGGGCTCAAGCGGTCCTCCCACCTCAGCCTCCCGAGTAGCTGGGACCACAGGCATGCGCCACCATTCCCGGCTATTTTTGTATTTTTTGTAGAAATGGGTGTTTCCATGTTGGCCAGGCTGGTCTTGAAATCCTGGGCTCAAGTGATCCACCCGCCTCAGCCTCCCAAAGTGCTGGGATTATAGGCATGAGCCACCACACCCGGCCATTTTTGTAGTTTTTGTTGCCATGTTGGCCAGGCTGGTCTCAAACTCCTGAGCTCAAGTGATCCATCCACTTTGGCCTCCCAAACTGCTGGGATGACAGGCATGAGCACCATACCAGCCACTCAAGGCCTGTTGTCTCTTAGTTTGCACACAGTTCCAACAAGTATCATCACCTGGTCTCATGGGAGAAACAATTATTGAATAGGTGAGAGCTGTCTGCACCAACACAGACAAGTAATCTAATAGGAGTTTCAGGCTGATGTCAAAGGAAGAGGCAGAAACATGAAGAAAACTGAAAAGAGGGCCACCCGGGACCCTCTGGTGCAGGGGTTGCTTCGTGTCCCCTTTTGCCTCTGGACCATGACCGTGACATACGGAAGAGTCATCGTGGCCATAGCAATGACTCAGGTTATTCAGAAAAGTTTAAGTGACTATTTGTATGTTCTGTTCCCAAAGGCAGGGAGGGAAATGAGCCAATTGAGGACAGTTTCATTCCAGAATGGGTCTTAGAGAAGCCAGTACTGTTAGCTAGAAAATCCACCATAGGGATCTGCTCCTTCTATAATGATCTACTGAGCACCTCCTACACCCCAGGCACACTGTGCTGTGAGGTGGATACTACCGTTGTCTCCATTTTACAGATGAGCAAACTGAGGCATAAAGACGGTAGATAAGCTGGCCACACAGCAGGGAAGTGCACGCTGGGATTTGAACCGAGGAGACTGATGTCAGAGGGCAGGTCTTGCACCCCACACTGCTGCGAAGACAGAGACATGTGCCTGATCCCTGTTAGAAGGGGATGATCTAGACAAATGCCACTCCCATCACCAGCTCAGAATAAAGGACACTCCACACTCGTGACCTTTCATTAGCCAATTTCCCTGCAGACCCAAGAAACTTTGTTATGCCTGGGCCCAGCACTCGCCCAGTGATCTGCAAACTTGTTCTATAAAGAAGGGCTGGATAGTAAATATTTTCAGCTGTGCAGGCCATAGGGTCTGCTTCTGAAGTAGGAAAGCAGCCGCAGACGAGATGTACATGATGGGCCTGGTCAGGTGTGGCCGTAATTGGATCTAGATCCATGTTGGGAGCCTAGCTCAGAGCCTGAAGAGCACAGTCTTTCAAGTTTGGCCTTCCCTTATCCCAGGATCACACCAGCCACTAAGCCTGCACCTGCTGGTTGGCCTGTGGTTGGAATCGTCACCTCCCCCAGCCCCTCTTTGCCATTGGCCAACTCCTACTCATCCCTCATGGCTCAGGTGAAGCATCACCTCCTCCAGGAAGCCTTCCCTGGTGGTCCCAATTCACATGGGCTCCCCATGGCTCCCGGCTCACCAGACTCTACTGCGGCAAATTATTTCCATTTGTTCCTCCCCTTAGGCTGTGCTTTCCTTGGGGTAGGGACTCTGCCTCACAGATGTCCATCCCCTAGAGTCTGGCATGTTGTAAACACTTGGTAAATAATGAAGGAATGTGACACCAGTTGACCAGCCCTGCAGCCTGGGAGCAGGCTCTGGGCTTCTGAAGCCATCTGTGAATGTGCATCTTGCTGTCTGCGGACTGCCCCCAAGCTCTGCCCCCCACCATCATCTCCAAGCTCTGCCCCCACCATCACCTCGGCCTTCATGCTGGGAGCCGCTTCTGCATGGAAAGCCACAGCTGCTATGAGTGATTGCCCCCGGGGAGGGAGGCAGCTGCACCCAATTATGGCTGCACCCTCCCCCCGGCTTTTGGGAGTTACCATTGCCATTGAGAGACTTGGGGGCAGCAGTATGAGGACCCAGCTGGCTCCTCACGGCCTGCTCGGGGTTCCCAACGGGCCAGAGAGACAGAGGAGCTGCAGTCCTGTGTGTTGGCTGGGGGACTGTTGAGCAAATCAGCTGATCTTCCTGGCCAGGGCCTGTCCCTCTCAAAGCCTCGTCTCCTCCGCCTTGTGTGATCCTTGTGACATTTCACAGGTGAGGGAAACTGAGGCACGGGGCCCAGACTGGCAGTTGCACCAGGAGGGCAGGAACTCCTTTGGCTGGGTGCCCAGCTCAGGTGGGCCACGCACTGGGCCAGACAGGGAACTGGAGTGACCCACCTGACTTCTCTGGGTCTCAGCTCCTCCTCTGGAAAGTGGGGAGATTATTGTGACTTCCCAGGGTTGGGTGGGACTGGGAGGATGGGTGAGGGGCTGGCATAGAGCAGGTGCTTGGTTGGTGGCAGCCGCCATGGAACGGTGGCGCCTGCCCAGGCCAGGCTCATCTGGTCTCACAGGGGCAGGCGAAGCCTCTCCAAGATGGGGCCAGGGTGGGACCTGTGCCCTCCTCTGTCCGCAGCCGCCCTGGGCACGCTGGACTTCAGCCTGCTGTATGACCAGGAGAACAACGCCCTCCACTGCACCATCACCAAGGCCAAGGTAGGCCCCGCCAGCCTGCCCCCAAATTCCCTGGCCGGGGGTCCTCGAGAGGGCCTAGGTCAGGGAGGCCAGACCACACCACTCCCCAGGTTCCTGTCCAGGCTTTTGGATGTCTGCGCTGTGTGGGGTGTGGGGCCAGGAAGGAATTCTTCTTTAAACCTTCTTGAATACCCATCCCCAAGAAAGGCCTTGGACAGTCAGGCATTGCGGGGAGCAAAGAAACAGATGAGAATGGGAAGATGAAGGCCTGGACCGAGGACCCTCGAGCCTGGGGAGGGGCTGCTGAGAGGGAAAGAGAGGGGCAGGGTGATGTCTGTCCTGCAGGCCAAGGGAGGGCGGGTTGGGTGCTGGTGCCTCCAGGCCTCCCAGACGCCCTGAGGAGTGGGGACCCCACTTTGCACCCTGGAAGCCGAGCCACTGTAGGAGGCCGATGCCACTCCAGGCAGGGTGTCCAGGGCCTGAGCCCAGAGGCCCTCTGAGCCTCACTACGTGGGCTGGGGTTGTGGGTGCCTGTGGACCCCTCTGCAGCCTGGCCCGGTCCCTGGTGCTGCCCTCTGCAGCCTGGCCCGGCCGCTGGTGCTCCCCTCTGCAGCCTGGCCCGGCCCCTGGTGCTGCCCTCTGCAGCCTGGCCCGGCCCCTGGTGCTCCCCTCTGCAGCCTGGCCCGGCCCCTGGTGCTCCCCTCTGCAGCCTGGCCCGGCCCCTGGTGCTGCCCTCTGCAGCCTGGCCCGGCCCCTGGTGCTCCCCTCTGCAGCCTGGCCCGGCCCCTGGTGCTCCCCTCTGCAGCCTGGCCCGGCCCCTGGTGTTGCCCTCTGCAGCCTGGCCCGGCCCCTGGTGCTGCCCTCTGCAGCCTGGCCTGGCCCCTGGTGCTGCCCTCTGCAGCCTGGCCCGGCCGCTGGTGCTTCCCTCTGCAGCCTGGCCCGGCCCCTGGTGCTGCCCTCTGCAGCCTGGCCCGGCCCCTGGTGCTGCCCTCTGCAGCCTGGCTTGGCCCCTGGTGCTCCCCTCTGGCTCTGCCGCTCAAGCATGTGTCAGCTCCATGTTCTCAACTGTCCTGTTCCCTTCCCCTCACCCCATCGCTCCCTGTGGGAGGAAGGTGCCAAAATTGATGTTCTCTCACAAGGTAAGGGCCTGCAAGGCCAGTAGAGTCTTTCTAGTAGTGCCATGGAAGGGCCTGAGCCAGTCCAGCTCAGATCCAGCGGCTTCCCACAGAGCTGCCTGGGCCCAGCCCCACCCAGCCTCCCAACCTGCAGGCCCCCTGCCCCTCCTCCCAGCCTGGCAGCGAGGGCTGCCCTTGGCACCATGGCCACCCAGCAGGACAGGCTACTGCGTGCCACCCCAGGCTGTCCCCCAGCCCAGCCTGGGCCACATGTGGACTGCCATGGGTAGGTGTGAGTGCCATCCACGCCAGCCTCAGGGCCCTGGTAGGGCACTGAGAGGCCTGCACGCTCCATCCCACCCCTGCCCTCTCCTCTAGAACCACCCATGCTATGACTCAGGGCATGTCCAGCCCTGCCTGGCGGGGGCTCCAGCCCACCCCTAGGAGCAGAACTGAGCATTTGTCAAACCCCAGCTGTGCCAAGGTAGAGACCAAGCTAGACCCTTCCTCCTTTCCCTCTGTCCAACTTTGTAGAGGTGGTCCAGGCCTGGGGACTGGAGAGGTGCCGGCTGCAAGGCCACTCTGGCCAAAGCCCACCCCTTCCTCTCTCCATGCCAGACACCAGGGCCTTCCCTTCCCAGCTCCAGGTGCGTTTGTGTGTATGCACATACATGGCTGTATGTGTGTCTCTGTGTGTACATGTGTGGTACCGTGCGTGCACACATGTAAGTGTGTGTCCACTTTGGGCTGTATCCCTCAGGTATCAGAAGTGGGGGTGGGAGGCCCAGTTCCTTCTCTGTGTAAACCCAGTTCTGTAGGGAAGGGGTGGTGCAGGCTGGGGAAGAGCTGGGGCTCTGGGCTGGGGTGTGGGGAGGGGCCCAGGGTGGGTGAGCTGAAGCAGCGCTGGCCTCTGGAGGGCCAGGGTGGGGGCTGGACACCCTGGGGTGCACCCTTGCTTGTCCCCCCTTAGAAGGGTCAGTCTCAGTTTGCCCATCTGTAAATAGGGTTGGTTGTCCCTGCCCTACATGCCTGTTGTGAGCATTAAATGAGTTAACACGCGGCCCCTGGCACTACCAGTTCTGGGAGACTTTTTATTTTTATTGTGGTAAAATACACAGATATACATTTCCCACCTCAACCACTTTTTTTTACTTCTTCCCTCAGCGCTCAACCATTTTTAGCGTACAGTTCAGTTGTGCTAAGTACCTTCTACCTTCACACTGCTGTGAAACCCATCTCCAGAGCCCTCTTCAGCTTGCAAAACTAAACTGGGCCCATTAAACAACAGCTCCCCCTTCCTCCCCCCCTGGCCCCTGGGGAGGCTGCCATTTGGCTTCCTTCTCTATGGATTTGACTATTCTAGGGACCTCATGTAAGTGCAGTCTCCCGGTATCTGTCCTTTTGAGTCTGCAGTCCCCGGGATCTGTCCTTTTGAGTCTGTCTTCTTTCACTCCGCGGAATGTCTTCAGGCTTCATCCCCATTGCAGCACGTGTCAAAACTTCCTTTTCAGGCTGAATGATACTTCAGACTAGAAAGCTCCTCTTCTGAACACTTCACCAGCAACAGCCTCTGAGAGGCCCAGGGCGGGGCAGGGCTAGGTTTTTGGGGAGAGGCTCTCCTCTCAAAGCCAGACCCCCCATCTGTTCCCTCAGTGCCAGTACCAGCCAGGGCCTCCCCCGGGGCCGCTTCCGCCCATCCCCCCTGTATTAGTCCATTTTCATGCTGCCGATAAAGACATACCTGAGACTGTGTAATTTATAAAGGAAAGAGGTTTATTGGACTTGCCGTTACACATGGCTGAGAAGACCTCACAGTTATGGCTGAAAGTGAAAGGCACTTCTCACATGTTTGGTGGCAAGAGAGAGAATGAGAGCCAAGAAAAACGGGTTTCCCCTTATCAGGCCATCAGATCTCGTGAGATGTATTCACTACCTCAAGGACAGTGTCAGACCATGAGATCTCGTGAGACGTATTCACTACGTCAAGAGCAGTCTGGGAGAAACCTCCCCTTGTGATTCGGTTATCTCCCACTGGGTCCTTCCCACAACCTGTAGGAATTATGGGAGTACAACTCCAGATGAGATTTGGGTGGGGACACCGCCAAACCACGTCACCTCCCGTGAGGCCCACCCCTAAACCACGGGATCAGTT
Organism: Gorilla gorilla gorilla; assembly: GCF_029281585.2. Taxonomy (NCBI): domain Eukaryota; kingdom Metazoa; phylum Chordata; class Mammalia; order Primates; family Hominidae; genus Gorilla; species Gorilla gorilla. Next base: position 70,769,569 of record NC_073244.2, read on the forward strand.
TATGTCTCTTGCCAACTCCCAAGCTGGGGAGCATGTGCCCAAGGGCCCCACTAGCAGCTCCCTGCCCTGGAAACAGCCTCCCCACCTTCCCCTTCCGTGGACAGAGGTCAGGCTTCGTGGGAGGCCAGCCCCACAGAAGGTGGAGGCACTGGCGGAACCCCGGGTCAGGGCCAGGGAAGCTGCCTGTTTGGGCACAGAAGTTGGTGGCAGCACAGTGACAGGGCCTCAGGCAGTGCCTGCTGGTCCTTTTGCTTTTGGCAAAATGTGTGGCTGCCCAGGGTGCTCAGGGAACTGCCGGGTGGAGGAGTAGAGAGCAGCAGCAGGGGCCTCGTCACAGTCCCGGGGTCTGAAGGACAGAGCAGGCATCCCTCCCGTCCCAGCATGACAGCGCCCCTCGACCCAGCCTAGCTCCCACGGGTGTCTCGGGGCACGGAGGTGGGACCACGAGAGCCACTGGAAAGACATACGCCAGAACATGTGGTGGCCCAGAGGTTTGTAAGTGAAACGTGTCGGGAAACGTGGCCCAAATGGAAACATTTTAAGCTACAACAAACAAATGTATAAGGACTGTAAGAATAAGACACAGCAGTCAGGCACCGCCTGGTCAGGCCGGGCCACCAGATTCCCAGAACTCTGCGCTTCAGGCACTTGGTGGGAGAGGTGCAAGGCAGGGTGAGGGAGTTGGGTTTGGAAGAGCAGCCTTGTCACCTTGAGCACGTGTTGGGCCACTGAGCCAGGCCCTGTCCCAGAGGGAGCCCCACAGTGCAGGGCACAGCTCAGATGCACCCAGCAGACCTCAGCCACTTCTCCGGCGTCTCATGGGGGCCTGGCGTGCAGGGAAGGGAGCAAACCCTGCCTGCCAGGCCCTGCGTCCACACAGTCTCCCTCCCTCTCACTCCAGCCCTAGGAAGGTGGGAATATTACACCCCTGCCCTTTTTTTTTTTTTTTTTAACTTGAGACAGGGTCTCACTCTGTCACCCAGGCTGGAGTGCAGTGGTGCGATCACGGTTCACTGCAGCCTCCGTGTCCCAGGTTCAAGCGATCCTCCCACCTCAGCTTCTCTAGTTGCTGGAACCACAGGCACATGCCACCCCACCCAGCTAATTTTTTAGTTTTTTGAAGAGACAGGGTCTTACAGTGTTGCCCAGGCTGGTCTTGAACTCCTGGGCTCAAGCGCTGGGATTGCAGGCGTGAGCCACCGTGCCCGGCCAACCCCTTTAACAGATGATAAAGCTGAGGCTTAGCGTGCAAAGTAACTCATCCACTTCCCAGCTGGTGAACAGGAGCTGAGCCTGGAGCCCAAGCCAGCCAGGCCCCCAAACCTCTGCCCTTTGCCAGTGGCAGGGAAGTAGGTGGTTGGAAGCCCCTGCCGCATCCCCCAGAGCTCCGTCAAACCGAGGTGGGGTGGGCCTGGGAGGGAGCCCCAGCCTTCCCTTGGAGATGGGCCTGGTGTGAGCCGCCGAGCTGCCTCCCCGACCTGGCTGGGTAGAAGCCCTTTGAATACTATCCTGGGGTTGCCGGCTGCACCCCCACAGATGCCACAGCTGCCTCCCTGCATCCCTGTGCACCATCCCAGAAGGAAACAATGCAATTTTCAGAGACAAGAGCCTGCTGAGGTCAGCAAAGCCCCTCTCTGTCCATGCTTCTGTGTGCCTCTGGCTGTGCACACGTGGCTGGGTTTTCTAAAAGAACCAGAGTGAGAGAGGGGTGCCATCTTGTGGAGGGACCCTCTGTGGCCAGTCTGCTTGTGTGATCTCTGTGGACTGACTGGGAGTTGTGGCAAATATGGCCAGAAATGGGGCCTAGTCTCGGACTGTGTCCCGGGGTTACGTGGATTTAGGGTCAGTGAGGGGCGTGGCCACTCAGGAGGCCATGCTTGGTAGATGGGGGACGGGAGTCAGGATGATGGCAGGGCCTGAGCAAAGCGGGGTGGAGAGGGAGGCTCAGAGAAGGGGGAGCCACCTGGCTTCCAGGATGAGGAGAAGAGAAAGTCTGTCCTGACAGAGGCCCCATGACAGCTGCCCTGGGCCAGGATGTTTTGGGGAGGGGAGATTGCATCAGCATTGAGCCATCCTCACTCCCTCCATCTGGACCCAGCCAGGAGACCCAGGGGACAAGGGCATCTGCAGGCCCTGTCAGTTCCATCTCCCCGATTTCCAGTTCACACCGTTTGCTGTTCTCTGCCCAGGGCCTGAAGCCAATGGACCACAATGGGCTGGCAGACCCCTACGTCAAGCTGCACCTGCTGCCAGGAGCCAGTAAGGTGAGGGGTTCCACCCAGGCCTGCCCACCAGCTGCACCCGCCCACCACCTCAGGCAATGCACTCTGGTCCTTTTGCTTTGGGGCCTGGACTGGGCTGTGGGCACCCAGGGAGGCCCACAGCTGCCACTCCCCTCAGAGTCCAAGCAAGCTGATGGGACCTCAGCCATTCAACTGCACACAGAGCACCTAGTCTGCCCCACACCCTGTTGCCTCCTGGGGACCTCACGAGTCAGCGTTACCTACCTGCTGATCTGGGGAAACCCCAGGAGAATTTCCAGGCCAGCATTTTATAAGAAGCATTCTCAGCTGGAAGTTACTATTAGGTGCAAACAAAGGACTCCATGGTTAAATAACATGGGGAAACATTGTTAAACAGGTTTCTGTACCACAGGACTTCTCAGAGCATCTAACGTGTTGATGGGCTGTTCCCTGACTCTCCGTAAGGGGGATGAAGTGGGCAGAATCTGCCCCATGTGTTTGACCACAGGATGCCCTGACTCTCCGTAAGGGGGATGAAGTGGGCAGAATCTGCCCCTCATTCCTACGCCGGATGACCCAAGCGTCCAACCACACATGTGTTCAGGGCACCAGCACAACAGGTGCATCTCAGACAGGAGAGAGAAAAATTGCTGTTAAATAAAAGCATCAAGGTGACCTTGGGCCATGGAAAGTCAGAACTTAATTAGACTTCCTTCTGTGCATCCTACACTTCAGTGCTGTTTTATTTTTAATTTCATGGGGCAGAGTCTGAGTTTACGTGGGGGCCTAAATGGGTAGGCCTGGGGCCCACAGCAGCCCAGGAGGACCACCCCAGAAGGGGCCCTTCCCCCTTCTCTAGGGAAGGCAGGGCTGTAGGAGAAATGGCAGTGCCCCACCACCTACTCCTGGGGAAGAAATGGGCTCCCCACACCGGGTCTTGATGCCCTTATGCTGCAAGAAGGGCTCAGGGATGTGAGGGCCGAGGGCGAGTATGACCAGGGAAGTGTGCTCAGTGACCCTTCATTTGTGGGACTGGAGCTGGCAGTGCATGGCTGCCGAGTTGTAGGAAGTCCCCAGGACTTTCCCTAGTGTTTTATAAAGAGCAGTCTCCTTACAAACAGCTCCTGAAAGCAATGGGAGAGAGGGATTCCTGTGCTCTTTCCACAGTGGGGAACCTGATGCTGCCACAGAGCTGGAATTGGAAGCCCAGGCTGTCTGACCTCCCAGCCTGGGCCGGGTGTGGCAGGCATCAGACCGATTCAGACAAGGAGCTCAGAGCCGCTGGCACAGGAGGAGGGAGTGGCAGCAATATTCCAGCTCGGAGAGGCCACCCCCGAGGCAGACCCAAGGACGGGATGGGTTCCAGGCAGAGGGGACGGTCCACAAAGGCAGGGAATGCCCTGGGAAGGAGACTCCAGTTCCACACAGGCCTCCTGCAGAACCTACCCCGTGGCATCGGGCTGGAGGTGGGGTCCTCCTTGGATGAGCCTCCTATGGCTGCTGCCAACAAATGACCACAAACTTCGTGGCTTAAAGCAGCGCGTTTACTCTCGGACTGCTCTGCAGGTTAGAAGTCCAACAGTGGTCTCTCTCTGGGCTAAAATCAAGGTGTCGGCAAGGCTGCATTCCTTCTGGAGCCCGGGGAGCCCACAGTTTCCTAGCTCTTTCCAGCTTCTAGAGGCCATCGGCCCTCCTGGGCTTGTGGCCCCTTCCTCCACCTTCACAGCGGGCCCCATTGCATCTCTCTGGCCCCCTTCCTTGGTGACGTCCCTGACTGTCTTCTCTGTCCATTCTTCTGCTTTTAAGAACCCTGTGACCACGTTGGGCCAGCCAACAATCTAGGATAATCTCCCTATTCTAATGTCGGCTCATTACCAACCCTAAGTCCACCTGCAGCCTCAGTCCACTTGGCCATGTTGATAACACATTCACAGGCTCCAAGATGAGCATGTGGCCATCTCTGGGGGCCATTTTTCTGTTTGACACACACTTTGATGCTAATAAGATCATTTTTCTTTTCTCCAGGCAAATAAGCTCAGAACAAAAACTCTCCGTAACACTCTGAACCTCACATGGAACGAGACCCTCACTTACTACGGGATCACAGATGAAGACATGATCCGCAAGACCCTGCGGTGGGTGAGGGCCCCAGGCCGCCTGCTCCCTCCCCAACCCCCACTCCCACCCGGCTTTTCCTAATGAAGGCGGGACTGGAGGGTCAGATGGTCCCCTGTGGGTTCAACCTCATGCCAGCAACTCCAGCCTGGGGGCTTGAAGAAAGGCAGAAAGGTCTGCCCAAGCCAATGGAGCCTGGTGGGTGGAAAAGGGTCACCTTGGCCCCAGTCCCCTGAAGGTGCTTCCTGGGGCCTCTCAGGGTGCTGGAGGTGGTTCCCTCCAGAGAACCGGCTCTCCCAGCCTCCTGGCTACTCCTGGCACTGGTTCTGCCTTCTCCTGTCCCCTCTTCCAACCTGAGGACACTTGTCCATGAGGACAGTGCCTGATATCGTGCCACACTCTGCCCCTGTCAGGGTCCAGGCATCTTGTGCATCTCCCACCCCAGACCAGGGCAGGGCTTGGGGCAGGAGAAGCCAGGGCTGGCCCTACCTGCGCACATCTCCACCATGCCCAGTGCGTCTGAGGCACTGGCTGTGCCCCTCACCACCGCCCCCGCTAGGATCTCTGTGTGTGACGAGGACAAATTCCGGCACAATGAGTTCATCGGGGAGACACGTGTGCCCCTGAAGAAGCTGAAACCCAACCACACCAAGACCTTCTGCATCTGCCTGGAGAAGCCGCTGCCGGTGAGAGGATTGATTGAGCACCTGCTGTGTACCTGGCTCGGTGGCAGGTGCTGGGAAGGCAGAACTTCCTGCCTGTGATGGGACTCATGAGGGGCAGAGTGAGAAGGGAGGGGAGACCAGGGAGGTGAGCATGGAGAGTCAAGGGGGTGGAGGTGAGGAAGGACCCTGGCTTTCACTCTGAGTGGCCACGGGAGGGTGCTAAGCTGAGGGATCACGGGGGATGACATTTTACCAGGCTTGCTGGCCTGGGCTCAGGATGGCTTGAAGAAGAGGGAGGAGAGGGCAGGAGGCCTGGGGAGATGGGGAGAGATGGGCACAACCCTGGCCTGACCTTGGCAGCGGTAGGAGGGCTTGATTCTGAACCGGATGTGCAGGCAGCAGATAGGACGTCCTTGGGTGAGGGAAGGGCAGATCCGAGGTTTGGGGCCTGAGCCACTGAAGCCTGAGGGGCTGTTTGCTGCGCTCAGAGGACTCAGCAGGGACCACGGGTGGACAGGACGTGCAAGGAGCACGCTTGGAACATGTTAGACCTGAGTGCCTGTGAGATACACAGAGGAGACAGCAGAGTATCCTTTCCTAGAAATGGCATTTGTCTCAACGTTATGTCAGAATAGATTTGCCCCCGGCCTGCTCCAGCAGCTACGCCCTCTGAGTCTTGGTCTCTATGTCCCTCTTCCCTCCCCCATCCTCCCTTGTCTATGGCCTCACCTTCACCTGGTTCATAGGGCTGGTGAAGCCAGGAGTCCCCCGTGCCACTGGGGTCAAGAGAAATCCTGGGGCCTCAGCCTCCCAGTGTTCAGGACACAGGCGGAGGCACGGTCCCCTCGATGGCACGTTGTCCCCCTAAGAGGACTGGGCAAGGGGCAAGTTTGGGAGGACAGAGCCCGGTGGCTGTCCCCAGTGTACCCAGCCCCAGTGGGGCCCGGGGACGTGGACTCACCTCGAGCTTAGCCCAAGTCAAGCCCCGGGGGTGAGTCAGCTTGAGGCCACGGCTTCTTCCCAGAATCCCAGTTACTTTTGCAGAATTTGATCCAATTTTATTCCTTGTCACATTCTCTTCCCCTCAGACATTTGTGTGATGGATATAACTTTTCCTGTTTTATTATTAGTCACTAACCACAGGTAACCCGGTTTTTCCACATGGTCTATGTCACTTAAGAAAGGCAACATCTTAGGAGGCCAAGGCAGGTGGGTCATGAGGTCAAGAGTTCGAGAGAGCCTGGCCAACATGGCGAAACCCCGTCTCTGCTAAAAATAAAAAAATTAGCTGGGTGTGGGGGTGCATGCCTGTAATCCCAGCTACTCAGGAGGCTGAGGCAGGAGAATCGCTTGAACCTGAGAGGCGGAGGTTGCAGTGAGCCGAGATTGCACCGTTGCACTCCAGCCTGGGTGACAAGAGCAAGAGCAAGACTCTGTCTCAAAAAAAAAAAAAAAAAGCAACACCAGCCCTGCCTTAGTGTTCCTGAGTTTTCATCACTGGCATAAACAAACAACCACGTGGGTATGTACGTGGGGTGTCAGCGTGTGTGTGTGTGTGCTCGTGTGTGAATTGTGTGTAAGAGCATATGTCAGTACGTGTCTGTGTGCGACAGTGTGTGTGTCCACATGTGTGGTGTGCGTTCGTGAAAGCATGTGCGTCCCTGTGCGTGGCCATGATCAGGGCGTTGCTGGATGCGCTACCGGCTCATTGGTGCCATTTGGGGACTCACAGTGACCGCAGGAGTGCAGCTGGGGATGCACCCCTGGCAGTACAGCCACATCCTGGTGGTACTTTTATTATTATTATTTTTTTGAGACTGAGTCTTGCTCTGTCATCCAGGCTGGAGTTCAGTGGCAAAATCTCTGCTCACTGCAACTTCTACCTCCTGAGTTCAAGCAATTCTCATGCCTCAGCCTCCCGAGTAGCTGGGACTACAGGCGTGTGCCGCCACGCCTGGTTAATTTTTGTATATTTGGTAGAGATGGGGTTTCACCATATTTCCCAGGTGTCTCAAACTCCTGACCTTGAATGATCCACCTGCCTCAGCCTCCCAAAGTGCTGGGATTACAGGTGTGCGCCACCAAGCCTGGCTAATTTTGGTATTTTTAGTAGAGACGGGGGTTCGCCATGTTGGCCAGGCAAGTCTCAAACTCCTGACCTCCAGTGATCCTCCTGCCTCGGCCTCCCAAAGTGCTGGGATTACAGGCATGAGCCCCTGTGCCAGGCCTCTGGCGGTAGGTTTTAGAATTTACAGTCTGCGAACATTATCTGTTTTAAGGCAATACTGAGCAAGACCCAGTGGTCTTCATATGAAACAACCCGAAGTACAATGTCCCACCCCTGAAAAAAGAGCTAAAAATATGCCTGCTGGTTGGTTTTTTTTTTTTTTTTATGAGATGGAGTCTATGTCGCCCAGGCTGGAGTGCAGTGGCGCAATGTCGGCTTACTTCAACCTCCGCCTCCCGGGTTCAAGTGATTCTTCTGCCTCAGCCTCCCAATAGCTGGGATTACAGGGGCCCGCCACCACACCCGGCTAATTTTTGTATTTTTAGTAGAGACGGGGTCTCACCATGTTGGCCAGGCTGGTCCTGAACTGCTGACCTCAGGTGATCTGCCCGCCTTGGCCTCCCAAAGTGCTGGGGTTACAGGTGTGAGCCACTGTGCCTGGCCCCTGCTGGTTTATATTGTTTAATTTTCACACCACACACACTGACACAAGCAGCACAGGGCATCGAGGCCCTCACACACAAAGCTCTGCCTGAGCGGCAGATAGCGAGATCTCGCAGGCCTGGCCTGATCCACCAGGAATGGCTGCCTGAGCACTGTGTTGAAAAGGATTCTGAGGTGGCATTGGAGCCCAGGGCAAATGCTAGGATCGATTAGCCATGTCTGCTCTGGGCGTGGGAGGTGGCGAAGGTGGCCGGTGGGGCATGTATGTCTTCCCTGCTCAACATCCCTGCTCACCTCACAGGAGTCTCATCTCCAGAAAGGGTTAGATGTAGCCAGAGGGACTCACTTTGGTGTTAGGCAGGGCACGGTTGTGAGCAAAAGGAGGTGGCTGGGGCTGCTTGGGGGGCATTGTTGTGAGCAAAAGGAGGTGGCTGGGGCTGCTTGGGGCGCAGGTTGTGAGCAAAAGGAGGTGGCTGGGGCTGCTTAGGAGAGGAGCCTGTTAGAGTCCTAAGGGGATCCAGGGGGACACAGGGCTCAAGCTGGGCGTGTCCGCGTGGGCTCAAGCTGGGCGTGTCTGCATGGCTCAAGCTGGGCGTGTCTGGGTGGGCTCAAGCTGGGCGTGTCTGCATGGGCTCAAGCTGTGTATGTCTGGGTGGGCTCAAGCTGGGTATGTCTGGGTGGGCTCATGCTGGGTATGTCTGGGTAGGCTCATGCTGGGTATGTCTGGGTAGGCTCATGCTGGGTATGTCTGGGTGGGCTCAAGCTGGGTTTGTCTGAGTGGTCTCAAGCTGGGTTTGTCTGGGTGGGCTAAGGGCTTAGGAGAGAGGGTTTGGGGTGTGCAGCAACCAGAAGGAAGAAGCCGGGTAGTCTCGGGAGGGCAAGGAATGGAGAAGCATCAGGCTGGCTGGGGATGGGGAGGCCTGGAGCTGAGATCTGCCTTGAGAGGCAGGTACTGGCAGCTGCTGAGGCAGGGAAGGCACTGGATGGGCTCCCTACCTGGCTCCCAGCTTCTCCAGGGTGAGGAATGTACCAGAACTCTGTCTTCGGGGTTCTCCTGAGGGAGCCACATCCAGCACCCTGAGAGGCTCCAGGAAGCACCTTCAGGGAACTGGGGCCACGGTGACCCTTTTCCATCCACCAGGCTCCATTGTCATGGGCAGACCTTTCTGCCTTTCTTTGAACCCCCAGGCTGGAGTTGCTTGTATGAGGTTGAACGCACAGGGGACCATCTGTCCTTCCATTCCTGCCTTCACTAGTACAAGCCTCCAGTGGGCCCTTAGTGCCAGGCCCTTGCCCAGCCCTGAGGTATTAAAGATGACGCAGGTATTATCTGGATGCGGTGGCTCATACCTGTAATCCCAGCACTTTAGGAGGCTGAGGTGGGTGGATCACTTGAGGTCAGGAATTCGAGACCAGCCTGGCAGACATGGCAAAACCCTGTCTCTACCAAAAAATACAAAAATTAGACTGTGTAGTCCCAGCTACTCAGAAGGCTGAGGCAGGAGAATCGCTTAAACCCGGGAGGCAGAGGTTGTAGTGAGCCACGATCGTGCCACTGCACTCCAGCCTGGGTGACAAGAGTCAGACTCTGTCAAAATCAAAATTTACAGGTAGAGTTCCAACTTCAAGGAACTTAGGGGCTGGAGCAGACCCCTGAGGAAGCAGGGGGCCACACCGGGCCATGACAGGATAAACCCGAGGCAGTGGGCACGCAGAGGGGACGGCCAACCCACCCTGAGGGTCAGAAAAGCCCCCCAGGCCCAGAAGGACCAGGAACTTATCAACGGTGAACACTGAGGAGGTCAGAGGAGGGTGCTGGAGCTGTGGATTAAGGGTGCGCAAAGGTGTGGAGGTGGGACCCGGCTTCAAAGCCAAGGGAAAGTCAGGGCGGGCTGTGAGGAGGACCTGGTGGAAGACCGTCCGCGGAAGCCGAGCGCGCCAGGCCGGGGGCTGCAGACACGTGAAGGGCCGCTTAGCACTAATGTTAGGCTCTGTGTGCCTCACAATCTGTGGCCACCATTCAGCTCTGTCCTTAGGGCAAAAGCAGCCATAGAGAAGCATCACGGAGCTGGCAAGGCTGCGTTCCAACAACATGGTGTTAATGGAAGCTGAAGTATGAATTTCATGTCATTTTCATGTGTCACAAAATATTTTTCATTTCATTTTTCTTTCTGCTATTCCAAAAAGTAAGAACCAGCTGGGCACGGTGGCTCATGTCTGTAATCCCAGCACTTTGGGAGGCCAAGGTGGGAAGATCCCTTGAGCCCAGGAGTTTGAGATCAGCCTGGGCAAAATAGTGAGACCCCTGTCTCTATTTTTTTGAAAAAGAAATTGTTTAAAATAAGGGTAAGAGCCATGCTTAGCTCACATCCCACACAGAGCCAGGCGTCGGGCCTGATCTGGCCCCCGGGCTGCAGTTGCCAACCCCTGGGCTGGCCCTTGCTGGGCTGTGAAGGCCACCGTAGGCCACATGCAGCCAAGAACAGGGAGGGTGTGGGTGAGATCCAGCCCTGGAAGAGCCCTTGGGAGGGAAGAGATGACAGAAGAGCTGTGAGCTCACAGTGAGGCCACTCACCAGGGACCGTGACCAGGCCCGGCTGCAGCAGCTGGATGGGCGGGCTCAGGAAGAGGAGGCCAAGGACGGCCAAGAGAGGGGTGGGAGCAGGTGAGGACTGAGTGACCGTCCCATCCAACAGGTGGACAAGACCGAAGACAAGTCCCTGGAGGAGCGGGGCCGCATCCTCATCTCCCTCAAGTACAGCTCGCAGAAGCAGGGCCTGCTGGTAGGCGTCGTGCAGTGCACCCACCTGGCCGCCATGGACGCCAATGGCTACTCGGACCCCTACGTGAAAACGTGAGTGTGCCGTGCATGTGACCACCTGCCACATCTTCACCTCCAAGGACGGGGGTCCGTGTGCCAGCTCCGTGGTCCCAGGTGGCAGGCACCCAGGGAGTACCTGAGGTACAGGGGCGCCTGCCACGTCTTCACCTCCAAGGACGGGGGTCCGTGTGCCGGCTCTGTGGTCTCAGGTGGCAGGCACCCAGGGAGTGCCTGAGGTACAGGGGCGCCTGCCACGTCTTCACCTCCAAGGACGGGGGTCCGTGTGCCGGCTCTGTGGTCCCAGGTGGCAGGCACCCAGGGAGTGCCTGAGGTACAGGGGCGCTGTGTTCCCTGATGGGCTACCTTGGCAACTCCAGGGGTTAAGCATGGCCAGCCCATTTCACAGATGGGGAAACTGAGGGACAGAGAAGCTGAGTGGCTTCCCAGGGTCATGCAGATATTAGTTATCACCTGATGCTATGTCCAGGCCTCTCTGTGACTGAGGGGCCCAGGAGGGGCCATGAGTCGGAGGAGGGGACAGAAGGTGGGGCCAGTGCCAGGGGTAGCCAGGAGGCTGAGGGAGGATGCAGAGGAACTCTGCCAGGCCTTTGCAACTGCCCACATTTGCCCAGCCCTATACTGGGGCCACAGATGCGGATAAGAGTCCACCCAGCTCTACCAACAGGGCTGATGGTGGGCCCGGGGAGAGACACTAACTCAGGGGGCCATGCCAGGTGGCCTTGGCTACAGAGCTGTGGAGCTGTGAGCCTGGTCAGGAGAGGCTGTGTAGCTCTGAGAGCCAGGCGGGAGCTGGCGACCCTTTGGAGAGGGTGCTACAGGTGCCACAGTGACTACCGTCAGTGCTCGGGGCTCTTCAGAAACTAGGTAGGTATGAGTGTGAGCTCACAGGGAGACTCTGGAAAAGTGAGACTTGGGGAGGAATTTAGTTCAGCAGAAAGGAGGGGCAGGTGCTTCAGGGAGGGGGAATGACAGAGGGATGGCCCTGACCTAGGGGACACCAAGGACCCAGGTGACTAAGGCCTCAGGGACATCTTGGCACCATGAAGAGGCCAGTACTCCTCGTGGCACAGCTCTAGGGGCACCATTCCCATGGCCATGATCATATTTCTGTCACTTTAAAAATTGTATGTGGCAGGTGCAGTGAGTTACACTTACATTCCCAACACTTTGGGAGGCCAAGGCAGGAGGATTGCTTGAGGCTAGGAGTTTGAGACCATCCTGGGCAACATAGTGAGACCTCCATCTCTACAAAAAAATTAAAAATTAGCCTGGTGTAGTGGCATGTCCCTGTAGTCCTAACTACTTGAGAGGATTGCTTGAACCCAGGAATTTGAGACCAGCCTTGGCAACATACTGAGACCTTGTCTCTACAGTTAAAAATAGTAATAAATTAGGCCGAGTGCAGTGGCTCGTGCCTGTAATCCCAGTACTTTGGGAGGCCGAGGCGCACGGATCACCTGAGGTCAGGAGTTTGAGACCAGCTTGGCCAATATGGGGAAACCCGTCTCTACTAAAAACAAAAAAATTAGCTGGGTGTAGTGGCGGGCGCCTGTAATCCCAGCTACTTGGGAGGCTGAGTTAGGAAAATCACTTCAACCTGGGAGGCGGAGATTGCAGGGAGGCGGAGATTGCAGTGACCCGAGATCACACCACTGCACTCCAGCCAGGGTGACAGAGCGAGACACTGTCTCAAAATAATAATAAACAAATAAAAATAATATGACAATAATGGGATGGCCACTTTGGGAAGCAGCTGATAGTTCCTCAGAAAGTTAAACACAGAATCACCATTTGATCTGGCAATTCCACTCCTAGTTATATGCCCAAGAGATAAGAAAAACATGTCCATCCTAAAACTTGTGCAGGAATGTTCATAGCAGCACTATCCACAACAGCCAAAAGTGGAAACACCCCAAGCGTCCGTCCACTGATGAATGGATACACAAATGAAGTCTGTCCCTGCAGTGGAATATCAGCCCTAAGAAGGAGTGTAGCAGGTGCGTGGACTATCAGCCCTAAGAAGGAGTGTAGCAGGTGTGTGGAATATTAGCCTTAAGAAGGAGTGTAGCAGGTGCATGCTACACGGTGGGAGGACCTTGAAAACAAGATGCTAAGCGAGAGAAGCCAGACACAGATGGCCACGTGTTGCAGGACTCTATTTCTATGAAGTGTCCAGAATAGGTCAACCCACAGAGGCAGAGACTAGATTTGTGGTTGCAGGAGCCAGGGGAAGCTTGAGGGGACATGGGCAGTGTGTAGAATGTGGTACTATGAAGTTAAAAATGAATAAATTTGAACTAGAGGAATTATTGTAACATGGACAGCTGTCGAAAACACAACAAACGACACACACAGTAGGATACTGGTTTGCGTATATATGTGTTTTTTCTTCTGACTTGTCATTGACTTGAATCTCACGTGTATATATCCTTGCAGGAGGATATGCAATCTGAAGCCAAAATGGTGTGATTTTTTTTTTTTTTTGAGACAGAGTCTTACTCTGTTGCCCAGGCTGGAGTGCAGTGGCGTGATCTCAGCTCACTGCAACCTCTGCCTCCCAGGTTCAAGCAGTTCTCATCCCTCAGCTTCCCAAGTAGCTGGGATTACAGGCATGCGCCACCACGCCAGGCTAATTTTTGTATTTTTAGTAGACGGGGTTTCACCATGTTGGCCAGGCTGGTCTTGAACTCCTGACCTCAAGTGATCCACCCACCCTGGCCTCCCAAAGGGCTGGGATTACAGGCGTGAGCCACTGTGCCCGGCCTATGGTGTGACATTTTTAAACCAGTTTCAATGCCCACCTGCCAGATGGACAGGAATTCCAGGGTCACCTGCTGGGTTGCCCAGAAAGCAGAGTCTTACCTGCTGTGACAGATGGTCTGGTCAACTTCCACAGGCAGGTTGGGGGCCATCTGGGCAGGGCCTGTCCACTGTACCACAAGCTCCTCCCTGCCACAGGTGGCTGTTGTGGGTGCTGCTGGACCCCCGCAGCTGGGTCCCACCTGCCAGCCGTGGGCCAGGTCACGTGGCCTTTCAAAGACAGGCCGAGCTGTGGGCCACTCCCTATATCTGAGCCACGCCTCACCTGAGACCTCCACGTCTGTTTCAGACACCCTGGGTGAGACACGAGGGCTGCTGCTCAGGGCTCCTCAGGGGTCCCCATCTCTGAAAGGTCCCTTCATGGACCAGGGGCCTCTTCCTCACTAAAGCAGAGGAAATAAGGGCACAGATTAGATGGTAAGAGGGGCACCCCTCAGCTGCATCCTAGACCTGGAAGAGAGTGTGGCCTGTGCCCCAGAAGAAAGGGAGGGACGTATCTAGCGGTTGATGCTGAGGGCCAAAGCTAGATGGGTCAAGGCCTTTTGTCTGCACTATTATTTTTATTTGTTTTCTTTATTTCTTCCTTTCTTTTTTGAGACAGTGACTCACTCTGTCACCGGGCTGGAATGCAGTGATGCGATCACAGCTCACAGCAGCCTCAAACTCCTGGGCTCAAGCAGTCCTTCCCCCTCAGCCTCCTGAGTAGCTGGGACTACAGGTGTGCACCACCATGCCTGGCTAGTTGTTTTTTGTATTTTTTGTAGAGACTGGGTTTTGCCGTATAGGCCAGGCTGGTCTCAAACTGCTGGACTCAAACGATCCTCCTAGCTCGGCCTCCCAAAGTGCTGGGATTACAGGTGCAAGCCACCATGCCCAGCTAGCACCATTATTTTTATAAAGCTCATCTCTGGTGATACTTGCCCCAGTTTCCCCAGGCTGGAAGTTGACCCCAGGCCCAGCTCTTGAGGGTTTGATGGAAAACCCCAGGAGTAGCAGTGCCTGTGACAATCGCTGACATGTCAAGTTACACATAATATCCCTGAGCTGCACGATGGCTGCGTGTGATGCACTCAGCAGCCTGTGCGGTCGCTCCTGTTGTTATCTCCATTTCATGCCAGCGAAAATGGCAGTAACTGGCAGCAACGTGCTGTGCCACCCTGGGCAACTCCCTTCTCTGGCTGTCTTATGTATAACCAGAAGGGGTTTCTTCTCAAAGCCACAGGCAAGCAGAAGGCACTGTGCAGAGGGCTCAGAGGTACACGGCACAGGGCGGCTCCGTGAGCCCCGGTGGCCAGGACCACTGTCCTGACAGCAAGGGAGGGAGAGATGCCACAGGGCGGGCCTCAGGGGCTTTGCAGGGTGGGCTTGTGCCAGAGTAGGGTGTGCTCAGGGAGGGTGCTGAGGGATCTCCCCAGAGTGGTCAGGTGAGGAGGGAAGGGCACTTCTGGTAGAGAAAACAGCAGAACAGAGGGCAACGCTGGCGGAACTGTCCATGGCTGAAGGTGCCGAGGCTGGAGCCTGTCGTGGAAGTCTGGTGGCTGAGTGAGGGGTCACCAGATGGGCACAAGTTGTCCAGGCTGAGGGTGCAGAGATCCCAAAACAACTTTCCTTCCAGGGGCTTGTGAAGGCAGGGCACGCAGGACCCTTCTGTCCCTGCTCCTCACCCGTCACCAAACAGGCCAAGGACAGTTCACAGCAGACACAATACCAATACGTAGAGAAATGGCCAAGGAGCATAGTAAGTAACTAAGGAAATCCGCTGTCTCCGGGTGGCGGGCTTAGGGGAATCCCCCCAAACTTTTTTTAAATCAGGTTTATTGAGGTACAGGTTGAGCGTCCCAAAGCTGTAAATCCAAAACCCCAAACATTCCAAGCACCGACATGACGCTCAAAGGGAATGCTCATTGGCGCGTTTGGGATTTCAGATTTTTGAATTTTTGAGTTAGGGATGCTGAACTGGTAAATATACTGCAAAGATTACAAAATATGAAAAAATCCAAAATTCAAAACATCTGGTCCAAGCATTTCAGATAATGGATCCTCAACCTGTATCATTCATATCCAGTGAGTTTTTCTTTCTTTTCTTTTTTTAGAGACAGGGTCTTGCTCTGTTGTCCAGGCCAAAGCGCAGTGGCACAATCGTAGCTCATTGCAGCCTTGAACTCCTGGGCTCAAGCATCTTCCCACCTCAGCACTGTGAATAGCTGGGACTACAGGCATGCACCACCATGCCCAGCTAATTTTTAATTTTTTGGTAGAGATGGGGTCTCGCTGTATCACCCAGGCTGGTACAGTCTTGTTTCCACCACCAGAATCAACATAGAGAATATGACCCCAGAAAGTTCCCTGGCCCCAGGCAACCACTCACCTGTTTTCTGTCTCAATAGTGTTGCCGTTTCCAGACTTTCCCATGAAACAGTCAGATAGTGTGTTGCCCTGTGAGTCCAGCTTCTTTCACACGGAGGAATGCGTTTGAGATTCATCTGTCAGTTGCATGTACCAAGAGTTTGGTCCTTTTTGTTGCTAAGTGGTCTTCCATTGTGTGGGTAAACCACAAGTTTGTTGTTGATGAGTTCCCCAGTTGAAGGGCATGTGGTTGTTTGCAATTTTTGGTGATGGTAGAAAGCTGCAATGAACAGGTTTTTGTGTGGACATATGTCTTCATTTCTCTCTCCTAATCCCAACTTTTGTCCACATGCATTTTCTAGTGCTTCTGTAATAAACCAGTATTATTTATGCCATGAAAGTCACAATTTTAAAATATGCAAAGTAAAGCAACTATGAGATATCATTTTCTGCCTGTCAAACCAGCAACGAGTTTTTAAATGATAGCATTCAGCTTTGTCGCAGGCACTGTGTGTCAACCATGCAGCCTTTCTGGAGAGGAACTGGGCAGAATAAGCTGGACATGGGCGTGTCTTTGGGCGGTGCCTTCACTTCTAAGGATGCAGGTTAAGCTGGACATGGGCGTGTCTTTGGGCGGTGGCTTCACTTCTAGGGATGCAGGTATTCGCTGGACAGATGTTTGTTAAGCTCCCTGGTGCCAGGCCCAGGGAGTTGGTCATGGGTGAGATCCCAGAGACCCCAGAGCACATTCAGCAGGGACAAGGCAATTGTCATGCAATTATCTATGCAGGAACAGGGTGAGAAGCTTTGCAAAGAAGTTGGGGACCTCTTGTCCCCTTCTCCAGCCTGCATATGACCTCCCTGTCATAGAGAAAGGAGTCTGAGCCTGGCTTTCAAGCACCACACTTGTGCTTGCGGGCTGTGTGACCTTGGGCAAGTCACTCCCCCTCTCTGAGCCTCAGAGGAAGACAGCTGTTCTGCATCAGAGTCTAAGGCCTTAGTGGCTGTGGAGGGAAGAACATCTAGGTGGCCTCCCTGTGACTGCACAAAAGGTCTTGTCCTTCCTCAAAGCTCCAATGGAGGTAGTGGTGATGGTTGTACAACTCTGGGAGTCTACTAAAGGCTACTGCATTTTACACTTCAGAAGGATGGATTTTATGATATGTGAATTATATCTCAATAAAGCTGCTATTTTATAAAAGAAGCTTGAGGCCGGGGGTGGTGGCTCACGCCTGTAATCCCAGCACTTTGGGAGGCCAGGGCAGGTGGATCACCTGAGGTCAGGAGCTAGAGACCAGCCTGGCCAACATGGTGAAACCCTGTCTCTACTGAAAATACAAAAATTACCTGCGCATGGCGGCACATGCCTGTAGTCCCAGCTACTCTGGAGGCTGAGGCAGGAGAATCACTTGAACCCGGGAGGTGGAGGTTGCAGTCAGCCATCTGAAAAAAAAAAAAAAAAGAAGTTTGAACAAGAGACCAACTCTGCTAAAAACTCTGTTCTGGTGGGAAACGTGAGCTTTATGAAAATTAGACTTCCAGAAATGAGGAAAAACCCCTTTCCTAGGGGGATGGAGGGCACCCCCCAGGGTTAACTTCAGGAATGTGTGTGTGAACAGAAGTGCGATGGATGAAGGGACCACTTGCTTCTCGAAAACAACGTCTCGCCTTTGCCACAAAATAGCGTTGGGAAAATCCAATGATTAGGACAAAAGAAGGGCCCAGGAATCTCTCTCCAGGGACAGAAAGCTCTTTGAATACCTGCTGGCTTGATCTATACCCCATAGCATGTCCCCATCCTCTGCCTGTCCATTGGATGTAATTCCAGATACCTGAGGCCAGATGTGGACAAGAAATCCAAACATAAGACAGCGGTGAAGAAAAAAACCCTGAACCCGGAGTTTAATGAGGTGTGAGGGGCTGGTGAAGCTTCATGAAGGCCATTCCTCTGCCTCACAGCAGTGGGGGTGTGGCTGGGTTTTCAAAAGGTCATGGCGGGATGGGGAGGGTGGTCAGAGACGGTGGGAAGGGGCCGCACCAAGCCACAGACACAGGGGAGCTGGGGGACCCCTGGAAAGCTCTTGGCAGGACTTGTCTGATGTAGGGCTGGGGGGAGGGAAGTGTTGAGGGGAGTCCTGGGTTCTTATGGAGGCAACAGGGCAAAGAGGGGGTGAGAAAGATGGGGAGAAACTCTGTGTGGGGCAAGGGGACTCGAGACACCCTGGGGCCCCAGGAAGTCTTCCGCCCAAGGCGGCAAGTATGGCTGGAAATGCGGATTCCCCCCAAGGAACAAGAAGGAAAGAAGAGCAGAGGGGCCTTGGGTAGAGCCCACGCCACACCAGTGATCCAGAGGCAGGCAGGGGAGGTCGAGAAGATGCTTCCAGAGAGTGAGGGGAACCCCGGATGGAAGGGAGGGTCCCACAGAGAAGGGAGGGGTCAGCAAAGCCAGGCCCCAGAGAGGCCCAGGATGACAAGGACTGTGGGGCGTGCAGTGCCTCTGCAGTCAGGAGGCTCCCGGGGTGTGGGGAGAGCAGGCTCAGGGACAAGGAGCAAGTGGGCGAGGGGACAGGGGCCCTGAAGACCCCAGTGGAGCTCAGGGGGAAGTGGGCGAGACATGTGAGCATCCACCCATTATCCACTCTGAGCTCTGATCACTCCCGTCCCTCCTCTTTCCCTACACCTCATACCCCTCCTGGCCCCTGGCCGAGGCCCAGGCCTCGTGGCATCAGCCCTAACACTCCCTTCTTGCCAGCAGGAGTTCTGTTATGAGATCAAGCATGGGGACCTGGCCAAGAAGTCCCTGGAGGTCACCGTTTGGGATTACGACATTGGAAAATCCAATGATTTCATTGGTAAGGGGGCACAGTGGGAACACCGTCTCACTGTGTGCCTGTCCTGGATCAGGCCACAGCCCCTCTTTCCTGGTCCATGGGGAAAGCTGGAACCATGGACCACCTGCCCCTAGGTCAGGGGCCTCAGACCTTCTCCAGCCTGACCCTTGTGCCCCAGGAAGAGACAGGCCCAGAGATGGAAGGAGTTCTGGGAGGGTCACACAGCACTCTGTGGTGGAGCACAGACAAGAGACAATGATGGGCAGTGCCTCGGGCTGGACTCTGAGCCCTAGAGGCCCCAAATTCCCAGTGGGCCTGGTGGCTGTGCATAGTGGGGCTGCCTGGCCCTTTCTCCCCTCTTCAGGCCCCCATTCCTTGACCCCTGATGCTGCCTCTGCACCCTGCCCCTATCCCTGCCCTGGTGGAAGAGAGACAGGATGGCTGGGCCCTGACGGGGCCAGAGTGTGGCATGGAGGTCAGGTCCTGTTCATGCTCAGAACCCAGCTGGCAGTGGGAGAGGCTGGCCTTCGAGCACAGAACCTGGGAGGGGGCATGGGCCCCATGCCTGGGAGTTGGGGGTCCCTGTGCCCCAGCTGCCCCTCCTGTCCTCCTGCAGGTGGTGTGGTTCTGGGCATCCACGCCAAGGGGGAGCGCCTGAAGCACTGGTTTGACTGCCTGAAGAACAAGGACAAGCGCATCGAGCCCTGGCACAGCTCACCAGCGAGCTCCCAGGGGCCGTGCTCAGCGACTGATGCCCACCTGCCACTGCTACCCCTGCCGCCACCTGCGCCCAGCATGGCCGGCCCCGGGCTTCCCCAGCAGCCACCAAGGCCTGTGGCCCCCACACTGGGGGAGATCCAGATCCAGATCCAGAACCCCTGCTTGGACACAGAGCCACTCTGTGTGCAGTCCCCGCTCGGAGGATGTGGAGGGCTCAGCCACTCTGGGACGGGGAGGGCAAGGAGCTGGGGTGGGGGGCTCTCAGCCCTCTGGGGCCCAAGAGGCCGGTGGTGGAAAGAGACCTCAGCACCTGCCCAGGGGAAGGGGACACGCCCATCTGGGAGCAAAGACCCTTCTAGAGGCCAGCCCTGGTTGAGAGGACAGGAGTGTGGGGGTGCCTTGGCAGACAGTGGGAACAGAGGAGAGAGGTGGTGAGCAGACAGACAGGTGGAGGATGGGACCTTGAAGACTGGCTGCTCCAGCCCAAGAAAGCCTGACTGCATCCCTCATCTCCTTCGCTGCTGGGCAGATGGAAGAAGCGGGCCTGCCGGCCGAAAGTCTGCCAGAGTTCCCGGAGGCTCCTGATGATGGGTAAATTGGCACATGCTTCATTCAATTATTCCACAAGCCCTGGGGGTGAATGAGACACAGGGCCTGCCCTCAGGGAGTTCCCATCTAGTCAGGAAGCTGGGAATAAACCATTCCAACTGGGGTGAGAAATACCAAGACCAGCTTGGCCAGTCTGCAAGTACTGTGGGCTCTGTTGACTCTGCCGGGAGGTCAGGGAAGGCTTCCTGGAGGAGGTGGTGCTTCTGTAAGGCCTATGGAGGGTGAGTGGGGGCTTCTAAAAGCAGTCCAGGCAGTGGGAGTGGTCTAAAACGGCCTGGAGAGAGAAAGCCAATGGGGCCGGGGTGCTGTGGACCCAGGGTCTCCTCTCCAGGGGAGGGTTTGTTAGGAAGGTGTGAGGCTCGAGGCAGGAGGTGGGGGACGTGATCAAAACACCATGGAGAAACTGGTGTGGGCTGAAGTTCAGACCTCAGACCCAAGTCTCCCACTCTGATCTCTTTCTACTCCTGAGGGACCTCAAGGGCGGAGCCCGCCCCTCCTCCTTCCCGGCATAAGCGTCAGGTCAGCTGCGGTGGAGAAAAGGGTCCCTTGTGCTTGGAAAAAAAGCAAGCATTCCTACACGTCCTGACTCTGCCCTCTCCCCTCCCCTCCACTCCCTGGCTCACACTGGGGGCCTCCGGGTGCTTGCTCGTGGCATCTTGGTCCCACTACCGCCACAGATGTCCCTTTTGGGAGTAATCAGTGGCAGTCCAGGGCCTTGTCCACCCTCCAGGAGCTGAGCAAGAATCACCCTGGCTGGTGGGCCTGTCTGCTCCCCTGAGTGAGACTCCCCAGGAGGCTTGAGAGTATCTGAATCTTGGGGCCCATGCCTGAAGCCCACAAACTTTCTCTGCCTACCAAGGGCCCCTCAGGAACGCTGGGTGAACAAATACAGAGCCAAGGAGTTGCACAGCCAGAGTCCCAGTGTGCTCAGCCCATCAGTGTGTGATGGAAACAGAGGCCCAGAGAGGTCAGGTGACCTGCCCAGGGCCTTCCAGCCCCCACACAGCTGGGACCAGGATCCACAGCCCCCAGCCCAGAGTGCTGGGCACCACACTTCAGGGGAATTGGCGTGCTGACCTCACACCAGAGAGGTCCTGCTAGCTGCCAGCCTGGGGCTACCCCGCCTGCTGCCCACCCCTTCAACACCGATAGAGGGACTCACAGGCACGACGGTGGGACCTTCCACTGCAGACACAAAGCACACCACCACCTGAGGTCCAGGGTTGTGATTTGAATCCTACCAAGTGCCCATCAGGCCTTTCCCAGGTTGCAGGGAAAACAGGACCCCAGCCCCCACACAGTCCCTGGCCACCTGCTGCTCATGGAGACTTGTCTCCCCACCTTTAGGAAGGGTTTCTATGTGAAGGTTTTTGCATGCACTGGTCTGAACGCATGTTCACAGCCCTGCAAGGTGGGTTTGATTCTCATCCCCATCTTGCAGGTGAAACAGGTTCCCAGAGTCTGAGTAGTTTGCCAAGGCCACACAGCCAGGAAGGGGTGAACCAGGACTCAAACCCCGGTCCTCTGACTGCCACTTTCTCTCTCTGGGGGTCGGTACCCCCAGTCCCTTCCCTCTTGGTCTGTCGGAGACTCAGCAGAGACACCAGGTGAAGGCTCAGTAAGCTCAGGTGCGTGATGGAGACCTGGGGTCTTGTCACTGTCATGCCACCTCATCCGCTGGCTTTGAAACCATCCGTGCTACTTCAGGCTTCCCCAGAGGTGTCTAACCTGGCCCCAAAACTCAGCCACCCCACCCTAGCCTCTGGGGGCTGAGGCAAGGGCTCCTCTTTTCTCCACACAGAATGGGCACCCTCTGGGGGCCTAAGGTAAGAGGTGGTCTCTTTCTAAAAGGCCTGGTGTCTAGTTAAGCTCTGGGTATCTTCTTAGCTTTGCTTTTTTGGGGGTCTCATTCAGAGAGGAGATTTGACAGCCTCTCTGAAGACACAGAAGTGAATGGCAAAGCGAGAAGAGGCTGTACCCCCCACCTACCATGACTTCCCTATTAGGCACATGGGGAATGTGAGGCCCAGTGGGTGAAAGGGGCCTGAAGGGGCACAGCTGGGACAAGAACCCAGAACTCCAGCCCCCCAGTCCAGGGCCCTCTACTGCCCAGGCTGTGCAAATGGGGCTGGGACCGAAAGATGGGGACAGTCAGGCTGGGAGGCGGGCTTGCTGGCCAGCCAGCCCAGGGGCAGCACAGGCACTCGGGCAGGAACTCCCCAGGAAGTTTGGAAACCTTCCTTCCCTAGGATCTCAGCACCCTTTTAGATCCCGTGCAGATTGTCTTTCTGTTAAAGCGTTTTGAGGCACGATGGCTCACGCCTGTAATTGCAGCACTTTGAGAGGCCGAGGCTGGCGGATCACCTGAGGTCAGGAGTTTGAAACCCGCCTGGCCAACAGGGCGAAACCCCATCTCTACTAAAAATACAAAAATTAGCCGGGTGTGGTGGCGCACGCCTGTAGTCCCAGCTACTCAGGGAGGCCGAGGCACGAGAATCGCTTGAACCCGGGAGGTGAAGGCTGCAGTGAGCCAAGATCGCGCCACGGCACTCCAGCCTGGGCGACAGAGCAAGACTCCGTCTCAGAAAAAAAAAAACAAAAAACGCTTTGAGAAGCTGCAGAAGCGGCTCTGCCTTTGACCCCGAATGGGCATCTTTACTCGGGTCCATCATCCCCACAAAGACAGGAAATCTGATGCCAAAAAAAAAAAAAAGTCATTCCAGGTGTCAGTAACCAGGCGCTGCCTCCAGCCCCGCCCCGCCCGCCGCCCCGCCCGCCGCCCCGCCCGCCGCCCCGCCCGCCGCCCCGCCCGCCGCCCCGCCCGCCGCCCCGCCCGCCGCCCCGCCCGCCGCCCCGCCCGCCGCCTGCGCCAATCCCCGACGGGCCCGTCTTCCAGCCCCGAAGCGGTCACCTCCTGACCTCTAGTGGCGAGCGCGGGGAACTGCGCCCCGGCTCGTCCGCCCGCTGAGCCCGGGCCGTGCATGCCCTGCCCGTTGTTCCTTCGCAAGCCGAGTGAACCTCCCGATGCATGGACTCTGGCTGTCGTCGACGCAGACTCTCGTGCACTGCTTAACCCCGTTTTGCTGCCATGTGACGGCTGCAGACACTGTCCTCAAACTGCAGTCCCACAGACAAGTTTTGTATTTTGGTCTGACCTACCCGAAGGTGTCCTTTTTAAGTCTTATTTGTTAATATTTATAATGACATATAATCCAAAGTAAATGGAAACTTCATATTGCGATCTCATTGCCTTGGCGAGACTCTCACCTTTTAATAGATTTGAAGGGGGTGGGGGCGGTGGCTCACGCCTGTAAGTCCTAGCACTTTTGGAGGTCGAGGTGGGAGAATTGCTTGAGGCCTGGAGTTCGAGACCAGCCTGGTCAACATGGAGAAACCACGCCTCTACACACACAGACACACACACACAATGACAATTAGCCTAGCGTGGTGGCACACACCTGTAGCCCCAGCTATTCAGGAGGCTGAGGTAGGAGGAGGAGGATCGCTTGAGCCTGGAAAGTGGGGATTGCAGTGAGCCGAGATCACGCCACTGCACTCCAGCCTGGGCAACAGAGGGAGACCTTGTCAAAAAAAAAAAAAGAAAAAAAGAAAAAAAAAAAAGATTTGGAAGGGTAGGAGGGGAGGGTGGAAAGACGGAGGAAAAGGCAACTGAAACCTACTCCGGATATAGTCTTGTTACTCTTCACCGGGAACCCATTTGAGGTAGGCCCTCAAGTTACAGATGGGGAAACTAAGGCCCAGAGAGGTTAAAATACTTTTACAGAATCACACGGCTGGTCGATGGCAGAAGCAGGATTCAAACTGAGGCAGCCCAAGACATTTTGCACCAGGACCTGTCGACCATGCTGTTGTCCACTCATCCAACAAACAGCCGTGGAGTATTGACTAACGCCAGCCCGTCTGAGGCTCCAAGAGTCGTACATTTTGGAAGGTAATTTAAGACATGTACTGCTTAGGTTTGGAGGGAAAAAAATAAACCTTCCTAACCACAGATTAGTGTATTAGGACTAGTAGCAATCCCCACACTTTATATTTTCATTCCACCTTGTTAGAAAATGTCGATCAATTGTTGAATACAGTTTATTGTACATCATTCTTTAGGTCAGAAATTTCTCAAGATAAAAGCCTTTGCTTTCTAACATCGACTAACGAAGAAAATGTATGTCATTGAATATGCAAACCTCTCAATCTCTTTCCTCTATGTCCCCCTTCAGGGTGAGGGTCAGGGTTTAGGGTCGGGGTTAGGGTCTAGGATCAGGATTAGGGGTTAGGGGTTAGGGGTTAGGGTTCAGGCTTGGGTTCGTACTAGGTCCGGGTCCAGGTCCGGGTCAGCGTTTCGCATTTAGTCAGGGTTTGGTGTTCGGTTTTGGCCGGGTTAGGGTGGGTTAGGACTCAGGTCATAGTTTTGGGTTGGTGCGGTCGGCATCCGTGCTGGAATTTCCTTTCTGGCTGTCACCGTGACCGTAACCTGTATTCTGGTTCCACTGCTCTCCCCTGTCTAATTATCAGGGCTCTTTTCACCGCTGGCTCCATTCATTGCTGGCTCCTCCTGCTTATCTCTCCTGTCCAATCTGCAGAGCTCGCCACCTTCTTGTTCCGCCCTCTTTTCCCTAACATCCAATAGCAGCCTTCTCCGCAGTCCTTGCTCCTACCACTCCTGTCTCTTGTCCAATCAGCAGGCTTTACCAATGCTTACTCAGCCCACTTCTCTCTCTTGTCCAATTGGCAGGGTCTCCTCAGTGCTCGCCCCACCTACTTCATGCCCGTCCAATTGCAGGATCTCAGTGCTAGCCCCGCCCGCTTCTCGCTCCTATCCAACCAGTAGAGACTCTACCAGTGCCCACCCTGCCCACTTCTCTTTCTTATCCAATGACAGGATCTCCTAGTGCTCACTCCGCCCACTTCTCTGCCCCATCCAATCAGCGAGCTCTGCCAGTGCCTTGCGTTCCTGTCCTTTGGGGAGGGAGTCCGGGGTCTCTCGGGGAAACGGAAACGCAGGCTCAGATGTGCGGGTCCAGTTTCGAGGCAAAGCGGCCAAAGCGCTCTTCCAGCACACAGTGGTTTTGTGGGGCAAAGGCCGCGCGATTCCGCAGGCCCTGACCCTGCAGGGACTCAGGATGGCCCTGGGCGCTTTGTCCGGGTGGAGCAAGGGGTCGTGTGCGGGCGGCTGCGCAAATGGCCCCGCCGGCACCGCGCGGGCCCGGGTATGGGGGCAGCCTGGGGAGGCAGCGCCTGCGGGTGCCGCCCACGCCGAGCGCTCTCTGCCTCCCCGAGCACTCGCTGCGGACTCCAGGGCACCGTGCACCGAGTGCCATCCCTGCTGTGCGCACAGGGGCTCGGCTGGGCTCCCGCTCCCTCTCTCGGTGGAATGAGCTGTCAGAGCCGCCTCTGCGCACTCCCGTGCTAAAGGAATGGAAGCTGGGCTCCATGCCCCGGGAAAAGGGTGTTTGGCGCCACCAGCGACTGGCAAACCGGTTGCACACCTGCTCAGCTGTCAAGCTCATCTGAAGGACAAGTCCCCCGACCCCCAAACAACAAAACCTCCAGCCCGGCTGGAAGGCGGAGCTGTGGCTGCTCATTTGCAATCCGAGGTCACTGTGTGGCAGGGCCAGGAGCTGAGCTGGAGACGAGGGCATCGTGTGGCAAGAGGAGGGTTCAGTGAGTATATTTAAGAGGTGAACCAAGCACCAGGATTTGGGGTGTCTTGGATTAGTAGTAATGGATTGTTGGTTCAGACCAAAGACCTGCGAAGAAAGCAAGAATATTTGCATGGCCCCGTGGCAACAGCCTTTTGCAGCCAGCAGGGCTGCTCTTGCTTGCTGGGAAGGAGACTGGCACCCGGACGGAGTCTCACTAAGCCTCCCCTCCCATCTCATCGCTTGCAGAGGGACGTGAGGAAAAGGGGCCTCCACAATCCCCAGAGACAATCCAAGGACCGTGGGAGCCGCTGGCCTTAGCCTCGGACTTTCCTGGAGCAGAGACAGTTTCAGAGCCACTGGCTGCCAGGTACTATCATCCCATGGCCATGGGACCAGCTCGTGATCAGTTCCTTTCCCTCCTCAGATGGAGACTGGAGCGTGGAGTGGGTGTGCCGGTGCCAGGGCCCCGACACGGGGACAAGGTCAGACCCCAGGGATGGGGAAGCCACCAGCAAGGAGCCCACGTCAGGGACTGGGGTTGGGGGCTTCCTCTGACCCCACACTGCTCCTGCACCCTGACTCATCACCTGAGTTCATGTCTGTTTTGCAGAATGAGGGGACAGACTTCGAAGGAAACACATGCAGGCCTGACACCTAAAGAGAAAGCCAGCTGTCCCTGTGGTTTATTTCTAGTATTTTGTCTGATTGCTTTTCAGTGAGTCAGTGATAGCCAACGTCTTTAGTTCCTAGTACGTACCAGTGCTGTTTGAACACTCTCCCTGCACTCTGTGCTCTTCCTATGATGAAGTGAAAACTTCATGTAAGGACAGGGAAGGTGTATCCTGGCCAGCTGTGGGGCTGGATCCACGCGGGGTCAGCCCATGGCATGTTTGGCCATCACACCATGCTCACTTCTGCTCCTTCTTTTCCTTGTACTGTTATGACATCAGCTTCTCTTCTGAGACCACCTGTGCCTGCTCATATTTAGGCCTGATACTGCCCAGGTGTGTGACCCTAGGCAGGTTCTCAAACGTCTCACCTGTAAAATGGAGATGGTACTAGGACCTTCCATGGGGTGGTTGCGAAGGTTAAGCGGGGGTGGTTAGCCAAAGCCTAGGAGCATCAAGGAGCACCATTGAGACACAGTGAGTATTTGTGGAATATTAATTCTTAATTCTTTAATAATTCTCTAATGAATTATTTACTTAATTCCTTTAGGATCAATCATCATTTATTCAGTCAACTGTTAGGCTCTAATCATTTTCAGTTAGGTTAGAGATAGCATAGGGTTATGACTGTTAGGGTTAGGGTGGGGATTAAAATTCTATATGAGATTTGGGTTGGGAAACAGAGTCAAACCGTATCATCAGTTCAATATTTTATATTAAGAGTTACAGAGATGTTGAACTCATATTCCTCATGGACGTTAAAAACTCTATATGGTGGTGAGAAGTTGTAGTTAGAAAATTTATTTATTCTATAAATTTATCTTTGTACACTAAGGACCCGTATTCATTAAACTAAAATAAAATATTCTGAGAACTGTGTGATGTGACTAAGCTATGACCGTACCAGCTCATTTAATCCTTACCAACTGATAACTATAGTGCCCACATTTTGCTCATGAGGAAACAGAATTAGAAAGATAAAATATCTTGCCTAGACTCCCAGCTAGCAAGTGACCTATGCCAGGCTTGAGTCTACGGACAGATCTGAAGTCTTGGACTTTTAATTACTATTCCTATTCAAGTCTATCATTTTGGATGTATTTTCTGGGTGACAGGGTGAGACCCTGTCTCAAACAAAAAAAGAAACCCAAAAAGTTTGTTTGTGAAGAAGGAGGAAAACTAGTTTTATGTGGTGTCATCAAGAAGTGAGAAAGGAAAATGTCTTGATCATAGAGCATGATCTGATACTTTAAAAGTTGCCGAGAGGTCAAATAATGAAGGCAGATGGGACCTTTTGAGCTTACTGGTGACCTTCATATGAGCAATTTCACTGTTGGAGATGAAGCCATGTTGGTGTTCAGTTACTCAACATTATTCAACATCCCTTCATGCTAAAAACTCTCCATAAACTAGGTATTGATGGAACGTATCTCAAAATAATAAGAGCTCTCTATGACTAATCCACAGCCAATATCATACTGAATGGACAAAAGCTGGAAGCATTCCCTTTAAAAACTGGCACAAGACGAGGATGCCTTCTCTCACCACTCCTATTTAACATAGTACTGGAAGTTCTGGCAAGGGCAATCAGAGAAAGAAATAAAACATATTCAAATAGGAAGAGAGGAAGTCAAATTATCTCTGTTTGCAGATGACATGATTTTATATTTAGAAAACCCCATCGTCTCAGCCCAAAAACTCCTTAAGCTGATAAGCAACTTCAGCAAAGTCTCAGGATACAAAATCGATGTGCAAAAATCACAAGCAGTCATATACAGCAACAATAGACAGAGAGCAAAGTCATGAGTGAACTCCCATTCACAATTGCTACAAAGAAAATGAAGTACCTAGGAATACAACTTACAAGGGGTGTGAAGGACGTCTTCAAGGAGAACTACAAACCACTGCTCAAGGAAATAAGAGAGGACATAAAACAATGGAAAACCATTTCATACTCATGGATAGGAAGAATCAATATAGTGAAAATGGCTATACTGCCCAAACTAATTTATAGATTAAATGCTATTCACATCAAACTTCCAGTGACTGTCTTCAAAGAATTAGAAAAAACTACTTTAAATTTCATATACAACCAAAAAAAGAGCCCGTATAGCCAAGAGTACCCTAGGCCAAAAGAACAAAGCTGGAGGCATCACGCTACCTGACTTCAGACTATACTACAAGGCTACAGTAACCGAAACAGCATGGTACTGGTACCAAAACAGAAATATAGAACAATGGAACAGAACAGAGGCCTCAGGAATAACACCACACATCTACAACCATCTGATCTTTGACAAACCTGACAAAAACAAGCAATGGGGAAAGGATTCCCTATTTAATAAATGGTTCTGGGAAAACTGGCTAGCCATATGCAGAAAACAGAAACTAGACCTCTTTCTCACACCTTATGCAAAAATTATGTCAAGATGGGTTAAAGACTTAAATGTAAAACCCAAAACCATAAAAACCCTAGAAGAAAACCAAGGCAATAGGGTTAGGGTTAGGGTTAGGGTCAGGGTCAGGGTTAGGGTCAGGGTTAGGGTCAGGGTCAGGGTCAGAGTTAGGGTCAGGGTCAGGGTTAGGTTAGGGTGAGGGTTAGGGTCAGGGTCAGGGTCAGGGTGAGGGTCAGGGTCAGGGTCAGGGTAGGGTCAGGGTTCGGGTTCGGGTTAGGGATTTGGGTTAGGGTGAGGGTTAGGGGTTAGGGTGAGGGTTCAGGTCCGGGTCAGGGTCAGGGTCAGGGTCAGGGTAGGGTCAGGGTTTGGGTTCGGGTTCGGGTTCGGGTTAGGGGTTAGGGTGAGGGTCAGGGTCAGGGTTAGGGTAGGGTTAGGGTCAGGGTCAGGGTCAGGGTCAGGGTTAGGGTAGGGTTAGGGTTAGGGTTAGGGTAGGGTTTGGGTTAGGGTTAGGGTTCGGGTTCGGGTTCGGGTTAGGGGTTGGGGTTAGGGTTGGGGTTAGGGTTAGGGTAGGTGTTAGGGGTTAGGGTTAGGGTTAGGGTAGGTGTTAGGGGTTACGGTTAGGGTTAGGGTTAGGGGTTAGGGTTAGGGGTAGGGTAGGGTTAGGGGTTAGGGGTTAGGGTTAGGGTAGGGTTCGGGTTCGGGTAGGGTAAGGGTAAGGGTTAGGGTTAGGGTTAGGGTTAGGCTTTTAGGGTTAGGGTTAGGGTTGGGTTAGGGTTAGGGTTAGGGGTTAGGGTTTAGGGTTAGGGTTAGGGTTAGGGGTTAGGGTTCGGGTTAGGGTTAGGCCAGGACCAGGATCCCAGATCACCTATCCCATCACCCTGAGCCCATGTCCTTCACATGCTTCTCTCTCACATCATCTTACCAGAAGTATCTCCTACCTAATCTGACCTCCTTTGGCCTCTTCTCTATATGTAATCAAAGAAGTCTGTTTAAAGAACAAATGAGTTACTATGTTACCTGACTAAACCCTTCCCTTGCTCCCCACTGCCTTAGGGTGTAAGACAACCATAACCTTTGTCCTCACCCCCCCACCTCTTGAGCTTCGTCTCTTGCCCTTTGTCTCCTTTCATACTGTTAGCTCATGCTCCTGAATTAATTGAAGCTCCCTATTTATGACGTGTCTTCTCCCAACTGTAATCCTTTTGCACATGCTGTCCCCTCTGCCTTTAACACTCTTACCAACCCTGCTGCATTTGTCTGTTCTTTTTTAGGTTACCGAGTTGATCTTTCTTTTTCCAGGTAACCTCCCTGGCTTGCTGGCCTCCAGGGTAAAGTAATCCCTACTGAGTTCTCTGGGAGCAACTCTATGCTGTTATGATCTGTGTTACCACTAGTTTCTCCTGGCTCCTGAGAGAAGGCTGGATATAGAAGATAATGCTGCCATCCATTAGGAGAAAGGGAACGCTGTATGGAACCCAGCAGTTCTCCAGGACACCTCTTGGTACTTCCACTGACCACAGTAAACGTTCATAAAAAACTAACCCAACCAACTAAATAACCAACAAAGGCAGGACCACTAAGTGTTTGGACCCTTCAGGAATGAAGGTTTTGATCACCCTATTGGTAAAAAGCCAGAACAATGGAAGGGTGGGCTCAAGGCAAATGGAACCTGGGATGAATAATGTAAGAAGGAATTTATGAATATTAACTACAGCCTTGTGACCAGTTACAGAAAGAGAACTATAGTAGTGATACAGTTTTTTCTCCTTGTTTGTATGTGTATGTCTATCTGTATCTATGTCATCTATCTTTCTATTTATTAATCTCTATGCACATTTTGTTTTGTTTTGTTTTGAGAGGGGGTCTCACTGTATCACCCAGGCTGGAGTGCAGTGGCGGATCTCGGCTCACCACAACCTCTGCCTCCTGGGTTCAAGCAATTCTCCTGCCTCAGCCTCCTGAGTAGCTGGGATTACAGGCATGCATCACCATGCCCAGCTAATTTTTGTATTTTTAGTAGAGATGGGGTTTCACCATGTTGGCTAGGCTGGTCTTGAAATCCTGACCTCAGGTGATCCGCCTGCCTTAGCCTCCTAAAGTGCTAGGTTTACAGGTGTTAGCAACTGCACTCGGTCTGTTTTGTTTTAAGAGATAAGGTCTTGCTGTGTTGCCCAGGTTGCCCTCAAACTCCTGGGCTCAAGAGATCCTCCTGCCTCAGCTTCCCAAGTAGCTGAGGTTACAGGCACAAGCCACCATGCCTGGCTAGCATATTTGTTTTTATTAACTAATTTTTTCTTTTGTTTCCTCTTTTATCCTTGTTATTTTATAGAAGGATTATTGGCAGGAGCTTGTAGGTTATAAACTCTTCAGGCAGAACTGCCAAGGAATAATCTCACTCAAAAGATGGGTGCAGTGTCTGTTGGGGCTTCCTATCTCCCCTCTGTGGGAGAAGGGGAGAGGGCCTTGTGTTAATATGAAGGATGCATTGAAACTTGTTATACAAAAAATATACATTTATTAATGTAGTACAGAAGACTTAATATCTGTAGAAGAATGTGTGTGGATGCTGAGCAACAAAAGGGGTGGCTGGGCCAGTGAGAAGCTATTGACACCTGGTTAGGTGCAGTGTCAGGTAATTCCAGCACTTTGGGAGGCCGAGGTGGATGGATCACCTGAGGTCAGTAGTTCAAGACCAGCCTGGCCAACATGGCAAAACCCTGCCTCTGCTAAAAATACAAAAATTAGCTGGGCATGGTGGCAGGTGCCTGTAATCCCAGCTACTTGGGAGGCTGAGGCAGGAGAATCACTTGAACCTGGGAGGCAGAGGTTGCAGGGAGCCAAGATCGCGTCATTGTACTCCCGACTGGGCAACAAGAGTGAAACTCCATCTCAAAATGAAAAAAGAGAAGCTACTGACTCTCAGCTCCAAACTGAGCCTTCTATACTTAACTTGGCAATGGTGGGACTGGAACTGTCTGAATTACATTAGTTTTGTCAGCCGGCTCCTTGTTAGGGGCTGTCAGGCAGACAAAGATACACTCCTTTCTGTTGTCTTTGTTGTTCATGCCAGTGTCATCTCAGCAGTGTCATTTCACTTCCAGTTTCCAGTTTTTTCCACACTCCTAGAATCAGCTTCATCTCTCTCTTCAGAGGCTCCACTGGGCAGTGCTCCCCTGCCAGAGGTCTGGGTCCCAGCTCTGCAGAAGCCCTGATCTGAGCTCCCAGGAGCCAGCCCCAGCTGGTCTCTGCTCAGGTGTCTGGGTTGCAGGTCCTGGGGGGTCCCTCTGTTGACCTTCTAGGTTCTCACAACCTAATCTCTTACTATTGTCCCCAGTCCTTGAGGGGGTGCCTGCATCCTGCAGTTACTTTCTCTGTTACCTCAATGTCTTCCTTTGCTTTTCTAGTTCCCTGGTAGCCACCAATTTCCTGATATTAAATTCTTTCCATTTTTCTTTTTATTTTTTGAGATGGAGAATCACACTATCACCCGGGCTGGAGTGGAGTGGCGCTATCTTGGCTCACTACAACCTCCGCCTCCCAGGTTCAAGTGATTCTCCTGCCTCAGCCTCCTGAGTAGCTGGGATTACAGGCACCCACCACCACGCCCAGCTAATTTTTTGTATTTTTAGTATAGACGGGGTTTCACTATGTTGGCCAGGCAGTCTCGAACTCCTGACCTTGTGATCTGCCTGTCTTGGCATCCCAAAGTGCTGGGATTACAGGCATGAGCCACGGCGTCCTGCCTCTTTCCATTTTTCTAACTGAACTCTTAGTGATACAAGATAATGCAGAGTTCCTTCTCACACGGATCCTACAGTCCAGTGGGAGAGACAGATATTAAGCAAATAATTACATTTAATTATGTTGAAATAAGTACCATGAAGGAAAAGTACAAAGTTTATTAGCATATTAAAGGCCCTGAGAAGTTCTGCAGTAAATAAGCCCGGTTAGCATTGTTTAGGGCAACATCTCCTTATTTTATTTGACCAAGAAACTTCATGGTAAACCTATTAGCACCCAGCAGAGTTAGCGTGCTACATAGTAGTGCATTGTGCAAATGGAAAAGGGAAGTCATTGAAGAAATGTGAGCTGGGGGACTTGGAGTGTGAGCATTTGCCCTGTTCCTCCAGTAGCATCCAGTGGGTTAGGGGCATCTTAGCTGCAGGATTCCAGTCATAGGATCAACTGACAATTCTCCTTGCTCTTTTCTTTTCTTTTTTTTTTTTTTTTTTTGAGACAGAGTCTTGCTCTGTCGCCCAGGCTGGAGTGCAGTGGCGCGATCTCGGCTCACTGCAAGCTCCGCCTCCCGGGTTCACGCCATTCTCCTGTCTCAGCCTCCCCAGTAGGTGGGACTACAGGCGCCCGCCACCACACCCGGCTAATTTTTTGTATTTTTAGTAGAGACGGGGTTTCACCGTGTTAGCCAGGATGGTCTCGATCTCCTGACCTCATGATCCGCCCGCCTCGGCCTCCCAAAGTGCTGGGATTACAGGTGTGAGCCACAGCACCCGGCCTCTCCTTGCTCTTACTCTAGCCCCATGAGGCACCTTTCTGGTCATCACCGACTTACTGAGTAAATTTCCCTATAGGGAGAGGATGCTCTCATTCACCAGCACAGATGTTCTGGTCTACCTGGCAGTTTCTTTCTCATTATAGAGCAAGGTTTCTTGACCTAGGTCTTGAGAGGGACCATCCACCCCTTAAGACTATCTGCAAAATGTGTGTGTGTGTGTATGCATGTGCGCGTGTGGGCGCACGTGTGTGTGTGTGTGCATGCATGGACATTTTTCCGGCAAGAGGGTCCATATCTTTTGATATTCCTAGTGGGAGTGTGACTTCAGAAAAGGATAAGTTTAGGAATCACTGCATTAAAGGAAAATGTTCTATTATTTGTGTATTGATCTCCTGTGAGTGTGGTCACTGTAAATGGGTTCTTCTTCGTCTGATCAGCCTTGTGTTGACTCACCAAACTGAGGTTCTGGATCCTCCAAGGTACCTACTCCCCTGGCTAAAGGATGAACCAAACTTCTTGGACCTCAAGGGATCACTCCCCTCTAGGCCATTGCCTGTGCCATTTCCTCTCGCTGGGAAACCCTCTCCCCAGGCCTTGTGGTCAACTCCCAGTTATTCTTCAGGTCTCAGCTTAGAAGTCATTTCCTCCTTGAAACCTTCTCTGACTAACCGCTTCGGGATTTGATAGCCCTTATTTGTGCTCCCACAGCATCCGTCCCACCTCTCTGGGGCCCCTACTTTCCCTTCCCACAGGACCATGTTTTTCCCTTCATTGTGTCTGTTCCATGATACAATTAACTGTTTATAGTACTTCTCTGCCACTTTTAGAATGCAAGCTCCACAAGGAAGGGGGGCTGTGTCCAGCTTTGCTCTGCTTTTCCCCCAACACCAAGCACAGTGTCTAGCATATATTAAGTGCCCATTAAAATCGAAGGAATGCATACAAAAATAAGTACCTTAATCCTTTCAGTGCGACATTTATGTGCCGTCACAGCTAGACCACGAATGTCCTTTTACCTCACTCTAGGACTATGTACAGATTTGCCAGCCACGAGAAGTCCAAAAAATAAAACATCCAGGTAATCAACTTTCATCTTCTATCAGCAAAAGCTTCTTTCTCGTCAAGTGTGTGCATACATTTGTACATACAGATGCACATACTTATATGTGGGTGAAGAGAAAACGTGCTGCAGTGTCGGAAGAAACCTACCTGCGTTTCTTAGAAAGCGGTTCCTATAGTCCTTGACTACCCTCGTGACTGGGTTACAGAAGCCGTCTCCACAATCGTAATAGCCCCTGGGGATTTTTCTAGGTGGGTCCATATTGGTGAGTTGAGCCATACCTTGAAAGAACATAATGGGCAATTAGTTCACCATCAAGGCCAAATCCAAACCCAGTGTTCCCATAAGGTCCACTTGTGGCTGGTGGCTCATGTGACTATCTGGCTCCCCTGTTGAACTAAATACCCCCTACTCAGGGCAAGAAGCAAACCCAGCAGAAACGGTGCCCCAAAGGAACTTTCTGAACATGGCTCTTGGGAACAGGGTCTTGGGAACGAGACCCTCTGTCTTCTTCTTCCTTTGACCCCATCCTCCTCCATTTCTTCGGATACCATGACAAAGGGCACAGGTTCTGAAGTTAGACAGACGCTGAGGGTAAGTCAGAGTTGGCAAATGGATAGGAGAGCATCAGATCCAGAAGAGGGGTGGCATTCAAAGCGTGGGCAGAGGCCAGAGGCATGGATCCTTAAGCCCCACTCTGGAAACCTTGTAGAGCAGAGCACGTATGAAGGAGAACAGCAGAAAAGAAATGGATCAGGTGGACAAGGGGCAGGTGGTGGAGAACTTTGACTCTTGCCAAAATTACCACGGTGGCTGCCACTCATTGAATGTTTATTATGTGCCAGGCATTGTGCTCCTCTTTTATTTAATCCTGAGAGCAACTCTGTGGCTCCATTTTACAGATAACAAAACTGAGGTTCAGAGAAGTTAAAGTAACTTTCCCAAGGTTATCCAGCTAGGAGGCAGTCCAGCTCTGGAACCTGTATGTTCAGGTGCCAACATCAGGAGAGGAGACAGCCTAGGTGCAGCCACAGGACCAGGGACACTGAGATCTCTGGGAGAGAAAGAAGATTGAGTGCACCTTTTAGGTCATGCACGCTAGGTATGTGTATCTTGAAACGCCATGGCTCAAGTAAAGGGAGAGGTTGGAATAAATAACTTCTCAGGTTCCTTCTAACTATAGTTGCTATAGTTCCTTGTTCTCTAGACTGAGAGCTGGATGCCCACTGAGCACACAGCACCACGCCCACAACCCAGAGTCTTGCACACAGTAGGAACTCTTGTGTTGCTTAATGACATGCCTAACCGTAACCCTGACACTGACCCTGATCCTAAACCTAACCCCATATGTACTGGCTAATGACTACCGAGAACTTACTCCATGTCAAGCACTTTACAGCCATTCTCTCACCAAAGCCTCATGCCAATGCCCATCTCACAGATGCTCCAAGAGGTCACGGGGCACTTTTAACCCTCACCCTGCCTTGCAGGCAGGGCGAGTTGCCCTAACAATGCCAGCCCCGAGAGGCAAAGTGTGGAGTGACAAGGGAAGGAAGTAGCTACTTAGAATCAAGCTGCTCTTCTGAGGGTCACAGGAGAAGTAGGGGAGAGCCAGGCAGGTTCGGGAAAAGCCACCACGAGACTGGCAGAGGCTTAGCTTTAGCAAAACCAGCCATTGTGTGAGAGCTAAGGCTTAAGGCTGAGGGCTTTTTGCCTACAGCCTTAATTGGGGTGAAGAGCCCATGGCAAAGTCCAGGCCTCCCATCATAACTAATCCGGGAGGAGTGATTTGCAACGTTCTCAAGCTGCAGCTAGACTGGCAGCTCTTTGAAGGGAGAGATGATGTCCTCTTAACTCTGGTCTCCCTGGGTCCAGCCAGTGTCTGACATACAGTAGGAGCTTAGGAAATATTTCTTAATGTCATTGCCTTAACTCCCCTAAGCACATACTTCACCCTGCACTGTGATGTCAATATCATTATCCCTGTTTGACAATGACTCTTTAACGAGTACCCACTGTATGCCAGACAATGTGCTAGGGCCCTGCCCTCATGTTGCTCACAGCTTGGGAAGACGAGCTGAACACTCACGATCCAAGCCCTGGGAGGAGGTCATGGCTGCTGTGATATGCCACAGGGAGACCTTACCTAGTGTGGGAATTCAGGGAAGGGGCTCCCAGCTTCAGGACGTTGAGCTGAGACCTGAAGGACGGGAAGGAGTTATTTGGGTGAAGTAAGAGGGTTAAAGTATTCCAGGCAGAGAGAATGGCAGGAAAAAGTGTGGTCTCTTTGAGAAATAGAGAGAAAGCAAGCATGGCAAGAGGGGAGAGAGAAAAACCGAAAAGGGTGGGTAGCCTAGGATGAGGCTGGGACATGAGCAGGAGCCAGAGAATGTCACTGTTTCTGAGAATTTGAAACCTTATCTTGAGGGTATAGGGAGCACTCAAGGGGCGGGGCGGGAGGGAGGCAATCAGATTCACACTTTAAAAGATGTAAGCGGCCGGGCATGGTGGCTCACGCCTGTAATCCCAAGTTAAGGAGGGAAGGTTGCTTGAGGCCAGGAGTTCTAGATGAGCCTGGGCACCATGGCAAGACCCATCTCTACAAGAAACTTAAAAAAAAAAAATTAACCAGGAGTGGTGGCACATTCCTGTAGTTCCAGCTACTTAGGAGGCCAGATCACTCGGCAGGAGGATCGCTTGAGCCCAGGAGTTCAAAGTTACAGTGAGCTATGATCATACCACTGCACTCCAGCCTGGGCAACAGAGCAAGACTCTGTCTCAAAAAAAAAAAAGATGGAAGTGACTGCAGAATGGAGAATGACCTCAAGGGGGCCAAGTGGGGATCTCTGGACTCAGGTCATCAAGGGGAAAGATGATGGAGGGCTGGAACAGGGCAGTGGCAAAGAGTATGAAGAGAATGCTGCCTGGCACATGGAAGTGCTCAATAAATATTTGTTGAATAAACAAATAAAGTCTATATTTCAGAGGTAAAATCCATAGGACCATTGCACTTAGGGGGCAGGGGAAGGGAGGATTAGGCTTACCTAGGTGGATAGGCATGACATTCAGTGAGGCAGCCATCACGGTGGGGGTGACAATGAATTCAGTGCAAACAAGTTGAGAACGACCAATACAGGTGTCAGGGAAGCTTGATGCAGGGATCTTAGGCTCAGGGATTCTGATTTCAGTTTAGAAGCCGATGGTAGTTGAAGGCTTAGAAGTGTATCAACTTGTTCAGGAAGAGCATATAGAATGAAAACAGAAAATGCCTAAGCCAGAGAGCCCCGGGAACCTCAACGTGAATAACTGGGGGTGGGGGGATGTTGAGGAGGCAGTGGCAAAGAAGCCTGGGGATAGGAGGAAAATAGCAGAGTAAGTGTCAGGAGGGCAAAGGGAGAGAAGGCGGCTCACCCGGTCAACTAACTGACCCAAGGTCATGAAGCTGGGAAGGGAAGGAGATGGGGGTTTGAGCTCAGGTCTGCCTGACTCCAGTGCCTGGGTGCTTCCTGGAGGCTTCTGCCCTGACGGAGGTTGACTTGTGCAGGCTCATCCAGCTATAGACAGAGAATGCTAGGACTCAAACCCACAATTTCTGGCTCCATGCTCTGTCAACCACAGCTCATGGTCTCTCACAAGCTAAGTTGGGATTGTTTTTATAGTATACAGAGTTGTTTCCCCATCTGTCATTTTGGATATATTATCTCTGCTGTGCCAAAAACTACACTCTTCTTTTTTTATTTTTTTATTATTTATTTATTTTTTATTATACTTTAAGTTCTGGGGTACATGTGCAGAATGTGCAGGTTTGTTACATACGTATACACGTGCCATGGTGGTTTGCTGCACCCATCAACCTGTCATCTACATTAGGTATTTGTCCTAATGCTATCCCTCCCCTCCCTTCGTCTTGAGGCTCACCTGACCTGGAACACGTCTCAAAATTTTAAGGTGCCACTCTCTGAATCCAGACTTATAGTCCAAATGTAGCCCTCCGTGATGAAAGACGGTTTTTGCAGGGAGGTAGCATGATACAGAGGACCTCAGAGAGGAAGACTGGGCTGCCAGTGTGAGCTCTGCCACAGGGAACCATGTCTGAACTCCACAGCCTCAACCTGGAGTGACATGGGACTAGGAAGGCTGACTGGGCAGGGTCATCTGGACATTAGGGAGACAGGGATTACAGAGAGCCTCCCCCAGCACCTGATACACAAAGCACATGCTCTGTCAGTACTGCTTTCGTCCTTAACTCTTTCTTTTTAAAATATTTACAGAATTTTAGTGTTATAGTAGGTACCACGAATAAGAACAGCTGACATGTACCGTGCACCCACATGCATTCAAGGCATTGTTCTAAACACCTGACATGAATTATCTTATTTACAACAATCTTGGGAGGTAGGTGATGCTGTTGACCCCATTTTGATTTTTTTTTTTTTTTTCTGAGACCAGAGTGTCGCTCTGTCGCCCAGGCTGGAGTGCAGTGGCGTGATGTCAGCTCACTGCAAACTCCACCTCGTGAGTTCAAACGATTCTCATGCCTCAGCCTCCTGAGTAGCTGGGATTACAGGCATGCCACCATACCCGGCTAATTTTTGTATTTTTAGTAGAGACAGGTTTCACTATGTTGGCCAGGATGGTCTGGAAGTCCTGACCTCAAGTGATCCACCCGCCTTGGCCTCCCAAAGTGCTGGCATTACAGGCATGAGTCACCACGCCCAGCTGATTGACTCCATTTTGAAGGGGAGAAACTGAGGCACAGTGGGTAAAGTCCCTTGCCCATGGTCCTCTGGCTAGCACAGTGGAGCTGAGATATGAGGACTGGCCTTCCTGGCTCCAGGACCTGGCTCTTTTGTATTCTTCTACGCCTGCTCAGTTCCTCTTCCCCTTTAAGTTACTTCAGTAGGACACAGTCCACTTATCCGAAACTGTCTTAGTTTCCCTCTCAGTTTGGGTATGAAGGAAAGGGTGGGTGCCTGGGTACCTGCAGGCTTCAAGCCATTGAGGATCTCTGTGTAAAACCTCCGATCATAGCCGTCGCAGTAATGCCAGTTCTTCTCATCATAGTGCAGCCCATCTGCGAAGGTATATGTGCCCTGGAAGACAAGGAGCACACATGTGCATCTGAGGAAGCTGAAGGCTTTTGGCCAAGAGGTTCAGATATCAAGGGAAGTGGGGGCCTTTCTGATGGCTGCAGTAAAGAAGTGGTAACTATCACAATTACTATGGTTGTGACGACAAGAGGGAATGGGTATAAGTGCCGAGCCCTGTCCCTGCCGCTCAAAGTGGGTGAACTCACTTTGGCAGATGAACTTGGGCAGATGACCCACTCTCTCTGGCCCTTCATTTCCTCATTTGTAAAATTAAGTTAATGATAGTGTACATAAAATAGGGTTGATTGAAAATTCAATGAGATAGCACACGTGAAGCATTTAGCACAGTGCCTGGCTGTGATGGTTGATTCTGTGAGGCAACTTGACTGGGTTAAGTGAAAGGGATGCCCAGATAGCTCATAAAACATTTGTGGGTGTGTTCATGAGGGCGTTTCTAGAAGGGATTCACATTTTAATCAGTGGACTGAGCAAAGAAGTTCCACCCTCACCAAAGTGGGTGGGCACCATACAATCCGTTGAGGGCCTGGATAGAACAAAAAGGCAGAGGAAGTGCCAATTCCCTGTCTCTGCTTGTGCTGGGACATCCATCTTCCTTGCCCTTGGACATCAGCATTCCTGGTTCTCAGGCCTTTGAACTCTGACTGGGACTTACACCATTGATCCCCCTGGTTGAGGCCCTTGGGTTTGGACTGGAACTACACTAACAGCTTTCCTGGGCCTCCAGGTTGCAGAGGGAAGATTGGGAGGCTTCTTAGCCTCCATAATCTTGTGAGCCGATCCCTAATATAAATCTCTTTCCATACATCTCTGTATATCCTATTGGTTTTGTGTCTCTGAAGAACCCTGACTGACACACTGACACAAAGTAAGCCCTCAATAAATGTTATTATTCTTTTATTATTATTATAGCTGGAAAGGTCAGAGCCATCAGCCACGGCCCTTTGTCCAAACGCATACATTCTGCCTTTGCTGCCTTACTGCTAAAGGAAGCCTCAGGATGTAGAAATTGCATTGGCCTGGGCATCAGGAAACACGGGTGGAAATTCCAATTATACTATTAATTCACTGTGTGACCTCGGGAAAGTCACATCCCCTTCCTGGGGCTTAGACTCTCCAAGCTATAAAACAAGGAGCATTTCTTAACCTTTTTTAGGTCATGAGTCAGGCCCCAAGATGCTCTTAGTGAAACTGATGAAAGCTATAGATGCTTTTCCTGGAGAAAAACTTAGTCCCCTTTACACAGAAATTTCTGTATGTAAATCAAGAGGTTTCAGTGACTCCCTGAATTCTATTCATGACTCACAAATACCAGGGGGTAAGAATCCTTGGATTAGGTAAGTTATAATGATAGTAGCAGTGATGGTGGTAATAAGAGCTAACACTTATTGAGTGCCTCTTGTGTGCTGGGAATTTAGCAAAGTGTTCACATATATATATTGAGGTGCCTTGTACTATTGTGGTAGGCTGAATAATGGTCCCCCAAAGATGTCCCTGTCTGCTGCAACCTGTGAGTATGCTACTTTACATGGCAAGAGGGATTTTGCAGATGCAATTAAATGAAGGATCCTGAAGTGGGAAGATTATTTGGATTATCTGGATGTGCCAAATATGATTGCAAGGTTCCTATGAGAAGGAAATAGTAAGGTCAGGGTGAGAGAAGATGAGATGACGATGAAAGCAGAGGGATGAAGGGTGGCGTGATGATGAAAGCAGAGGTCGGAGTGATGCGTGGCCATGAGCCAAGGAATGCAGGCAGCCTCTAGAAGCTGGAAAAGGCAAGGAAACAGGTTTTCCCATAGAGCCTCTGGACGGAATGCAGGCTTGCTGACCTATTTCAGACTTTTGAGCTCTAGAACTGTAAGATAATACATTTGTGCTGATTTCAGACTAAATCTGTGGTAACCTGTTATAGTACCAACACATAACTAATGCAACTAACTGCCCCGAGTTGATAGGTGAAGAACTCTCAGGGAGGTGAAGTCGTGGGCCTAAGATCAGGCAGTAAGTGGTGTAACAGATGCAAACTCATCATGGCCTCTCCACAGATCCTTCCAGATCTAGAGGGAGAGGATTCTAGAGCCCTGGGAGATCCAGAAGCAGGGAGAAATTAGCCGGGCATGGTGGCACATACCTGTAATCCCAGCTACTCAGGAGGCCTAGGCAAGAGAATAGCTTGAATCCAGGAGGCAGAGGTTGTGGTGAGCTGAGATCACACCACTATGCTCCAGCCTGGGCGACAGAGACTCGTTTTCAAAAAAAAAAAAAAAAGGTCAGGTGTGGTGGCTCGCACCTGTGCACCTGTAATCCCAGCACTTTGGGAGGCCAAGGCGGGTGGATCACAAGGTCAAGAGATTGAGACCATCCTGGCAAACATGGTGAAACCCAATCTCTACTAAAAATACAAAAATTAGCTGGGCATGGTGGCGCATGCCCGTAGTCCCAGCTACTCGGGAGGCTGAGGCAGGAGACTCGCTTGAACCCAGGAGGTGGAGGTTGCAGTGAGCCGAGATTGTGCCACTGCACTCCAGCCTGGTTGACAGAGTGAGACTAAAAAAAAAAAAAAAAAAAAGTTGGGGGAGTGGGGGAGAAGCAAAGAGAAGAGTGAATGGAACGAGGTGGGCACCAGACAGGGACGATGGGGCGCCAGAGGGTGAGGCTCTTCTTGCCCGAGGATCTCTCCTCCACAGCACCCGCCCCCCCAGCTGATCACCTTTATGGCCAATCCGTTTTCCCAAATGGCGTCGTATTGGCTTCCACTGGGGAAGTACAGGGTTCCTTCGCCGTGAAACATGCCATCCTTCATTTCCCCAACATATATTGTTTCGGTAGGGAGGATGTACTTGGCTTTGCCCTCCATCCTGTAAAGACACAGGGAAATCACTGAGCCCTGTGTGACAGCTGGAGGATCAGAGCTGGCAGGCAACAGAGTGAGCAGGAACCCCGTTCTCAGCATTCTCATCCTTCTCATCCCAGCAGTACTCTGCTGAAAACAAAATTTTTGTTTTGTTTCCCTCAAAAGCTCAAAAACGAAAAGAGGGGAATAGAGTTTGCTCTGTTCATTCTCCCCTTCACCTAGAGGCTCACTCTTACCTTGGAGTTCACACTGCTCCCTGAAATAAACCCCCTTAGTAGGCCCAGAGAGTGTAGAGATGTGCCCAAAACCACACACAGTAAAAACTGTGGACACTAGAGCCCAGGTTTTCTGGCAGCTGGTTCTGTGATTTCTCTGTTCCCCATGACCAATCCATCCCTGCCTATTATGCCACAAGTGGAATATTAGGGAAAATATGAAATTTAGAGACAGGAGTAAGGGTTTGAAGCTTACCACCATTATATATATATATATAAAATCGTGGATATTGATGTTGTTTGGCTGTGTCCCCACCCAAATCTCATCTGGAATTGTAGCTCCCATAATCCCCACATGTCATGGGAGGGACTCAGTGGGAGGTAACTGAATCATGGGGGTGGGTTTTCCCCATGCTGTTCTCATGATAGTGAATAGTCTCATGAGATCTGATGGTTTTATAAAGGGCAATTCCCCTGAACATGCTCTCTTGCCTGCTGCATGTAAGATGTGCCTTTGCTCCCCCTTTGCCTCCACCATGATCGTGAGGCCTTCCCAGCCATGTGGAACTGTGAGTCCATTAAGCCTCTTTCCTTTGTAGATTACCCAGTCTTTGGTTATGTCCTTACAGCAGCATGAGAACAGACTAATACAGATACTTTCCCAAACCTCTTTGCTTGTGCCTCCCTCCCTTCCTTCCCTTCCTTCTTTCCTTCCAAACAGGTATTTACAGAGCACCTACATTTTGTCAGGGACTATGCTGATGGTCCAACTTGCTGAATACAACACAGATTCAACAGTGATCAAGGCAGATGCAGTCCCTGTCCTCGGGGGCTCACAGTCTAGTGGGCGACAAAATTGAGTAATTATACAATGTGTGATAAGTGCTATGCAGGAGGAAGACAGGCTCATACAGGAGAACAAGGCAGGGACACCAGCTTGACCAGTTGACTAGCTTCTTTGTTTTGTTTTTTGTTTTTTTCCCAAGACCAGATCTTGTTCTGTCTCCCAGGCTGGAGTACAGCGGTGTGATCATGGCTCAATGCAGCCTCAATCTCCTGAACTCAAGTGATCCTCCCACCTCAGCCTCCCAAGTAGTTGGAACCACAGGTGTGCCCCACCACGCCTGGCTTATTTAATTTTTTATTGTATTTTTGTAGAGATGGGGTTTCCCTATGTTGCCCAGGGTGATCTAGAACTCCTGGGCTCAAATGATCCTCCTGCCTCAGCCTCCCAAAATGTTGGGATTATAGGTGTAAGCCACTGCACCGGGCTGACCAGTTTCTTTATGGGTGAAATGGCTGCAATTAATACAGGTAACATATAACGATTTTCCTAGTAAAGGGCCTGACATATAGTGAGTGCTTAATAAATATGCTTTCATTCATTCCTTCTCCATTCCTCCTAACAAGCTGAAGGCTCCTCTCCTAACTCTGACCTTTTTAAGGCTTTTGCTAGTACCTCTGTCGGGATGCGTAACACTTTCTATCTTGTTTTGTAATTAGATATCTTATCTCCGGTATTTAAGAAAAGCTTCTTTAAAGGAAGACTTTGGTATCCTCAGCTCCTAGAACCACTAAGCAGGTGCTTCATAAACGTCTCCTGAGTAAAGAATGAAGGAAACAGAAAGAGTAGTCAGTGAACAGAGTGGATGACAAAGTTGTTGAGATAACTGAGTGAGACGATGGTTGTGAAACTATAGCAGAATGCCCGGCATAGAACAAGAAATTGAAAACTATTTCACTTTTATTCTAGTGCAAGACATGGGGGGAAGGGAGAATTCCTCTTCTCCTTCCCTCCTGTACTCTTTGCTTGAGCTCACATCTATCATTTCTAAGCACCATCTCCATATTCAAGTTCTACACCCTTCTCTGAGGTTAGACCCCACCCCTTTTCTTACCTCGAACTGGACATCACTGTTCAGACCTCTCACAGACATCCCCAACTCGCCTAAAACAGAACTCATCTCCTCCTCCCCTAAGCAGCACCTCCTTAGAGTTCTCTATTTCCATGAATGGTATCAGAATCCTCTGGTTCAAGGCCAGGAGCTGGGCCCAGGGCTGGGGCTGTAAGCCATCTCTGGACGGGACTGGAGCCAATCAGCTGCCAACTCCTGGCAGTAAAATCCCCAAACCTCTCCTACATTTTTCTCTTTCCTGCAGCTTCACTGCTTCTGCCTTGGCCCAGGGTTCTGCTGCCTCCTACTGGGACAACTGCAGTGAGCTCTGAGCTGATCTCCCCATCTTCACTTTTCCTGCTTCCCTCCTCTCTGTCCCTCCTT
The DNA here is from genome assembly GCF_029281585.2 of Gorilla gorilla gorilla. Classification (NCBI taxonomy): domain Eukaryota; kingdom Metazoa; phylum Chordata; class Mammalia; order Primates; family Hominidae; genus Gorilla; species Gorilla gorilla. The sequence goes on from NC_073244.2 coordinate 70,814,187, forward strand.
CTCTCCTTCTCCTCCCTTCTTCTTTTTCTCCTTCACTCTGTCTCTCTTTCCCTTCCTTTCTCCCTCCTTCTCTTCCATTTTAAAAAATTCATTCAAGGCGAAAAGCCTGCCTTCTAAATTCAAAGTAAGTTAAAAAGAGGAAAAAAACCTCTTTATAGTGAAGGCTTCAATCCATAATAAGGATATGATTTCCAGATCTCAAATACCTATCAATTAGCTGGGCATTGTGGCGCATATCTGTGGTCCCAGCTACTGGGGAGGCTGAGGTGGGAGGATCGCTTGAGTCTGGTGGGGTGGACATTGCTGTGAGCCAAGACTGCACCACTGCACTCCAGCCAGAGCCCTCCAGAGTGAGACCCTGTCTCAAACAAACCCCTCAAAACCTATGATTCATTCATTCATTCATTCAGCCAACATTTACTGAGTCTCTACCAAACATATGCATTATGAGGAGAGTTACAGAGATGAAATAAGTTTTATTTCCTGATGCTTGGCCCTACCAGGATCTATCAGTGGTTCCTCCAACACCAGAATTGTGCACGGTATTGAAATTTCTTTGCCAGAGCACAGACCGCCTGTCCAGCTTCCCTTTGCATAACTCCTCTGGGCACAACCCACTCTCCTGCCAAACTGAACTGCCAGCTCTACTCCATACGTGCCCTCTGGGCTATTGCTCATGCTGTTCCCTCTGCCTAGAAACTTCTAGAAAAAGAATTCTTCACCTTGCATCTCCAACCACCTAAATCCTACCCAACCTTCAAGGCCCATTTCAAATACTATCCCTTCCACGAAGCCTTTAAGGACGGCTCCGACTGTATGTGGCCTCTGAAGGGCCCCAGCAGCAGGGCTCTATTGTAGGAAGCACGTGGGCTTTACAGTCTGATCGACCTGGGTTTTAATACCTGCTCTGCCAAATGCTAACTGGGTGACTTTGGGCAAGTTTACTCCGAGCCTTACTTTTCCCATCTGTAAAACAGGATAACGATATCTATCTCAAAGAGTCCCTGTGAAGAGAAGATGCAGGCAAAGCCACCCAGAGCACAGTAGTTACTACATAAATGGTATGGGCGTCCCTTCCTCCCCTGTGTCTGTAGGTCTCTTCTGGCACTTACCTTGTGGTGCTTTGGAGTGGAGTTATCTAGAACTCCATTGTGCGACTACTCCAAAGAAACCATAATATTGAGGTCAGACAGATACTACATTAACCTTTTTTTTTTTAATATTCACACGTGGTACAGGGAAATCATGTCTCTTTTAAGGTTTTTTTAAAAGTAGATTTATTGAAGTGTAATTGACATACAATAGGCCACGTGTTTAAAGTGTACAATTTGACACGTTTTGACATCACCTGGGAAAACATTATCACAATCAAGACAAAATATCTACTCCCCACAAAAGTTTCTGCATGCATTTCTGTAATACTTCCTCCTTGCCCCTGCCCACAATCCTCATCTCTAGGTGACTACTGATCTACTTTCTGTCACCATAGATTTGCATTTTCTAGAATTTTACATAAATGGAATCATACAGTATCTACTCTTTTTTTGTCTGGCCTCTTTCACTTAACATAATTTTTTCAGATTCATTCATGTTGTTCTGCGTACCAATAGTTCACTCCTTTTTATTGCTGAGTAGTATTCCAATGAATGGATATACCACAATTAGTTTCTTCATTCCCCTGTTGATGACATTTGGGTTTGTTTCTAGTTTTGGTTATTATAAATAAGGCTGCTATGAGTACTTGTATACATGTCTTTGTGTAGATATACACTTTCATTTCTGGGGTAAATACCTATAAGTGGAATGGCTGTTTAACTTTTCAAGAAACTGCCAAACTTTTCCAAAGCAGTCGTACCATTTGATGTTCCTATCAGCCATGGAGAGTCTACATAAACTTTTTAAACCAAACGTTAAATATCAACTTCCTACTGTATAGAGAGGTTACTCTATTCATTTAAACTCCAAGAGGAAAATATCCCCTCTCTAAATTAAAAAAAATCGATTGAGTATCTACCATTTGTAAATAACACCCATATATGATCATTACATATTCCTTGAAACACTGCTGCTGAATGTGCATTGCTTTCCCATTTTACAGATGAGGAAACTGAGATATGGATGGTTGATTAAGTGTACAACAAGCAAATGGCAGACTTGAGCCCAGACCTGTCTCATGCTCTCATTACATGCTGAAATTTGAGATGCCCCAAATAGAATTCTAGTTAACTGTTGTTAAAAACACACAATCAATACAGAATAACACATGTCCAACTTATGATAAGAAGTATAACAAGTGAAAAACTGCTGACTTCTTGCTAGTTATGGGAAATTGGGAAGCCCTGTTCAGGTCTGGGAATCCCTATTGTGGTTACAGAGGTACCAGACAACCTCAAGCAAAGCCCAAATTCCTAGGGCCAAAGCATGGAAATGGCTGATTTGGCACAAAAACCCAATGAAAATACACAGAAGGCCAAAGGCAAATGGTTGAAAGCCTTCCCTCTTTTACCTTGTCTGTGTGTTTCTCTCTCACCCATATACAGCCCGTCAAAAATTAATGTAGTTTCTCAACTTTTTGTGCCTGAAATGCCCAATACCCCATCTCTATCTGCCAAAATTCTACCACCTTCACTGTAGCAGGGCCTTGTGAAAAGTAAGAATGTGGTTTGGACAGAGGATTGGGTTCAAATCCTGACTCTGTTACTTCCTAGCTGTGTATCCATAATGGTGGGCCAGTCATTTTGCTTCTCTTAACTTCTGTTCCTTTATTTGCAAGGTCAGCCTGAACTATCTCACTGAGTAGTGAGAGGGAGTACACACCAAGCACCTCTGCCACTTACCTGCTGAGTAGGATAAGTGTCTCAAGCCCTGTAAGGGTCACCTTTGTTACCTGGAAAGATAATAACATCTTCCTTGCAAAATTGATGTAATGATTAGAGAGATAGCATCCCATAGCATTCCTACCACCCTCTCTAGGAATCTATCTCCTATCCCTGTCCAGACCACAGATCCCTCTTTCCTATTAACTCAAAATGCCCTGGAATTCCACCAACTTGTGAATACAGAGCCCCAAGGTGGGAGTGCTTCACAGTCCCGACAACTAGCACTGGTTCAGCAAACCACTTCATATCGTCCAGCCTTGGTTTCCTCAGCTATAAAAACAGAGATTCCACTTTCTTCATCCAGGGTGGTTGGCAAAAAAGAGTGGCCACCTCTGTGTTTCCTCTGCTTCTCTCTACTACAGCTCTTATCACACTGAATCGCAGTTATCTGTTATGTCTACTAGTCGCATCATGTTTGAATGAACTTTCTGAAGACAGGGATTGTGCCCAGAGTCAATTCCAGGGCCTGGTACTTGGTAGCCACTCAACATTGTTGAATTGCTGGGCACGGTGGCTCATGCAAGAGGATCACTTGAGCCCAGGAGTATGAGACCAGCTTGGACAACATAGCAAGACGCCGTCTCTACAAAAGGCGTTGAAAAATTTGCTGGGGGTAGTGGTGCACACCGGTAGTCTCAGCTACTTGGGAGGCTGAGGCGGCAAGATTGTTTGAGCGTAGGGGGTCGAGGCTGCAGTAAGCAGTGAACAGGCCACTGCACTCCAGCCAGGGCAACAGAGTGAGATCTTGTCTGAAAATAAAACAAAGACGAGAGAGAGAGAAAGAAAGAGAGGAAGGTAGGAAGGAAGGAAGGAAGAAAGGAAGGAAGGAGGAAAAGAAAAGAAAAAAAAACTGTTGAATTGTTTTTTAATACTAGTCCACTACAGTGATTTGTGTATATAATCCTCTATAATAATCCCTAGATCGTGAACTCCTCCTGGAAGGAAGCGACCGTGTAGATTCAGATTAGCCAGTCTCTCTTCCCTAATCTTCGTGTTTGTTTTTATAGCATTTACCATTATCTGTAATTATTTTATCACTTATTTGTTTATTGGCAATACATCTCCAACTGGATTATAAACTCCCTAAGAGCAAGGATCTTGACATTTTAAATATTCCTATGTTTAAAACTGGCAGATAGCACACACACACAGTCAATGCACACACACATATAAGTATATATGGAATGAATGCATCTCAGCTTTGCTGCTTGTTAGATACGGTCCTTGAAAAAATCACTCGGGCAAGTTTGTGAAAGTGCCTGGCACAAGGTGTTTCGCAGAAGCAAAAAGCCGTCTTTTTCCAGTCACAGCTATTCAAGGTATAGTAAGTGAATCAAATGAGCCCCTTACCTCCCATCTACATATTCCCCGATATATTTGCTCCCTGTGTACTCCATGGCGCCTGTTTTTAGCTTCCAGCTGTTGGGATCCGGAGTCTCAGTGGATACGGCATCACTATGACAACCTGGAGGGGTGGGCGGAGCCGAATCGAAGCCCCACCCCGCTGGAGGCCGAAGAGTTCTCGGTATTGCGCACGCTCCCTCGCTCGTGGTTGGGCAGGGCAATACGCCTGCGTGTTGCCATATGCGCATGCGCAGGCGCCGTGTGGCACTCGGCGGTCGAAAGGGGAGTTCGAGGAGACGGGTGCGACGCGGCTGAGGGCTTCTCGTCGGGGTCGGGGCTGCAGCCGTCATGCCGGAGATAGTGGAGCTGCCCACTCTAGAGGAGCTGAAAGTAGATGAGGTGAGGCTATCCGGAGGACAGGCAAGGGAGACATGGGGCTGCGGCTTCTCGGGCCCGGGCCTAGCCCCGCTTGGGCTCCGCGGATCCTGGGACCCGGGCCCCCCTCCCCAGTCCTCCAACGCATATACAGGTCGACCCCCGGAGGTCCCCTCCGCAGCTTTGGGAGTCGCCTCCCCTCTCTACCCCACCCTGTCGCATCCTGCAGTGGCTCTAGAATCCTCCCCCTTTCGCCCTCCACAGCGACCTGTTTCTCCTTCGGTGAATAATAGTGATACATTTTATTAAGCACCAACCGGTCATTTTCCTTAGCTTATGTCGCTTAATCCTCAAACTTGCATGCGAGGTGAGTATACAATCCTAGGGGCTCACAGTCGAGGGGGACGGTCACCTACCTTAAAGTGGTATCACCGGTGCAGAGTGCATAGAGTGGGGTGAGGAAGCCGCGGGAAAATGAGACAATATTGGAGCGTGCATCTACTCACAGCCTTGGGAAGGTGTTTGGTAACAGGACCCATTTAAAGCATTCGTTTATTCAAGAGATATCATTTGAGTAATTAACGTGTACACGTAACGCTGGAAGAGATGTACTTCGTGCTTTCATGGACTTTACAATCCAGTAGGGAGACAGACACATAAAGAGGCAGTCACACTACAATGTAGTTAGTGCTGTGAGAAGTGAAGTAGAAACTTACCCTACTAATTATAGCTAACATGATCAAGTCCTTTCTAGATACCAGGCAGGATGCTAATTACTTTCCATGCATTAATTCATTGAATCCTCCCAGCAACACTATAAGGTAGGATATATATATATATATATATACACACACATATATATATACACACACAATTGGTCATATATATATATATATACACACACACACACACACACAATTTGTCGTAACGTTATAAATAAGGAATTAGTCCCCGAGAGTAGAAATGATTTGCCCAAGGTCACGGAGCTCGTAAGTAATAGAGCTGGAAGTGAACCCAGGTCTGATTTTAAAACCAGTGCTTTTCCACTATATTATGGGTGAAAACTCACAAGAATGAGACGGCCTAGCAGAACTTGTGTGTTTAGGGAGCCAAGTACAGTTTGATGTGACCCTAGTGGTGGTGGTGGGAAGCAGCAGGTGCTGAGCCTGGAGAGGCAACTCGGGCTGAGATAGGACTTGGAAGCAGCTTCTACAAGGCCAGACCAAACAGTTTGGACTTGATCCAGTAAGGGAGGTGGTGGGAAGAGGTGGAAGGTTTTAAGGCAGAGGAGTGTCATGGCCGGGCTGGATAGTAGAACAGGCTGTATTAAAGGAGAGGAAGGCCAAGACTAGAAATGATGTACCAGCAATGATATACCAGGCACTATGTTAAGTGTTTTGTTTGTTTGTTTTGTTGTTTTTGAGAGTCTTGCTCTGTCGTCCAGGCTGGAGTGCAGTGGCGCGATATTGGCCCACTGCAACCTCCACCTCCCGGGTTCAAGCGATTCTGCTGCCTCAGCCTCCCGAGTAGCTGCGACTACAGGCGCTCATCACCACACCCGGCTAATATTTTGTATTTTTAGTAGAGACGGGGTTTCACCGTGTTAGCCAGGATGGTTTCGATCTCCTGACCTCGTGATCCGCCCGCCTCGGCCTCCCAAAGTGCTGGGATTACAGGCGTGAGCCACCACGCCTGGCCATATGTTAAGTCTTCTACCTGCAATGCTTCATTTAATCTTAGATGCCTGTGAGAGTGGCAACTGTTATTTTCCTCAGAGGAAGAAATTATTAGCTATGTTCAGGGACTTTATTATATTAAAGTGACATTTACTCTGAGGTGGCAGAGGGGAGCTGCCATGTGGCCCCCACTCTTTTGTTCCCCCCGGTGAACCACCCCCCTGCCCCCACCCCATGTAGCTGGGTTAATCTTGAGTTGCTGTATTTCTTGTTGCAATTTTTATTAGGTTCAGCAAACATCTGAAGTTCTACTTCATACAACTGATGTATCTGAAATACATTTGCCTTTACTCTTCACACAATTGAATGAACATACGAATAATTACATAAATAACTAAAATACAAGACAAGGTGTGATTAAATACTATGAAAGGGGGAAGATGTGGTTTAGGAAAAGATTTGAAGTTGTATCTAAATTCTAGGCCTACCTGCTGGTCACCTTAATTACTTGATTTTAGCATTTGCAGACACGGTTATTTGTAAGATGAGGTGACCCCAGCTATAAAATTCTCTGAAACTATAAAGGGAATAGAGAAAGCACTTTTTGGGCATAATGTAAGACATGACTAAATGGCATATGAAGAATGGCATTTATGGGCGGAGATGAAGAGAAGACCCCTCTAAGTGAGGGTAGGGTCCGAGCAAAAGTAAGGAGATGGGAAAATGCAGAGAGTCAAAAAGGAGTTCAGTGTTTTGAGAGAACAGTAAATAGTCAGTCCCTTTTTGAAATGTTGCGGGTGAGAAGGGTGGAAAGATAGTTTGGGTCCAGAAGCCTTTCGGTACCCGTTAAGAAGTTGAGGCTTTATTCTGCTGTTAAGGCTGAATGAGAGTTTGGTTGCTAATATAACAGCAGAGTAAAATAAGAATTGTCATTTAGGGAGATCATGGTAGCAGCTGTGTGAAGAATGGATTGAAGAAAGAAAAAGAAAAGCAGGGAGACTGGTCTCAGTGGCTCTTAAAATTATTGAGAAAGATGTTAATGATCCCAGTGTAATTGGTGCTTACAGAGACTGTGCTTACAGAGAGCAAAGAACAAGTATATCTAGAGTTGATCAGACTTAGCAATGGATTAGATATTGGAGGTAGGGAAGGTTGAAGAATCAAAGTCAGATTTGCAGCGTGGCAATAGTACTGGTGAAGCCAGAAAAAGGAGCCCGTTTGGAGAGCGAGTTAAATACATTTTGGACCTCATTGGCTTAGGAGTTATGACACATCCCCATTGAAAAAGCAGTCAGAAGCTTTGGACTGGAAAGTCCTTGGACACATTTGATAATTTTGAGTAAAAACAAAAATAGCTAATATTTATGGTGTGCTTTCGATGTGATAGGCACTGTTCTTATTATTTTTATATATATTAACTCATTTAATCTTCATAACAGTTCTATTAAGTACTATTCTCTGTTTTACATAAATTTAGGAAAACTCAAGGCATGGTATAAATAAAGTACTATAAAAAGAGGTACAGACGTAGTTTAAGGAGACAAGGACAGGACTAGAAGGTTGATTGGCTCTAGATGGTGACTTTGTCTCAGTTTCCACACCTGCAGACTGTGTAGCCCTGCTGTGCAGTGAGGCTGTTGTGAGAATAAATGAGAAGGATGTTGAAATTCTGTGTTGTTTGAGACAAAGAGATCTGAATGAATTTGAGACGATATTCATGGTAAACAGCTGTGAAAGGATGTTGTTTCTGTTGGAATTCATCAGTCTCAGTGAAGAGGCAGGTGAGGGGATATGGTGACATCTCAGGCTCATCCACCTCAGTGATGGTGATATAATGGGAAGAAGCCTGGTTGGAGGTCACAATCACTGTGTTCTAGTTCTGGGGTTGCCACTGACTCACTGTGTTGTCTCTAGCACATCCCTCTTTTTCATTAATTATGAAACAGACTCAATGTCTTCCTTTATTTTCCTGTGACAGGGATGGTGTTTTATATGCTCAGCAACATGTGTATACCTTCATTTTGATAAGATTTCCACATTTGTAGGGAAATAAATAATGTGTCAGGCTTTTTGGGCCGTATAGTTTTGGGCCTTTGAATAATTGAATCAGCCAGTTAAAGCTCTTTTAAGGCATATGACAAGTAAATATAACTAACTTAATTATTAAAATATATTAAGCTTTTAGAAAAGTTTGAGTGTTAGTTTTTATTCTCCTAGCTGTTTATAGGTAATAAAACAAGCAAATGTGTGCCAGTTTACCTAAATAAATTCTTTTATTTTCAAAAACTTTAATACAAAAACTTTACAGATTTTAAACATAAATTTATTAGAGTCATCATGGCAGATTTCACTTATGTCATAACTTTATCTTTGATAATTATAACAGTTGCACTATTAATAGACATAGTCATAACTTTATTCTCCTTTCTGTAGTGTATAGATTAATTACTCTTGTCATCTTTCCTTGCCTTTTATTAATAACCTAGCTGCATAAAGTGCATAAAAAATAAAATTACATCTGGGCGTGGTGGCCCACGCCTATAATCCCAGCACTTTGGGAGGCTGAGGTGGGAGGATCATCTGAGGTCGGGAGTTTGAGACCAGCCTGACCAACATGGAGGAACCCCGTCTCTACCAAAAATACAAAATTTGCCGGGTGTGGTGGTGCATGCCTGTAATCCCAGCTACTCAGGAAGGCTGAGGCAGGAGAATCACTTGAACCCGGGAGGTGGAGGTTGCGGTGAGCCGAGATTGCGCCACTGCCCTCCAGCCTGGACAAGAGCGAAACTTGGTCTCAAAAAAATAATAAAAAAAAATTACAGACTGTTCTCACACAACAATTTTTAATTTTACAAATCAAATTCAGTAGTGTATTAAAGCATAATACACTGTGACAGACTAGATTTTATTCTAGAAATACATTGGATCAGTTTTACAAAATCTGTTAATGCTCTATGTTACATTTATAAATTAATGAAAACAAAGCCTAAAAATTTTAGTCTTTTCTGGTATAGAAAACAACAGTAAAGCAAAACTAATTAGAATTAGAAAGAAGCTTTCTTAACAAGGAATATCCAAACAACTATATTCCAGATACCAACAGCAAATATTATACCAAACTTGCTTTTAATTTTAGAAAAAGGGAAGGTTGTCTGCTGTCATTGCTCTTCATCTGTATTGTCCTGAAGGGGTTGGTTAAAGCAATAAAATAGGAAATGGGAATAAGAAGAAAAAAATAAAGTAGCAGAAGGGAAAGAGACAGTTTTTATTTGTAAATGGCAGTTTTTCTGTTAATCTTCTTGAGTTTTGTGTCAGAACTAACAAGAGTTCAGTAAGATGGCTGGAGAGAAAATACAGTATACAAGCAAGCAGTAAACAGTTTGAAAGTCTAATAGAAAAACTATCCTATTTAGATAGTATCAAAAGTGCGAAAATACTGAGGAATAAACAAGAAATGTTCAAGGTCCCTATAATGAAGGAAACTAGTTTTAACCAAAGGACAAGAATGACTTGACTATGAATAAATGGAGAGAAATACTGTGTTGTGGATGAGAAGGTGTGATTGATGTATTCATATCTGTTTTCTAATTATTGTATCCCCATTTTCTAGCAAAGAGTGGGTGCTCAACAGCTACTTGTGCTAGACACTATTTTGGGTGCTTGGTGTGTACCGTATTCAACATTATATTTAATTACCATAGCTTAATATAGGGAGAATTGATATCTTTACAGTAGTGGATCTCTGTTGAAAACAAAATCCCTTCCCTCTGGGAGCTTATGTTCTAGTCACACACAGACCACTCAGGGGCTCTTAAAATTATTGAGAAAGATGTTAATGACCCCAGTGTAATTGGTGCTTAATACAGAAACTGTGCTTACAGAGAGGAAAGAACAAGTATGTCTAGAATTGATCAGACTTAGCACATGAATGCTAAGACCAGACCACATGAGTGACCACTGATGACAGCTTATATAAGATGATTAGAGAGAGGCTCTCTGAGGATGTGAAGTTTGAGCAGGCACCCAGTATTATAAAAAGTGCCCATTGTTCCCTAATTTAACATATAACTAAATTTAATACAATTTGAATGCAAATTATTGGGGGAAGGTGTTCATCTGAAAGAATAGCCAAAAAAGTTTTGAAAAGGAAGAATGAGGAGGATGGTTCTCCCAGATAACAAAATGTTATCTTCAGTGACAGTAATTAAAACATTGTGGTATTGGTATAAGAAAAGGTAGTACAGAAAAGGGACCACAGGTCTCTTGCTTAAGCAGCTGTTTGTAGGCCCTGGACAGTTTGCAGTTCTCTCTGAGCTGGCTATATCTACACTGTGTATCTTCTCAAGAAAATATCACTAAAATACTATTGAGCGAAACTGGTGGGCATAGTTAAAGGGATGGCAACCTTGGATATGCTCTGATTTTTAAAAAATTTGTAGATTTTAGTACTTTATTATTAGTTATTACTAGATGGACTATTACTAGATGGACTAGATGCTCTTTGTGATCTCTTCCAGCCTCATCTTCTGTGACTCCGTAGTCCTCTGGGAGTTTTATTTATCCTTCAATTTAATTTAATTTAATTTAATTTTTTTTTTTTTTTTGAGACAGAGTCTTGCTCTGTCACCCCGGCTGGAGTGCAGTAGCGTGATCTTGGCTCACTGCAACCTCTGCCTCCTGGGTTCAAGCAATTCTCATGCCTCAACCTCCCTAGTAGCTGGGATTACAGGTGTGCACCACCACGCCCATATACATCTCTAGTATCTTTACTAGAGACAAGCTTTCACCATGTTGGCCAGGCTGTTCTTGAGCTCCTGGCCTCAAGTGATCTGCCTGCTTTGGCCTCCCAAAGTGCTGGGATTACCTGTATGAGCCACTGTGCCCAGCCTTATATATCTATTAATTTTATTCCAGCAGCAGAAACTCAGCAAGGCTCTCCAGAGTTGGTTCCTCTCCCTGCATCCCAGAAGACTTCATCCTTCTCTACACCCCTTTTCTCTCTACCATAAATAAAGATTCTATTAGGGGTGCCATTTCTTCTGCTCTAAAATGGGAATATTAATCTCTTCATGAGACTATTGTAAAAGTGAAGAAAATAATATATGTGAAAGAGCTTCGTGTTCTCTAAATCACCATAGATTTTAAAGAATCGCTGGGCGAGGTGGCTTATGCCTGTAATCCCAGCTACTTGGGAGGCTGAGGCAGCAGAATCGCTTGAGCCTGGGAGGCCGAAGTTGCAGTAAGCCGAGATCGCGCCACTGCACTCCAGCCTGGGGGATGGGAGTGAAACCCTGCCTCAAAAAAAAAAAAAATTATTATTATGACAGTGTTTAATTTTCTTGGTAAAGTCAGAACAGTGCTACTTTTGTGTTCTCTATTCTGACCCGCATGAGGTAAAGCTGAGAAAGTGGTATTCTGGTTCACAGTCTGTGGCCTTTGTCCCATCTTTCCTTTCCTAGGTGAAAATTAGTTCTGCTGTGCTTAAAGCTGCGGCCCATCACTATGGAGCTCAATGTGATAAGCCCAACAAGGAGTTTATGCTCTGCCGCTGGGAAGAGAAAGATCCGAGGCGGTGTTTAGAGGAAGGCAAACTGGTCAACAAGTGTGCTTTGGACTTCTTTAGGTAAAAATCTTTGGTATCAGTGCCTACTTGGTTGAAGCATAAAGGTTTAAATGAATAAGTGAACAGCCAGCTAATAATCTTGATTTTATTAGGAAGTACATAGGCTTTGAAATCAGACCAAGGTAAAACATTCAAAGGATGATAATTATTTTTGGTTTTGTTTTTATTATCTGGCAAGTTTTTTTATCTCCATGAATCTCAGTTTCCAAATTGTAAAATAATACCTATCTAGGTTTGCTAAGCAAGTGACTGGTGACCATTTTTGCTACAGCAAGGGGAAAGTCTTTTTGCTGTGAAAAATTTGAAAAGGCACGTAAAACAACCTATCACAGTCCTTTTTAAGCAGGCATTCACTAGGTTTTGTCATTACTACAGAACACAGGTATGATGGAAAGAAAACTGTATTCGGAGTTAGGTTTTAGGTAGGTCATTGTGCTTGATACTTAAGTAAAAAAAAACTAAACAGTGTAATTGTAGGAAAATGTTTTAACAAGCATATTAGCACTCTGTTTAAAAGGAGAGAGAGTGAACTCAAAGGAAATTGGCTCTTGTAACTCTGAAGTCCAGAAATAGGCCTGGCATCAGGCAGGGCTGGATTCAAGGGCTTAAATAATTTCACAACTACTTGATGTCTTTTTGCCTCTCCTCTTTTCACAATCTCTTAGTCCTGGTTTTCTCTGTTGACCTCATTTCAGAAAGACTCTCACCTTGCTGTACCAAAAATGGCCACCAGCCACTCGAGTTGCTGTTCTGTTGATACTTGCTTAGCAAACCTAGACAAAGTGTGCCCTTTATCCAGAAGTGAGCAGAAGCTCCTGAACTGAGTCTAATTGTCCTGGCTGGCGGACTTCGTATACGTATCATTGCATCACTTGTGCTTCAGGAGATAAAAAGCTCTAATTGGTCAGGCCTGAGATGGGGAGTGGACTTAGCTTCATCCAAACCACATTGCTGAGAGACAGGGAGGGGTTGTTCCCAAAGGAAAATTAGAAGGATGTTACAGAAGAATGGGGAATGACTGCTGGCTAGGCAGAAACCACCGATGTCCACTACAATGAAGTTAGAGAAAAAAAATAGATACCTTAGCACAGTAGCTGCTTTCCTCCTTTCTTGCATCTGCTGTCTCTGTCCCTATGCAAAGATATTTTTGTGGTTATAATCATAGTATGTATACATTGAGAAATTCATTTTTCACTTGATATTATTGGAAACATTCTTCGAAGTTGCTATATAGTCTTCATGATCATCTTTTTTTTTTTTTTTTTTTTGAGACGGAGTCTCACTCTGTTGCCCAGGCTGGAGTGCAATGGTGTGATCTTGGCTCACTGCAACCTCTGCCTCCTGGCTTCAAGCAAGTCACATGTCTCAGCCTCCTGAATAGCTGGGTCTACAGGCCTGCGCCACTACGCCTGGCTAATTTTTTTGTATTTTTGGTAGAGATGGGGTTTCAGCATGTTGGCCAGGCTGGTCTTGAACTCCTGACCTCAAGTGATCAGCTCTCCTTGGCCTCCCAAAGTGCTGGGATTGCAGGTGTGAGCCACCGCACCTGGCCATGATCATCATTCTTAATGGTTATATATTATTCCATCAGTGGATAAACCAACCATAACGTACCTGACCAATTCCTGTTATTGAACATCATTGTTGATTTCAGTTTTTGATTATTTTGGATAAATCTGCAGTGATTACCTTTGCGTATAGATCATTTTCATCAGTTAATAATTCCTTGGCATAAATTTCCTAACAGTGAGTTTACTCTATAAAGGGCTTTGAACATCATTATGGCTCTTGAACTGTATCGCTTTTTTTTTTTTTTTTTTGAGGTGGGGTGTCGCTCTGTTGCCCAGGCTGGAGTGCAGTAGCATGATCTTGGCTTACTGCAAGCTCCGCCTCCCGGCTTCACACCATTCTCCTGCCTCAGCCTCCCGAGTAGCTGGGACTATAGGCACCCAGTACCACGCCTAGCTAATTTTTTGTATTTTTAGTAGAGACGGGGTTTCACGATGGTCTCAGTCTCCTGATCTTGTGATCCATCTGCCTTGGCCTCCCAAAGTGCTGGGATTACAAGCGTGAGCCACCGTGCCCAGCAAATGCTTTTGTTTTTTAAATGTTGGATCAATTTATGCTGTCCTCAGCGCTGGATTCTGGTATGCATAGTATTTAAATATTTGGGAGGTGCAAATATTTAATTTGCAGTATTTGGGAGGTGCAAATGTTTCAATTTGCATTGATTTGATTGCCAGCGAGATTGAGTGTGTGTGTGTGTTTATTTAAACAATTTTTCTTTTTTTTTTTTGAGACAGAGTCTCACTCTGTCACCCAGGCTGTAGTGCTGTGGCGTGATCTTTGTTCGCTGCAACCTCTGCCTCCTGGGTTCAAGCAATTCTCGTGCCTCAGCCACCTGAGTAGCTGGGGTTACGAGTGTGTGCCACCTGCCTGGCTAATTTTTGTATTTTTAGTAGAGATGGGGTTTCGCCATGTTGGCCAGGCTGGTCTTGAACTCCTGGCCTCAAGTGATCCACCCACCTTGGCCTCCCAAGGTGCTGGGATTACAGGCATGAGCCACAGCATCCAGCCTAAACAATTTTTATTTTCTAAGAGAACTTTTGCAAAGCATTTTTTCCATGGCCCAGTGGTAGTACATTTTAAGGAATGTTTGGATTTCACAAATTCCCAAGGTGCCTAACTGCCTCCATAGAGGAATTTCTCACTGCTGAAGTTGCTGGTTTTAGGCATTAGTAGATAATTGTTAGGTATGGGTAACAGGGTCCAGAACAGGGATCTGTGCTACTAGAGTAGTGGCTTGCAGCCCGTCTGCTGCTGCTGCGTTTTGGAGGAATATAAAACTCCCATTGGAAATGGTTGCTTTCTACCAAAGTGATTCTTGAGTAGAAGTTATGTGGGTGCAGGTTATGCTTAGTATACCCGGAAGGGAAACCTAAGAAGCTGGTGACATTGGTGGACCTCTAGGAGAGCAACTGAGTGGCTTATTGGGCAGGGTGGAAAGCAGATTTTTCACTGTATACTTCCTTAAGCCATCTCTGAGATCCTTCCTTCCTGATCCATGTTAAACAAGATTCATGTGAGAGTGTAGCTAGATTTCTGGAGTATGACAGGTAAGCACTTAAATAATAAAATTATTATTTCATTGGGAGAAAGAGGTGTTCTGAATTTCACTGCCTCAAGTATGGCTTTTACATAAAATGATGGTATTTTATTCTTGCTTGAACATGCATACTAGCAGGGTTGAATGATAAGATAAGGAGGATTTTGCAAAAAACTGAAACTTATTCTTTTTATACACAGAAGTTAAATTTTCTCTAGCCATTTTTGATGGCCACAGAATGAATTATATGCTAGCCTGCTTCTTAACAGAGAATACCAAATATAATATAACTTTGTTCTTGATAGCAAGGATTAATATCTATTTTTGTTCAATGCGTAAATAAAATGAGGACCTTGAGCTTTTGAGGAGTGGAGTACAGTTTGTCTTTATACTGAATGATCCCAGGATCTTCTGCTTGTTAGTTTGTGTATTTGCTTTTTATAATTCTGTCTCTTCCTTTGCCGTTGTCTGTCGCGTTTGACTTCTATCAGCATGTCCATGATTTAATTATGCCTCCTTCTCTTCTAAATTTGCTAAGCTGATACCCTTAGAGGAATTGGATCTGAAGAAAAGAATAAATAGGCCCCAAGTAAGGAGTTCCCCTCTGAGTAAAATAGGCGTGCATTAGGCTACGCTCTTTTCTTCTTACTATATAAAGAAATTAGGTTTTCTACCTCAGAAATCTTTTTTGTTTACTAACTTGTTCTCAAATTGAGGATCCTGAAGTTGTCTTGTAAGTGAGGTAAGAATATGTACTCACATACCTTTCAAAAAGCAAGGCTATGTATTTGAGATCTGTACCTATTTTTTTCTCACTTTTCTGTTTTTCATTGTTTTGCAAAGAGATGCCCCTAACCCAGCTTTCTTTTCCAGGCAGATAAAACGTCACTGTGCAGAGCCTTTTACAGAATATTGGACTTGCATTGATTATACTGGCCAGCAGTTATTTCGTCACTGACGCAAACACCAGGCAAAGTTTGACGAGTGTGTGCTGGACAAACTGGGCTGGGTGCGGCCTGACCTGGGAGAACTGTCAAAGGTAAAAAGGCTTCTGCTGGAGGTCTCACTTTCTGACTCGGGTGGGATAAAGGCAGGAGGTGGTCAGCAAAGGGTCTCTGTAAATACAGATATGATGTAAGAACTTACCAGATTTACCAAACATATTAGGCAGTGATTATGCACAATCCAGAAAGGAATTTTTAAAAATAGAAATATTTCTGGCCGGGCGTGGTGGCTCACGCCTGTAATCCCATCACTTTGGGAGGCTGAGGTGGGCAAATCATGAGGTCAGGAAATCGAGACCATCCTAGCTAACATGGTAAAACCCCGTCCCTACTAAAAATACAAAAAATTAGCCGGGCGTGGTGGTGGGCGCCTGTAGTCCCAGCTACTTGGGAGGCTGAGGCAGGAGAATGGTGTGAACCCGGGAGGTGGAGCTTGCAGTGAGTGGAGATTGTGCCACTACCTCCACTCCAACCTGGGCAACAGAGCGAGACTCCGTCTCAAAAAAAAAAAAAAAAAAAATTCTTTAGGCCTTCTAGCATGTGCAGATTTGTTTTTAGTTAATTAGCTAATTGAAGAACAGAAGGGAGTAGAGAAAGATAAAGTATTAGTGAAACGCTGTCAGTTGAAAACATTGTGGAGGTTATTGTGGAATTCACTGGGGAAATAGGATCAGGCTTATGCCACATTTTTCAGAACATATCTAAGATTTTTTTTTAAAAAACTACATTCTTGTAGTTTTAAAAGTGTTTCTCTTTCTCCTATATTTCCTATCTTAGTTGTGACACCACCGTCTGTTGAAACATCAGAGCTAGAAACCTGAATTCTTCATTCCCTACTGATTCCATGCAGTCATCACTTCCTTTAGATTAGCATCTTCTGGAATTTTTTTTTTTTAATCCTCTCATTGTTCCTGCTGCTGTTATCTTATTCTTGGACAGGAGTTCTTAACCTGGGGTACATGAATTTCTGGGAGAGGAGGGTGGATCAATGTGGGCTTTAGATGAAATTGAAGAATTGAGGATTAAATTACACCTCCACAAGAAGAGTGATCTGTGTGGAAAACAAATCTTACGTCACTGTGTTTTTAAAAACTGTACGGGGACTCTGCATTGCTGGTGAGATAAAGCATCTTCTCCATAATATGGCATGCAGGCCCTTTATGCTCTGACCCATCCCTGCTTCTTCAGCCTCAGCTCCCTCCATTCCCTGTGGGGCAGCACAGGTAGCAAGGCATGGAGGAAAAAACTCAGGTCTCACTCTCTCTCCTAGGCTGGAATGCAGTGGTGCAATCACAGCTCACTGCAGCCTTGACTTCCTGGGCACAGGTGATTCTCCCACCTCAGCCTCCCAAGTAGCTGGGACTACAGGTGCAGGCCACCATGCCCAACTAATTTTTGTATTTTAGTAGAGACAGGATTTTGCTGTATTACCCAGTCTGGTCTTGAGATCCTGAGCTCAAGCAGTCCTCCCACCTTAGCCTCCCAGTGTGATGGGATTACAGGTCACCATACCCGGTCTAGTTCCCTTCTCTTTGTGTATAGCATCTGTGAATGGTTGGATTATAAGCTTGGTGTCATAAGTAATAACTTAGCAATTTTTTTGTCTTTTATATCTGGCTTGATTATTTTCAGATACTTTCTGATGTACTGAACATATTATTTTAAATAGTTGATAATTCTAGGTTGGAAAGTGGTAGAACTTATACATGTAACAAATAAAACTATCTTTTCTCATTTCTGACTTATGAAAGAAGAAATAACAAGTCATGCTAGTAAGAAAGCATATTTATTCTTGAATCTTTGTATTAACATTTTTTAAAACTCTGTGAGATAAAAAAAAATTCTCTTAACTCTTTTCAAAAGTGTATTTCTCGATCAGGAGCCATGGCTCACACCTGCAATTCTAGCACTTTGGGAGGCTGAGGCAGGAGGATCGCTTGAGCTCACGAGTTCAGGACTAGCCTGGGCAACATTTTTTTTGTTTTTCTTTTTGAAGTGGAGTCTCACTCTGTCACCCAGGCTGGAGTATAGTGCCACGATCTCTGCTCACTGCAACCTCTGCGTTCCAGGTTCAAGCAATTCTGCCTCAGCCTCTTGAGTAGCTGGGATTACAGGCACCCACCACCATGGCCAGCTAAATTTTGTATTTTTAGTAGAGATGGGGTTTCACCATGTTGTCTGGGCTGGTCTTGAACTCTGACCTCAAGTGATCCACCTGCCTCAGCCTCCCAGAGTGCGGGGATTACAGGCATGAGCCACTGTGCCCAGCCAATTTCATAAATGTCTTTAATTCCTTAAAGGAGCTGCAAATACCAGGGAACCACTAGTGGATCTTTAGGAACCATCTGTACTTATGACAGGGCGGTGGGATAACTTTCAAAAGCAAACAAACAAAACTAGTAGACTTGAAGACTTAGGTTCCAGCTTTAGCTCTGACATTAGTGTGTATCTTATCTTAGGCATGCCAACCTCCCTGGTCTTCATCTGTGCACTAGAGATAATAATGCCTCATAAGGTGGTTATAATAATAATTGTGTGATTGTATACACAAAAGCTCTGTTCCCAATAAAAGGTTTCTGAATTTATACATCTAGGAAGATGAATCTGGTCATTTTACATGAGGTGACTTAAGAGTTCAGAGCAGTGGCTTAATACAACCAAAGTTTATTTCTTGCCCATGCTATGGGTTCAATGGGCGCTGGTGGGGTTGGGGAGCAGGGGTCTCTCATCATCTTGGTTATTGAGATCGTGGTCTCCCATTGTGACACCTGCTTTCATGAGTCACTGAGGGAGGAAAAGAGCATGTGGTGGTGAATTTGCACTGGTTTTTAAAACGTCTACCCAGAAGTGATGCATCACTTCGGCTCACATTTGATTCGCTGAAGCAAGTTACAGGGCCATGGCTAACCTCAGAGGGATGGGGGATGTGCAATCCCACCGTGAGGGTGTAAAGAGGAGAATCAGGCTATTTGGTAAACTGTGCTAATTACCACCATGATATCACATGTAGAGATACAAATATATGCTGTATATAAATATAAATATACACATATTTTATTTTTTCTTTCTAGAGAGGGTCTTGCTCTGTCACCCAGGCTGGAGTGTAGTGGCGCAATCTCGGCTCACTGCAACCTCCACCTCCTGGGCTCAAACCATCCTCCCACCTCAGCAACCCTCGCCCCCCAGGAGCTGGGACTACAGGTGCACACCATGCCCAGCTAATTTTTCATATTTTTTTGTAGAGACAGCATTGTGCTATGTTGCCCAAGCTAGTCTCCTGGGCTCAAGTGATTCTCCTGCATCGGCCTCCCAAAGTGCTGAGATTGCAGATGTGAGCCACTGTACCCAGCAGCTATTTCATTTTTTAAAATGCTGCAGTTATACCATATAGATAGTGTTTGGCAACTGCTGTTTTAGCAGTACCTCATATACATCTTTCTCTGTTAGTATATATAGATTCATTTCATTTTAACAACCTAATAGTCCATTTTATATACCACAATTTATTGACAGTTGTTGTTTCTACGTGTTTTCTTTGCTATTACAAAGAGTGGTGCAATTAACATCACCCTTCAGACTCTTTTTTTTTTTTTTTTTTTGAGACAGAGTCTCACTCTGTCACCCAGGCTGGAGTGCAGTGGCACTATGTTGGCTCACTGCATCCTCCACCTCCCAGGTTCAAGCAATTCTCATGCCTCAGCTTCCAGAGTAGCTGGGATTACAGGTGTGTGCCACTATGTCTAGCTAAGTTTTGTATTTTCAGTAGAGATGGGGTTTCACCATGTTGGCTAAGCTGGTCTTGAACTCCTGACCTCAAGTGATCTGCCCCCTCTTGGCCTCCCGAAGTTTTGGGATTACAGGCATGAGCCACTGCACCTGGCCTTTTCAGACATTTTAAGTGTGTATTTGTGCAAATACTTCTGTAGAATAAATTCGTAGGAATTGTTGGATGAAAGGGCATATGTGCTTTATATTTTGATTGTTACTATCAAATTACCCTCAGCAGGGTTTGAGACTGCCTGTTTTTGCATATCTGCTCCAATACTATATACTATTCATCTTGTGTATCTTTGCCAGACTGACAGGTAAAAATGTGTTCTTTTAATTTACATTTCTCTGATTGTCAACAAGGTTAAACTTTTTGCATAAGTTAATTTGTCATTTGTCTTGCTTCATCTGTGAAATGACTGAATCTATTTTTTGTTCATTTTATCTTTTGGGTTGTTTTGTGTATGTTTTTTCTTATTGGTTTGTAAATATTATGGTTACTTTTTATCTCATATGCATTGTAAATATTTCCCCCTGTTGGTTATTTAAATGTCTACCAAATATTCATTTGCCTTGCATGATCCACATTACAATTAAAAAATTTATTCTTCTCATTCACTAAAAACAGTCCTTAATTACTTTTGACTTGTTAGCTCAAGAAGGCAGAAGAAACACATAATTCTGCCTTCAGGTGCTATGAAATACCTAGTGAATTAAGAGATTGTGTGGAGAGGCTTAGAGTTTTCCATATCCATGGAACTGGATATTTTATATGAAACTTTCACATAGATTTATCTAACATGACTTTGACTTTGTGCAGTAAGTATGGTAGATTTCATTATTTCTGTTGTACAGATGTCCCTGCATCTATAGATTTGGGTTTGAATCCCCACCAGGTATTAGTTCTGTCACATGGGGCGTCATGGTACTTAGGGGGTTATTCCATGTTAATCATATATGTAACATGTATGGCAAAGTCAGTACGCAATCAGTGTTTGTTCTCTTTCTACTCTTCCACTCTTCAGAGGTGTTAAGAGACACACAGCTTAGATCTAGAGGCTGGCTCTCCTGGCTTGTAGGCCAGGTCTTTTTCTGGTGGACTGTAGTGCTCCTCTGAAGAGAGCGTGAGTTCCTGGCCCCTTTAGAAATAAGAACATCAGAGTTAGTGTTTACATAAGTCCTTCAGTGCAGGACTGGGCTTTGAGCCTGGATGTTGGTTTTATTTAAAAAGCACATTTCTCACTTATATAAATAATCCTTGTACATTGCTTAAAAATTTGGAAAAAATATTTTTAAAACATTTATAGTCCTACCATTGAGATGGAATGACTGCTTTCACGTTCAAGCATTTCTTTCCAGTATTTCTTCTGGGTATATATATTTTTTTGTTTTACAAATCTGATACAGTTTTATTGTATCATTAACATTAATGCCCACATTATAATTTAAACATTTTTCCTTGCTATACAACTTTTTGTTAATGTCATTTTAATTGCTGCAAAATATTTCATTCAGTGGGTTGTATTTCATTATTTATTTTCCTGGTATTAAATGTTTAGATTGAACCCTCTATTAAAAATTATTCAGGAATGTGCTTCCTTCCTATATTTCATGTTCTTTTCTTTTTCTTTTTTTTTGTCTTTAGAGACAAGGTTTCACTCTGTCGCCCAGGCTGGAGTGCAGCAGCATGAACATAGCTCACTGCACCCTTGAACTGCTGGCCTCAAGTGATCCTCCCACCCCAGCCTCCAAACTAGCTAGGACTAAAGGCGTGTGCCCCCATGCCAGCTAATGTTTGTATATATATATATATTTTTTGTAGAGATGGGGTCTCCATATGTTGCCCAGGCTGGTCTTGAACTCTTGGCCTCAATGATCCTCTGGCTTGAGCCTCCCAGATTGCTAGGATTACAGGTGTGTGTCACTGCATCCAGCATATTTCATATTACTTTCTTAAGCTAACTTTCCAAAAATGAAATAATTAGACCACACGGAATATACATTTTAAGGCTTTTGGAATATATGGCCAAATTGCTTTCCAAAATAGTTTTAGCAATTTATGCTCAGCTCTGAGGGTTCCTATAAATACTTACTTTTGAAGAATATAATGACAAATACTGGAGAAGAGAGTGAAACAAATGAATCTTCTCCAACCTATGGGCCCTGTCTTCACCAAATACTTAATTCTAATCATCAGTGCATAGTTCAAAGTGGGGCATTTTGATATGGCTATTTTGGTGTGGCCATTATGCCTAATTTGAAACAGCCATATCACAATGTAAACTCACTCTTTTTAACATTCAAATAATGTATTCAGTGGACATGCTTGGCTTTCTCTTTATCCTTGACCTTCTTTTTTTTATTTTTAAAATAAAAAGAGGTGGTGTCTCACTATGTTGCCCAGGCTAGTCATGAACGCCTAGCCTCAAGTGATCCTTCCACCTCGGCCTCCCAAAGTGCTGGGATTCTAGGTGTGAGCCACTGTGCCTGGCTCATCCTTGACCTTCTCATTAGTTCTAACTCCTTATGTCATCCCTGATCTTCTACCCAGAGGTAGGGCTTAAGCATTTCACATACTTTGGCAGTTTTATTGCCAAAAGTTTTGATAGGTGATTTCTTTTTTTTTTTTGAGACAGAGTCTTGCTCTGTCGCCCAGGCTGGAGTGCAGTGGTGCGATCTCAGCTCACAGCAACCTCCACCTCCTGGGTTCACACCATTCTCCTGCCTCAGCCTCCCGAGTAGCTGGGACCACAGGTGCCCGCCACCTATGCCCAGCTAATTTTTTGTATTTTTAGTAGAGACGGGGTTTCACCGTGTCAGCCAGAATGGTCTCGATCTGTTGACCTCATGCTCCACCCCCCTCAGCCTCCCAAAGTGTTGGGATTACAGGCATGAGCCACTGCACCCAGCCAGTTTTGATAGGTGATTTCTTAGGTTTTGTCAAAATATTTCTGGAGTTAAAAAAAGGTGGGGGTACATTAAGAGCTGCATTAAAATGTCATATGCCATCATTAGCTATTAGGGAAATGAAAATCAAAACCACAGTGAAATACCACTTCATACCTATTGGGTTATCTATAATAAATAAGACAGATAGTACATGTTGGCAGGGATGTGGGAAATTGGAACCCTCATACACTCTTGGTGGGGCTGTAAAATGGTGCAGCCATTTTGAAAAACAATTTGGCAGTTCCTCAAATGTTAAACATCCTAGCAGTTCTCTCCTGATATATACCCAAGAGAAACCCAAGAGAAACGAAAACATATGTGCACAAAACAACTTGTACACTAATGTTCATAGTAGCATTATTCACAATAGCCAGAAAGTGGAAACAATCCAAATGTCCACCATAAGGTAGTATGCAACCTGATGGAAGCTGTAACAGTACTGTAAACTTTCTTCGTAAGAATGACCTTTGTTTTTTTCAGGGAAATTTTGAATATTTTCCTGAAGAACAAAGTTCAGACTCCTTATGAAGGCTCCATATGACGCTTTTCACAACCCAAGATGCATTATGTCTTGGTGGGTGTAAGCATGAGCTCTAGACCTACACAGATAGGGGTTTGAAACAACTCAATGTGTAACTTTTGGCATATTTTGCTCTGAAACTCAGTTTCTTTTCCTGTAAAATGGGCATAATAACAACCATATTTCATGGAGTTATGTATTGCCAGCATAAAAAGCTATAATCATGTAAAGTGCCAGGTACATAGTGAAGACTCAGTTGAATATTTAAAAAAATTAACACTTGGCCCTAACCTTCTCTAGGCTTATTTCCCATATTCCTTGAACTTTATGCACTACTGACACCACACTGCATGTGGTTTGCTTGAGCCTTCATGCTGTGCTATTCCTCTTGACCTTTGTTCATGTTTTTCCTCCTCTGAATGCTCCCTCCCTTTGTTTGGCTACCTTTTTACGTATCCTTCAAGAATTAAGTTTTACCTCATGTTTTCCGTGTATCTTCCCTGACTCCCACACACATGCCCCAGGCTAGGCTAAGTCCCCTTCCTTGGGTCATTTAGAGTATTTTATATGTATCTCAGTTTGATTAGTTTTTTCAAAGAAGCAACTTTTGACTTTATTGATCATCTCCATTGTATCTTTTTTTCTATTTCATGGCTTGCTGCTCTTTATTACTTCTTCTCTTCTACTTTTTGAGGTTTATTTTGTTGTTCTTTTTCCAATATTAAGTTGGCTGCTTTGCTAATAAAAGCACTCAAGACTACAAATTTGCCTCTAACTACTGCTTTAGCTACACCTATGAGTTTTATTATGCAGTATTTAAAAAATCACCTTGTAGTTCTATGTATTTTACATTTTCATGAAGATTTCTTCCTTGACCCATGGGTTATTTAGATTTGTGTTTCAAGAACATTTCTAAGCAAATAAGGTTATTTCTACTTATCTTTTTGTTATTAATTTCTAACTTAATTTCATTGTGGTTAGAGGATGTTTTTTCTTTCCTTCCTCCCATCTTTTTTTTTTTTTTTTTTTTTGCAGGTTTTTGCTTTATGGCCTAATACATGGTCAGTTTTTGTAAATGTTCCATGTATGCTTGAAAACAACATGCATTCTCTAGTTATTGAAAGCAATATTTTACATATGTATGTTAGATTAACTTATGAATTGCATTATGTAAGTTTTGTAGCCCTGATTTTTGTCCAATATTTTACATATGTGTGTTAGATTAACTTGTGGATTGTGTTATATAAATTTTATGGCCCTGATTTTTGTCTGATCTATTAAGAGTTATGTTAAAAATTTCTTCTGTGATTGTGATTTCATATCTTTTTTAATTGATTTTTTTCTTGTTCATTTTCTCCCTGCACTAGTCTGGAAGTTACATATTCTATTTTTATTCTTCTATTGATTACTCTAGAAAATTTAATATGTGTGTATAATTTCACAAAGCCTAAGGTTACTGTCTTTATTCTCTTTTTAACAACGCAAGGATCTTTAGTATGCTTTTTCATTTTGGCCACATCACTTCTGACATATATGCATTTGTTGTCCAATATTTTAGTCCTATCTTATTCTTTTTTGAACTTCACAAATTAGGCGTTATTGGTATTTTATATAGTCTGTGTCCTTTTGAGTTACCCACATTTGCCATTTTCTTTGTTTGCTGTTCTATTTTACAACTCAGACCTACCTTCTGGGGTCATTTCCTTTCTCTTGGAAGTATGTTTTAATAAACTCAGTTTTTATTTGTCCAAAATTACCTTCATTTTCTCCTCGTTCTTGAAAAATAGTGTTGCTGTACATACTGTTCTAAGTTGATAGCTATAGGGTCTCAGCGCTTTGAAGATATGCCACTGTTTTTTCATTTCCATTTTGCTGTTGAGAAGTCAGTTGTCAGTCTAACTTTTTCTTCTGCTAGTAAAATGTCTTTCCTTCTGGCTGTTTTTAAAATCCCTTTGTCTTAGATGTCTTCGCTGTCAGTAAGACATTTCTAGGTGAGGATTTCTTCTGATTTATTCTTCTTGGGATTTGTTGAGATTCTTGTCTCTGAGGTTTGGTATCTTATCAATTATGGAAATACTGTCTCTCATCCACTCTTTCTCTTCTGTCTTTTTGGAATTCTGATTTAGATGTTAGGCCTTTTTTTTTTTTTTGATGGTGATCTTATGTTCCTTGGAACTTTACTTGCTGATCATTCTTTGAGGCTTAGGTTTCAAGTTAGAATCTTCCTTTTATACAGATGCCTCAGGGGGCTTTACTACCCAGAACACTTAAAACTACATTTTTTGGTGTTAGACTTTTCTTTTGGTTATAGGTGTAGGATGAATTCTGACTCCATACTTGGATAGGAAGGTATCATGGTTAGACATTCTGAGCAGAGACTTATTCCTTTTATTTCCCCTTTCCTGAGGCAAGGCCAAAACACAGAAGGTTTGCTTCCAGTTTCACCCACTGAGGATGTGGCATTTCAGAGGGCCTGGCTTGGTATGGGAATTTCCAGTCTAATTCTTGCCTTGCCAGCAGACAGTCGGGGGCCAGACCACATGCAGAGGCCAGACCACTGCCAACATGTACAGGGAGCAAGATAACTACACTTTTAAAAAGATCGCTCTGGTTGCCTTATGGAGGATGGCTTACAGACGGCTTGAAGAGTGGAGGCAGAGAGGCAAGTTAGGATGCGATTATAAACCTCAGGAGAGAGGTGTTGGCCCTGGGACAGACAGAATGGTGGTGGATGGGGAAGATTATTGATTAAGATGATCTGTCTCTTCCCATAGACTGTAAGATACCCAGCCTCAGGGTGAGTATCATCACAAAGATGTTTTTCATCTCTGAGTCCTTCCAGTGCCTGGCACAGAGAAGGCATTCACAGATGCTGATTGAATTGAACTGTGGAATCAATAATGGTTCTAGAGCTGATTTTTTTCTACCTTCTAAATGACTATTTTCCTTAAAGGGAAATTACATGAAGGGATTCCAGGCAGTGAACTCATGCCTGTCTCTGGCATTGCGAAGCCCAGTCCAGAAATAGAGAGCCAGCTGTTTGTAAGCCCAAAAGCCTTAGGTTTTGGAAGGGTTTACTTTCCATGATAACATAGCTTTCTTTAGCCTGTGCACTTGTTCCTTACTTAAGGAGTCTCAGACTCTGCTTGAGATTACTTACACAAAACCTTACCATCTTACTGGATTTTTATGGCATTTTCTTAGAAATTACTAAACTTTATGACTCTCTAGGCAGGTTGCAAAGATGTTCCTCTAATGATATATTACAGCTATGAAAAATTCTTCCTCCTAAGGCGTTCTTTTTGGAAAAATGCTCTGTGTTTAGAGAATGAAGGGAGAGGCAAGTGGTTCTTGCTGTGTGACGGTTTAATAAGCTTTAGCTGGTCACTAAGAACTGTTATTCTAAGAATGTATGCAACACTTTTCCATTAACTGTGCAGAAGTATTTCTAGAAGGTATGGTAAAATAAAGCATATATGTGTGATTTTTAACTTTTGAGGCCTGGAAGTTCTTTATTATTCATTCAACAAATATGTGTTGAATGTCTGCTGTGGCCCAAGGCTTGTGCAAGGCACGGGTCATCACTATCAGACACCATCCCTGTGATCCCTACTCGCCCGTCGTGTTCTTTTGTGTGA
Source organism: Gorilla gorilla gorilla (assembly GCF_029281585.2). Classification (NCBI taxonomy): domain Eukaryota; kingdom Metazoa; phylum Chordata; class Mammalia; order Primates; family Hominidae; genus Gorilla; species Gorilla gorilla. The sequence continues at coordinate 70,841,069 of NC_073244.2, forward strand.
ATTAGAAAAAGGCACCCATTCCTCAAGGAAAGAATATTAAATTCGTCAATATAGTACTTACATATCAATAGCAAATTTGTTACAACAATGGATTATTAATGATAAATAAATGTTGGTTATTAATATTTATGTAGCATTGTTGATTTGAACTTGAAATTCAAAAATATTCTGCCACAGTAAGCAAACAGCAGATTATTGAATTACAATATGAATGTGAATCTGATACCAATGAGGGATTTTTAAAAAAATTTAAAGGGACTCATCAATCATCTATCAAATGTCAAAGCAGATCCCTATTTAGAAACACAGACTATTTTAGATATGGTTACATCAACAAGGTCTTTTTTTTTTTTTTTTTAAGAGACCAGGGTGTCTTGCTGTCTTGCCCAGGCTGGAGGGCAGTGGCACAATATCAAATTCTTGGGCTCAAACCATCCTCCTACCTCAGCCTTCCAAGTAGCTGGGACTAGGCGCAAGCCAACCCACTCAGCTATTTTTTTTTTTTTTTTTTTTTTTAGAGACGAAAGTCTTATTGTATTGCCCAGGTTGCTCAAACTCCTGGTCTCAAGTAATCCTCCTGCCTCAGCCTCCCAAAGTGCTGGGATTGTAGGTGTGAGCCACCATGCCCAGCACATGGTCTCTTGATTATTGAATTTGTCAAAGGGGAACAATACATACTGGCTTATTAAAATAAGACATGACTGCCATTGCCAGAAAATTCTTGTTGTAAATAAAAAAACCACCCAAATATAAAATCATCTGATGTTAGTTTACAAAACCAAAATATTTCTCAATTCCCAGTTTAAATCAACAAGTACCTTCATGATGACAATATATGTTATACAATAACTTACATTTGTTATCATGAATAATCCATTTGTTATACAGCTTATAATTATAAAAATATTCCATATGTTAAAGTGTTAAAGATGTTTACCTGTGAACAGCATCATGACACTCTTTTTTTTTTTTTTTTTTTAATTGAGACGGAGCCTTGCTCTGTTGCCCAGGCTGGAGTGCAGTGGCACGATCTCGGCTCACTGCAACCTCCGCCTCCCAGGTTCAAGCAATTCTCCTGCCTCAGCTTCCCAACTTGCTGATATTATAGGTGCACACCACCACACCTGGCTAATTTTTTGTATATTTGGTAAAGATGGGGTCTCACCATGCTGGCCAAGCTAGTCTCAAACTCCTGACCTCAAATGATCCACCTGCCTCAGCCTCCCAAAGTGCTGGAATTACAGGTGTAAGCCACTGCACCCAGCCAGCATCATGGCACTCTTGTACATGACTTAAAAAGCCACACATGGTGGCCTTGGATGCTCTGTGCTGGGGGAAGCAGACGTAGCTGATGAGTCCACTGTGGGCTGCTAAGAGCCCTATTGGAAGTATGTACAAATATGGTGGGTGACAGAGGAAGGCAAGATGAGGTCAGCCTGGAGGTAGAGAAAGGCTTGTGTGAATGAGAGGCTTCTGGGCAAGTAAGGTCCATGGCCTTTTTAACATATTTTGGCTGTAAGTAGCCTTTAAGCCTTCTTTCCTGGTTCTGGCTACTTTCTGGATACATGAGATAGCTGTGTTCCAGATTGGTGAGGTGTTTCTATCTTTAGATAGACTGTCTGATCTTCTTTCTGCCTGCCTACAGCTTCCCCTGTCTTCAGGTCTCAGCTTAAATCTCACTTTCTTTAAGAAGCCTTCCCGGCTCCTTCCTTCCCCACCTTGGGTTGATGCTCCTGCTTTGTGCTCCCTCAGACCCCATCATAGCATGAATCAACTTTATTGTGGTGATTGCTTGTTTGATTTTCTTTCTTTCCCACAAGATTTTATTTTATTTTATTTCATTTTCTGAGATGGAGTCTCACTTTGTTGCCCAGGCTGGAGTGCAGTGGTGCAATCTTGGCTCACTGCAACCACTGGCTCCCAGGTTCAAGCGATTCTTGTGCCTCAGCCTCCCGAGTAACTGGGATTACAGGTGCATGCCACCATGCCTGGCTAACTTTTTGTATTTTAGTAGAGATGGGGTTTCACCATGTTGCCCAGGGTGGTCTCAAATTCCTGATCTCAAGTGATCCGCCTATCTCAGCTTCCCAAAGTGCTGGGATTATAGGTGTGAGCCACCACCCCTGGCCACCCACCAGGTTTTAAATTCAACAAGTGCAAGGGCCACATCTGTCTTGTTCATTATTATTATTATTGGATCCTCATACTGCACAGTGCCTGATAGATGATATAATCAGATTTTGATAAATATTGGCTGAAGTAATTTTCTCATTCATTCCTCAAACATTTTCTAAGCCCTTACTTTGTGCCATGGACCCTGCCAAGCGCTGGGCAAACAAAGAAATGACACCCTGCGTGTCCCTTCCCCAGAGAGCTCCCTCTCTGCTTATTACTATCCGGTGTAGGAAGCACGATGTTACAGGGAAGGAGGAGGGGAGGGACGGCTGGCTTAGGTTAAGGGTCAGAGGGGTTCTCCTCTAGGATGCACCTCTGAGCTGGATCTGGAGGATGAGGGGTGAGCAAGGGAGCAGGGGGCAGGGGCTCAGCATGGATTGTGGCATGGTGGCAAGCGAGAACACTGGGTGTTTAGAAGACTGCAAACTTTTATTTTTTTGAGACAGAGTCTTGCTCTGTTGTCCAGGCTGGAGTGCAATGGCACGATCTCAGCTCACTGAAACCTCCACTTCCCGGGTTCAAGCAATTCGCCTGCCTCAGCCTCCCGAGTAGCTGGGATTACAGGTGTGTGCCATCACACCCTGCTAATTTTTGTATTTTTAGTAGAGACGAGGTTTCACCATGTTGACCAGGCTGGTCTCGAACTCCTGACCTCAAGTGATCCACCCACATCAGCCTCCTAAAGTGCTAGGATTACAGGTGTGAGCCACCGCGCCTGGCTGACTGCTAACATTTTACTCCGGCTGGATCACAGGATATGGGAGGAGAGTGAAGGGAAGGGATCAGAGAGGTATGCAGGAGCCAAGTCATACAGAACTAAGCTGCAAGCAGAGACCTCTAGGGAGCCATTGGAAGGTATCTATTTTAAACTTTTAGAGGCTGGGTTTTGCTATATTGCCCAGGCTGGCCTCGAACTCTTGGGCTCAAGTGATCCTCCTGCTTCAGCTTTCTGAGTAGCTGGGATTATAGGTGCATACCATCATGCAGGCCTACACTGGAAGGTTTTAAACAGGGGTGTGTGTGTGTGTGTGTGTGTGTGTGTGTGTGTGTGTGAAAAATCTGATTTGTATATTAGAAAGACCCATCGGGCTATGGTGTGGAGTGTATTTAGGGGTTGCAGTGGTGAGCTGGAAGTGGGGACACCCTCCTTGAGGGCAGAGAGCATTGCTTCCTCCTCAGTCTCTAACATCTGGCGAGCAGCTGGTGTCCAGTAAGCACTGAAGTGATGCTTTATGATGGAGTCAATCTGCAGAGACAGCAAGGTAGGATTCAAAAGTCCTTTATTGCAGAATGGCAGCAGAATCACCGCTGTCACTTTACTGAGTCTCTCGCAACCCTCTGAGTGAGTAGGGGAATAGCATTAGTTCCACTTTTCAGGCCAGGTACCTGATCAGGCCTGACCAGAGGACATGTCCCTGGTCACACAATCTTTGTGGGTGGCAGGTCAAGCACCTTCTCCTTCATCCCGTGCTGCACCTAGGGGCTGGGCTGGGGGGGCGGCAGCAGTGCTGGGGAGAGCGAGGCTTGCTGGTGTCTCTCCTCTCTAGGGACCACCCTCCTCCTTTCTGCTGAGGGAGCGGCCCAAAGAGGCATCTCCAGGTTTCCAGCCACAGAGGGCCATCTCACATGTCCCCTCCAGGCAGTGGTGCCCCCTTTCTTGCATCTCCTTCCAGGCAGAGAGAGACGGAGACCCAGGGGGCAGCTGAAAGCTGTCTTCACCAAAGCAGCGGGGAGAGATTTGTGTGCGGCTCGCATTCTCATTGCCTGGGTATCATGCTGCTATTTAATAAAGGCCTCATTGCTTGAAGGGCCATTAAGTAACTAATGACATATTTCAACCTCACCAAGGAGGAAAACGCAGAGTTAAATCAAATTCAGACCGTGTGGAAGTAAAATCCTAAAGAGACTATTCACATGCACGCCCTCTCCTAAGGGGAAGGGAACAAGCCATGGGGTCCACTCTAAGCCAGGCACTGGATAGATGCTTTCACATTAGTTTTCTTGCTTAAAAAGTTCCAGCAACACTGACAAGCAGAGACTGTGCTGTCAGTTTTGTAGGTGAGGAAATGGAGTGCCCGAGACACCGGCCAGTTAGAGGTAGAACTATCCTCTCAGCCCTTGGTCTGTGATCACACGGTGCCTGCTCCTTCCATGATACCATGCTGCCCTCCTGTGGAGCCTGTCCTCTCCATAAGACAAGCAGTGATTGCTTTTCGTGCCAAGGCTGAATGGCAGGGAGGTCAGCAGCCTGTGCCCGTGTACACCATACACCGCCCGAAGGTAGGAACCCCTCTGTCTGCCTCCACACCCTGGCACGATGCTGCACACACAGCCGGATGAAGTTTGGTAGGTTCTTCCTGCCCTGAGGAGGGGAGCGCTGGCCTTTGCTACCCTCTCATCACATTCCTTTTGTCTGTCCTTCCGTCTCCTTCATTCCTCTGTCCCCTCAGAGACACTCGTCCAGCCCTACTGGAAGATCATTTTGAGTCCATCCCAAGACCTTTGCTGGGTAGTAATGAGCAGGTAGATGAATCAGGTTGTGATTCTTCCTCGGGGTGTCACATTTAAAAGGAGACTCTGGATGACAACTTTGTCTGCAGGGGCCGAGGGGACAAGGTATCTCAGGTGGGATGAGGGCTGTGGAGTTGATGTTCTAACACTCAGTTTTTGCTCATGTCCTGGAAAAGCACCTCAAGCCCTCTCTAGCCAGCCTCACCCCTGCCAGGCTTGCCACTGCCCCCACCCCCTGTTGTGCTGTGGCCTAACAGCCCGAGGTAGTTGTGCCACCAACCTTTGCTCACACAGAGCTCTTGGCCTGGAATAACTTTTGTTACCCTGACTCCCTGCTGGCTGAATTGGAGCCCCTTTCAATATCCAGCTCAGTTATGAGCTCCATCTTGAAGCCTCACCTGCCCTGCAGAAGGTGCCACTTCTTCCTGTCTTGTCAGAGCCCTTGGTGTGTCCCTCCCTCTATGTGTTGCTCTTCATGGGGGATAATGATTTGCTTAAGAGCCGTGTCTCTCACTAAACCCTAAGAAGTTTGAGGACAGAGATAGTGTTCTGTTGTGCGTGTGTGTGTGTGTGTGTGTGTGTGTGTGTGTGTGTGTGAGATTCTCTATGCCTGGCCTAGAGTAGGTGCTCAGGAAGGGATTGTGACCCAGGAGAATGTGAGAATGTATAAGGTGGGGCCAGCGGTGCCATGATGAGCAGGAGCAAGTCCAGTCCTATTATTCTCCTCTCTCTGTCCTCTGGCCTCCTTCCAGGAAAGGCTGTTTTTGTGTGGGGTCACACTGCTGGGTCTTCTCTGGGGCTGTCCAGCAGGGGTGTTCATCTACCCTCACCTGGGAGAGTGACCAGACTGCACTACTTCGGAGTCCCATCCCTTCTGGCCCTTCTTTTGTTGTTGCTGTTGTTTTTTTGAGACGGAGTCTCACTCTGTCGCCCAGGCTGGAGTGCAATGGCGCGATCCCACTCACTGCAACCTCCACCTCCTGGGTTCAAGCGATTCTCCCGCCTCAGCTTCCTGAGTAGGTGGGACTACAGGCATGCTCCACCCCGCCTGGCTAATTTTTGTATTTTTAGTAGAGACGAGGTTTTGCCATGTTGGCCTCAAACTCCTGACCTCAGGTGATCTGCCTGCCTCAGCCTCCCAAAGTGTTAGGATTACAGGCGTGAGCCACCACGCCCGGCCCCTTCCAGCCTTTCTTGTCTTCTGTCCTGAACCCCTGGCCGACTAGCAGTGAACAAATGAAAACTGGACACGCACGCTTTGCTTTGAAATGTCTCTGACCTAGCCTGAGGAGGTAGGGCTTAAGTACTTGGGGAGTCTCCCACTGCACAGGTAGGGACCATGCTATTCATCTCTGTATTCCCAGCCCCTTAGAACAGTGCCTGACTCACAGGAGTTGCTCAATGATGATTTGTTGAACACAAAGGGGTTTTGCATTTCTTGGTCTCTTGTTTTCTTTGTTCACTGTGTGTATTCACTTGAGTAGGATAAACAGTTGTAACGAGTAGGCCCAAATGTGTAAGGTCTCAACATCTGGAAGTCTATTTCTTACTCTTGTGATATGCGCCACTTTCACCTTGGCAGGTTCATCATTCAGGGGCCCAAGATCCGTCCATCTGTGGCTCTGTCATTCTCTGGGGTCTCTGCATCACCCACACCCAGGCAGCAAAAGGGGACAGAGCATGAAGGAGCACATACAGGAGGTTTTTATAAGTGAGCCCAGGAAGTGGTGCATGTCACTTCTGTCCCCATCCCACTGGCTGGAACTCAGGCACTTGGTCACACCCAAGTGCCAGGGAGACTGGGGAATGTAGCCCAGTGTTTTGTCCAGGAATAAGAGGAAATGGATTTCGGTGAACACCCCCCAGTATCTGCCACAATGCAGTGTAGAAAAAGCGCAGGATTTGGAGTTGGCCAAAATCACCTTCAAACCCAGGCTCTGCTTCTTACTAGCTGAGTGCATTTGGGTGAGTGATTTAACTTCTTTGAGCCTTAGTTTCCTCAGCTGAGTGATGGGGTATAATATCCCCCACCTTAGAGGAGGGTTGAGAGATAATGTTGGAACAGTCTCAATGGTACATAATAAGTATCCAACAGTATAACTATTACTATTAATACTATGTGGACTTTTATCTTTATTATTACTGTATATCCCAGTTTTATTGATTAGCAATTTAATAACATGCACGTGATAATGAATTTACGTAGTAGACCAGTACATCCCACCTATAGTTCCCTTCCTCAGAGGCAAACCACCTGGAGCAGTTTTCTTGGTCTGTTTCCAGAGATATACATATCTAGGTATATATTGTATAAATAGCCCTTTTTATGTACCTAATGTTTTAATATAATCCACTCGATTCTGTACCTTTTATATAATTTAGTAACATAACTTAGCTATTGTTTTGTATCGTTATATATTGATTTACTGCATCCTTTTTCGTGGCTACATCACATTCCATAATACAAATGTACCATCATTTACTTAATTAATGCCCTATTGACACACCCTTGGCTACTTACAGGGTGTTACAACCGTATGTAAAGCTGCAATGACCATATCCTTGTATATATGTCTTTGTGTACTTGTGTAAGAATATCGTAGGATAAAAATCTAGGAATGACATCATGCATTTAATTCTCTTCAAAACTAAGGTATAAAATTTGGAATGTTTTCACTCTGGTAACTATTGTGGAGTGAAAGAATTAGGACTTGAGATTTGGCTTGTCATAAGAAGTGGGAAATTAAGTACATTGTTTACATTTAAAACCTTTTGCTCAGGCTGGGCATGGTGGCTCACACCTGCAATCCCAGCACTTTGGGAGGCAGAGGTGGGTGGATCACGTGAGGTCAGGAGTTCAAGACCAGCCTGACCAACATGGTGAAACCCTGTCTCTACTAAAAATACAAAAATTAGCTGGGCGTGGCAGTGGGCGCCTGTAGTCCCAGCTACCTGGGAGACTGAGGCAGAAGATCTTGGCTGTAGTGAGCTGAGATCGCGCCATTGCACTCCAGCCTGGGTGACAGAACAAGACTCTGTCTCAAATAAATTAATAAATAAAAAATCTTTTGCTCACATAGAGTTTTGTATCCTCTTCTCATGGTGCCTTGGATTCAGATTCTGCAGCAGTAATATTGGCAGATTTATAAACCAATGCAAACCTACTCTTAGTGAGTTTATCTTCCCACATGAATAAGTTGTCTACCAGCTTTCCAAAGCCCATACCTGTCAAAGAAGTCAGATTCATCGTAATAGAAACAAAGTGCCTCTTTTGTTTTTGTTTTGAGTGGTAGAGAAGCAAACACATTTGGGGACTTTTCTGTGTTAGGGAGTTTTTATAGGTTATTTTATTAATTCTTGCAAATCCTTTGAGGTGCAATTATTATTCCTGTTTTCCAAACAAAGAAGGGGATGGGTTCACAAAGGTTGAGTGACTTGCCCAAGGTATGCAGAACTAGGATTTGAACTCAAGTCTTGATGTCATTATGATATGGGCTGGCTTTGTGTCCCTACCCAAATCTCATCTTGAATTGTAATCCCCATAATCCCTATGTGTCAAGGGAGAGACCAGGTGAAGGTAATTGAATCATGGGGGAAGTTTCTCCCATGCTGTTCTCATGATAGTGAGTGAGTTCTCATGAGATCTGATGGTTTTATAAGGGTCTCTTCCCCTTTTGCTTGGTACTTCTCCTTCCTGCCGCCTTATGAAGAAGGTGCCTTGCTTCCCCTTCTGTCATGATTTTAAGTTTCCTGAGGCCTCCCTAGCCATGCTGAACTGGGAGTCAAAACTTCTTCCTTTGTAAATTACCCAGTCTGGGGCAGTTCTTGATAACAGTAGGAAAACGGACCATACTACTCTGGACTTAATTAGGGGATTCAGCAGAACATTCCCGGATATCAAATAAGTTTTACTGATTGTGTAGACATTTGCTGATTTGCAGTGCTTCTGAGAGATTCTGTGGCTTCTCTAAGCTTAGTGGAGAAAGGGAGTCATGTCTGTTATGGCCCCAAACTTGGTTTTTAGCATGCTTAGTCCTAAAGTGATGGATCCAGCAATTCTCAGGTGACCAGTCCTGTCTTCATGGTCAGCTCTGCTGGTTTCCATCTTTCCATGGTCTCCACCCCTTAGTTCTAAGGCAAGATTGCTGTCTGCATGACCCTGGACTCTGGCTTAGTGATTTTTTTTTGTCCTTCCCTGTTGTCTCCCACTCCACCCCCTGCACCTTTGATTAAACTTCTCTTGTGTCTTCTCTCTCTTAGTAAAGGGAAATCATTTAAAGCACTTTTTAAATTGGATGACATTATTATTACTAAGATGACCTATAAACCCTACAACCCTACCACCACCACCACCAACAACAACAACAACACTCTGCTCCTCAGTCCACCAGCCTTTGAGCTGGTGTCACTTCAGTCTGTAGTCTGCTATCATTTTTGGAACATGCATTCAGTTCTTACAGCTTCCAGGAAATCTATTACCTAAGAACAAAATTAGCACATTAACGCTCCCCCTCCTTCTACTCCACCCCCATTTAAGAACGTCCTACCCAGAGAACCAAACTGTAATTCAATCCACTCTACACTGGGAAGGGCCTGTTTTTCTGCAGTATAGCTTAGAATCAGTACTTTGTGGCTGTGAATGTCTCTTTTTAAGATTTAATATGTCTTTATTAACTGCTGATTGCATATTAGTACAGTCCCTCTCTTGCTGGGCTATAAATTCACTCTAGTTTTATTATTCATTGACAAACATTTGTTAATGACCTGATAGTGTCAGGCCACCCCCTCCATTATCTCACCTATTCCTCAGAATAAGTCTACGATGGAGGTAATCATTAGCCCCATGTGCAGTTTGGGAAAATGCAGCTCAGAGAGGTTCATTAATTTATCTATGTTTGTCTAGTAAGTGGTAGGTCTGGGATTTGAACCCGGGTTGTTTGGATTCTAAATCCATAACCTCTCCCAGCTGAAAGCCAAGGCTTGTAGTTTCTTATTATCTTGCTGCTTCCGTGAGTCTACTCAAGTCCTTAATTAGTGATGACTGGAAATTAGTAGTGTGTTACTGAGCCTCCTGGTGTGGGAATCAGTTTTGTTTTGACAGAAGTCACATAACCTATACTAAGAAGACATTACTTAATCCAGAATGAGAGACTGTAAAAACCCATAGGAAACCTGGAAGAAAGGAGGGGCAGCATTTTTATTTGACTGGCTGGCTGATTGACCTCTAGAGGTTTTTATTTTTTACCCATTCCTTTTCTTCTTGCAAGGCTAAATTACTTCGAGGAACTCTACCAAGTTCTTAAAATTGGCCAGGAGATTGCAGTTAAGTAAACGATTGTTTTGGGTTTTAGGTTTCCTGAAGCCATAACTTAGCATCTCCCAAACTTGTCTGATCCTAAGAATCACCTGGGGCATTTGTTAAAATGTGATTTCCCAGTAGGGATGGGACCTAGGGACTATTTATTTTTTTTTAACAAGCCCCTTTACGTGATTCTTCTGATCAACTAGTTTGGGAGACACTGAGCGTCACCACTGGGAATTTGGTCCCCTTTGTGGACCATCCTCTTTAGAATTGAAGCACCAAGGCTCACGTTGTCTTACAGTGGAGGGAACATGAATTTTGGAGTCAGAAAGCACAGCTCTGAGAACCCCAAGCTGCCCCTTATAAATTGGGTTAATCTTGGACACATGACTGAGTGTTCTAATCTTAAGGCCTCTGTGTGCCATTTCCTCTGCCTAGAAAGAAAAAATTGTTCTCCTTTCTCTCCCCACCTCTTCCCTCCTCCTTTGTCTTCTTACTCTTCAGCTTTCAGGAAAGCATTCCTTGATTCCTCCCAAGCTGGGTCACTCGTAATTATTTTTGTAATGAGTTCTTGTGTCTATCATCCCCCACTAGATTCTAAGCTCAACAAAAGCAGAAACCATGGCTCTAATGTTTATTATTGCACACCCAACACCTAGCACAGTGCAGTGTGAATGACTCAGAGTCTGATTTGTTTCATCTGTAAAATGGATAAACGCTATTGATCAACAGGCGTATAGGGAGATTAAAATACTGAGCATGAGAGCAACCAATATACCGTAGGCATCTAATAAATGTTAGTTTTTGCCTTCTTTTGAGGAACTCATTTATGATTATTGTGCTGAATAGAATGGATTATAACCAAGGCTTTGAGAGTCTTTGCTTAACCCGCTATCCTAAAAAGTTTCCAGTATTTTTAACATTTTAGAATTTAGCCTTCTTTTCCTCCCCTCCCCCTAAGTCAAAAGAAAGTTTTTCACTGTCTTTTAACTTTGTTCTGGTGACCCATTTTGAGGTCTTTAATAATTTTACTTGATTTCCTGTGGATAGCATATCTTTAAGATTTCTTTATTCAGTTTGGTGCTGAGAAGGAAAATGATATAATTGTAGATTAAACTTAATATTTTAAAAAGATTATGAATGGCAGAATGGATTTGAAAGATAGCTTTATGGAATCTCTTTTCCTGGAATTCTTTAGAAGAGAATAAGAACATTGATGTGTGAAGAGTCTCTCTAATCCATTATGAAATCCAGGCTGATATTAAGTGAACTAAGTTCAGAATTTTATTGTTTCCTAACACTTAGGAATACCTTTCAGATATATGACTGCCTTTGAAATTTAAAGGGTATGAGAAAGACTTGCTGTTAATAGGCTCTTCCTTCCATACATTGGCAAAAGGAGGCCGCCCCATTGCTAGGGTGACCAGCTGTCCTGGTTTGCCCAGGACTGAGGGGGTTCCTAAGACACTGGACTTCAGTTTTAAAACCTGGACAGTCCTGGGCAAACTGGGATGAATTGGTTGGCCATCCTGTTCTTGGAGAAAGAATTGGAGCAACAGTGAATTAAGCATTAGCATGCTTTTCTGTTGTTTTAAGAAAAAAACAGGAACCATAAGAAGTTAAAATTGCCTTTAAGAAATTCTGTGAAAGTTTTTGAAAATAAATTTTGCTTTTAAAGCCACTAAACGAAATACAGGTGATCTTAAATAAATGTAATGGTTTTTGCACCATTTTTGAACTCAATAATAGTGATTTCAAAATAAATAGTATTGTATTTTAAAATGCAATCTTATTTTTTCTGTACCTGAATGGCTACAGCTAGTGACCTGTTTTCTAGCATTAATATAATTTTCACTGATATGTTTTGAATAGTTCATGTTTGAAGTATTTTCTTCCAGTTAAAAATCAACAATAGATCTGATGTCATCATATATGGATCTTCAAATAGGTCAATTTTGAAGTAAGGGTCTTAACTCACCTAAATTTTATATTATTTAAATCTCACAAGGTAAAATGTAAAATTATTTTAATATGTACTTATGCCTATTTTGTTCCCCAAAAGTATGTAAAATGGCTTTCAAAAAGACATACATTGTTATAAGTTTTTGGTTTCTTGACATTCAGGTAAAAAAAATTCGGGCAAAGGAGCAATTAAGATGATATAATAAGATAAACTCAGGCCAGGTGCGGTGGCCCAAGCTTGTAATCCCAGCACTTTGGGAGGTCAAGGTGGGAGGATCTCTTGAGCCCAGGAGTTCAAAACCAGCCTAGGCAAGATAGCAGCGTCCTGTCTCTACAAAAAATAAGCAAAATTAGCCAGGCGTGGTGGCATGCACCTGTAGTCCCAGCTATGGCGGAGGCTGAGGTGGGAGGATTGCTTGAGCCTGGGAGGTCAAGGCTACGGCGAACAGTAATTGTGCCACTGCACTCCAGCATGGCTAATAGAGTGAGACTCCATCTCTTAAAAAAATCTGGGGAAAGTTAATATCTAGAAATGCATAATATATCATGCCTGTAATCCCAGCACCTTGGGAGGCCGAGGAAGGTGGATCACCTGTGGTCAGGAGTTTGAGACCAGCCTGGCCAAGATGGTGAAACCCCATCTCTACTAAAAATACAAAAATTAGCCAGGCATGGTGGTGGGTGCCTGTAAACCCAGCTACTTGGGAGGCTGAGGCAGGAGAATTGCTTGAACCCAGGAAATGGAGGTTGCAGTGAGCCAGGATCATGCCACTGCACTCCAGCCTGGGCAACAGAGTAAGACTCCATCTCAAAAAAAAAAAAAAAGCATAATATAAAGATCTTGCACAGTTCTTATAACGGGATACAGATTTGGTTTGGAGCTCTCTGGTTACCAAGGAAAAACAGAAATGTACCAAGTCGTAAGTCATATCTATCAGATCAAATAGAAGATGTTGAAGAGAAGCTTGGCTTTTCCTAGCACTGAGGCTGGGAGAAACTCCCCCAGAGGGCTTCATAAAAGAGCCCCTGTGTGATGTGGTGAATAGCATCCTCCAACAGCCTCCTCTGATCAGTGCAGCGTCACGGTTTTGTAAGAGATCGAGCCCCTCAGTGCACTCTGAGGTATAATAACAAAGTGCCCATGAGATTGGCTACTATATTTAATATAGCGGGATGTGCCCAGGGTGTGCCCCCATGGGGCTGTGCCTCAGACTCCCCTGGTGAGTACTTTAACATTCAGATTCCTAGTTCCCTGACAGGATTACCTGACAGAGAACCACCTATTTAGAATTTTCAAAAGAAATTCAAAGAGGAAACCCAAATGTCTAATAGATACTTGAAAAAGATAATTCGGCTGGGCACAGTGGCTCACACCTGTAATCCCAGCACTTTGGGAGGCCGAGGTGGGTGGATCACGAGGTCAGGAGTTCAAGATCAGCCTGGCCAATGTGCTGAAACCCCATCTCTACTAAAAATACAAAAATTAGCAGGGCGTGGTGGTGGGTGTCTATAGTCCCAGCTACTCACGAGGCTGAGGCGAGAGAATCGCTTGAACCCAGGAGGCAGAGGTTGCAGTGAGCCAAGATTGCACCACTGCACTCCAGCCTGGGCGACGGAGTGAGACTCCATCTCAAAAAAAGAAAACAAAAAAAGGAAGAAAAACATTTTGTCTTACTAGTCTAATCATGAAATGCAAGTTAAAATAACAATGAGCTACCATTTCACATCCATCAAATTGGCAAAAATATTTAGCAATATTTAGTGGTGTTAAAAATGTATCTACTCTTCAACCCCAAAAATTCCACTTCTAGAGAAATTCTTGTCCATGTGCTCAATGAGATACAATAAAGATGCTTATTACAGTGTTCTGTGTAATGGAAAAATTGGAAAGCACTGAAATTCCATCACTAGTGGGATGCATACATCAATTTATGTATAGGGGTTGAATTGTGCCCCCCCCCAAAAAAGATATGTCCAAGCCCTAACCAGTATCTGTGAATATGACCTTATTTGGAAATAGTCTTTGCAGATGTAATTAAAGATCTTGGGATGAGATGATCCTGGTTTTAGGGTGCATCCTAAATCCAATGACAAGTGTCTTTATAAGAGACAGAAAAGGAGAAGACAGACATATGAAGAGGGGGGCCATGTGAAGACGGTGGCAGGGATTGGAGTGATGTGTGAACAAGGCAAGTGATGCCAAGGGCTGCTGGCATCCAACAGAAGCCAGGAAGAGGCATGGAATGGATTCTCCCTTGGAGTCTTCAGAGGAAATCAACCCTGCTGACATCTTGATCCTGGATGTCAGGTCTGCAGAGCTGTGAGAGAATAAACTTCTGTTTTAAGCCACCAAGTTCATGGTAATTTGTTATGGCAGCCTTAGGAAACTAATACACTGATCTTCTCCCATACCCCAGGAATACCTGGAAGAGGGCATAGTTATACAGTTCTTCTTCAACAAGAAAATGGACTGTTGGAGCTAATAATCTCCCACAGTGTAGTTGAAACAGTCTTGTCCTGATTTGAGGCTGAAAGAGCCCTTGGAGACCATGTAGTCCAACTTCTCCCCCCATTTTACAGATGAGGATACCCAGAAAGAGGAAGTGGTTTGCACAAGACCTGGAACTAATGGGTTTGAATCCAAGCGGCAAAACTTGGATTCAAACCAAGGTCTGATTCCTGTGTTCTTCCCACTTCAGTCAAGGCACCGGCACTAGCTTGTGTCTGGTCCTTTTGGATCTATATGGGAACACGGGCTAGAGGAAGGAGCTCAGATGTTGGAACTGGAAGGCTTAAGTTAACGTCTTGGCTTTCCCATGCTCTACCAGCATGGCAGGGAGCAGGCTATGTAACTTCTCTAACCCTTATATTCCTCTTCTGAGCAGTGAAGCTAACCTTTTCTCCTAGAGCACTGGGATTTCTGGATGGTAAGGCTCATATAACAGACTACATGTGAAAAGGTATTTATTAAATTGTGAATCACTATACAAATAGTAGCTATCGTCATTGTCATCTAGTGTAGCCTCAGGAAAGTGAAAACTCAGCAAGTGTGGTGGGAAGAATTCTAAGATGACCTTGAATGATACTCTGCCTTGTATGATCCTCTTCCCTTTGAGTGTGGGTGGACCCTGTGTCTATGATAAGACATCGCCCCTGTGACCATATTACAGTGTAGGGCAAAAGGGAGATATCCCTGGGGCTGATCTAATCAGGCCAGCCCTTTCAAGGAAGAGTTTTCTCTGGCTGGTTGCAGAAGAGGAAGTCTGAGAGATGCATTCCAGCCAGTCAGGAAGAAAGCAGATACCCATGTTATCAATTACCTATGGGGGTCACTATGACAAGCAGCTGTGGGCAGTCTCTAGTTGCTGAGTGTGGTCGCTGGCTGACAGCTAGAAGGAAAATAAGGATTTCAGTCCCGCGGCTGCAAGGAGATGAATTCTACCAACAACCAGTGAGCACAGATGATGACCCTGAGCCCAGATGAGTGCCATAAACCCAGCAACACCTTAATTTGAGCCTCGTGATAACCGGAGCAGGGAACAGAGAAACCAGTTACACCATGGTGGATTCCTGACCTAAAGGACTGTGAACTAATAAATAGGTGTTGTCTTCAGGCACCACATTTGTATTAATTTTTTTGTGCAGCAAGAGAAAGCTAATACAGGTTACACATTTTTTTTCTGGATCACAGAGCATTAAGTGCACATGTGTACATGTCTGTGTATCCCTCCAAGAAACTTCAAGCTTCTCTAGGGCTAGAGCTGCATCTCATTCATCTCTAGAGTCATTTTGGCTGGGTTTGTTCCTGGCTCTGTCACTTATGAGGTTGAAAACTGAGGCAAGTTACTTGACGTCTCTGTGCCTCAGTTTCCTCATCTGTTAAATGGGTATGATAATAGCGCTTACCTGTAGGGTTGTTAGGAGTTTTAAGTAACTTCATACATCGAAAGTGCTTAGAGCCATGCCTGGCACATAGTAAATGCTCAGCAAACGTGGCAATAGTGATTTTATTTTATATCCCAGCACTTAGCCCAGTAGCTAGCACGTGATGGGCATTCGATTAATGTTTGTCAAGTGGATGAATGAATTAATTAGGACTGGAATCTCAGTTTCCTGAGCCTTGATCCCACAATGTTTCTATTAATCATTATTTGCAACAGGACACAGGCTTTTCCAAAGCTAAGTTGACTGGCTTGGTTTCTTCAAGGTGCAGCGAGAAAGCATCAGATTTATCACAGCATGGAAATGCAGAGGTGTGTGAGCCAGTCCCAGAGTGCTTAAGGACCTGCAGGCTGTGGATGCTGACTGAAAGCCGTACGTGGCCTAGCTCTGCCTTAATAGACCACGCCAGCTGATCAGGGTGACACACACTTAATGCAACTGCCTCATTATCTGGTCACCAGGGAAATGCCAGCTGTCATTGCCCACTGAGCTGGGCCATCAATCAGTTTGTTCTGAGTTCATTAAGTAAATTAAAAGGTATTGCTTAAATACTTAGTAGAGGAGTAACAGCTCTCATCTCAAGGAGCTAGTGAAAGCACTGGATTTGGCCACAGCTATTAGCTGTGTTGAGCTGTGAAAAATGAGAAGATTTGGAACTTATAGCTCAACATCAGAAGCAAAAGGAGGCTCCAAAATTTGATAAAGATGCCCATACGCGCTAGTCCCCTCTCCCATCATATTTGAGCAGTTATTGCTGATGATACCTTTTAAAATTCTAAACAGCAGAGTGGACTCTCCCTCTTGCAGCCGGGAGCTGGCCCATCCCTCTTGAAATTAGACCCCACTGTAGTCATATATTTCCTTTCCCCTGTGGTGAGGTGGACATGAATGTTATTGTTAAATCCTTGCCTGGAGAAATGAAGGACCAAATCTGAACATGACAGCTGTAGGCTTGAGCAGTTTCACATTGAAATTGGTCTTGAGGCTTATGGATTCTGTCTCCACTGAGTTCCCTGTCTGTTGCAAAGCCCCGTGGGCAGGCTTTCCTCCCTCCACATGGAGCTACATGCCATTAATTCCTCTAGCATCTGTTTCATGCCTACTCCCTCCCAGGCACTGGGCTAGGCACCAGCAGTATGGAAATCATGAAGGTGTTCCTGCCTCGAGGAAACCTATGATCATGCTCCTCATGGTCCCGTGCCCACACCACTTTCCTGGCTTCTAGACTTGGCAAATTCTACCTCACCTTTGACATTTCTTCCAAACCACACCTTTCCTTCCAGCAGAATAACTCATGCTCTGCTTCATGCTCCTGTAGCCCTTTGGCCCTGACCTGCTAGGACGTGGGTGAATTTGCATTATCATTTGTTTACAAGTCCATCCTGAAGACAGGGACTGAGCCTTATTCTTTTCTGAACCCCTCAGTGCCTGACACTGAGTTGATGCATAATAAAGTAGGCTTGAATGAGAGACTAAGTTCATAAAAGGGCATAACTATTTTTATGTAAGGTCTGTAGGAGGGTGGAGGTGGGGATGGAGCCAGAGAATAAATGTGCTTTTTAAATACCTCTGTTACCACCAGAGGGAGAGGTGTGTTTATAAATATCCCTTTATGTAAGCCTTTTGGTTCTGTGGTCTCAAGGCCAAAGAGAAGCTCAGGGCCTTTCCAAGTGACTTCTCAAAATTTTAAGATGTTTTTACTTCAATTAAAAGTGGATATGATTGGCGGGGTGCAGTGGCTTACACCTGTAATCCCAGCAATTTGGGAGGTTGAGGCAGGCGGATCACTTGAGGCCAGGAGTTCGAGACCACCCCGGCCAACATGGCGAAACCCCATCTCTACCAAAAATATGAAAATTAGCCAGGTGTAGTGGTGGGTGCCTGTAATCCCAGTTACTGACTCCAAAGGCTGAGGCAGGAGAATTGCTTGAACCCGGGAGCTGGAGGTTGCAGTGAGCTGAGATTGTTCCAGTGCACTCCAGCATGGGTGACAGAGTGAGATTCAGTTAAAAAAAAAAAATGTGGATTTGAGCTTGAATCGTGTCACCTTACAGCAGATCACTTTCTATTTTCTATTTTTCCCTGGAACACTTTGTCATTTCTTGTTCTTTCTTACTGGAGGTTTAGGAGTGGTAGTGGGAATTTATTCACCGATTTAAATCTACAGGCAGTAAAATGCCATCCTCCCTGAACACCTTTAATACAATAGTGGGGTTTAATGCAATATTTGTTCTTGGTGCCCACTGTCTAGGGCAGCTGAAAGGAGTCTCCTTCCCTTCCCACCTCTGGCTTTGCTGTTTCTCAGCAATCACTCCAAGAACACATCCACCCATTCAGCACTTCTTTCCTCTATGATTCCTCTGTGAAGCAGACACGTGCCCTTCTTGCCTTGGCTTCTCTCTACTCCCATTCCTGAATTTCCAGTTCCTGTGGGATACCTCTGATTGATGTCCTGTTATCCCCTCTAGCTCAGTTCTTCTAAAAGTTAATTTTTTCTCCCGTTTATACTCCCATTCCCAACACTATTGCATTAGCGGTTCTGTTGGTCACTGATATCAGGAGGTGAGGCTTGACATAGGCATGGACACCCAGGTGGAAGATGCAGTGCTTTGAGTGGGAATGCTGTGGCAGTCTGTTCAGCACTCTGGAGAGCTCCTAGGTGGGGCCAGGTCCCTCCCCTGACTCTTCTCCCAAGAATGGGCCTAGGAACTCAGTACACAACCCATCATCACCGCAGTTCTATGACAGTTAAAGGAATCTCATCCATTTCTCCTAGGCTCAGTTCCATGGGGCCTAAGGATTTAATGAGGCTGGGTTCTAGTCCTTGTTCTACCACTTACTGGATGCAGTACCAGAGGGTTAAATAAACCAGTTATTTAATTGCTCTGAGTTTAGGTTTTTCACTTAGGTAAAGTGAAAATAATATATCTACCTATTTCGTAGTGTTGTTGTGAGAGTGAATTGAGATAGCACATGTAATATACACAGCACATAAATATTAGCTACCATTTTCATTATTACAGAAATTATTGGTACAATATTAATTTTTGTTAATATGTGATTGTATGACTTGAGTCTCTTGTGGCAGTGGCACATCTCTGGGAATTTCAGGCTGGGTTTTGGGATCAGGAGGAGCAAATGAATTTGGAGGGGGCAGAGCCCAGTCACCTTTAGTTAGTCCTCTAGGAGACCTCTTCTCTCTCCCTTGGGTACGTTATTTTGGCAGCAGTGGATACATCAGGCTCAGCACAAGTCATTGTCGATTGCTGGAAAAGAAGAGCAGCCCCTTGCAGGTTTGCAGAATGGGGGATATCCTGCGTATGGCAAATGGGGAAATAGGCTTGAAGAGGTCTGTGAATGCCCGAGGCAGCTCTGCAAGTTAGTGGCCACACACAGGACCAGCAGCTTGGGCTCCTGGCTTCTCGCTGCTCAGTCTTTGCCCATGCGGTTTGCTTCCTCCTGAGGGAACACCCTCCCTCCCAGTCTTTTGGTAACTTCCCTTTTTTTCGTCAAGAGTCAGTTCAAATGGCTTCAACCTTTCCGAGCCTTGGTTGCTCCTTCTGTGAAATGAGGATATGATGGCTGTTTACAAGGTGGTGTGGAGCTCTGACTGGAAATTTGACAGCATAGGTAAAAAGCTTGGCTTAGATGGTGACTGCAGGCCTTATTTATCTGACTGGTCCACTGGTTCATTCATCCTCCTGTGTTCCCCTGTGATGGTTAATACTGAGTGTCAACTTGATTGCACTGAAGGATGCAAAGTGTTGATTCTGGGTGTGTCTGTGAGCGTGTTGCCAAAGGAGATTAACATTTGAGTCAGTGGGCTGGGAAGGGCAGACCCACTCGTAATCTGAGTGGGCACCATCTAATCAGCTGCCAGGGCATCTAGAATATAAAGCAGGCAGAAAGATGTGAACATCCTGGAATGGCTTAGCCTCCCAGCCCACATCTTTCTCCCATGCTGGATGCTTCCTGCCTTTGAACATCGGATTCCAAGTTCTTCAGCTTTGGGATTCGGTCTGGCTTCCTTGCTCCTCAGCTTGCAGATAGACTGTTGTGGGACCTTGTGATCATGTGAGTTAATACTTAATAAACTCCCCTTTATCTATCTATCTATCTATCCTATTAGTCCTGTCTTTCTAGAGAACCCAGACTGATACATCCCCCCTTCAGCTTTGCCTGTCACCACTAACCCTCTGCTCCTGTGTGTGGAATGTCTGAGCATTCCCCGAGCATACTGCCTGGCTCAAAGGCATGACTTGCTTATGTGTTGAATAAATGAATTTATGGACTGGCAACACCGTGGTGCCGTTAGACCAATGCTCTGGTGGGACTTTTTATTGGGGAAAGTACTGAATTGGACTGGGTTCCTGGATAGCTGGGGAAAAGCCGCCCTAAGAGAAGTCAGGTGCGACTTTGGATAAAGTTGTCTGATATCCTGGGTGGGATGTAAGTGTTGCTGAAACGGAAACCTGATTTGCGTTGTTTCCATTTCAGTTAATAAACCATTTAAAGTTTTGATGTGGAAGAGTCTAGGTAATTTGAGGCCTAGTGGTGAATTGATGTAATTTACCAACTGTGAGAAAGTAGAGAACTGGGAGATTACTGTTGATAATTTGCAGGGTATAATGGAGTTCATTTATAATTTATAATTGATATTGGAGCTCTTTTCCATGGGCTGAATTATGATGGAATGGAGTAAGAGTCATTTAAAGAGATTATTTTGTTGTTTGTATCACCCTCATGAATTGGAAAGTGGAAAGAGAACATAGTGCTAAATTGGTATCTAATCTTTTCAGAGATATTTGCTGAATAAACTGGAATTTTAATTAAAACTGCAAGCCAAGAGGTAAATCGCTTTAGAAGTTTGTGAAGTTTTTCTTTTTCTGTTGCCTAATAATATAATTACTACTAATAAAGATTCTTTATGGGTGGGAAATTAGATAGCAGAATAAATAACTGGAGGAGATTGCTATGGTACGCTGAAATTATGAAAGGGGCAAGGTTATCTTCCCCTCCTACTAATGGGTTTTTTTCCTCCCCATTGTTAAATTGTTTGGTAACAATTTTGATCTCATTAAAAGTATTGCAATCACAAGCGGAAGCAAGGCGGACGATGGGCCTCACCACCGCTCTTCCAGCTTCCATTCATATGAGTCAATTATAATGAATGGATTTAATAAAAAATACAACATGCTTTGGTGATTAACTCAGTGAAGGATGAATGGCACACTTACCCGGGGTATCATATTTGCAATAATGAAGAAGAAGTGAACAGGAAAAGGAAACTTCATAGATCACAAGAATTGCTACTTTCCAGCAAAAGGTTGTTAATTACTTATCCTCTTGCTATATTTATTGGCTCTATTAGAGGATGAGTAATTATTGTGTTCCCGGGAAACCCATTGGAGCCAGACGGCGCCTTTATTACATGGCAAGGCTCTTCAGAGCGCTAGTTATCTCCGTGGGAGCCTCTCCCTTCAGATTCCCAAACGACTAGGAACCTGGCGGAGGTGAGACAGGAAGGTAGCCCACGGGCAGTAGGGAAGGGCACTGTGAAGTGTGTGAACTGTCAGAGCAGTCCTTGCACGCGGAGCCTTGACTGCCTTTACTCTTCCATGCCTTCCCCCAGCCCTGCTCCCTGCGCATACTTTTTTCTGGGCCCAGTCCCCACCCATGCTCCCTCCCCTTTCTCCCAGCCTAGGTCAGTTTCCTTATGGTCCTGGCTGCTCTCAGTCTCTCTCTACTCCTCATCCACTCTCCATTCTGCCCTGGTCTGACACAGCCCTGCTTGGGCACTTCCTCCACCTGCAGAGTCAAGCTCCAGCTCCGCAGCTTGCCCTGTGAGCCTACCGTGATCTGTGTGGGCTGTGTGGGCTGCGTGGACCTCTCCAACTTTGGCTGTTCCCCTACCCCCCAGGCTCCAGGCACGTGGGACGTCTCTGCTGTCCTATAGTCCTCTGCCTGATTTCCCTTTGTCTCTTCCTTTGCGAAGGCCTACTTCACGCCCCGCTCCAGTGGCCCCTTCTTGGTTAAGCTTTTCTCATCTAGACCAGAAACCACTGCTCCTCCCTCTGGGCTCTCACACAGCACTTTGACACGCAGAGTGCATTTGCAGATCTGTCGACACATCTGCCTCTACCCCGACCCAGCTCCTGGATTCCTGGTGGACCAGAGCCATGCTTGATGGACTGTGTTTCCTGAGGTGGGTTTGTGGAGGGCCAGCTTCTGCTTTCTCTGCCAGCAGGCATGTCTGGGGACTCTTCCTCTGTGTCTTTCTCACCAAGGGACTTAATTAGGTGAATAATCCAGGAGGCTTGCTCTCAATATTCTCTAATTGGACTAATTTGACTCCTACTGTCTGCCAGGCCATTCACAAACAGACTTTCACCTATGCGGTTGTTTTCACCTTTACAACATCCCCTGTGAGGGAGGCTCTGCTACTCATCTTTCTCAGATGATGAAACCCAGGCCCTTAATAGTTGGCAGGGCTGAGATTTGAATCCAAGTTCCTGAACTCGAGGGAAGGAGCCTTTCTGCACTTGTGGGCTTTCTCCAGAGGTTACGTGCCTACCCATGAAGACTCACATGGCTTTAATACCCTGATTGTACCATGTGCACATTTAAACTTAGGCTAGTCCTGCAAAACACCCCCATCTCCTAGCTCTTTTGGGTAACAGAAAGATGGATGAAGGAAGAGTTTTTAAAAATCTTATCAGTCAATAAGTATGAGGTGAAGAATGATAGGAAAGAATGGAAGAGAAGAAGAAACCAGCAGTTTTTGAACACCTGCTATGCATCAAGCATTGTGTGCCAGGCCCCGTGCTAGGTGGTCCAAACATACTATTAATCCTTGTAATAACCCAATCAAGTCGACATTATTGTTCCCATTGAGGAAACAGGCTTGCAGTTGCTCCCACAGGTGGGCTTCCCCACCAGCCCCATCCAAAGACACTGCAGTCGGGAAGCTGTCTGGTCCCTCGCTGGCATGGGGAAACCTTTTCTCACCAGCTCCATTTTCCATAGGCAAGAGTGAGCCTGGATCTTCCTGAGCCCCTCAGTTGGGGTGGAATTTCTCCTCTGCCTGGGGAGCAATGCTGTTCACTGAGATGTGAGCAGCAAGGCAGAGAAGTGAGCGGGCCTCCCTCTTTCAGGCCTGAAAGGGACATGCCTTCTTTTGATGTGCTCACATTTGGCAGATAGAACTGTGTTCCATCTGGTCACACCCTTCAGGATTTCATCAATTTCCACCAGTATTTTCTTAGTCTGCTTTTTTTCTCGATTGAGGAAGAGTGATAGTTTTTTTTTTGTCCACTCTTGAAGGGCAGTTGCTTAGTTCTTTCTTTGTCTTAATTGGCCTCTTCTGGACTTTTCTGTGCTATGTTTTTTCTTTTATGATTTTTATTGTTATGGGTTCTTTCTAATTTGGTCTCGAGGTCTCTCTGTTGAGCGTGGCCACAGGCCAAGATAGCCAGTCTCCAGGAGAGCCCTGACCAAGGGGAAAGTTAGGTTTGGGTGTGTGTCAGATGAGACACAATGAGGAGGTGAAACAGAAGAAATTTATTACTCAGAGGATCCAGAGAGTTTAGGGGCATTGACTGGGGACTCTCTGGAAGTCTGGAGGGGACAGAGAGCTCAACCAGCGAGTGGGAAGTGAGAGCGAGTGAGTGAGCAAGAGAGAGACACAGAGAGAGAGAAAGAGAGAGAGAAGAGAGACAGACAGACTCTGGTGTTGGTGATTAGGTTTTGTTGTGGTCAGCAGCTGTGGGTGTGTTGGGTTTTGGGTCCGTGGGATGAGCAACAAGCAGGCAGTATCACAAACAACCACATGGGAGGAAAAGTTTTAACTAGGCCAAAGGCGATGTGGTATGACTGGGTTTCAAATAACTTATGCTAGACCACAAAATGGATGTCAAGGCAGAAACTGCAGGGTATGTTAAAGAAATTTATGATATCTTCTTTGAAGTGTTTGTCACAAATCTCTGCTGTATGTGCTCATTTCATCCATCCATCCATCCATCCCCCTTAGTCGAATTGAAGGAGTGCAGTCTTTGGAGATAAACCAACATGGCTTCAAATTCTGGGTTTGTCACTTATTAGCAATGGGATTATATTTCTTTATCTGCAAAATGGAGGCATTTATGTAAGATACCTGGCACATTGTTAAGTACTCAATAGTAATTACTATATTCATTGTATTATAAGGATATATTAATCTTAAATTCCTGCATTCTCAGAACATGCTCTTTCTCTGGGACCTTGCTCTGAAACTGAAATGGTGCATTCATTATCTATTGCTGTGTAACAAATTTCCCCAAAACTAAGCAGCTTAAAAAAAAAACATCCATGATCTTACACCATTTTTGAGGGTTAGGAATCTGAGTGTGACTTAGCTGGGTGGTTCTGGCTTAGGCTTTTTCATGAGGCTACAGTCAAGCTGTTGGGCAGAGCCGCAGACCCTGAGTACTTGACTGTGGCTGACGGATCCACTTCCAAGCTCACTCACATGGCTGATGGCAGGTGACTTCGGTTGCTTACCACGTGGGTGTCTCCCTAGGCATTCCCAAAGCAAAGGGGGAGTGAGGAGACTAAGGCAGACACCGTAGTCTTTTTATAAAAATATCCTAAATATCAGAAGTGACGGCTTATCACTTCTGCTTTATGCCATTGGTCATCTAGACCAAGCCTGTGACAATGTGGGAGAGGACACACAAGGGATTGAATTCCAGGAGGCAGGGATCACTGGGGACCATCTTGGAGGCTGCAGACCACAGGTAGGGGAGAGGATAGAAAGAAGAATAAAACGTCTCTCCCCTGAAGCATCCTGTCAGGTGAGGGAGGCCGTCATGTAAACATTAATGCCCCGTAAGACAGTGGCTATATTACTGGCACCAACAGAATGCCAGGGGAACATTGGAGAGAACTCTATTAACCAGCCTGAAGGCATCATGGAAGGTTTCCCAAGTGCACGCACACCGCAGTGTCCTTACTCAAGAGCTGTCCTAATGACACGCGATGTTTGGTTGGCGTCTTTTTAAATTGAAGTTACTTGTTGAGGTGATTTCCTTGGACATTAAAAATAATAACTTGTCTCATATTACAGCAATGTACTGTTTACAAAATGCTTTCCCATGTGTTATCGCAGTCCACATAACAGCCCTGGGAGGTGGACAGGTTTTATTACTATTGTTTTTCTCAGTTGTAGCTGAGCTGCGGAAGCAAAGTCACTGTTGGAGTCTCTGAGTGGGGTGTGGTGGGTTGGGGCTTGAGCTGGGGTCTCGCTGGTCCACGCTTGGTACCTTAGCCATGACAGCACCTTCCGTGTGTTTCCTTTGAGTACTTTGGACCCCTCATCTTAGAGCAGCCATTTGGACCATTTCCCCCCTACAGATGCATTGCACACAGACTTGCTTATATCAAAGCTTATTTGCCACCTTTATCCTCAGTCAGTTGAAATGCTTTCTGTTCATAGAGAAGCTTTATGAAGAAAATCATTCACAAAGTACAGAAATGTGAACTGTGCTTTCATCAGCATTCACTGTAAAATTTCATTTTGCAAAGTCCCCAGGGGGACTTGAATTTTCTCTTTGGGCCATTAGAAGAGGGACCCGAACATCAATTCCTTAAACACAGATTTGCTCAAAGAACATTTAACAGCTTCGGTTCTCGTTTGAACGTGACTATTTTGCAAGTTTGTTTTTAGTTCTTCTGGTCAAGAGGGAAAAGATTTCGGGCCCATCCAGGTGTATACTCTGGGGGAGGAACTTTCTTTGTGACAAAGATGGTAGCATGTAGGGTGAGGGTTACAGTTATTCACGCGTGACTAGTAAATAAGACTATAGCAGTCTCCAAAAAGACATCTGTAGTGCTTAAGTGCATGGGCCTGGAAACTGCGCAGACCTGGATTTGATCCTGCCTCTGCCTTTAATATAATACCTCTGTGACCTTGGGAAAGTTATTTACTCTCCTAGCACTTGGTGCCCTCATTTGCAAATAGGGTTAATAGTAGCACCTATATCATAATCTTTATTATAGGGTTAATAGCACTTTTATCATGTTTGTGGATTAAATAAGGTAATACATGTAAAGTGTTTAACACATAGACATAGGAACAAGCATTACCTAAATGCTAATGTTAGTGGTGATGATGATGACATGTATTTGAGTGGCTGCTCTTTGTGAGTTCATTTATTCATGAAACATTACTGCAGGCATTGCTAACACTGGTATCTGAGAACAACTAGGGGCTGTAGGGAGTCTTTGAATCTCCTAAGCTCATGTGGAAGATTTTGTGCATGTGCGTGCATTTTTTTTTTTTCTGGCAAGAATCTCAAAGGAATTTATGACCTCAGAAAGGTTAAAAACAAAGCCTACAGGGTGCTGAAGGCTTGGTGTTAGGGATAGACTGATGATCATGGGCTTTCCTTGTGCTTAAGGAGTTTGCAAAGTGGCCAGGTGGACAGATGTACAGACAAGAGGTTGCAGAATGGCCTGTGATGGGTGTAGCGACAGAGGCCACAGACAAAGAGAGCTGAGAGATCATCATCATGGAGGGGGAGTGGATGGGCAAGCCCAGTCAGAAGATCCCAGGCGGAAGGACATGAAGAAACCCAGGCCACCAAATAATAAAGTGCTGTATCCTTAAAGGATCGAAAGTAGTCACAGTGACAGTGCAAGTGCCCAAGAGTTAAGTGGCCCAACTTGAGGTGGGCAGGTTGGCAGAGGGGAGTCTGTGAAGTGTCTTTCAGATGAGGCTTGGAGCTTAGCCTTGATCCTGTGGTCGGTCCACGGGGAGGCATTGAAGAGTTGTAGCAAAGGAGCGATATGGTCAGAGCTGTGTTTAAAAATAAAAATCTGGGCTGGGTTCAGTGCCTCACATCTATAATCCCAGCACTTTGGAAAGCCAAGATGGTAAAACTGCTTGAGGCCAGGAGTTTGAGACCAGCCTGGGCAACATAGCGCAACTCTGACTCTACAAAAAGTAAAAGATATAGTCAGGTGCTGTGCCATGTACTTATAGTTCCAGCTACTAGGGAGGCTGATGCAGGAGGATCACTTGAGGCTAGGAGTTTGAAGCTGCAGTGAGCTATTATCACACCACTGCACCCAGGCTGGCTGACAGAGTGAGACCCCATCTCTGAAAAAATAAAAATAAAAATAATGAAAATAAAAGTCTCTCATCCTGCTGTGTGTCAGGTAGACTAAAGAGGAGACCCTGGAGGAAGGGAGATGGGGGAGGAGGCTGGTGAGAGATGAGGCCCTGAAGTAAGGCAGAGGCAGTGGGGATTCAGGAAGGAGAGGAAATTAAAAATAAGCTAGGAGATCAGCCAGAGGGCTTGCTGACCAGTGGATGTTGAGGAGGGAGAAGGTGACATGGGTGATTCTCAGGATTATGGCTTCTAATTTTCCTGTGGGCCTGGGACCTGCCAGATACCTGGTTACACCCCACTGGAGACCTGAGACATGCATATCAAATTGTCCCTAGCCCTAGAAGTGCATAGTGTTAATGAGGGAGATAAGGATTACCCATGAAATAACTAAAGAACAGCACAGGCACATCCTAAGCATAGTAAGGGAATCAGGAAGGTGATGGTGTGAACTGGAGTGGTTCCAAAGCTCTCTGTGGCGTTATATCAAATGAGCAGTTTTTAATATTCATCTTGTCTGACCTCTCAGCTTCCCACCACTCCTTTAGTCTTGAAACACTTTTCCCTTGCTTTTACAACATGTACTCTCTCTCTCTCTGTGGTCTCTCTTTCCCAGCTGGCTCGCTGGGTTCATTCTCTTCCGGGGAGAGGGGGCGGGGGCATGCTCCAGCACAGGGTGCAGCCCTACCTGAGCTGCCCCCTGCTGAAGTCTCATCTCCACCACTTTCCTCTTGTCCTCTCTGCTGCAGCCACCCTGACCCTCCATCAGGCTTTGCCTTGAGCCAATGACAGTCCTACCTCTGTGCTTTTACACATTTATTTTCTGTCTGAACACCCTTCTTCCCTCATCTCCTAGTCAACTCCCATTCTTCCTTCCAATCTCAGCTCAAATTGCCCATCCTCAGGAAAAGGTTGACCATTTTATTTATTACCCAAACTGGGATACATTTGAAAGTGCAATGGGTGTTATGAATAATAACACCAGGACAACAGGCATACGCTGGAACCTTCTGGACAAATGGACAGGTGATCACCTGACACGGGGTGGCCTTCTCAGGCTCCCCAGATGTGACTGGGTCTTCCTGTGCCCTCGTTGCTCTCTGGGATTCCTTCCACAGCCCCTACCATGGTTTATAGTGATACCTTTGAGCACCATCTGGCTTATCATCTTCTCCCCCATGGACCATATACTCCGAAGGCAGACATTTCCCATTGTGTTGTTGGCTCCTGAGACCCTTTGGTGTGTAGGAGGTACTTAATCAACACCTAATGAGTACCTGAATCAATGATGGAACTCAGATTGTGTTGTTCTGTGGCATGTACTAAGCCCTTCCATTTCCATATCTTGGTTGGTTCTCCTCGCTATCTTGCCACGTTTCCTCATCTCTATCTCCTGAGGATAGAGGCTTAATTACAATCTCACAGTGAGTGCCAGAGACAAGTCTAGGACTCTCAGGTCTGCTGATCCCAAATCCAGTGCTTTTTCCAAAAGTGTCTGAAGAAGAGAAAAGGAAAGATGACTACCAGATTTAGAACCCGGGAAACTGGGAGGATGGTTGGGACTGGAAAAAGATGGAGAATGGGGATCTGAGAACCATTTGTCAGCTTTCAATGCTCCATGACAATCTGAACAGCATTCTATGCTGCAGACAGCTCAGAGTAGAGCCACAAATGGCCCCTCAGCTGCAGGGGGCGTATTAGTCTGTTCTTGCTATAAAGAACTACCTGAGACTGGGTAATTGATAAGGGAAAGAGGTTTAATTGGCTCATGGTTCGCAGGCTGTACAGGAAGAATGGCTCTGGAGGCCTCAGGAAACTTACAATCATGGAAGAAGGCAAACAGGAAGGAGGTGTCTTACATGGCTGGAGCAGGAGGAAGAGAGAGAAGAGGGGGAGGTGCTACACACTTTTAAACAACCAGATCTCGTGAGAATTCACTGTCACGAGAGCAGCAAGAGGGAAGTCTGTCCCCATGATCCAGTCACCTCCCACCAGGCCTCTTCTCCAACACTGGGGATTGCAAGTCGACATGAAACTTGGGCGGGGACACAAATCCAAACTCTATCAGGGGGCTTAAGTAGATGGTGTTTTGTTTTTATTGTGGTAAAACATACATGATATAAAATTTACCATTTTAACCATTTTTAGGTGTACAGTTCAGCGGCTTTAAGTACAATCACACGGCTGTCCGACCATCACCGTCATGCATCTCCAGAACTTTCTCATCTTCCCAAACTGACACTCTGTACCCATTAAACACTGACTCCCTATTTCTGTTCCCTTCAGCCCCTGGCAACCACCATCCTACTTTCTGCCTCTATGAATTTGACTACTCTAGGTTCCTCAGATAAGTAGAATCATACGATATTTGTCTTTTTGTGTCTGGCTCATTCACTTAGCATCACATCTTCAAGGTACATCCATGTTGTAGCAGAATTTCCTTCCTTTATAAGGCTGGATAATTTTCTATTGTATTTATATACCATACTGTGTTTATTTCTTCATCCACTAATGGGCACACCTGGGCTTTTTCTACATTTTGGCTATTGTGAATAATGCTCCTATGAATGTTGGTATATAAATATCTGTTTGAGTTTCTGCTTTCATTTCTTTTCTTTTTTTTGAGATGGAGTCTCACTCTGTCGCCCAGGCTGGAGTGCAGTGGCGTGATCTTGGCTCACTGCAACCTCTGCTTCCTGGGTTCAAGCGATTCTCCTGCCTCAGCCTCCCAAGTAACTGGGATTACAGGTGCACCACGACGCCCGGCTAATATTTGTATTTGTAGTAGAGATAGAGTTTCGCCATGTTGGCCAGGCTGATCTTGAACTCCTGACCTCAGGTGATCTGCCCACCTCGGCCTCCCAAAGTGCTGGGATTACAGGGGTGAGGAACCACTCCCAGCCTGCTTTCATTTCTTTTTGGGGATACACCCAGAACTGGAATTGCTAGATTGATCAGCCAGTAATTTTTTTTTTTAAACTACAGAGCTTTCTATATTCTTAATGTGCAAGGGTTCCAATTTCTCTATATACTTGTCAACACTTAGGTCCTGTGATTTTTTTTTCTTTTTTTTTAGTTAGGGTCTCTATCATCTAGGCTGGAGAGCAGTGGTGCAATCATAGTTCACTATAGCCTCAAACACCTGGGTTCAAGCAATCCTCCTGCTTCAGCTTCCCGAGTAGTTGGGACTACAGGCATGCCACCATGCCCAGCTAATTTTTCAGGTATTTTGCTGTTGTTGTTTGTTAGATGGGGGCCCTGCTACGTTGCTCAGGCTGGTCTTGAACTCCTCCCGCGTCAGCCTCCCAGACTGCTGTGATTACAGGTGTGTGCCACCTCGCCCAGCCTGTTTTTGATAATAGTTATCCTAATGGGTATGAAGCAGTTTCTTATGATTTTGATTTGCAATTTTTTAAATGATTAATGATGTTAAATATTTTTTCATATGCTCATTGGCCATTAGTATATCTTAGGAGAAATGTCTATTCAGGACTTTTGTCCATTTTGTAAGTGTTTTTTCAATGTTGAGTTGTAGGAGTTTAAAAATATATTCTGCTCATCATCACTGGCCATCAGAGAAATGCAAATCAAAACCACAATGAGATACCATCTCACACCAGTTAGAATGGCGATCATTAAAAAGTCAGGAAACAACCGGTGCTGGAGAGGATGTGGAGAAATAGGAACACTTTTACACTGTTGGTGGGACTGTAAACTAGTTCAACCATTGTGGAAGTCGGTGTGGCGATTCCTCAGGGATCTAGAACTAGAAATACCGTTTGACCCAGCCATCCCATTACTGGGTATATACCCAAAGGATTATAAATCATGCTGCTGTGAAGACACATGCACACGTATGTTTATTGTGGCACTAATCACAATAGCAAAGACTTGGAACCAACCCAAATGTCCAACAATGATAGACTGGATTAAGAAAATGTGGCACATATACACCATGGAATACTATGCAGCCACAAAAAAGAATGAGTTCATGTCCTTTGTAGGGACATGGATGAAGCTGGAAACCATCATTCTCAGCAAACTATCGCAAGGACAAAAAACCAAACACTGCACGTTCTCACTCGTAGGTGGGAATTGAACAATGAGAACACATGGACACAGGAAGGGGAACATCACACGTCGGGGACTGTTGTGGGGTGAGGGGAGGGGGAAGGGATAGCATTAGGAGATATACCTAATGCTAAATGACGAGTTAATGGGTGCAGCACACCAACATGGCACATGTATACATATGTAACAAACCTGCACATTGTGCACATGTACCCTAAAACTTAAAGTATAACAATAATAAAATAAAAAAAGAAAAGAAAAAAATATATTCTGACTATTGATCTATTATCAAATATATGATTTTCACATATTTTCTGCCATTCTGTGGGTTACCTTTTCACTCTGTTCATAGTGTCTTTTGACGAAAAAAGTTTTTGATTTTTATCTTTGATTTACCTATTTTGTTTTTTGTTGGCTGTGCTTACATTGTCATATCCAAGAAATCATTGCCAAATGCAGTGTTATGAAGCTTTTCTCCTATGTTTTCTATATTTCTAGTGTTATGAAGCTTTTCTCCTATATTTTCTTCTAGGGGATTTAATAGTTTTGGCTCATATGATTAGGCCTTTGATCTATTTTGGGTTAATTTTTGTATATGGTATAAGGTAAAGGTCCAACTTCATTCTTTTTGCACGTGGATATTCAGTTTTCCCAGCACCACTTGTTGAAAAGACTGCCCTTTCTCTATTGAATAGTCTTGTCATCCTTGTTGAGAATCATTTGATCACACCTGAGAGGCTTTATTTCTGAGCTATCCTATCCCACTGTCCTCTATATCTGTCTTTATGCCAGTACCACACTGATTTTTTTCATTTGTTTTTATTTTCATTTTTAAAGCATTTTTGGTTCACAGCAAAATTGAGCATATGGTGCAGAGATTTTCCCCCACCTGCATTGATGGCCTCCCCCACCATCAAAATCCTGAATCAGAGTGGTGTGTTTTTTACAACTGATGAAACTACATTGACATGTCATCATCACCCAAAGTCCATAGTTTACATTACTCTTCACTCTTGGTGCTATTCTATGGGTTTTGAAAAACGTATAATGACATGTATCTACCATTATAGTATCACACAGAGTATTTTCACTGCTCTAAAATCCTCTGTACTTCACCTGTTCATCTCTTCCTCCCCTCTGGCCCCTGGCAAATACTGATCTTTTTACTGTCTCTGTAGTTTTGCCTTTTCCAGAATGTAGTTTAGTTGGAATCATACAGCATGTAGCTTTTTCAGATTGACTTATTCCATTTAGTAATATGCATTTAAGGTTCCTCCATGTCTTTTGTGGCTTGACAGCTCATTTCTTTTTAGCACTGAATAATATTTCAATGTTTGGATATACTGTAGTTTATTTATCTACTCACCTACAGAAGGACTCACCTACTGAAGGACATCTCAGCTGCTTCCAAGTTTTGGCAGTTATGAATACAGCTGCTATAAACATTCATGTGCAGATTTTTGTGTGGATATAAGTTTTTCAACCCATTTGGATAAATACCAAGGAGAACTAATTGCTGGATTATATAATAAGAGTATGTTTAGTTTTGTAAGAAACTGCCAAACTGCCTTCTAAAGTGGCTTTACCATTTTGCATTTCCATCAGAAAGGAATGAGGGTTCCTGTTGCTCGACATCCTTGCCAGCATTTGGTGTGTCAGTGTTTTGGACTTTGGCCATTGTAATAGGTGTCTGGTGGTATCTCATTGTTATTGTATACACTATTTGATTACTGTAGCTTTGTTTTTGGCATCAGGAAATGTGAGACCTCCAGCCTGGGCGCAGTGACTCACGCCTTTAATCCCAGCACTTGGGGAGGCCGAGGCAGGTGGATGGCCTGAGACCAGACTGGCCAACGTGGCAAAACCCAGCCTCTACTAAAAATACAAGAATTAGCTGGGTGCGCTGGCATGTGCCAGTAATCCCAGCCACTCGGGGGGCTGAGGCAGAAGAGAAAGAATCACTTGATCCAGGAGGCAGAGGTTGCAGTGAGCTGAGATTGTACCACTGCACTCCAGCCTGGGTGACGGAGGAAGACTCTTGTTTCAAACTAACAAAAAAAAAGGAAGTATGAGAACTCCACTTGGTTCTTTTTTTTTTTTCAAGATTGTTTTTGCTATTTGGGGTCCCTTGTAATTCCATATGAATTTTAGGATGGATTTATTTATTTTGAAAAAAAGTTATTGGGATTTTGATAGAGACTGCATTGCATCTGTAGACCATTTTGGGTAGTATTGACATCCTAACAATATTAACTCTTCCGGTCTATGAGCATAGGATATCTTTCTGTTTATTTGTATTAATATCTTCTTTAATTTCTTTTACAAATATTTTATAGTTTTCAGTGTACAAGTCTTTCACCTTTTTGGTTAATTCCTAAGTATTTTATTCTTTTTGATGCTATTATAAATGGAATTCTTAAAAACATGTCCTTTTTGGATTGTTCCTTATCATGTATGAAACACAGTTGATTTTTATGTGTTGATTTTGTATCCTGCAACTTTGCTGAATTTGTTTATTACTTTTAATATTTTTCTGTGGAATCATTAGAGTTTTCTACATATGGGATCATGTCATCAACAAACAGATAATTTTGCTTCTTATTTTCTAATGTGGACACCTTCTATTTCTTTCTCTTGCCTATTCTGGCTAGAATTTATAATACTATGTTGATGTTAAATAAAAGTGGGCATCTTTGTCTTATTCCTGATCATGGAGGAAAAGCTTTAAAGCTTTTAGTATTTTACCATTGAGTATGATGTTAGCTGTGTAAGTGGACAGTTTTTAAAGGAGCTTAAAAAGAGGTAGGATTGTGAAATCCTGGGACTTAATTAAAATTATATCCCCCATATTCCTAGCACCTAGTCTGGCATATAATAATTACTGAGTGAATGGACACATTTTAAAAAATGGTAGTTTCTCAAAACTGAATGAGCTACAGGTGCCTCTAAAAGGAGGGGCAATTTGGTATTCATGAGGGTGGTAAGCATTGAAGAGTGATGAAAAAGGAGATAAGAGTCATTGGGTTGCCCACTGACAAGGTGTTTGTTCCTCATTGTGGGCAACAAAGCAAAGCCACTTTACCCTTTGCTTGGATAGCCTGCTTAATTCTGGTTATTTTCTCCTTCTCTATATTAGCACTTAACAGCTAGAAGAAAATAACATATGTTGTATCTCATTGTATTTATGAGTACTGAATTAATAACTTACAGCCCATTGCATAAAAAGAAAATGAGCAAAATGCTGTAAATTATAGATAGAAGTTGTTAATGTGAGTAGAGTGTACAACATATGCCTCACTGTGCACGGCTTTGAAATAATGTGACTGATTTAAATGACTTGAGGCTGGCTTCATTTTAATGTGGAATGGATGGAAAGCATTGAGTCACCATCATTTCATTAGTAAGGCTATGCTCTTCCATTGGACCTTGGCCCCTCAACTTGAAGTAGATAAAAATTCTGATTACCTATAGTCCTAGAATGGGAAGATCAAAAGATTTTTATTTAATATGTTGGCATATCTATTCGTGTGCACTTTTAACAAGCAAATTCTGAATATGAACTAACATGGCCTCCCTTTCCTCCTTTAACAAGGTCATCTGAGTTACAGATTTAAAAAATATGTTCATTAAATGCAGAGCTTGTTGATAACTTTGAGAAGCAGCAGGATGTAGTGGAAAGAACAGGCCCTTTGTCTCGGTGAGAAATTTTCTGGCTGCAAATAATTGAAACTCTATAGCTTGTGCCAAACAAGATTTTAGAAGACCAAAAAGGTGTTCTCAGAATACAAGGCTATCTTACAGGCTCACGCAGGTCTGAGGCCACTCAGTCTGAGTTTCTAGGGCCATGTTGTCTCATCTCTGCTTTCCCTCCCACACCTGCTCCTTTCTTGTCTCTCAGCAGACTGGCTGTCTCTGCTCCTGTGCACATAGCCAAGCACAGCTGCCCTGCCCTGGCTTTTTATCCCTGCCAGTTCAAGGGCCAGCAGAGGCTGCCTGGCATCTCTGATTTCCAGATTCCTGGAAGAGAGAATCTGGTTATCTCATCTTGAGTCAGATGACCACTCCTGATTTGTTCATTTATTAATTCAGGAAGACTTTACGAGTTTTGGGAACTGTTTCAGGCACTGGGATT
The DNA here is from genome assembly GCF_029281585.2 of Gorilla gorilla gorilla. Classification (NCBI taxonomy): domain Eukaryota; kingdom Metazoa; phylum Chordata; class Mammalia; order Primates; family Hominidae; genus Gorilla; species Gorilla gorilla. The sequence continues at coordinate 70,876,311 of NC_073244.2, forward strand.
CATCTTACCCTCATGGAGCATATGTGTTTGTGTATGTGTGTGTGTGTGTGTGTGTGTGTGTGAGAGAGAGAGAGAGAGAGAGAGATAAAGGAAGAGGGACTCTGAAAGCTTATTCTTTTGGGCTCGGTTGAGGGTTGTAATTTTCAGAGGAAGGGATGTATGGGCTTGGAATTTGGATAGACCTGGACTCTAATCATGGTTCCTCCCCTTACCAGCTCTGTGTGACCCTTGGGCATGTTAAATTACCTCTGTCAGCCCCAAGTTTTGAATCAGCAAAATGGGAGTAATCCTTTATAGGGTAGTTATAAGGATTAAAGTGAAATGGTGCCTGCAAAGCCAGGAGTGTAGTATCTGCCACATGTAATCAGAGCTCTACCACTTGGAACAAGTTATTAAACCGGTTTGAATCTGTTTCCTCATCTGTAAAATGGCAAAGAATATCACTTACCTCATATGCGTATTATAAGGATTAAACCATGGTAAGTACACCAGGGTGCCAGGAATTTGTACATAATGGATACTCAGTGTGGTCGCTGCTCTTCTTATTCTTATTGTGAGTCACATTTTTTCTCTTCTAGTTCCCATTTGGCCGGCGCTTGCCTTGTGACATCTACTGGCATGGAGTTTCATTTCACGACAATGACATATTCTCCGGTCAAGTGAACAAGTTTCCAGGTATCTGCTGTTATTGTTGACATTTAAACATGTTTCTAGGGCCAAGTCTCAGGTACACTCTTCTACTAAAACATGACAGTTATTTTTGAGATCAGATTTGAGGACTCTTAATTGGGAATTGCTGTGTTCACTAGCCATTAAGGGTTTAAGGATTGGAGACAGGCTTTTAAAGGTTCAAAGGCAGGCTTTCTTGGTCTAATGCCACTGGTGGAAGAACATGGTTTCCACTTTTTGGGTTATACATATAATATGGGGTTCTAATGAGAGGAACATATTCTGAAAATGAAAAAATGATAGAACATTTCATTCTTGCGGGAAACAAAAGCACCAAAATTCTAGGCATATGTCATAGAAATGGGGTATCAGCTTCCCTTTTCTTTAAGTATTATATTTGGAGGTGCCATTTTTAAAACCAAATATACTGGTCTCCATATTAAGTACTACAGGCTGCACACAGCCTCTGCCTTTTACCTAATGACATTATCTCAGCAAGACTTATCCTGCAAGGAGAAATCTTAGTTCTAGAAAAGCATCATAGCCAGCACTAAGATATCCCTCTCACTCCACTACCAACCTCCCAGTACAACTTTTTTGTTTTGCATTTTAATCTCTACCACTTTTCTGAGATGGAGTCTCGCTTGGTCACTCAGACTGGAGAGCAGCAGCACGATCTTGGCTCACTGCAACCTCTGCCTCCCAGGTTCAAGCAATTCTCCTGCCTCAGCCTTCCGAGTAGCTGGGATTACAGGCCTGTACCACCATACCTGGCTAATTTTGTATTTTTAGTAGAGACAGAGTTTTGCCATGTCATGTTGGCCAGGCTGGTCTCGAACTCCTGACCTCAAGTGACCCACCTGCCTCAGTCTCCCAAAGTGCTGGGATTACAAGCGTGAGCCACTGTATTGGGTCTCTTCATTATTTTTGATGGCTGAATGAAGAGGATATTTAAGATGGTAGGACAGCTTAGGGAGAAGGAGCACTGGATTAAGCTGGGTATGATGCAGTCAAAGGGCCTTCCACTTATTTTTTAAAATGTTAATACATTACACAGACCATATTATAATGCCATAATAAATACTTTCTAAAAAGAACATCACCCTGAATCCCATATCTCATTTAACAAAACAGCAATATGAATATTTCTATATTTCCTCCCAAACCTTAAGCAAGTTTACTCATCCTTTTTGCATGGTTGCAGTCCTGGTGTAGTTGCTTAAATATAGGGTGTTTTCTCTTAGTATTTTATCAATTTTACCTATTTTAAAGGGAGAATCAATTTACTCTTTCCTTGAAATTCTATCCCACGTCTTTAAGAAAACGCATTGCAGAAAACACAATAGCCATACGTTATACACGGGGTGGTAGTTATGCCACATCCACTAGGGGTTTTCACCTAAGCATGCAGTCTTACAAGTTCACTACCATAGGCCACACTTGGCTCAGATTCCCTTAGAAGGATACAGGGCAGGAAACACGGCTTGCTGGACAGTCAGTGTCAAGCATTTCTCTTCAGTGGAGTATTTGCAAGAGTTCCAGAGACTAGTCTCTGGCTCCTCAAGTGAAAGCTCGGGTGCAAAAGGACAAGATCCACATTGGTGGATATGAGTCTTTCTTGGCTTAGATGCCCCAAAGAAGCCAGTATCTCTTAGAACTGCTCCATAGTATGCCTTCTAAGGTCCCAGCAAGGGTCATATTAAGTTACAAGAATCATTGCACTCAGAAAAGCCTAGAGCTATGACTTTCTACTAGATATTTATGCAATTTACCAAATCAGGGATCATTTTAACCATATGCTTTGTTGCCTAGTAATTCAGCTAACATTCTACCTTCATTGTTTTCTAGGGGAACTGAGATAGAAAGTTAACCCAAGGTCAAATTTATCCTTAGAGAAGGAGAAAGGGTTTTGTTACAGAACAAGAGTAATTCTTGCAGCCAGAGTTCTTGCCCAACAGTTTAATGGGATAGCTATTATTTTTTGTGTCTTGCTGCTCAGAAAAGGATGCTTTGTGATGCCACTTAAAGGACTTATTAGGATATTGGGAGAATACAGTTTGGAAGAGAAAACGCTTTGAATGAGGACAGAGTTCCTAAGACATGAATCATCAAATGAGGCTTCATTTACATTTTCCCCATTTGCTCATGCCTCATCTAGTGGCTCAGAGTAGGAAAGAAGTAGCTATAGATCTACATTTGGAATACAGATTAGAAATATAGAATGAAGTACCCACAAAGGATTAATTTTATAAAGGTGATAGAATGATATTCATTCCAAAGAAGCAAGTTTGCCCCATCCCATATTCCACATGCCGGTGATTGGAACATAGACTTTTCCACATTACTAACAGAAATTAATTAGTTCTAATGACAAAGCAGGCTCTTGAACCTCTAGGCAGAGGAACAGTGCTGCCACACCCTCTACCCTGTGAAAGATAGTAATCCTCAGCAGAGCGGTAATTCCAGAACAGTCTGTCCTCTGATACCAGTTTGTGTCCAAGCTTATCTTCTGTCTCTCATATATCTCATTATTCTAAAATGCACTTTCTATGCATTGTATATTACTTAGGGTAAGTTCTAGTGGATATCCCAGGCAAGTATAAACGCTTTATGTGCTGGGTCAACTGAGAACGGATATATACAGATGGAAGTGATTAATTTTGTTTGTGTCAGCACATTAGATTTTAGTCACTTTTCTATGGGTAATTTCCTGGTTCAAATTACATTATTATATTTTGGCTGATGAATTAAGACTTTCTGTGAAAATAATCTGATTTAGATACGTCTAAAGAAAGTAGATTATTAGATATGTCTACTTTCTTTAGATGTATCTAAATCAGACATGTCAGATTAGACATATCAGATTTAGCTTTAAGAAAGTCCAAAACTGTCCATTCTCAGGTTCTGAGCAGGTCTTTTGCTGAGTTTCAGGGTCTGAGATGTATGGCATCACATGGCAGGTGGTACCTGAGAGCCCACCTGAGGAGGGGGCTTTCTGCTGGAGAGGGAGGGAGCTTCAGTGAGGAACCTGTGGGGACAGCCATCTGTCAAGCATTGGTCTGGGCTCTGGGGCTATAAAGACACAGAGAAAGGCATGTAAAGAGAGAAGACAAATACAGCCTAGGGGCTATGCTGGAGGAAGCTGGAATGCTGTGGGGGTCCGGAGCAAGGGCAGGCAACCTAACCCAGATTTGCCCAGGGAGCAGCAGGGTGAGAGCTCCTGGAGAACAGGACTGGCATGGAAACTGAGCCTCCAGGATGGATGGGCCTGATCCCCATGCCAAACAAGGGAGCAGAGTTGGTGCAAAGACAGAATGCCTTCAGCATATTGCTCGTTCAGCGAAGGGCAAGTGGCCCACCATGGTTAGAGGGCATCAGGTGAGCAGGGCAGGGGAGGGGTGATGAGTAGGAACCCAACTACAGCATTGTTAGAGCCTGAAGGTCATGGGGAGCCACTGAGGAATTTTTAAGCCAGACAGTGACACGGATCAGCTTGCATGTTAGCAAGATCAGCCAGAGGGACACATTAGAAATGAGATGGCTCAGAGAAGAAACAGAGATGTAGCTCAGAGTCTGCTGCAGCATCCACCCAAGAGATGAATGAATTAGTGGCAATCAGAATAGAGAGAACAGGATGGATCTGAAAGGATTTATTTGTTGTTTGGTGGTTCTAATGTGTTTTTGCCAAGAATTATTGTTATAAATAATATTTTGATTGAATAGTGCTCCAAGTATAGCTCAGTTTTAGTTTGTTTTGTTTTACATTAACTGGGTTAAGTAGGGCTGCATGGGCAAACCTGAGATTGAACTGTTATGCTGTCAGTTAACTTGAATGGGATGAGACCCACCAGGCCTTGAGACTCCAGCGTAGCAGACAGAAAAGCCCAGGCCTCAGAAGGAGGGGCAGGAGGTAAGCCCTTGGTGTCAGAAACTCCCACCTGAATTAGGAGGTTTTCCCAATCGATAGGGGAACTGCCCTCATAGGGACATCTAGGGATAGACCTTATTGAGAAACCTAGGTGGGCAGTCAACCTCAAAAGGAGCTGTTAGGTAGCAGGACCCCAGACACTGGGCGAAAGTCACAGACAGGAGGATTCCAGCCCTTGCAGGGTGGGCTTGAGAGGAACAGAGGAGAGGTTGGAGAGAGGAGGGGCATTGGAGAGAACAAAGAAAAGGACGCAGCTCTGCATTGCTAAGGCAGCCACTCAGGCTCCAGGAGCAAAAGATAAGGTCACCAATATTTGGATACAAGCAATAGAACACCGGAAAAATGGGTAAAATCCTTCTTATCTGATTGGAATACAAAGTCTAGGTCAGACTTTTAGCAGAAGGGAGCTGGGGGTTAGACCTAGAGCTTCTATCTCAGTTCAGAATTGGTCCTAGAGCCCAGGGAGGGGACACAGGTGATGAGGGGTCAGGTGCTGCAGCTGCTTAGGGAAAGGGGACAGGGCCTGGAGCCAGTAGGGCCTGAAGTCAGCAGAGCTGGCCATGACCTTCCTTCTCACAGATTTACTCTGGGAACGCATGCCCTGGATCAGCTAGAAACCCTGCTACGCTTGTCAGGGTCATAATGGAGAAGATGCCACTCCCACACCTGTCTCTGAGCCACCTCCAGAGGTGGAGATGCCAGAAGCTTCCATGTGGGTTCTAGTGAGGGGCCAGAAACTCTTTCCCCGGTGGCACTGGATAGGAGTACAGCTTAGATATGGAGGAGCAAAGGTTTGGTGCTAAGTGGATTGAGAGAAGTCTATATGCGTCCCTCCTGGAGACAGACATTCAGGCAGGTTTGGAGTGAGCTGCCTCCGGCCTGCAGGCAGGAAGTGCCTGGCTTCCAGGGGTGCTTCTTAAGTTGGCCATTTTCAGTAGAAAACTGCCTGGAGACATGAAGGTAAACTTGGAAACATCTATTAGCTGGTGTGGGGCCTGATGATGCACATTACAGAAGGAGCCATTGCCGATATTAAATGAATATTGACTGAATTTGCTGGACATAGATTTTCACAAAACTTTTCTGGAGCACCCAGACTGCCCTCAAGTACCCACAGCTCTCTGTGTTGTGTGAGCCCTTCTGACCTGCTGAGGGATTTTGGAAGAGAACATTCCCCCGGCACAACGACTTTAAAGTGCAGAAAATACCACAACACTATTTGGTCAGGAGGCATCCTCTACGTGGAGTAAGGTGCTGTATTACAGTTAGTTATGAAGGCTTTAAGTTCAATACGGTAACTAAAATGTTAGTAAACCTCAAGCAAAAGGATTCCAAAAAAGTTGAAGTTTTGCTTTGTTTACTTTATGGTCAGCTCTAGTGTTTATAATGCAACAATTCTAATTTTGAGGGAGAATAAAAGGAAATAGCTGTGATTTTCCAGACTCCCTTCTTGGGAAGCTCAGAACAGTGTCCTCAGTGAGTTTTCTTGACTATTGAACAGTCCGTGTTAGAGCACAGTTTATTAGTGCTTTTTAAGCTCCTTTATTTCTTACTTAATCCTTCCCTACATCCTTCTAAACAACAACTAAGACCTGGGCACTGATGTCTTGAAGCTGGGATCTTTAGATTTATTGCACTTTTTAATATGCTGATGGAAGCAAGAAGTTGGTTCTTAAAACTTTCCTTCCCAGATGTTTACCCTTTTCTTCCTGAACGTGGGAATTTAGAGGAAACTCATTCATTCTGACTGCCCATTTGGAATGTGTGATAATTTGGGCACGCCAAGCTGACACGGAACTTTGTATTTTCTATTAAAAATAGCTTTGCCAAGCACATTTCTAGTATCAGTAATGGAACTGTTTGGTCTCTTTCAGGGTAAAGGCCATTTGTAGCCGCCATTTTTGGCAATGATATTTGTCTTAAGAAACAAGCATGATAGCCAGGTGCGGTGGCCACGTCTGTAGTCCCAGCACTTTGGGAGGCCGAGGTGGGTGGATCACCTGAGGTCAGGAGTTCGAGACCAGCCTGGCCAACATGGTGAAACCCCTTCTCTACTAAAAATACAAAAATTTGCTGGGCATGGTGGTGCACACCTGTAATCCCAGCTACTCAGGAGGCTGAGGCAGGAGAATTGCTTGAACCTAGAAGGCGGCAGTTGCAGTAAGCCAAGATCATGCCATTGCACTCCAGTCTAGGCAACAAGAGCGAAACTCTGCCTAAAAAGAAAAAGAAAAAGAAATAAGGATGATGCCAGGCATGGTGGCTTACACCTGTAATTCCAGGGCTTTGGGAGGCCAAGGCAGGTGGATGGCTTGAGCCTAGAAGTTCGAGACTAGCCTGGGCAATAGTGAGACCCTGTCTCTACAAAAACAAAAACAATACAAAAATTAGCCAGGCATGGTGGCACACACCTGTAGTCCCAACTACTCGAGAGGCTGAGGTGGGAGGATCCCTTGAGCCTGGGAGGTGGAGGTTGCAATGAGCTGAGATCATGCCACTGCACTCCAGCCTGGGCATTAAAGCAAGGCTGTGTTTCAAAAAAAAAAAAAGAAAAAATGAAATAAACATGCTAAAATTGATAATAATTTTTACCTATTTGCTTAAAATTTGCTACAATATATAGTACTCAGTTTCTTCTCTTGTCAGAGTTACTAATGATGTTACAAGAAAGAAAATCCACCAACCTTTTTTTTTTTTTTGAGACGGAGTCCTGCTCTGTTGCCCAGGCTGGAGTGCAGTGGCTCGATCTTGGCTCATTGCAAGCTCTGCCTCCCAGGTTCACGCCCCCACCATTCTTTTAATGTTTTATAACAGTGAGACATTTCAATTCCCTCTGGGCAAATTAATGAGATAGGATCAATGTCAGTGTCAGTCCTTATAACTGAGGAACTCCTACAGATTGCATTTTTTCCCTTGAAGTATAAATTATGGTATTCTTTTTATTTCCTGTCCTTCATTCAAGGAGACAGATTTTATGCTGAAAGATGTGTATTTTCCTATTCCATGCCTTTAATACTCATGAAACAGTAAAAGAAATAAACTTAATTAAACCTCTCATAATGTAACCAGAGTCCACTAGATGATATTCTCTAGGGTACAAAATGGAAGGAATCCCAGAAGCACGTAAGGTGGCCCCAAATTAAAAAAGGTATTAAATTTTAAGTGCAAGATATAAATGCTTCCCTATTCATTACCTAAGGGGGTGACAAAGAATAAAAGAATAAACTAGGTGAAAACTCATTCCTTCAAACTGATGCTTCATTTTTATAAAGAGAAAAGAACACCCGTCCGTTACCTCAAGTTTTTCATTAACTCAGTAGTTCTTTCCAAGCCATGAGTCACCGCTGTGGGGAACAACTCAGACCTTTTTTAAAAATCCTGCCTGAAAAAGAGAATATGTCGGGTGGGTGGTTTTAAAAGTCCCAAATAATGGCTGTTTTATAGCTAGTAGCCCACTGTTGTTAAAACCTCACAGCGTCTCTTCTCCCCAGGCATGACGGAGATGGTGCGTAAAATTACTCTGAGCAGAGCAGTGAGAACCATGCAGAATCTCTTTCCTGAGGAGTACAACTTCTACCCTCGCTCATGGATTCCACCTGACGAGTTCCAGCTCTTTGTTGCTCAGGTAGATGGCACTCCGTCCCCATGACCCCTGAATTATATTATGGTTGCAACTGTGTCCTGGGTCCTGTGTGCTGGGAGCTGGGACAGGGGGTCCCAGGGAGCTGCGACTAAGGGAGCATCTTAGCAGTACACAGTAGGTGTTGGCGGCTATCAAAACAGCTTGCAGAGTTGAACGAGTAGGGTGACAGGTAGGTAAGCTGAAGAAACGGGTCTTGACACAAGGAGACAGCCCTAAGGCGGATATCAGAGCTGGATCATGGAGTCAGGACGCTGGGGAGCCAGGGAGCTGGAGCCGGAGCAGGTGGTTGGGCCCCCAGGTAGGATGGGGCCGCTGGGGGAATCCTGGAGCCGTGGCCTCGCCGGCTTCCTGTGGCCTGAGATGTGGGAGGTCAGGCTCTGTTTAAAGGCCAGGGAGCAGGTCTGACAAACTCATGGGGAACCTTTTAAGTGTTTTGCTTTAAACTTGTTCCAGAATCAATTGTCAAGTGACCCATTCCATCTCGAAGCACCAGGTTTGAGCATGTAATACACTGGAGCCCTCACCACTGATTGTGAAGTGGAACTCAGAATTGCCATTTTTGTTAGCCTTTTAACAGTTTCATTTAGGATCCCTTCAAAGCCTTTGTGTACAAGTTTCACAGTCTGTCCCATAACTCTGGGGTAACTATACAACCAATGCCTGTCTAATTGTGATAAGGCTAACACCATTTACTGTTCCTGCTATGTTCCAGGCTTTGTGCTAGAAGTTTAACATTTTTTATTTATTTTTATTTTTGTGTTTTTGAGATGGAGTGTTGCTCTGTTGCCTAGGCCAGAGTGCAGTGGTGCGATCTTGGCTTACTGCAGCTTCCGCCTCGTGGGTTCAAGCCATTCTCCTGCCTCCACCTTCTGAGTAGCTGGGACTACAGGCGGCTGCCACCACACCAGCTTTCTTTTTTTTTTTTTTTTTTTTTTTGTATTTTTTGTATTTTTGGTAGAGATGGTGTTTCACCGTGTTGGCCAGGCTGGTCTCGAACTCCTGACCTCATGCGATCTGCCCGCCTCAGCCTCCCAAAGTGCTGGGATTATAGGCATAAGCCACCACACCCAGCCCACATTATTTCTTTTAATCTTCACAGCAATCTTGTGAGGCTGGTTTTATTATTATCCCCATATTATGGATGAGGAAACTGAGGCTTTGAAAAATTTAGCAACTTGCTTGAGAAGTAAGGTTTAAAACCTAGAGCTATTTCCAAGGCATATGCTTTCTATAGTCTATTTTATTGCCTCTGTATTGTTTTGGTTTTAATATTGAATTATAAAACTTGTAATAAAATTATCATTTACTAAACACAAAAACAGCTTGAAGTGATAATTTTTAAAGGAAGTTTTCTCTGAGATGGTGGTCACATGGGTTTATATACATTGCTTAAAATTCACCGAACTATTAACTTAAAATGGGTGCATTTAATTGTATGCAAGCTATGCTCCAATAAAGTTAATTTTAAAAGATAACTCTCAGCTGTTCCTCATAATTACCCCCCCCAATGTCTCTCTTCTGTGGCTCTGCTCATGCTGTTGTTGCTATGTGGAATACCTTTCCTTACCAGCTTTGCATCCAACTACAGTCATGAGTCACTTGACGGGCACACATTCTGAGAAAAGTGTCATTGGGTGATTTCATCATTGTGCCAACACCATAGAGTGTGCTTACACAAACCTAGATGGTATAGGCTCCCACACATCCAGGCTATATGGTATAGCCTATCGCTCCTAGGATACAAACCTGTATAGCATGGTACTGGACTTAATATTGGTAAGTCTTTTTTGTATCTAAACATAGAAAGGGGAAAATACTGTATAAAAGATGAAAAATGATACACCTATGTAGGATACTTCCGTCCACTCCCCACCGTCTCAGGCGAAAGGGTTTGGGGTCAGGTATGTTTACCCTCCACTCCCCACCGTCTCAGGCGAAAGGGTTTGGGGTCAGGTATGTTTACCCTCCACTCCCCCCGTCTCAGGCGAAAGGGTTTGGGGTCAGGTATGTTTTCCCTCCACTCCCCACCGTCTCAGGCGAAAGGGTTTGGGGTCGGGTATGTTTACCCTCCACCCCCACGGTCTCAGGCAAAAGGGTTTGTGGTCAGGTATGTTTACCTTCCACTGACTTTTCAACTTCTGGCTCCTTCATTGCTCCAAAATCCTAACTATCGCAAGGAAAAAACACACAGAGAGGCCGCAGCACAGAATCAAGAGACATGCAAGATTAAACTACACGCCTGACCACACATGAACCCTGGCAGCATGGCACAGACACAGTGAGAGACACGAACATGGGGTCAAGCCCACGCATACGGTGACCAAAGGAACTCCCAGCTTGGTGGCTCCCATTATCCCAAGGGCCTGCACCGAAGCAGGTGAAACCCACAAGGGCCCTGCACCTATGTCCACTGAGGCATAACCTGTGAACCAAGTCCCACATGAGGGTGTGGGGCCCCCAGAGTACACTCAGAGCCACTTGGGAGCATCAGGGAACACACCCACTTGGGTGACCAGAGCTTGGTTGAAGACCCAGCTGTGCTGTAACCAGCATTGAGGCTGGATTTTCACCCCAATCTTCAGGCTGCAAAGCCGACATGCATTCCACAGTGGCAACCCACCTCCTGCTTTGGCCTAGAGCTACTCTGCATCTGGAAGCTGATGGACAGTGAGAGTTAGCCTCATCAGTGATAGGAAAAAATGAGCCCAGAGTCCCCCTGGGGGTGCCTGTGGGGCTGAGAGAGGCTCTGGAGGGAGGTGGATGAAGTCCAGATCTGGAATTCTGCACTCCCGCCTCCTGAGCTGCCAGGACTCTGGACTGCTGCCCTCAGCAAGAGTTGAAGCAGTAGGACCACCCACGGTTCTGCCTGAGGTCACCCTCTGTTCTTGGTGGCCCTGGCAATCAGAGTCCCAGGCACTGGTCACCTTTCATTCACTCATTTATTTATTTAAGACAAAGTGTGGCTCTGTTGCCGAGGCTGGAGTGTAGCGGCACCATCTTGGCTCACTGCAACCTCCACTTCCTGGGTTCAAGCAATTCTCCTGCCTCAGCTTCCCAAGTAGCTGAGGTTACAGGCACGCACCACCACATCCAGGTAATTTTTGTATTTTTAGTAGAGACAGGGTTTCGCCATATTGGCCAGGCTGATCTTGAACTCCTGACCTCAGGTGATTCACCTGCCTCAGCCTCCCAAAGGGCTGTGATTACAGGCGTGAGCGACTGGGCCCGGCCACCTTTCTTCTATTCACAGTCTGCCCCTCGTTTTATTGCTTGACTGTTTAACTTACATCTGCCAGGCGAAGAGTCAGAGCCCTGGCATTGGGAAGTGGTCAACTCATGGGTTGGTAAAAATAATTTACCAACAATAGTATAGGTTTGAAAAAGGAAAGTTTATTAGAAAGGAATCACACTGCAAAAGGGTGCAGTGGGGTGCCTTATTGAGAGAGGATTGAGCATGCCGCAGTGAATTTTCCTTAGGAGCATTTACGGAGCTTAAGAGGGGAGCTTGAGGGTAATTTGGGACACATTAGCCACGTAGGTTATAATAATGATTACATTTGTAGACGTTTTGGTGCCTTAATGTAAGCAAGCATTGCAAAATGAGTTTCCACATGGCATTTCAGAGATGTATGGACATTTTAGTTACTTATAAAAGTTGAACGAGGCCTGGAACCAGATGCCGACTTTAGATACTAGAGAAGTTTAATTATTATTCCCAGGGAAGGAGTTTTGCCTCCGGATGTCCTGTTTGATGGTCACCAGGGGGTCTTTGCTCCCTTCCAAATTCCGCAAATTAGGAGTTTTTTACTCCATTCTCTGTTCAGTGGTCACCAGGTGACTTTTACTCTCCTCAGCAACTGCCACCCTTTCTAGACTGTAAATCTTCCTGAAAGCAGGGATCATATCTGTAGTAGTCCATTCTCACACCACTATAAAAAACTGCCCAAGACTGGGTAATTTATTAAGGAAAGAGGTTTAATTGACTCACAGTTCCCCATGACTGGGGAGGCCTCAGAAAACTTACAACCATGGTGGAAGGGGAAGCAAATATGTCCTTGTTCTCATCGTGGCAGGAGAGAGAAGTGCCAGCAGGGGAAATGCCAGACATTTATAAAACCATCGGATCTCATGAGAACTCACCCACTATCATGAGAACAGCGTGGGGGAAACTGCACCCATGATCCAATTATCTCCACCTGGTCCCGCCCTTGATATGTTGGGATTATTACAATTCAAGGTGAGATTTGAGGGGGACACAGAGCCAAACCATATCAATATCTGAGCCACCTCTGTATCATTCACACGCATTGCCCCATCGACCCTCAGGACACCCCTTTGAGGCTGAGTTAGCATCTGTCCCCAGGGATAATAGGAGGCCTCAGAAAGCACACATGGCGGCACCGGACAGACCTGGAGCTGGTTCCAGCTCCTCCACTCCTTAGCTGGTGTCTCTTTGTGCAGATTAGTGAAACTCTAAACTCCTCTTTTCTCTTGGGGGTCAGGCGCTGATGTGGAAAGGAGACATAGCAAAGGCTCAGAGTAACTACGTGAGCGACTGTTGTCATGTCCTCATTGATAGGAGGAAACAGGCTTAGTGGAAGGCTTGTCCTGTCTTGCTGCCCAGCAAGGCAGTGGGGGGACCCGGTGCTCAGGGACTCAAATTCATTCCTCTAAGAAAAGTGTGAAGAGGGTACACAGATTCAAAGACACTCTATGTAGTCTGTTCTTCATGATCAGATGAGAAAACACCATGAATGGCGTGTTTCTAAGCTTAGCGAAGAGCAACGTGGAATGAACCCCAGGGGTGAAGGAGAAGCCCTAGGAGGCCCCAGGCAGCCTTCACAAGAGCAACTGGAGGCTTGATGTCCAGCAGATTCCTTTGTCCATGGTGACCTCTCCCTCCTGTCTCCTGACCACTGCCTCAGCCCTGCCTGTTCAAACGCCTAGAGGAAGTGGCTATTTTTCCTGCGTGAAGTCTCCTGGGGAAAAGTCTTTGAATCCTAGTGCCTGGGGGAATGAAAGCATCTAAAGTGACAGCATCAAGGCCCAGAAGGCCGACTCAGGGATGAGGTCTGGGAGGAAATCACTTAAACCTCACCCCTCTGCTGCCCTGAACCTCCTGCAACCTGGACATTGGGGTGGCACCCAGAGCACTGGCTTAGCTGTGAAGACAGGAGTGTGCACTCCAGCGCTGCCTTCTCCTAATAACTGGATGATCTTGCAGGTTACTTTGAATCTCTAAGCCTTGATACCCTCCTCTGTAAAAACATACAGTTTGAGGGATTAAAGCTGAATACTTTTTTAAAGTACATGCCACAGTGAAGTGATCAACAGCATGAACTTCCTTCCCCTTTTCCTTTTCCCCTCAGAACTCCCCCCTCATAGTTATGGATTCTCCACATCTTCAGGGCAGAGATCTGAAACAGTGGAGGTTGAGGTGGTAGGGGAGTTCAGTCTAGGTTTTCTGTAGCTATGAAAGATGGGTACCATGGTCCTGTTTCCCCCAAACTGATGTTGAAACCTAATGCCCTCCAAAGTGATGAGTTTAAGAGTTGTGGCTTTTTGGAATTGACTAGGTCATGGAGGTGGAAATTTCATGGATGGGATGAGTGACCTCTTCAGAGAGGCCCAAGAGAGACCCTTCATCCTTTCTAGTATGTGAGGACACAGTAAGAAGGCACCATCGATGAACTAGGGAGTGAATCCTCCCCAGACACCGAATTTGCTGGTGACTTGGTCATAGATTTGACGCCTCCATAACTGTGCGCAATAAATTTATGTTGTTTATAAACCTCCCAGCTTATGGTATTTTGTTATAGCATCCAGAGCAGACGAAGACAATGGGTGACTCTTGCCACAGGAGTGTAAAGGTCTTGTCAGTGTAGTGGAGGGGAGGGGTCTCTCCCAGCACATGGCCTGCTCTGATTACTGAAGCAAGGACCCTTATGCCCTCAACACCATTTACAAGATGGCTCCAAGGCTGCACCTGCCAGGACATATGGCCCCTGCTGGGTACGTAGAGAAAGCTGACATGTGCAAACATCACTCACTCCTCTTCCACTCTTGCTCTCTGTTCTCTCACTGTATTGATCAATTCATGTTCTAGATCCTACCAGTGCCAAAATCACCTTTTCTGTTCCCCTTGCTCCACTTTAACTTGTTTGAAAAGAGATAGCTCCTCCCCACCATTGGACAATAATTGCTTTACCTGGGATTGAGGAGAAAGGCAGTGTGAGCTTGCCTTGGAAGTCAAAGCCACTGAGAAACCTGAGCCTGGAGGTGCATCACACACAGGTCCAGAGTTTTCTCTTCTGGGCTATTATGGAGAAATGGCCATCCTGGAGGAAGAAGAAGCTGTCTCCCAGGGACTTCCAGGCCTTGGTGGCCCAGGGAGGCTCACTCAGCAGGCCCAGGCTCAGCTAAGACATCCCATTCTCAAAGCCCTGGGGACAGAGGCAGCTCCCTGTCCCCAGAATTGTCTCCCCAGGTCTCTGAATCCTGGCAGGAAGGGGGAAGAGCCTCAGCATTTTGTAAGAAGAGAAGTTCAGGCTTATGGTTCAGCCACTGGATTATAGACACTGTCCTGGGCTTCCACCCCTGATGATACCTGAACTTACAGCTGAGCATCCTCTCCTGGAGTTCTGTGTAGCTTCTTGCTTTCTGGAACTCCTTCCTGGCTGTGCCATCCACTCAGTTCCCATTTCAAGGAGTCCCTTGTGGTTGACATTTGAATACTACCTTGCAGGAGTCAGCATTATTTCACACCTTCAGCATGGATCATCTCTTTCCTGCTTGATATGCCTTCCTCTCCAGGATTCCAGGATCCCACACACTCCACCTCAGTCTCTTACCAGGTTCCCCTTCTCTGCCCCTTCTCTCTAGGAAGTGTTCCTTTTGCAAAATAATGACCACATCTGTAGCTTCAGCCCTGACTTCACTCCTGGACTCTAGGTTCATTTATCTATCTGCCTCTGCCTCCTCTGCAAGCATCTCAAATTGAGAAGATCCACAAAAATTGTTGAATTCACACATCCAAAAACTGTTTTGCCCATCTTCCTTGTTTTTGTAAATGGCATCATCATGTGCTCATTCCTGAGGCTAATGCCCTAGGAGTCATTCATGGTTCTTCTCTTTCCCTGGAAACACTGGTCTGGCCCATAAGAGATTCTCCTGAATTCTACCTTCTAAGTCTTTTCCTAATCCAGTCATCTTCCCTGTCTCCATTGTGACCAGTGCCATTCAGCATGCCATCATTTCTTGCCTGGACAATGCAACAACCTCTTATCTAGCCTTTCTTTCTTCCCTCTGAAATAAAAATTTATTATTCCCTCAGAAGGCAGAGTAATTTTCTGAAATGTGCATCAGACTGCATGATTCCAGTGCACACTGAACATGGTTCTACATGACAGCCAGTCTCCCGAGTTATCCAGCTCACTTCCACACCTCACTGTGTCCCAGCACACTCATCCTTGCCTTCTTTCAACATCTCAGGGATGTTTCTCTGCCTAGAGTCCTCCCCGCAGGGCTGCACACATAGCCACCCATCTCCCATCACTCAGGCTGGAGAATTACCCACTCAGAAAGGCCTCCAAAGACATTACAATCAGAACCTCATGTTTCTTCCCACCTCAGTCTCTCTCTCTTTATACTCTATTTAGATTTATATTATCTTTCTCTTTTTTCCCTTCTTTTCTGCTTTTTTTTTTGAGATGGGGTCTCGCTATGTTGCACAGGCTAGAGTGCAGTGACTACTTACAGGCGTAAGCATAGCTCACTATAGCCTCGAACTCCTGTGCTCGAGTAATCCTCCTGCCTCAGCCCCCTGAGCCCACGGACACATGCCATGGTGCCTGGCAAATATTTAGATTTTTTCACAGCACATATTACTATCTGAAATTGGCTCAACATTTTCATTATTTACTTATTTATTGTCTTTCTCCCTGGCAGTAAACCATAGGAACATGTTCTCTGAAGTATGCCCATTAAAAAACTGCGTATATGCCTAACCCAGCTACTCAGGATATTGAGGTGGGAGAATGACTTGAGCCCAGGAGTTTGAGATCAGCTTGACCCATATAGCAAGGCCCCATCTCAAAAAGTATATATTGCATGTATTGGAAAATTATTATAAAATTATTTATTGTATACATTGCATGTATATACTTTGTGTATAGTATGCATATGTAACATGTGCATAACTAACATTTATTATTTTAACCATTTTTAAGTGCACAGTTCAGTGGCATTAAGTACATCCACACTCTTTTCCAAACATCACCATCTTCCATCCCAAAACTTTTCCATTAACTGAAACCCTGCACTCATTAAACACTAACTATTCCCCTAATCCAGACCCTGGCAACTACCATTCTACTTTTGGCCTCTATAAACAGGACTACTCTAGGCACCTCACATACGTAAACTCATACGTTATTTGACGTTTTGTGGTTGATTTATCACAAAATAAATGTGGAATTACAAACCAAAATATGGTATATGTATATGTGTGTATATTTACTCATGGATTCGATTTACCAGAATCCATTATTTTTATATGCCACGGCTTCCAGTTACTCTTTGGGGTCCTTTTATTTAGATTTGAAGGAGTCCCTTTAACATTCTTTTTTGGGCAGGTCTTGTGGCGATGCACCTTCCACCATTTGTGTTTCTGGGAATGTCTTTATTGTGCCATCATTTTTGAAGGGCAGTTTGTTCAGATATACAATCCTTAGTTGAGAGTTGAGTGTTTCCTTGTTTGTTTTCTCAGCATTCTAAGTATGTCCTCTGACTGTCTTCTGGCCTGTAAAGTTTCTACTGAGAAATTCCCCAATAGTCTACTTGGGAATCCCTCTTACATGGCAAGTCACTTTCCTCTTGCTCCTTTCAAGACTGTCTATTTTACTTGGTTTAAGGCAGTTTAACTATAATACGACTCAGTACAGGTCTCTTAGGATGATTCTATGTGGACTCATCAAGCTTCCTGAATTTGTAGATTCAAGGATTTCTTGGGAAGTTTTCAACCATTATTATTTTGTAAAAATAATCTCTGTCTTTCTCTCTCAGTATCTCTCCTTTCTGAGACTTCCACAATGCATGTGTTGGTTCACTTGTCAGCGCCTTATAAGTCCATGAGCTCCTTTTACTTTATTTATTGTTTCTGTTGTTCCTCAGACTCGTAATTTAAACGACCTGTCTTCAAGTTTATCGGTTCTTTCTTCTCACTCTTTGAATCTGCTGTCGAACAGCTCTAGTATATTTTCCAATTTGGTCACCATATTTTTCAGCTCTAGAATTTCTGTTTGCTTCTTTTTTTATAATTTTGGTTATTTTCTTATCATTTTAATGTATATTTGTATATTGCTTTTCTTATTTTCTTTAGTTGTTCGTTTGTGTTTTTCTTTAACTCTTTTAGCATATTGAAGTGTTGTTTTACTTTTTTTTATCTAGGAAGCCTGATGTGTGTGTTTCTGCAAAGACAGTTTCTGAAAACTTATTTTGTTTTGCAAATGGTTGATGTTTTTCTGTACCTTTGTGTGCCTTGTAATCTTTTGTTAAAAACTGGGCATTTGAAGAAACAGGTGCCTCTCTCAGTCTTTACAGACTGATGTGGCATACTTTTGCTAATTGGTGAAAGATGTCCTAAGTCTGGATCAGCCTGGGATAAAGCCTTATGGTCATTTTAGGTATTTTCTGGGCATGTGTCCTCCCTGGGCTTGTGTGTGTGTGTCTGTGTGTGTGCGTGTCTGTGTGTGTTTGTGTGTGTGTGTGCATGGTCTTGTTTTCTTCCCTCAATTTCTCCCATATAAACAGCCGCTTTTACATGTCTTAATGAGCCTCATTCAGCTTCTCTCAGGCTCAGGCCTGAGATGTTCTATTGCATTTCTCTGCCCATGTTCCTTTGCCCCAGGTGTCCACAGTCTGCAGCCTCCCCACCAGTTCTCCCATGCCTTGGTGTCTGCCATTGCTTTTCAAGGCTTCCAGCAGCCTGAGAGCCAAGCCATGGCACCATTCTCCACCTGAGCTCCCAGCCAGGCAAAACAGAAACAAGTCTCTTGGGCAGCCACATACAGAGTAGAATATTACAGATAAATGCTGTCCTTTTTCTTCCAGCCTGAGGGAGGGAACTGGGAATTGTGCTGCAAGATGCCAAGGATGGGTAGCAATTTCACAGCATTTCCTGCTGGCTTAAATGTAACTTTTTCTTAATTTGATGTTTTCTTAGTTGCTGTAGATGCTGGATTTGTTTTCAGAGCTCCTATGAAGTTATTGTAGTCCATCTGTAGTTGCTTTCCTAATATTTCCATGGGGAAACAAGTGTTTGAAGCTTCCAGTCCACTGTCTTGCTGATATCACTCCTGGCAAGCCCATTTTTAAAATTATGGAACTAAGACTCAGAAAAGCTGGTAAGTGACAGCACTTTGACTAAAATCTGTGAATGTGAATCTTTAGACTAGTGTTTCTTCTACACGGCTGACCTCAAGCTGTCCTTCTAATAATCAGAGTGATAATAACGATGTGCATACAAATGGCACACTGCAGTTTAAAAACTAGCTTTGTCGCCGGGCGTGGTGGCTCACGCCTGTAATCCCAGCACTTTGGGAGGCCGAGATGGGCGGATCACAAGGTCAGGAGATTGAGACCATCCTGGCTAACATGGTGAAACCTCGTCTCTACTAAAAATACAAAAAAATTAGCCGGGCGTGGTGGCGGGTGCCTATAGTCCCAGCTACTCTGGAGGCTGAGACAGAAGAATGGCATGAACCTGGGAGGTGGAGCTTGCAGTGAGCCGAGGTCAGGCCACTGCACTCCAGTCTGGGTGACAGAGCAAGACTCCGTCTAAAAAAAAAAAAAAAACTAGCTTTGTTTTCTTGTGAGGCATCTAGAGTTCCTGTTTAGGGTAGTTGGGAGAGAGGGGAACTGTCCCATTTGCTAGATGAAGAAACTGGACTATTTGTCCAAAGTCACATACAAATTAGTGGAAAACTCATATTAGTTTATCTGCCTCCATATGGCCATTTTGGCCTCTGCCCCACACTTTCAGAGGCTTGGAAGGTGCAGGTGGGAAGATGAGGAAAAACATATCAGAGAGGGATATA
This sequence comes from Gorilla gorilla gorilla, assembly GCF_029281585.2. NCBI lineage: Eukaryota > Metazoa > Chordata > Mammalia > Primates > Hominidae > Gorilla > Gorilla gorilla. The sequence goes on from NC_073244.2 coordinate 70,895,647, forward strand.
TTGCAGGGCAGGTACCTCACCTTCCCTTACCCCAGAAGGCGCCTGCCATGCAAAAGCCACAGGCCATGGCCTGTGAGAGTTCCCTAGGATTAAGCAATAAAGGGAAGAGTCATGGGGAGGGTCAGAAACCTGAGTTCCAGGTCCCTCTGTGAGCCCCAGCCTCTCTGTACCTTGGTTGTGCAGTATCTGCACTGAGGCCTGACCCCATCTCCTTGTCTAGGACTGCTGGCCTATTCCTCTCCCTCCTCTTTACCCTCCCAGGCTCTGTAGGGACAGCTTGAAGGCTGCCCTGAACCTGGATCCAGTCCCACAGCCAGGACTTCCCTGTGCCCACCTCCTTGGTGACAAAACCTACCCTGGCTGCTGGCCTGGTTGAGGACAGTGGGAGGAGAAGAGGCCGCCCAGCGCTGCAGCTTTTATTCTCTGAAGCCAGAGACCCACCCTGGGAGATTTTATCAGGACTTCTGCTCCCAGATCCCTCCTTCTACAGACACCCTGATCCCCAGGATCTAAAGCCGCCTCCTTGGAACACTCTTCTCAGTCAATGCCCTGTCTCCTGAGTGGGTTCCAGTCCTCCCTGCTTCCTGCCACCCCCTGGGAGGTCCCAGCCCTCCTGCACATGCCCACAGCTGTGGAGTTGTGCAGGCACAGCCCCTGGGATGTGGCCTCATCGTAGTGTGCAGGGAGGCCCTGCAGTGAAAACCTGCACACTTCTGCACCAGGACACTGGAGTCTGCCGTCCTCCCCTGGGCTGGGGATGGGGAAGCAGCACCTAAGACTTCCTCACAGGTGACAAGCCTGCAGCCTGTGTGGAGGCCACCAGGTGAAGTTAACTACAGGAGTGGTTAACTATACAGTCTCTAAAGCCAAGTTATTGTTGGGTGTGGAAAACAGAGAATAGGAGCACACAGTTGAGGCTCTGCAGTGATCACTAATTTTCAAAAAATAATTGGAAATTTTTCTCTAGTTGCTAATTGTTCAAGAAACTTAGATCATGATGAAAATAAATACAAAATCTGAACTACAGTATAATGGTTTCTAACAATCTTGAACTTGGATTTGGTTTTCAGAGTAAGGGAACAAGGGAAAGTACAAATTAACCTGGGAGGTTATCTGGGCAGCAAAAACCTCTCGGGAACATATGTAGAGTCCAAGGGTGGAGGAATCTGAAGCGCTTTTGGTATGAAATTCTTTTATAAGCAATTTTCTTCGATCCTCTCAGAAAAGACCTCTAACTGTATTCTTTTAGCGTGTCAGAAATGATGCATCTAGCTGCTTCCTCAGCGTCTTGTGATTGGCATCTGAAGTGGAGGGTGATCTTGTGTGACTGAGTCCCCAACCTGTGGAATCAGCTGCTGTCTCCAGGTAGATAGTGTCAGAACTGAATTGAATGGGAAGAAACTCAGTTGTATCTGCTGGGGAATCTGTAGGATTGCTTGGTGGGGAAACTCCCCACAAATCTTGGTGACGGGAGGTCACAGAAGTATTGCATGTTGATGGTTGAGTGAGGAGATGGGAAAAGTGCGCTTTGGCTGTCTTCTCCCTGTCTCTCCTTCGAGGGTTTGTCGGCTGTACACCGATCTCCCAGCAGCTTATGCGTCTTTTCTCCCTCAGATGTTCTCTCCTGTACCCTCCTCCTTCAGTGAGATGTAAACAAGCTGCCTCATGTGTCTTGTCTTGTTGGAAGCCCGGGGCTTGACACCAGATATTTACCGTCTCAGGGTGTGTGCACCCCACAGTTCTCTACCCCAAAACTCTTTTTCTCACTTTGTTAAACAACATGATTTTCAGGCATTGCTGAAAATGCTTGACTTTCAAAAAATATCAAGACTCATCTTAAGATCTGGATTTTGCAGTGCCTTTATTACTTCATGTGTCTTCTGCTTATTCTCATGTGAAATTGTATTCTAGGTACTATGCCAAGGCTTTCTTCCCTTTCTGGATAACTTGCAGTGTTTGGGATGCTAACTGCATGGTGTCCTTACTGTTTTGTCAAACATCAGCCCCTTTATTGCCTTGGTCCATCAAACAAGCCCATGGTCCTTTATTTATTTTCCAAGCCTGGTTTTCCTGCAGGGATAAGCACTGACCCTGATGGTCCCTCTAAGGTCACGTGTGTGGCTGTGAAGAAGTTCAGTGGAGCAAGTGCCAGACAGAGGCAACACAGCCCAGTCCAGATCCCTGCCGGCCCTGTCCACAGCCTCTCTGTCTCAACTACTTACTGAAGGAAAGGACAGAATGCCCCAAAGGTCAAGACAAAGCTGGGGCATATGAGAGCTCTTGGGACCATGGGAGAGTGGACAGCGACCCCAGGAATCTGCTCAACACTGGGTGAGGAAGGTAGACTCTGTTTATCCAATTTGCTAGGTCTTATCTCCAGAATTCATCACAACTGCATAGGAGACCAGGTGAGTGATTGCACCTAGACCCTCCCATACAGGTGGGATTGCACCTTAATTGATCTCGCTGTTGATACTGGTGGATAACTCCATTTGGTTGGCCAAGAAGGACGTCTAAATACACATGACAATGGTGGACGAGGTAGAGAGTCAAGAAATGCTAGGTCCAAAGTAAAGAAGCAAAAGTTTCTCTGACACACAGAGTGGGTGGAATTTGGGAGCCCAGGCAGCAGAGCCCCACAGAAGTATCTTCACATGGAGCAGAGCCCCATTCAGCCTAGGACTGAGGGCTCATTCTCAGGATGGGCTGGTAATACCTAGGCAGTGCTTTGGACTTAGGAGAGCCTTGGGGTACTAGGGCATTCACTAAAGCAGGACCCAGGACATAAATATAGTTCTAAGGATTAAAGCCCAGGGTGGGGCTTGGCTTCAGAAACCACACTATCAGATTCTGGGCACCAGGTCAGAGTTGGGCCGGTAATAAGGATCCTTACCGTCAAGTCCCTGAGTGTGTGGCTGTAGCTGTTGAAGTACTACAGGACTTCTGGTAGAAGGGCTGACACTTTCTGTAGATAGGGATCAAGGGGCTTTGCTGTGTTGAGGAGGCTGCACGTAGAGGCCGGAAACTAGGCTGAGCCTGGCAGGTTGGAAGGTCATTCATGGACCGAGCACATGGGCTTCAGTCCACGTGAGCCACTTGGCATTATTTCACAGCCAATGGGTGCTGTTTGTGAATGTTCCTTGAATGCATATTTTGGTCGAATGAGAGAATTCATTCATGTGAATTAATGAGAGAGGGAGTTGGAATAGTAAGAGGCGGGCACAAGCAGCCACTCATTAAACTCTGCGGAATTAATGAATGACTAATACAAAAAGGATCACCAGCTGGAAAAAAAAGTCACTCCACGCACTCCTCTAGTGAGAGGAAAGAATCATGAGGTTGTGGCACATGGCAGGGTTTGTTGGTGGGTCAATGACAAGCTTTCAGTTTGGAGGATGACCTGGGTACATTGGAGACAAATCCGTACAACTCTCACCTTTTTGTGACACCTTGTCACACTGCATACCTATTTTACCTTCAAGACAATCTCATGAACTGGGTATTTTTATCTATATTGTAGAGCCCAGAAGCTGAGCCTCAAAGGTCCCTCAGCTCTTGGACACCTAGAACTGTGCAGTTTGAAACAAGCCATGGTGAGAAGTGTTCCCTGAGTCAGGGAGAAGAGACTGGCTCCACAGAAACAAGCCCTTAGCCAGGCAGGGCTCAGGAAGTAAACATCAGTGGCTCTGAAGGCAAGGCTGGTGCATTCTGATGCTGGACACAAGGTGACTTTTGCTCTGCAGGATGTGAGCAAGCTCATTTCCAGGCATGGATGACTTCGGGAAGAAGGTCTACTGGCCCGTGTTTGAGGCAGGAAGAGAAATGCAAGGATTAAATTTATACCAGTTTTGCCACAAAGTAACAGATTGTGAAATCTCACAGATCCAAGTGAGGTAAGCAATGTTCACTGATGCTCATGAAGAGTGACAATACATTTATTATCTCATCTGTGCAACTTTCAGAAGCAAATGTTTGCATATTTAACAACTACCCTAGACCTCAGACATAGCCAAGAACTGTCTACCGCAAGCTGAGACCAGTGGCACCATGGATCTGGGGACTTGGTCTCTGCAGCAGGCTGGGCACAGCCTCAGGACTCCAGGATGCAGAATCCAATGGCAGAGGCCAGATGAGGGCGACATACAGCACACACTGTGGGTCCACACTGACCTCTCTCTGCAGGAATCATCCCCGTTAGACCCTGGAAAACTGTGAGGGGATAACTGAAAGTGCTGAACTCAACGGACATAAGAAAAACTGCCCCAAATTGTTGTGTGACTAAGGCAAGTCACACGATCTGTTTTGAGTCTCACGTTCATCATCTTTACAATGGGAATAAATAATTTCTTGCCTGTCTCCCATGAGATTGTTCTGATGTTTGAGTAAAACGATGCCTGTAAAAGTGCATTTTGAAGGGAGCAGTGTGACGCATACGACAGAGCACAGTTCCGAAGCATCATTCATTTCCACCACCACAGCCACACGAGGGAGTGGGAGTGATGTTTCATATCCCTTCAGGGATAACATGAAAGATCCTGCTCCCCAGGTGTAGAGCTTTGGGGGACAAGGTCAGGGAAGGCAGGGCTGGCACAGGTGCTCTCAGAGTGATGTGTGGTCCTAGAGAGCCCAGTTACAGCGGGGACACTGCAGGAGCCACATTTGGGCATGTGGACACCCTGGGTCTCAGGATTTTATACCTGAGACAGTCAGCCAATATGTGTTATTATAAATATGTTTATTAACACATACTTCAGAAACACCCTGTCCCTAAACTAGAGATGACCCATGGGAGGTGTCCTTTCTTCCTTTGGATCTTACAGTGACACACCAGAAAGAGTGATGGGAAACTCTCTAATCTGCAGAAGAGTCAGAATCTTCAAAGGTGAGGAACAAGTCGCAAGTCATACCAGGGTCTGATCCAGAAGTCATATCTGTCATTTTATCTAAATGAGGGCGAGTGAGACAGGAAAGACCTTGTGTGTCCTTTGCTTCTAAAAGTAAAGGCAATGAGGATTCCAGCAGTACATTCTGGGCAAAATTTACATTTACAGACAGAAACCATACTTGTTTGTTATGCGAAAGTTCTGTAAAAGCTTGGATATGCACTAGAAATTATTTAGGTTGAGACAACTGGTAACAACTCTGGCTATTGCTAGGGGTCATTGCACTTAAATACCAAATGCCCTCCTGCCCAGGGCATCACATTCCTTCTGTGTGAAGCATACAGTGGACTGTTGGTGTATTAGTGAAGTAGAATTTATGCAGTTTTACCCCTTCCAAGGCGCTGTTATCCCTTGAAAGACTTCTCAGTCAACCCTGTACAGAAGGAAAGTTTGGAGAAATGTTGAAGAAAGAAGACTCACAGAGAGTTGAGGGGCAGGTTCTTAGAGAAGGCAGTCTGCATTATCCCTCTACCGCTGTGAACATCACCACAAAATTTAGCATCTTAAAACATCACACATTTATCTCAGTTTCTGTGGGTCAGGAATCTGGGCACAGCTGGGGTGAGTCCTCTGATTATGGCCCTGGAACAAGCCTGCAAACAAGATGTAAGCCAGGACTGGCATCTCACCTTGCAATGGAAAACTTTCTGTGTCTACTTGACTGGATTAAGGGACATCCAGATAGCCAGTAAAGCATTTTTTCTGGGTAAGTCTGTGAGAGTGTTTCTGGAAGAGATTAGCAATTGCATCAATAGACACTGTATTCGCCAGGGTTTTCCAGAAAGACAGAACCAATAGGATATCAATATCTAGATACAGACAGAGATATGCGAAAAGAGATTTATTAGGGGAAATGGATCACGTGATTATGAAGGCTGCAATGTCCCACCATAATCTGTGTGCAATCTGGAGACCTAGAGAAGCCCATAGCATGTCTCAGTCCAGGTCTTCAGGCCTCACAACCAGGGAAGCCCATATGTAACTCTCAGTTCCAGGCTTAATGTCTGGGAACCTGACAGGGTGGTGGGGACTTTGGGCATGGTTCTAGTGGGAGTCCTGGAATCCACAGGCCAGAGAGCTTGGAGTTCCAATGTTCAAGGGCAGGAGAATGGTGTCCTAGCCCCAGGAGAGAGAGTAGGATAATAACCTTTCCTCTGCCTTCTTCTTTAGGATCCTCTCCAGCTGATTGGACAGTGCCTGCCCACAGCCAGGGTGTCTTCCCCACTCAGTCTACTGACTCACACACCGGTCCCCTCTGGAAACAGCCTTGCACACATCCAGGAATAATGCTTTCCTGGTGCTCTAGGTATATCCTAATCCAGTCAAGGTGACACCCAAAATTAAGAATCACACTGAGTAAAAAGAATTGCCCTCGCCGATGTGGGCTGGCATCACCCACAAAACAGAACAGAAGGCTGGGAAGGGTGGATCTGCTCTCTGAGTTGAGACATGCATCTACTCCCACCCTCCAACACAGGGGCTCCTGGCTCTCAGGCTACTGGATGCTGATCGAACTACACCATGGGGTTTCCTGGGGCTCCAGCTTGTGGAGGACCGGCCATGAGGCTGATTCCTCGGCCTCTGTAATCACAATTTCCATAATAAATTCCTTTCTTATCTCCACATATATATCCTAGTGATTCTCTTTCTCTGGAGAACCCTGGCTAATCCACACCTGAGATCTTGGCTGGGGCAGGGTTGTTCCTCCCTTACGTGGTGTTGGCAGGACTCAGTTCTCTGTGGGTTATTGTGCTGAGCCCGTTGGCTTCCTGCTGGCTGTGGCTGCAGGGCACCCTCAGGTCCTGGCCACACAGGCAGCTGCTCATGATGAGGCAGCTAGCATCATACAAGCTGGCAAGGGCGAGTGTCTGTTATCAACAAGGATATTATAATCTCATGTGATTCAATCACATCTGTCACAGAAGCGGCATCCCGTCAACCCTGAGAGATCCTAACGCCACAGCAAGTTACTCAAGAAAAGGAAATTGCACTGGGCTGTGAATACCAGCAAGCAGGGGTCACTGGGGTCATCTAGAGACCACCTACTGCAGCCTGCCCGCCAACCCCTGGTGATGCCACCCTCTGGCATCCACGTTCTCATGTCACCTTCTCCCCTAAGTGTGGGCAGGACCTGTGGCCAATTCAACAGCCCACGAAATGCCAACCCTCCAAGGACCACATGAGCTTGGAAGTGGATCTCTTTCTCAGTCAAATTTTGAGGTGAAACGTCCAACCTGAAGGCTCATGAGACCTCCTGAGGAAAAGAACGCAGGTGAGCCCGGATTTCTGCCTCCCAGAAACTGCGAGATGATGATCACAAGGAGTTTACAGCTGGGAAGTCTGTGGAAATGTGTCACATGGCGTTAGATACCCAAGGCACCATCTGCAATTACTCCTCCAATGGCAGAAGCTGCAGACAACAGCTTTGGGATGCTGGGAGGATTTCTGTGCATGTAAACTTCCAGGAGAGACTCAGTGTAGAGATAAACCCTGGGGTAAGTGGAAAGAGAGCATTGCAGCAAGTCTATGCATGAAGCACTGGCCTATGTGATACGGCAATTTACAAGTCCACCGTGTATTATGTAATATTATAGAATACCCCTCTTTTCCGTGGCTCTTGTCAATTTTTTGTATCTCTGAATGACGAACTCTGCACTTGGCAGACAGTTCCTGGCATGCGAATGTAAATGTTGAAGGCACTGATCCAGCCTCTCATTTCCTTTAAGTTTTCACTCTTTATCACCAGACATCAACTATCCCTTTGAGTTTGGCACTGGAGATGTTGACCTGAGCTGACCTCCTGGGCATAGTTTTTTCATTGGAGGGAGCTTTCACCCTAAAAATTGCATCCCTCTAGCAAGGAGTCATGTGTCTTGAATCCTTGTTTCGGCTCAAATCCTGCCTTGGGGTGCTCTTGGCTGAGGAAAAGTCCTCCTTTTCTGCCTTTGAAATGTTTGTAAAGCCCCGAGGCCCCCCAGCCTGGCCTGTTTCCCTTGGGGGGCCTCCCCATGGGCAGAACATGCTGTGTGATTCTCATGCCTGGTGGGGTTGCTCATGCAGGCTCAGGTGAAGTGATGGGTGATGGAGTCTGGGAAGGAGGGTGCAGGTCCGTATGCTTCCTGCCCTAGTACTCCACAATTCTCCTTGGGACTCAAGTGGCCCCAAATATTGGCATGCACCAGGAAGGATCCCAGCACAACTTGGCTGGCCCCATGGTCTAACTCGTGGGCTTCACGGTAGTGAGGGCTGGACAGTCACACTCCCACGGCAGTCCAGCAAGGCCCAGCAGAGGGGTGGGTGGTAGGATGGCAGGGCTTGCAGGTCACAGCATTCTGATGGGCCAGGGGCCAACTCGAGCAGGGCTGCTGTGTGGGCCCATATTCACAGGCATTGCTGTGGCTTCAGCCACACATGCTCCATGTGTGAGCATCAGGAAGCCCCTCCTCCTTTAGGGAAGATGGACAGTTACCCCTGAGCAGGGCCATGTGGGGTAAATCACAATGGTGGTTGTGAAGTTTTTTCAGAGACAAGATGCTGTGGCCACAACACATGTGGAATTCCACTGCAGGAACACCCAGTGCCACGTTAAAAGACACGTGAGTTTGGAGTGTATGTGGGTGTTGGCTTAGTGGTTTCTCTCCATCTTCTTTGTCTACTTTTCTCTTTCTCCTCCTGCTTGCCATGAGCCTGAGGGCAGGGCCTGAATCCAGCAGCACCAGAACCCAGGTGGCCTGGCTCTCAAATAATTGGAAAAGAAAGCTGGGTGGAAATATGGAGGACAATGGTAAAGGCCTGGATTACAATTGAGTGTTTACAGATCTGAAGTGGCCTGTGTCCAGGTGCTGAACTTAGTCCATCCTATGCAGCTCAGTGGTTCCAGACGTCAGCCACTCCCAATCCCTGTCCTGCTTGCCTGCAGACACCAGGCTCCCTGCAAGGCCCTTTCCCTCTGCCCTTGATCTAAGGGCATTCATGCCTCCCTGCTCTGTTCGGACACTATCCTGCACAGAGCACAGCTAAGCACACGCTTACTATAAGAGTCAAGCTGCATTTCTCCCCAGCCCCAATTCTGGCCCTCACTCCTCTTTCTGGTTTCCTCTCTCCAACCTCTGAGCCTCTGCACTGCTTTTCCTCTTGTCGAGCACACCCTTCCCTCCATTCCACACATTACAATCTTACTCACACATCAAGCCTGAGTACAGGAGGATGGGCCTGACCACTCGGTGAGTTCCCACTCCTCTGAATTCCTGTGTTATTAGATGAGCAGCCCTCTGATTTTGTCCTCAGTTGTAGTTGGACATGACTGATTTAAGCAGCAGAGGCATTTGTCTAGCTTCATCTCTAGACTTCAATCTCCCTGAAGACAGTGAGCAAATGTTGTGCATCTTCAATGTGTCCCTGCAGTTTGCATGGTGTTGGCAAGTAACCGAGCCTGGCATGTGCAGTGAGGTGGATGGGTGGACAGGTCTAACATGATCCCCAACAAGAGGGAGAAGACAGGCAGGAAAGTGGCGAGGATGCAAAACAGAGAAAAGCTCAGGGTGAAAAATACTATCTAGGTGGGGGTGCTGGGGCTGCAGATCCTAGAGTTTCTCAAAGGCAACTCGATGTTTTGTAATTCCATCCAGTCTCCAGCACCACTATGCAGCCTCAGCATGTGTGCTGTCCAAGCAACTCCACCCCTGGGGGAAGAGGGGTGCCTCCTTCAGAGGGTGTCCGCAGGAGGACGTCAGGACCCTGGGGGAAGACGGGTGCCTCCTTCAGAGGGTGTCCGCAGGAGGACGTCAGGACTCTGTGGGGCCTGTGGGTGGCCTGGTATCTGGGGTCTGGGAGTCGTGCTTGGCAGCAATCAGATGATGCCTGGAATCCTGGGCTGGCCTCCTCCCTGTCTCCTAAGAGCTCCATGGAACTTGGTCTCCCATTAAGTGGTTTTTGACCCCAGTTTTCCTGATTCTCAGATTCATCTGGCATGAAAGCCAGATAGCTTTACTGCATTCTGAAGCTTTTTTTCCCACTGGCAGTGAGTTTATAGGAGTGCTTCTGTGCCGCTATTTTATTTTTTACAGGCAAGGATGAGTGATGCCTGGGGGGCGAGCACACAGGCTGCCTTTGGCTCCCAGGCAACAGGAGGTCAGGCTGGCTTTGGAGGTGGGAAGAGCTTGACTTCACTTGTGTGGGACCCTGAGTCTATTTTCTTATCCAGAAAACAGAGGGAACAATGGAATCCAGGGCTGGAGTGGGGAGGGATGGCCTTGCTGAAGTGACTGAGGCCGCCTCACTCCTCCGAGCCTCAGCGGTCATCTGTAGAAGGTTGTGTCCATAGGGCTGTCCCAGCTCCATTCCAGTCCGTCCTGATGTGCTGATGGGCACCTCCCTGGCCAGGCAGCCATCCCTGGCTCAGCAGTCCAGCATGGGAACAGGTGTGTCTGAGAGCTTGGTGGAGCAGTAGACCATGTACTCCCCCTTCACCCCCTTTCCCATCCCCAAAGGTCTCTGCACAGAAGCAGGTAGCACATTTGGGAACAGGAAAAAAGAGCAAAAGCAATCAAGGCTTCTTTTGAGATCTGTGAATGAGGGTAGTAACAGTTATTAAGCTCCTACTGTGTGCCAGAGAATTCTAGGAGATGCTCCATGAGTGATGAAAAACTCAGACCTCACAAGAGCCCCAGGAAGGGCTGCTCTACATTCTACAGAAGTGGAAATTGAGCTTTAGAAGAATGATCCGACCTGCCCATGACACACAGCTGGCAGGCAGAGCCGGAACCTGGGCCTCTCACCTGCCCTCCTCAACCCCGCCGGATAGTCTTTATTCCAGCAGAGCCAGTGCATGGCACATGTGGATGGTGGATCTCACCCCACATCCTCTGAGACACCGGCAAGAGACAGGAGTGACTTGGTGGGTGAGGGGCTGGCGTGAACCCCTAGCACAGTGCAAAGCAGGCAGGCGGGGCACCCCAGGACCCTCGATGGGCAGCAGGGGTACGGCTTCATCCATTCACTTCTCACCCAGCCATCTTCCGAGTGTTTGCTGACAATGTGCCATCCGCCGGGCACCAACTGATCCTCCTGGGCGTGACTGCAGACTGTGCTGCTCGGGGAGCACATGTCCCCAAGCAAGCCTGTGGGAGAAGATGGATGACACCAATTCTTGCTCCAGCCGACCTGCTTCTCCTCCCCCGAGCCACGACCTGTCCCTCTCTAGGGGAACCCCTGCCCTCCAGTCTCCTTCACCCAGACAACTCAGCAGCCCATTCTCCCTTTCTCCCTTCCAGGGCCCTCTGAGGATAAGCAACACCAGGTTGTGTGCACTGAGATGAGAGCTTCTGACCCTTTCTCCTCTGTTCCCTGGAGATCTGCATTAAAAGGTCTGGGGCAGGAGCCTGGGGCTTAGCAAACAGGTTTCTGAAGGGCAGCCAAGGTGCTGCCCTCTGGGCTTCTCCAGCAGCCTGCCTGCCCTCCTGCACCTCTGCCCTCCCCCATCCCCTGTAACTGCCCAGCCTTGAGAGGAGACAGAGCTCCCTCTCCGAGGTCAAAGCCTCGTGTGCACCCACCCCTGAAGGACAGGATGTCTTGAGGAGCAGAAACCCTCTCCAGGCCTGGGATGAGCGTGGCAGCCGCAGGAGTGGGCTGTTGGGTGGGACAGGGTCCTGGGAATGGATGTTCCCACACATTCCTGCTGGTGAGGGGCAGGGAAGGAGTGTGAGGCCATCGGGAATGGTCATGGGGGTCAAGAATGAAGACACACTGGACAAGGTGAACACAGGCTACCGCTCCCGCTGAGACAGGACAGAAGCGTGTGGCCTGCGTGGGGAGTGGGACCGTGCAGGGCAGGGAGGGTGGCATGGGGGAGTCAGAAGCTCAAGGACCCCTCTCATCTAAGCGCCCTGTGGTGCCCCCTGAACAGCTCGGTGTGGAATGTTCAATGCCTTTGACGCTTTCCGGGCCGGGCTGGAACTGGAAAGGCTGACGTCTTGAGTTTTCTACACCCTGCGTCCCTCCCTTGTCACCTAGTGAGGAAGACCTTGGTGGGTGGTGGCTGGCGTGAACACCTAGCACAGTGTTCACTGTGCTAGGCCTGGAGAGGGTTTCTGCTCCTCAAGACATCCTGTCCTTCAGGGGTGGGTGCACACGAGGCTTTGACCTCGGAGAGGGAGCTCTGTCTCCTCTCAGGGCTTGGCAGTTACAGGGGATGGGGGAGGGCAGAGGTGCAGGAGGGCAGGCAGGCCCCGCCTGCCATGTCCATCAGGACACACGAGCTGTTCCTGGCCAAGGGGCCTGCACTGCCGGGAAGGCTGGTCTCTCAGCATCCCCCTCAGCCTGCCGCAGGCCCCACATCCCAAGGGTTGTTGACCTCTGTTCCCAGCCCTGCTCCATCTTGTGCTGGTGCCCTGGCTGCAAGGACCAACACTTGCTGTCTCTGGTGGCCCCAGGGAAGAGCCAAATACCCCACCAGGCCTTCCTGAGGCTACATAGCCATGATCTCCACTCTCTCCTTCCTCAGAGGCCTGTGGGAAACTTCTTATTCGCTCTCTAGATTTTCAACAGTAAGAAACCCCCTCTAGGAAAATGAAAGGAAAAAAACTTCCAGAGAGACCCCCCCAGCACAGGGCCAGCTCCCTCCTGTTTCTGCATCAGACCTGCGGAGGCCAGAGGCAACTGAAGGGGAAAAGGACAGGCTGGCACTGGCTTCCCACTGGATGGCTGTTTCCCCAAGAAGGCTCTTTGGATCCTGGATTTCCTCCTGCTCTTTGCCTAGGTCACTGTAGCAAAGCCTTTAAAAGTTGCTCAGCCAAGGTTAATAACTCTCAAATAAGGTTTACCTTCACCTTCACAAACACCCTACTCTGAGGAGGAGACCTCTCCCTGTCCCCGCTGGGATGTCAGCAGGGCTCAGGAGGGGATCTGCGTTCAGGCAGGGCCGAAGGCAGGGCACAGCTGGCCACAGGTAAGCCTGCAGAGCCCTTGGTGTCAGCTGAGAGGAGGAGTCCAGTTCTAGAAGCAAAGCTGCTGTGAGCTCTCCCCTCAGAGGACGCATGGGCCTGTAGTGTGTGGCATCCTCCTGGGCACCTGGCCTGAGGCTGCAGGGTTTGCGTCACTGCCAGCCCTTCCCGTCTTTCCCAACACTTTCTGGCATGCTCCTCCTTCTATGTCTCATTCTCCCTTCTCTTCTCCCCTTACCCATCCCTCCTTCTGCCCACCTTGTTCTCAGGAAGAGGACCTGGAGGGGACAGTGGTGCCCTCCTCCCCATGCCTCCTCTTCCAGCCTCTCCCTTCTGGTATTTTCTGCTGTCCTCCACCTTCCCGATCTCCTCCCCACCACAGGCCACACTTGTCGATCTCATGGAATAAGCCACATGGGTCCAGTCCAGCTTCCTCTGCTGTGGGAAGGAGCCCAGGGCCAGCACAAGCTCTGGAAGGTTCCCTGGAGGTGAGCCTTCACCTGTGGCCGGGTGAGTTCCAGGAGCAGCGGCACAGCCAGAGCCTGAGAGAGTGAGTGTCCCCGGTGCAGCAGTGGCTGGAGCACCGCCTGAGGTCCCGCTGCTGTGAATCGGGTGGGGAAGAAGTCACAGAGTGGATGTGACAGCATGTATCACATCAACGTGGTTTCCCATGTGCGCTCCGCAGTTCCTGTGAGCAAGAAGACGAGAGCAAGCTTTAATCTGTGTCTAGGCAATTTCACACACATGGAAACACTGAAAAGCGGCTCACCAGGCCCTGTGTTCCCAGGCTCCTTTCACTCCATTATTGAAACTAGATGTATCTGACATGGCAGTGCTCCTCCCTCCGTACCACCGCATCTCACCATATCATCTCCCTCTGGCTGCTGTAACAATGACCACACACTGAATGGCTGAAACAGCACACACGTATCATCCTACGGCCCTGGAGGCCAGCATCTGAAGGGTCTAAAATCCAGGCACGCAGGGCTGGTTCCTGCGGAGGCTCTGGGGCAGCCTGACTTCCTCACCTCCTCTACCCTTCGGGTCCTATAAACTATAAACTAAGTTCTTCCCAAAGGTAATTCAGCCTACACCCAGGAATGAACAAGGACAGCTTGGAGGTTAGAAGTAAGATGAAGTTGGTTGGGTTGGATTTCTTTGACTGTCTCCGTGGTAATTTTGCAATGGAAGTTTCAGAATCAGTGAGGCCTAAGTCAGTCCTGCACCCAGCTAGTGGTGACCGCGGAGGTGGTGTTGGATGTGTGTGCGGTGGACAGGCTGCATTCCTGTGGAGATGCACATACTGTCAGAGGAGCCCCAGCTCCCATCACAAAATCCAGACACACCTGCATCTTTCCCAGCCTCCCAACAAGCTTGCCTGGTGTTGGGATGTGGGGGTCTCACCCCATCTAAGGCCGACCTGACCTCTCGCTTTGTGCCCCCTGTGCAGACTTGCTGCAGCCACACCCTCTAAAACAAAAGTTTCACTGGATTCTGCATCTCTTTCCAATTGTCCTGTTTTCCTCTCCCCTTCACAGAAAGGCTTTCCAAAGCAGTCCTGGGGCTGCCTTCCCCCACCACTGGGTTCAGTCATCTGCCCAGGCTGCTCTGGGGAGGTGACCACCTCCTCTGTGCCAACGAAGGAATTCCTCACATTTCGCCCCTGGATCTAGGGGTTTCAGCCACAGCCAAAGCTCCTCCCAAAAGCTTCCATCCTAGGCTCGCGGGCCCCACGCCCTGACCCCACTGGCCTTCCTGCTGCTTTGCTGCTTCTCAGTCTCTGTGGTTGACGCATCTTCCCCTGCAGACCTCAGCAGGCCGGAGTTCCCACAAGGCAGTCCTGGCCATGCTTTCCCTTCTCACACCTTCCCCCTGGATGGCTGCCTGCTTCCTGCCTCCCCAGGCTTTGAAGACCCTCCCAGCTGTGGCCCCTACATTCGTATCCCCAGCCCTTCCCTCCAGCTGGGCTCCACACTCGGCTAGCCCAGATCCAAACACATCGCCACCACACCACACCACGCCCTACCCCCAAAACCTGTTTTTCCCTCACAACACTGCATCCTTTCCCCATAATGTGCCTTCTTCAGCAATGCACCCCACATCCCCACCAAGCACCCCACACACATCACAATGCACCTTTCCTCAACACACTGCACTCTCCTCCCACCAAAATGCACTCTCTCTCCCCACAGCACACCCATCTGCCACAATGCACCCCGCAACACACTGCACCCTCCACCACCACAATGCACCCCCCTTGCCGTGGCAGACCACTTCACCCCATAAGGTCAAAATGCACCCTCCCCCCGACACTCCACCCTCCCCCGAATCTTCCCCATTTAAGATAAATTATATCCATAACAATCTAATTGCTCAAGTTTGCAGTCTGGAAGCCACTCTTGCTTCTTCCCTCTCCTGAGCTCTATCATAAAGTCCTGTTATTTATAAGTAAAATATGTCCTGAAACTATTCAGGGCCTTCGCTCATCTTACCACCGGTCAGATACAAGCCTCCTCATGTCTTGTGTGCACCCTGGCAGAAGGACCCAAGGCCAGCCTTCCCTTCTGTCCCGGAGCTCTGCCCAGCCTGCCAAGCGCCTGCTTCCAGCTTGCCCTACTCTCTGCTTCCCTTACGCTTAGGACTCTCCTGGTCTACAAGGACCTGCCTAGCCTGGCATCTCCCCATCTCTGTGCCTCTCTGCGGCGGCTGCCCTGCCCGCCTTCTCCTCCTCAACCCACAGCTCTCCCACCGGGGTCTCACCTGCAATGTTCTTTCCCTGCATTATGGGGGTTACTTCCTTCCCAGCCTTTGGGGCATATCTTGAATGACACACCCTCCGAATGGGCTTCTTCTGAACAAGGTCTGCCTTGGCCTTATTTCTCAGGGCCACAACTCCCTGGTTCACCCCCTGGGTTTGAGGACTGTGCTCTGCCTGCCTGCACACTTAGTGGTCGCCACCGCCCCCTCTCCCACAATGAAGCCACACCAGGAACGGTGCCTCCCCTACTCCTGCTGCATCTCTGGCAGCTGACACTGTCCCTGGAGTAAAGCAAGTGGCCCACATATTTCAATGACTAAACAAATTCACTTATTAAGTTCATATTGTATCCATGACTCAGGAAATATTTCACACATTTATCTCATACATACTCAAAGAATGAAGAACCCGAAGGTGAGGGACATTTCATGTTACACATTCACAGAACTCAGAAGGAGCAGCACTTGGGCCTGAAGTTAGGTCTGAACTTAGTTCCAGTTGCTGAGTACAGAGCAAGAGCTGCCTGTCACTCGAGAGAATGGCACACTGCTGCAAGACTGCAACCAGGAACAGCACAGCTCCCCTGAGGCTACACTGGGATAAGGAGTCAGCAGCATTATAAGTGAGGGCACTGATGCCCAAGAAGTTGCTGAGCTGCAGCTGTTCTGGCAAAGGCCATGCAGGGAAGCTGAGGGGAACCTGATGGAGTGGAGTCAGCAGCAAGCCAGAGCATCTGACGGAGTGGAGTCAGCAGCAAGCTGGAGAAGGAGCAGGACCAGGAGTGAGCTAGGGCAGGAGTGTGTGCAAGGTGGGTGACTTGCTTCACAGGCTCTCTTCCTTCTGCTTCTCAGTCTCATATCAGCACTGTCCAGGGACAGAGGCCTCCAAAAATAAAACTCAGAAAAGAAATAACTGAAAGTTGTCAGGCAAAGCTCAGACCCCTTTTGCAGTCTAGGAAAGTGGGAGATGCAGAAATCAAACTGCCCAGAGCAACAGGAAGCGCAGACTAGGCTCTGCAGTGCACCAGGGTCTGCCTGTGGCCACTGTCCCAGGAAGGCTGAACATTTGAAGAGAGGGGCAAAGGGACCACTGAGGTTTGGCTTGACCAGCTCCCAGGACACAGTGGGTGCCTAATGCTGGGAGTGGCTTAAGAAGCTGTTCGTGGCTGGGGGAGGTCAGTGTGAACACCCCAAACACCCTCCTCCCTGAGGCCAGCTTGAAGCTCAATGCAAGTGTGGGACAGTCCTGGACCTCGGGTTGAAGCAAAAAGGAGTGAGGGAAGCAGAGGTGCTGAGAGGAGGATGGGGCTCTTGTGAGCTGAGCAGGGAGACTGGGGAGGGACCTGTTGGGGCTACATGACCTCAAATGCCCTTGTGGTCTTTAACATGTCCACATCACCAATCTTATCTTCCTTTTTGGTCCTCTGTCTTTTTCTACAGATGTCTTTTTAACTAAGATGCAATAAAGCAAGTCCAGGACTTCTCAGATGAGTTGCATAAGATGTCCTTTGAGATAAATACTCCATCCCCCCATTTCTTCTGTGTTGTGTTAAATAGCCTTTTTATCAGGCTGCTGAGTTGGACTCAGCTCCTGTACTGGGGCCCAACAGACCAAACCAATATGGAGTCATTCATGCTAAGGGAAACTGATAAACCTGGCAGGGTCCTCATGTGCAGGATGGCTGAGCTTGAGGCATTGGCGGCGGCCAGCAGGTTCTAACAAGCCTATCAGGCTCCACGTAGCACTTCCAGTTTCTGCCCTGGAGGCTGCCTGACCACGCTGCTGGCCAGGGTTCTTTGAACCTGTTCTGGTTCTGAGGGCTGCTTGATTCTAGAATCATGAACAAAAGCCAATGAAGTTCTTTAAATTAAACTTGTTATAGTGCTGTCTTTTGACAGTTGCTGCCACTGAGATCGTACGTTTCTTGGGAACTGAGAGTCTTTCAAACTTATAGAGGTTTTTTTTAGTTAAAGAAGAGGAGAAAATGTAAAGAAAAAGGAAAGGATAGGAATAAAATAGACCTTGAAAACCCAATGGAAACAAACCAAATTTGGCTTCTGATAATATAATTTCATAATGCTTCATTGAAATATCATGTACTTACAGAAAAGCGCTCAGTAGATTTTGAAAAACCAAGCTCACCCTGTGGCCATTACCTGGACACTGGAGCAGGGTGTGAGCTGCCCACAGTGCTTCTGTGGTCCCTCCAGCGTGGCCTCCTCCAGGGAAAACACTGTCCTTACCCCAGCAGCACAGACTAGTTTCTTCATGGAATTTCTTTTTCCCAAGGACCACAAAGGAAGCAGGGAGGCAGGGAAGGGAGGGCAGTTTCCCTTCTTAAAATGATGTGACTGGAGGGAAAGTGGATACAGGCGGGAACCCTCAGCAAGCTCCAAGGAGCCCCATCACCATTCAGCATCCGTCACGGAGTAGCCACAGTGAGGCCAAAGTTGCAGCTCACATTAAGAGCAATTAGCAGTTTTACACCACTTTTCCACATTCTTTTTAAAAAATTATGTTCTTGCATTATTTTTCCTATATGGATTTTTAAACATGAGAGTGTTTAAGTCGATTGGATGGAAGTTCAATCTGGTCTTGATTACCTTTGACTTCGTGAGTTAATGAGTGCTAAGTAACTCACCTTTCCTTTAATCTGGAAGCAGTGGCCCTGCCTGTGGGGTGGGGGACACAGGCTGAGAGTGGACCACAGGCTCTGAATCACCTCTTCTGGTGCATGTGTCCTACCCTCAGGCCACAGATCCACAGGGTCAGACTGAGCTGCGGGGAGTGTGTCCCCACCCTGTTTCCCTTAAAGCAGGTTACAGAGGATTGACCTAGTGGGGTCACAGAGAGCACCGTGAGCCTGAGACCCAGGCTGTGGTCCTACCTTATCACGAACTCGCTGTGGGCCTCAGCCTGGCCAGACCTCTCTCAGGGTCTCTGTTTCTGCATCTGTATAATGAGGCCCCATCTGCAGTGTTAGATGGAAATTGAGTAAGGACTAGAGGGGTTGGGGGTGATTCACCAACTCTTTACCCCTCAACAGAGCAGAAGGACAGCTTCCAGAGTGTGCTTCCAGAGGGCCTTGGGCCCGTTGAGTCCTAAGAGGAAGAAACCCCCATCATCATGGTACATGCTGTGTAACCCCACAGCCTGGCTCACTGTGTCCGCTGGAACCCACGTCCTTGGGGTCAGCAACCTGGAAACAGCCACTCTGTTCACAGAGAAGCAACCTTTCAGTGTTTTCCTTTCCCCTTACCACAGGGATGGCCGTGTTAGAATTACACTCCTCTACACCAGCCAGGTGAGTTACTGCAGCCTTATGACTTGATAGGTCACCCGGCATGCATTTGTAACAAAATCTATGATGTGATAAAGCAACAGACTCCATTGCAAAAAACATTAGCAATTTCTCCCCACTAAATCACAACTTTGATAAAGTGATTTCTATTCAAAAAGCTTAGTGCAATTATGGTGCAGAGCTGAGATCCCAGCACAATTTCATTTACAATCAACCTGGCATCTCCAACACACTAACTGAAGCATTATCACTATTGTCTTCCGTATGAAATATGCGCAAAGTATATTTCTTTCCCTTTATCCCCTCAATAAATAGCATATTCTGGACATGTAGCATTTCAATGAATGTGGCAGTAGGCCACGGGGACCACTGACCCCCACACCTGAGAGGACACTGAGGCCCATGGAGGTGGAGAGACTGCCCAATGCACACAGCTTATGTCAGTGCCTCTGTGATGGCTTTCCCCCCAGGTGACTGTCACCCCAACATTTTACTGACACACACAGAGTTCCTGGCTCTGTCCTCCCACCAGCAAACTCTGTGCATAGCCAGAGTCTCCTCCCACCTGCTGCACTTGGGGTTTATAGAGAGCACTTAGGCCTGCAGTAGCTAAGATTGCACGACTGCACTCCAGGCTGGGCAACAGAGTGAGACTTCATTTAAAAAAAAAATCCACAGCTAAGTTGATGCAAGAGCAGCATCTAAATCATAGACTAGAAAAAGCAGCCATCACATGTGACAGTGAAGCTTCAGAAACTCCCTTTGGGAGGTAGGAGCAAGGCAAAGATATGCCCTTCTACCCTTTCTATGCAACCTCTGGTAGAGTTACCGGCTTGTGCAATAATGCAAGAAAATGAACTAAATGTGGAAAAATGGGTCAGGAATAAAAGGAAACCATCATTCTTTATTGACCCTATAAAAATCTACATTTTAAAAGGTCATAACAAATAAGAGAGTTCAACTGGACACAAGACTAGTAAACAAAACTATCAGCAGTACCCAATTCATAATTATAAAAAGCAAACAATTTCATTTGACATCAACAAAAGTTATCAGTTACCTAGGAATACATCAACTAAGACAAGGGTAATAACTTTATGAAAAAATAAAGATATCAGTGAAGAATATTTTTAAATATGTCTATAAATAGGGAGGTGTGGTGAGACCTGCATGGTAAAGTGATCAAGTCTCCCCAAGTGAGGTGATGAATTTGACGCAGTTCCCACCAAGCACACACCCATGGGGACACGTTCACATGCATCTGTTTACATGTTTTTTCAAACTTGACTGGCTGACTCCAAAAACAATTCGGGACAATAATAACCAAGATAATTTTAAAGGAGAAAAAGTAAGTCTAGGATACATTACACCAGATACAAGCACACCACATAAATCCATTGCAATTACAGCCACATGATATCTTGGTAGAAGAGAAAAATAGACCAATGGAAAAGAGTACAGAGCACCAAAGAAGACCCTCTTCTGTGTCGAAACTTAGTCTATTAGAAAATAAATAAAGTGCCCAATCGTTTGGGCAATTGGCTCTTCATTTGGAAAAAAGATACCTTTAGATCTATAACTCAAGACATACACAAAGGTTATTTTCAGGTGGACTGAGAAACTTTATAAATATAGCAAGACTCTTTAGATGAAAATATAAGAAAATATATTTTGAATACATTTCGTGGACTTTGCAAAATACATAGAAAAATCACATGATCAAAAGATTAATAAAATTGACTAAAATTTAATAATAAATATATCTATAATAAATTTTTAAATAATAATAATAAAATCTAAACTTTCCCTTCCACAAATGATATGGAGACTAGGATAAGGTATTTGTAAAACATCTTGTGAACTAAAGATTTCTATTGAGAGTACTTAAAGATTTTTAAGTGATGCTGGCTCCCCTCTTAGGGGACTCTCAGTTCAAACAGGTTTCCTCGCATGGCCGAAGTGTTGAGTGCCTTTTCCACTCCCATTCTCTCACAAGTGTGCAGAGGCAACTGACGTGTGATGTCACTGCAGACTGAGTACAGAATTCCACATGGGAAACTTGTTTCCCAGGAGCCAGGCAGCAGGAGCATTCACACATCTGAACAATGCTACTCCTGTCACCAGTTTCTAAAGAAAATATAGTTATTTTCATAACATGTTATGTTATGAACATAACATAATCCTTGATGTTCATTAGCATAATGGATTCATTATGAGTTTTCACTAATTGGTTACTTAATGTGATGGTTAATATTGTCAACTTGATTGGATTGGAGGATGCAGAGTATTGTTCCTGGGTGTGTCCGTGAGAGTGTTGCCAAGGGAGATTCACATTTGAGTCAGTGGACCTGGGAGAGGCAGACCCACCCTCAATCTGGGTGGGCACCATCTCATCAGTTGCCAGTGTGGCTGGGATAAAAGCAGGCAGAGAAATGCGGAAGGACTAGACTGGCTGAGTCTTCCAGCCTTCATCTTTCTCCCATGCTGGATGCCTCCTGCCCTTGAATACCGGACTCCAAGTTCTTCAGCTTTTGGACTCTTGGATTTACACCAGTGGTTTGCCAGGGGCTCTGGGGCCTTCGGCCACAGACTGAAGGCTGCACTGTCGGCTTCCCTTCTTTTGAGGTTTTGGGACTCAGACTGGCTTCCTTGTTCCTCAGCTTGCAGCCTACTGTGGGACTTCACCTTGTGATCATGTGAGTCAGTACTACTTAATAAACTCCCTTTCATATACACATCTATCCTATTAGTCCTGTCCCTGTAGAGACTAGTACACTTAAGATTTTAAATTGTTCTCCATTTTCATCTTTAACATGGTAAATGTTAATAGATAAACAATACTTATTAGGGTTCTCAATTACTTTTTATTATTTTTTTAATTGACACAATATGGCACATATTCGTGGGGTTCACAGGGATGCTGCAGTACATAGAATGAATCAAGGATTAGATCAGGGTGGCGAACACATCCTTCGTCTCAAACACGATAATTTCTCCTCCTAGCTATTTGAAACTATGAATTATAGTCAACTATAGTCACCCTACAGTGCCAAAGAACCATAGGACTTATTTTTCCCATCCAGCTGTAATTCCATATCCTTTAAAAAATCTCTCCCTATCCGTCCCCTCTCCCTCCCCTTCCCAGCCTCTAATATCCTCTATTCTACTTTTTACTTCTATGAGAGCAACATTTTTTAAAGTTTCCACATGTGAGTGAGAACATTCAGTATTTAACTTTCTGTTCCTGGCTTATTTCACTTACCATAATGTCCTCCACTTCCATCCGTTTTGCCATGAATGACAGGACTTCATTTTTTTTTACAGATGACTAGTATTCCACTGTGTGTATATACCACGTTTTTTATCCAGTCATCTGCTGTTGGACACCTAGGTTGATTCCATGTCTTGACTATTGTCAATAAACATGGGGTTGCAGATATTGGTTTGATATACCGATTCCTTTCCCTTGGATAAATGTCCAGGAGTGGGATTGCTGGATCTTATGGTAGTTGTGATGTGGGGCAGGTGAGCCCCAAGGTGGAGTTTAGTCTGCAAGGGTTCTTGCCTTTGCCCAGGAAAGAATTCAAGGGCAAGCCAAAGGAAGAAGAAAACAGCTTTATTTATTTAGAGACGGAGTCTTGCTCTGTCACCCAGGCTGGAGTGCAGTGGAGCGATCTCGGCTCACTGCAACCTCTGCCTCCTGGGTTGAAGTGATTCTCCTGCCTCAGCCTCCCAAGTAGCTGGGATTACAGGCACGCACCACCATGCCCACCTAATTTTTGTATTTTTAGTAGAGACGGGGTTTCAACATTTTGGCCAGGCTGGTTTTGAATTTCCGACCTCGTGATCCGCCCACCTCAGCCTCCCAAAGTGCTGGGATTACAGGCGTGAGCCACTGTGCCCAGCCAAAAACAGCTTTAGTAATAAAGAAGCAATGTTACAGCTCTGAGACTGTTCCTGCAGAGCAGGGCTACCCTCTCTGCCCTGTAAGAAGAGAAGAGCAGCTCGGGGCAGTTTTGCAGTCATGTTTAATCCACTTTTAATTTCACACGGATTAAAGACGGTTTATGCAGAAATTTCTAAGGAAGGCATAGTAACTTTTGGGTCATTGAGTCATTGCCATAGAAAGGAGCGGTAACTCCCGGTGTCGCCATGCAACGATAAACTTCCATGGCACTGGTGGGTGTGTCTGATTGAAAGCTGCTTCCGCCCCAGCCCTGTTTTAGCTAGTCCTCAATCTGGTCCGGTGTTCGAGCCCCACCTCTGGAGTTGAGTCCCACCTCCTACCTCAGTTCTGTTTGTAGTTCTGTGAGGAACCTCCACACTGCTTTCCACAGTAGCTGTACTGGTTTACATTCCCACCAACAGTGTCAAGAGTTCCCTTGGTTATTTTTTGTCTTTTTGATGAACGCCATCACAACTGGGGTGAGATGATATTTCAGCATTGTGGTTTTGACCCTGAGAAGAAACAGTTTGAGCATCTGTGGTGCTGGGAAGTTCTTGAATGCCACCCTCAGGAGTTCTAGGGTCATCCTTCTGAGGACGACAGGAGTGGAGGAAGGGCTTCCAGCAAGGGGCAGACCTTACCAGTGAGTAGAACCTGGCAGCAAGAGAAGAACTAGATGCGGGGGCAGGAGGGTCAGATGGGAGAGGACCTGCTCACGGCAGGTGCCCTACCCGCAGACGCTGCAGTCCTCCCCGCACTCCAGGCCCACCGCACCACAGGGCACAGCCTGGCAGCCTTCTCTCAGCCACGGTCCCACTCAGCACCCTTGTACATGTGGAAGGGGCTCCATGCTCTGCAGAGGAGCAGAGGAAGGGGAGATGTAGGGAAAATACAGAGCGGTGGAAAACTGGGTGGGCCACAAATGGCCAACATCTTCCCTCAGCCATCGTGTGTGGGCTGGGTGGTCACAGTGTCCTCAGAGCCTCGACATCTGCACCTGTGAGATGACACCTGCCTGCCCACCTCTGAGCTTCCCAGTTGTGCCCACAGCCCCGGGTGAGGGCAGGGCTGAGACTTGTGCCCAGATTGCTGTATTGATGTTGAATAGACCTGCTGGAAAGTGTTCCAGATGCTATCACACATGGAGTGGGACAGGATGAGCATTCCAACCTTTCATTGAAAGTTCTGTTTATATGTAGCTGCCAAACACCTTGGTGAGTGGACTATTCTTCCAAGATGGAAACGAACTTGTCCCACCCAAAATGGGGCAGTGCTGTGGCTCAGCAGGAGACTGTCACACCCCCAACCCAAAGCAGGTGTGTGAGGAGGGGGTGGCAAAGGGGATGCATGCCCCTATCACAGTGGGTTTTCATTCACAGCAGGACTCCCCGGAGGTCCTCAACCAGGTGGCACCTGAGTCGGGGCCTGGGGACTGGCTAGAGTCAGCTGACAGCAGCTGGAGCACACGTCAGAAAAACACGACCCACTGGCCTAGAGCTCCCGTCCCTGCCCTGTCTCTAACTTGGCCTTTGATGCCTTTTATTTTTCTTTCCTCAAATGCACATTATTAACTGCAGATGCCCAGCTGAGAAGATGAGAAAGTTAATGAAATTACACGAGTGCTTTGCTGAGTTCCCTTTCAAACTATAGCTTGTTAAGTTAAAACAGCAGTGTGAAGGGTGTAGCTCTCTGTGAAGTTTCTGGATGTGGCCCTGGCCTCAGGGAGCCTTGTGGGGTGGTCAAGGAAGCCTGGCAGAAGGTAGTTCATGGCAGAGACACCAGCCACATGTGGGCCTTCCTGTGTGGGCCTTGCCTGTGTGGGCCTGTCTTTCCCTTGCTGGTCTCCTGTCTCAAGTTCTCCCATCCCTGCTTCTCATGTCTGTGGGCCTGACCACTCACTGCTTTGATACACCCAGCTCCTTGCCCTCCAGCCTGGGCTCAGGTGCACTGTCCCGCAGGACTACAGGGTCATTTCCATGACTCAGTTCCTGGTTTGCCTGTCACCCCCCACCTCCCTTTCTGCAATTGCCTGTCCTCCCACCCGGTTTTATTTTCTTCATTTCCAGTTTTTATTTCTCATACTTTTTGTTTCTTTTCCCTGTAGGAGTGTGAGCCCTGCGAGGAAGGAAACCCCAGCTCATTAGGCATTCATTAGTGTGTGACCTTGAGCAAGTTGCTGCCATCAGTCAGATGGGTAACATGGTGCCTGCCTTTGGGGCTGTGAAGGGGATTGAATGAGCACAGCTGTGTGTTTGAGAGTGCCTAGATGTGAAGTGTGTTAGTCTTAGAGCATCGCACATGGTAAGCACTATTATCATGACCATTGTCAGCATTCACTGCTGTGTACCCAGCACCTTGCACGGGGCCTGGCATGTGGGAACCCCCGGTTGACAGAGTCCAGTGAATGGAAGAATGAGTGAGTGAGTGGGTGAGGGATGGTGCCCTGCACAGGGGACCTCCCCCAGCACGATGCAACCTGTGCTCTCAGGCCCAGCCTCTGTCATTTAGTCACTTTTTGTTTCAAGTTCCCAGAGTGAGTAGTAAATACTTCAAACAGTCAGAGTTCTCACAAAAAGCTCAGTGAACATGTGTAATGATTCATTCAGCATTTGCTCAGTGCCTACATAAAGTAGGCTGAGGCTAGAAATGGCAACTAGCACATACACCATGCCCTGGGGATCGAAATATAACAGAGGAGAAAGCCATGTAAAATGAATTTTCAAAGGCATTTGAGACCTAAGACCTCGGGGAAATGACTGTGGGACGGTGGGATTACTGGCGTTCCTTCCAGATGCTACAGATGATGCCCCGTGGCAGCTCTTCCCACAGTGGGTGACTTTTATGAAGTCCTCAGGGGCTGCATCTCAGCATTTGGCAGCCCAGCTTGAACCCTAGCCCCTTTACTTCACAGCTCTGAACCTCACTTCTTCAACTGTGAAATGGGAACAGGAATGGCAAAGCCTGCCTTGGAGGCTGCCTGAGTACCGAGGGACCCAATCAATGCGTGCAGTGTGCGTGGCAGCGCGGGAAGCTGCACACTGCTCACGTCTCCTCCTCTTCTCCAACAGTCCTGGGTGCAGTGTGTGCGGGAAGCTGCATACTGTTCACGTCTCCTCTTCTCCAACAGTCCTTATGTCGTCCATGGCATGGGCGGGAAGCTGCATACTGTTCATGTCTCCTCTTCTCCGACAGTCCTTATGTCGTCCATGGCATGGGCGGGAAGCTGCATACTGTTCACGTCTCCTCTTCTCCGACAGTCCTTATGTCGTCCATGGCATGGGCGGGAAGCTGCATACTGTTCACGTCTCCTCTTCGCCGACAGTCCTTATGTCGTCCATGGCATGGGCGGGAAGCTGCATACTGTTCACGTCTCCTCTTCTCCGACAGTCCTTATGTCGTCCATGGCATGGGCGGGAAGCTGCATACTGTTCACGTCTCCTCTTCTCCGACAGTCCTTATGTCGTCCATGGCATGGGCGGGAAGCTGCATACTGTTCACGTCTCCTCTTCTCCGACAGTCCTTATGTCGTCCATGGCATGGGCGGGAAGCTGCATACTGTTCACGTCTCCTCTTCTCCGACAGTCCTTATGTCGTCCATGGCATGGGCGGGAAGCTGCATACTGTTCACGTCTCCTCTTCTCCGACAGTCCTTATGTCGTCCATGGCATGGGCGGGAAGCTGCATACTGTTCATGTCTCCTCTTCTCCGACAGTCCTTATGTCGTCCATGGCATGGGCGGGAAGCTGCATACTGTTCACGTCTCCTCTTCTCCGACAGTCCTTATGTCGTCCATGGCATGGGCTGGCCAGCACTGGACCTCAGTGCTTCTGATTGTGCCATTTCAACTTCAGTGAGATGCATTTTTTTCCCACTGACAGCTCAGGTAAGTCCCTTACCTCCCCAAAACAGCACCCTGTGAAATCGCCTTCTTGCAGCCGGGTCAGACAGTTCGCTTTGTAGGTTTAATGAACGGTCTTCTGCATTTATCTCAGCTACTGCAGCCCAGTGTCTGGGGAAAGGCTGAGGGTGGTCTGAGGGCTGTGCTGGGCTGTTTTTCAGGCTGCCAAAGCCTGTTCTTGAGAGGCAGCTGACCTCATCAAAAGGAGCTCAAGCAAGGGGCTGAGGGGCCGCATCTCCCAAGCACGGCAGACCTGGGGAATCAGTCTGGCCTTCCTTTTTCAGGTTGGGGACACCTCGCCTCATCACCCATCCCACCACACTAGGCTCTGCATCTCCGTGTCTGCTCCTTTACAACAGTTTACTATGGAATGCCCTCAGGGATATAGGAGTGCATCCAGGTGAAGCCTGTGGGGGAAATCCTACCACGTCTGCCATTTGCTGACCTTCTCAAAACTTAGCCTTAGGACCATTAAGTCTCCCCTGGTTGTGGTGGGGATGACCAGCTTTATGCCCCATTTCCTCATGCTTGGGCATGCGACGGACAGGACACTGACCTCTCCATTCCCAGTGCAGGCATCTGGGGGCAAATACTCCCTGGCCACCTTTGACTCTCAGCTGGCTGCTCCATGCTGCCCGCGTCTTAAGACCAGGAAATACTCCATATTTGCCCCTTTCTATTGGCCTTTGCCTGAGCCCAGCTTAGAACATGCAAAATCCAACTATTACTGTAACATAATTAATTACTCCTATTCCTACGTCACTGTTAATAAGATCTCCTAGGCCTTTTCCAGGTCTCAGGCCTAATGAAAGCGCTAGAAACGCAGAAGAGAAGTAAGATACACTGTGCCAGCCTTTGGAGGCTGCCGAGTAAATGACCCTGGAACGTTCCCTTTTCCGCACTGCGCTGGACATGCCAGTTAAATGACCCTCGGTATTACCTTTTCCACATTGCACTTGACAGAACACCGATTTGATCACAGAAAAGTGCTGAACTGACTCATAAATTTGGGGCAGGTTCCCTACTTTACTTTCGCCTTGGAGATGAGCGCACATTTGTTTTTGAAAGCTTCAGA
This sequence comes from Gorilla gorilla gorilla, assembly GCF_029281585.2. Taxonomy (NCBI): domain Eukaryota; kingdom Metazoa; phylum Chordata; class Mammalia; order Primates; family Hominidae; genus Gorilla; species Gorilla gorilla. Next base: position 70,923,508 of record NC_073244.2, read on the forward strand.
GAAGTTTTGCAATAATCAATCACTTTTACTCAGGGTTTCCTGAAATTTCCTGATTATAGAAAACAATTTTTAAAATATTTTTTGTAGAGTGATACTAACATTCCTCAAAATACTGGTGATCCACTAAATGTGGATCATGGCTACTGTGGATTCAGTGTCAGAGACAAGGAAACCAGGGCTTCTGAGGCAGAATTCACTAGGTTCACCTTGGGAGTCGACTGCAGAGTGAAATGAACCAGAGGGCACCCTCGCCCACTCTTACATCTGGGCCTTTATGTCCCCACCTTTTCTCTGTTTTTACTGGTGTCTGCACACTGTATTTGTGTGGTGTGTCAAGGCACAAATCTACAGGGAACATCAAATCAGAAAAGTTCACTCTCTGCCTTGGCAGCTCTCATCTGCAGGAGTGTGTGTGCACGGGGGTATTGGTGCAGCCAGTGAACACAGCACATTCAGCTGGCAGCACCCCGAGATGAGGATGAAGTGACTGGGAAGGTCACAGGAGGGGAGGGCTACAGGTCCCAGGTTCTTCATGGAGGACAAGGTGTTTGTATGGGGTCCTGGAGGAGAGGCACGAGGACCTCTGCTTTATCCTAGCTTGCAGCAGGCTAGAAACACCCAACAGATAACTCCCCAAAAGGGAATAACATGGGACAACTTTGCCCCTTTGACCCTACAAATAGGTTTTATTTCCAGTACGATGAGCAAGCACGCTGAACTGTCTTGCAGTTGCCCGATGGGTTCTTCCCACCCACTGTACAGACAAAACCAATTCACCGAGACTGTGGTACTGCACTAAAGAAATAGTTTAATTGATGCAGCTAGCCGAGTGGGAGAAGGAGCTGCTACTCAAATCAGTCTCCCAGAAGACTGGGAGGTTTGGGTTTTTCAAGGATTGTTTGGTGGGCAGAGGACCACGGAGTGGGTGCAGTTGATTGGTTAGGGATGCAATCATAGGGTGTACAAAACGATCCTCTCAAGGAGTCTGCCTCTGGATGGGGAGGTGGGAGTGCATAGGACCAGTTGAGTCATGAGCCATGGGTCTGGGTAGGGTCAGTCGGTTGGGAGAATGCAATCTGGAAAACAGCTGAAAAAACCAATCTCAGGCTCTACAATAGTGTTGTTATCTACAGAAGCAATTGGAGAAGGTACAAATTGTGTGACTTCTAGCCATATGACTTCTGAACAATAAGGAATTTCAGAAACTATGTCTACATTTTAGCAGAGTTCAGGCTCCTCCCGAAATCCTAATCACGTGGCCTTTCATTCGTTTTTGCTCCCCAAGGAAGGAGGGCTTTAGTTTTAGAGAGGGACTAGTATTGTTCTATAACTTAATTTCTCCCTGGATTAGTTTAGCCTGTGCCCAAGCATGAGCAGGACAGCCCGCCTGTGAGGCTAGAGGTAAGGTGGAGTCAGTCATGCGTGACCTCCCTCGCTGTCATAAGCTTTGCAAAGGTGGTTGCAGTCTTTCTCTGGTCAGAACACATGGTGCAGCCATCTGAGATCTTTGCAAATGGACAGTAGCAAGAGAAGTGGAGAAAGAGGCCAGACTGTGGTGAGTTCCACCTCACTGAAGGCCAGCGGGGGGCGTGGATTGGCAGGATAGTATCCAGTGTGGAACACAGGAGGTGCACCAGTGAAGGGAAACCAGGTCGGGAGCATCAGCCGTGGGAAATCATAGAGGGAATCCTTGTTCTCCTGCTGCTTCCTGGGGTCTGCAGTCTCCCTGTCCATCAAACGCTGGCCCTCCTCGTGGCTTGCTGACTGTGCTTTATGAAATTCACGCTCACTTTTCCCCATATTTTCTGAAGCGGTGGTGAGTCTGGTTCTTGACTGGTTTTGTTTCCAGACGGGTCCCTTCTGTCTTTTTACTCCCCACTTCCAGTGGGCACGTGGGTTTCCCAGGGCCTCAGGCCTTCTGTCTGCTCTAGGGGAAGCTGGGGACGTCTGGACTGTCCTCATGGAAGCAGAGACGTTTTGCTGCGCCTTAGGGAATGGGGAGCAGTGGGGAGTCTTATGGAATCCTTGGTCTCTACTCCACCCCCGAGCTCCTGCTGAGAGGCCTGCTGTGCCTGTGCCCTCCCTGGGGGTGGCACAGTCCAGGATCTCCCCACCTGGCATCCTCTGAGGTGGATGCTCCTGCCTCTGAGACAGGCAGCCCTCTGCTTGCTGGCTGCTCCCCAGCATCTGTTTCTGACTCACTGCGCAAAACGGACAGGAAAGTTGAGGGTTCCTGCCCAGTGTCTGTCTCCAGGCACAGAGTCTCAGTACCAGCTCTCAAAACTCTGTCTGCTCACCTGGGCAGCTCCAGGAGGTGGGGGAGGAGTCAGGAGCGCAGCAGCCCCTTGAAACTTCCCAGGATGGCTGGTTTTGGGGGTTTATCACATTATTTTTGTCCCTCTGGTTTTAGCCACTGTAGGCCAGTTTGTTCACAGATTTTTACCAACTTTGGCTCATTTCATTACCTTATCAGAGGTGGGAATTCTGAGGTCCCTAAGCCAGAGGCTTTCAGGGATGTGGCTCCCTCTGCCGCCCTGGCAGGGAGGGCGCAGGGGTCCCAGGTGGAGCCTCTGACCTAGAGCCTTTGGCTCTAGAGCCTGGAGCCTTACCGCAAGGCTGCCTGTGGGTTTGGCGTCGGCCTGGAGCCCAGGCTGCTGGTTATCTGGAGACAGCCTCCCCGTAAGATTTCTCTGAGACAAGAAACAATTATGCAAATTATCCTAATTCTGTTTTAAAGAATAGAGATTGATTGCAGAGACAAACCATTTAGGCAGGCAATGTAGAAGGTGTTTCCATGGCTAATCTGCCTTTAAAGGAGAGGGATTTTGTTTGTAAACTTCAGACCCAGAAAATTGATTGTTCTGTCAACTTTAGATAATTATCTGTCCTCCCTGAGGCCCTAAGCTTAGCAGAAATGTTCTTTCTCTGAATCAGTACTCAGCTTTGGATCTCTGTTGGGTTCCCTGTGGAGTGCTAAATCAGAGATTCCCCCAAAGCAGTGGATCAGGAGCCTTCCTCCAGCCACAGTGCCCATCCCGCCTGCAGAAGAATGGACAGAGGGATGGGAGGGCTGCAGAGCTGGCACTGTGTCCCTGGAGGGGCTGGTGGGGACTCACTGTTCGGGGGACAGGGGAGGCAGAGTCCACACTCAACTGCTGCTTGGAGATGGGCATGAAGGGCAGGCAGGTCTGGCCTTGGCCTTGTGGTTTGTTTCCATTAAAGACCTTCAAGACCAGAAGGGACCAATAGGGCCGGACTATGCAGGGAGAGAAGAGGTTCTAGGGAACTGAGTTCTGAAGTCTTCGTCTTCTCACTGTGCAATGGGGTTCGCCTATAAAGCAGGCTGCTTGTCCTCGGGAGAGCTCATTGTGGAGAAACATCACTGGACAGAGCCCCTCCTTATCTGCATCAGACTCCTCTGGTCTCCCTGGTTGCCTTTTTCTCTGCCCCTAAGGGCACCTGTCCCTGGAGAGGCTCTCAGGACAGTATCCTGGGCACCCCCTGCCTGGACACCCCTTGCCTGGCACCCCTCCTCTCCACAATGTCGTCAGAGAGCTCCACCTGCCCTTCTAGCCCCCTGGTCCAGCACAGCTGGTCGTGAGGTTTGGGCCCTGTGACCTGCCCAGATCCAAGCTGTCGGGAAAGTTTGCTGAGACCTGTTTGGGGAACAGAGGGGCCTTGTTGTACCATTTGTTCTGGGCACAGGGGACCTCCTGCATCGTCTATCTCCTCCATGAGATGCTAGTTTCAGGGATTCCTTGGGGACATTGGAGAGCAGGGCTGGCTTAGGCAGGGGCCTGACCATAGTCCAGACAGTGCAGACCCTACCTGAGGTGCCACATGGGCCCTCATCAGTCTTCTTTTCACACAGTGGAGTCACTCCTGTGCCTCCCCTGTCTGCACTCCATTGAGCCGGGAAAGGCCTGCAGTAGCCAATGCCCACATTTGAGTTTCAAATGTGAATATACCCAGGGATTGCAATTTACCAAAGGATGAAGGAAAAGGCCTCTCCCAGTACTTGGTCAACATTATTCTGTGGTATTTTTCAGATGAAATTAGCATTTAAGCCAGTATACTTTTAGTAAAGCAGATTATGCTCCATAATGTGGGTGGGTCTCATCCAATCAGTTGAAGGCCTTAAAGGAAGAAATACTGACCTCCCAGGGGAAGAGGGAATTCTGCCCCTGGACTCAAGCCACTCTTCCTTGGATTCTAGCCTCTGTAATCACACGAGACAATTCTGGACATCTCCTCCTCTCTTTTCTGTTTCTCTGGAAAACCCTGACTAATGCAATTCTTGTTAAGCTGCTTTTAAGAAGTGTGAAGAAAATATTAAAAAGATGTAACTAAGAATTTTGAGTGGACGATCTAATTATTTCACACTGGCTGAGATCTCCCTGATGTTGACATTGCAATGACACTGTGCACTTCTTGGGGTAAGAAAAAGTGCAGTCTCAGTATCCCTCCCACTAAATAGGAAGGCAAATTGCCATTTCCCGAAAAGTCCAGAATAGTAAGTAGGTTGACGAGTAACTCTTGAAGTTACATAAGACAAATCAGTTGCAACAGAGGATCATAAACCCCTCGTGTATGGAAGGAAAACAAGTTTGTCAATGTGCAAACTATAAGTCTAAGTTCCTACTTCTGTAAAAAGTAGAGTTTCCTCTTCAAAGACTTTCCTTCCCATCTCATTAGAAATAAATAGTAACTTCTCTTAGAAGCAAAATTTATTCAAAGACCTGTGCTAACATTCTTAAATATCTGCTAGCCCTAATAAAGAAATCAATGTACTTTATGTTCTTAGCTCCCACAATTTAGCCTAAATATTTGCCCTGGCATGCTTATACTAGTCCAAGCAAGCTTTAGGTCATTGCCTGTTCCTCTTCTTTATTCGAAGGTGTTTTTACTTTCTTCAGCATTTCACAAGTTACTTCCTCCTTCCTTTGTTCTCCTCTGCCTTTTCCTCTTTAAAAAAGTTCTAAGTTGCTAGCCAATCGGGACAAATACAGAATGTGAGGTCCCGTTCCAGCCACTGGAAACTGGACACAGCAGTAGGGTGGATGCGTCAGGTTATAAATGACCCTGGCTCCTTTGCTCAGTATACTGTTGTGGCAAAACTGCTGGCGAGTGTACACTTTCTGCAGAAATTTAAAAAAAAATAAAAATGACCTTGCCGAGGAAATTAAATTTACATTCAAGTGCTATTTCTTTACTGCACTGGGAACAAGCATTTCAAGCAATTTCAACCCTGCTGGACCGCATCAAGTGAGGGCCGGGATGGAAAAGCGGCCGTGCCGAGGTGCCCCGGAAGCAGCCTCCAGAGTGTGCCTCAGAGTTTCTGGCCATTTCAGCTAAGACTTTTCTTCTGACAGACTAGAAGTGAAAAAAAGAATTATTTACTTTGCTGGGAAATGTGACAAAAGGTTAAAATTCTACTAGTTCATAAAATATTTGAAGCTAACTTTGTTTTTATAAATAAAATTGTATTTACAATTTAAGCTTTAGTTCTCATCCTTGCTGTTATAAAAGTTATTCTAAGTTATGTCAGTCTTTGAGGGTAAATGTAGAGTATTTAAAATAGCTTATATTTGGAAAACTGAACGGTGTTTGTTGTCATGATTTTACTTTGTTCTTGACCACATTGGTCCCAGAGAAAGTCAAGGTCTTCACCCACGGATTCAAGATTCTTGTGGCAGCTGCTGAATTCTTTTCCAACAATGCTTGGGCCTCATCAGCGTCATGTTTGTGCACTACCCCAGCCCCAACCACAGACATGGGCAGGAGGAACAGAGCTCTACCGTGTAGCGTCACTGCCAGTAAGAGTCTGGCTCTCCCTTGAAGCATTACTCTTCCTCTGCATGTATCTTAGAATTTCAAAAGCCATTTGGCCTCCATTTCTTTAGATTGTGGATAAGATCCATAAACTTGTACTGGGGTCACTGTTCCTCCAGCCTCTTTAGCACGTATCTGCAGTCTCATTTCCAGGCTGTTTCCTCTATGGGCCACTGCCTGCAGAATTCCCAGATGAATCCATTGCCCATTCCCTGTAGCCACATCTCCAAATCCACAGCCGTTCTCAGCAGCTGCCTTCACATTCACATCCCAGAGGTCAAGTTGCCACAGCTGGCGTGTGTTTCCAGCCACTAGGCAACCCCAGGTCTTCATCTGAGCACCCAGGGCCAGAAGTCTCACCCTGTCCCCCATACCATCCCTTCCCAGCCAGCCACAGTTTCCTTCCTTCTGTTGCTCACACAGTGCTCTCAGCCCCAGATGCCCTTCCTGACACTTCCTCCCAAGGAAACCCAAGTCATCCATCAGGGTCCACCCAAATGTCCACACCCTCTGGTAGCCTGCCCAGCCCCAGAGGCTCCCCTGAGCTCCCTTCCCCCATTAGAGCCTACAGAGGCAGTGCTGCCCAGCAGACATCTCGGCTGGGAGTCAAACAGAGCAAGGCTATTTTGGTCCCTCTCTCCACTCTATGTGACCCTGAAATGTGCCCTGGCCTTAGGAAACATTCAGCTACATCAGAGAATGTGAGTATGCATGTGGTTTGTATAACACAGGCAAGACATGGTTTTTAGATACGTTCAGAATAGATAGTTACAGAGGACAGGTAGTTACATGTGGGAAGGAAGAGACACAAGGGCCAAGAGATACTTAATATGCATGAGGCTCCTGGGCACTAAATGTTCAATTCACAATGTGCCTTTATACAAGAGACACCTAAACAAAACCATTCGTGGTGCCCATTCTGGTCCCATGCGTCCTCTGCCCAAGAAACACGTAGAACCCATGGCAGTGCAACAGCTGCTTCTTGGCAACTCCACCATGATCAGGCACACTTGTCCCATGTCTGTCCCGTTGAGCCGGTGTGTGTCATAAGCCCTTCAGCTGTGAGCACTCTTGCCCAGACCTCGGCTCTGGTCCTCGTGGCCACACCTGAGTGGGTGAGGTTGACTAGCAGAGAAAGAAGAGAACCGATGAATGTTGACAGCACAGGAATCAGGTCATACGGCCCTCCCATCTCCTTCCCTCAGCTTCTTGCTGTGTTTTGCGAATGGATTTTATAAACCTGTGATTCGAGCATCCTCAGTTGCTTCTCAAGCCTTTCCGCTCCATGAACTCTGGGACAGCTTGCCTGGTACTGCAACTGGAGGACATCATTGCATCCAGAGAGCTTCCCACATGACAGTCTGTGAGCAAGGGACTTCGCCTCCCTGGATGGTGGTTTTCTTTTATGTAAAAGATGTGATCGTAGTCTCTATTTCTCAAGGGTGCTGTGAGAAACACACAGAATAAGGCCACGTGAAAGTGTGTGGCAGGTAGCGGATGCTCAGTAACGTGAAGCCTGCCCTTCCCGTAGCCTTTCTCTTCCTCCACTGGGTCTAGACTTCACATTGTCCCATGGTTCGAGATCCTTGGTTCATCCCGAGTCTTATCATCATCCCAGAAGCTTGGAGGGAGCTCCTGGGGAAATCCAGCTTCACGGTCCCACACTGATCACTTCCCCTGGGCATGGCCTGGTAAATGCAGCTCAGATCTGCTCCCCAGGCAAGTCAAGGAAGTTGCTGCCCAGAAACCAAGTGAGGACATTTACAAGAACCGGCAGCAGCAGCAGCAGCAGCAGCAGCAGCAGCAGCAGCAGCAGCAGCAGCAGCAGCAGAAGAAGAAGAAGAAGAAGAAGAAGAAGAAGAAGAAGAAGAAGAAGAAGAAGAAGAAGAAGAAGAAGAAACTGGATTTGCTTTTTCACCAGAGGATCCAGATTTCCCTGTGGCCTCGCAAACAAAAAGGAAGGAAGAAGGAGCAGCACAGTCATCCCTTTGTGAAAAAGGCATTCAAGTAACTGAGTGACTCAACAAGCCTGGGTCTTGGGGTAATTACGAATACCTGGTTGAAGGGCAGTCCTCAGGCAGAGCCCCTGAGACCTGTTGAACTCTAGAGTGTGGGAGCAGAGGAGATTCAGGGCCTGCCCAGGGGCAGTGTCCACAGGGGCAGAGTGCCCCCAGGACTCACCCTGGCTCAGTTAAGGACTCCCCTCAGGATCTGCAGAGGTGCAAGGAAGGGTGCATCTCTGCCTGGACTGAGCTGGAAATGCAGCCGTGTGGCTGAAGTGGCCACTTCCTGCTTTCTGTAAAGCAGCCACAGGGACCTGTGAACAGGTAAGACCCTTACTCTTGATTACTGAAGAACTAGAATCCAGGCTCCCTTGACCTTCTCTCCAAAAACCCAGATGACACGAGGACCCTCTCCCAGCTGAAGGGGCAGATTCATGCTTTAGAGTGTGGGGAGTCAGCTTGGGGGCACGTGAGTGTTTAGCTTAGGTGTGGGCCTCACAAAAGAGTCAAAACAAGTCAGCCAGGACTCCAGCAGCCTTCATTGTGTGAGAGATGCCAGCACTGTGGCCACAGCCTGACAGCTGCGCGGGCCACATAATGTGTGGGGACGAGTGGAAAACGTGGGTTTTTTTTTGTTGTTGTTCAAAATCATGAGCTTCCAGGGGCGGCAGCAGAACCTTAAACTGCTCTGAGGCCCTTCTGAGCACAGGACTTGGTATGACTGCACAGGGATACCTGGCAGGCCAAGTGCAGGGACAGAGCGATCTGCCCAGAGGCCAGCAGGTCCCCAGTCAGTGTCTGGCACCAGCTCCCTTCATGACCTGGGCTGGCTCAGTTTCACGGGACTCCCAAGGCTGGAGGCTTCCCCGGAACACCATCCTCAGGGATTTCCCAACAGGAGCAGCCTCTGGCTTCAGATCTGTCCTCGTTTGACTCATAAATTATCACTCAGACTGAGAAAATTAACACTCAGTGATTCCTGAAAGGGTGCCCAGTGCAATAGATAATTTTCAAAGTGAGTTCATCGGGGATTTAATAGCCAGGCAATGTCCATTAAAACAGCGACAAACATGGGGAGAAAAGGAAAAGTTCCAACTGGAAACTCATGCTGGCTTGACAGTTGTTCTCAGGGAGCAGAACAGAAGTGGGCATTTTCATTCTGGTTACACCATCAGCGATACCTCCACGGAGCCTCTCAGCTGGTTCCTCCTGGGTCTGGGCCACAGGCCTCCCAGTATTGCCGGTCTCGGAAGACATCTGTGGGCAGGTTCTGTAGAGGGAATCTGAGGCTGTGTGGGATGAGCTGCAGGACCCCCTGTGGGGAAAGGCAGGAGGCAGCACCAGCTCCTTCACCAGGACCTGAGGGTACTGTGGCTCATCAGGGGCCATCGAGGACATGGAGACCCTGCACAGTGTTTGAGGAGTCCTGCTACATCAGTTAATTCTGGTTTAGGTGGTTGAGGGGAGACTCAGTGAAGTCTTGGGGGTTCAGGGCTACACTGCCAGCCTCTGGGACAGCAGCCCCAGTGTCCCCCGACCCAGGCCTTGCTCCTCCCTGCTGATGAACGCCCAGTCTGCTCCCAGATGCACACGTGTCCTGAAGACACCCGGTTCTCATGCTCTTCTCTGCAGCACCTGAATTGGGCATTCCTGGGTAAAGCAGTTTAAGTTACTTTCACTTTTATCCACCTTGTTTCCGTTATTTCAACCATGCATGTCCCTTGTGTATGTAGGATAAAGGTGTCTAAGAATAAAGGTCCATGATTTAAAGTTTTTTCCTCTTCTTTCCCTGTCCTGACCACCTGATCATAAGCTTGTAGAAATAAATTGTGTCTCATGTTGTGTATCTTTTGATGCATCTAGAGAGATGGTTATATTCATATAAATAAACGGGCACATCCAGCACATTGTTTCTAGTTGTCGTCTGCTAATAAGTTTACATCTGGTAAATGCCAGTGTTTCTTCAAATGGCTGCATTGCACATGAGTCAATCTATGTGACAAAGAATGTGGCAGGTTTTGTACAGCCTTTGTAAAGACATTCTTCAATGCTGCCTTTTAAAATAGAAATGTTAAATCCTGTAACTAATCAACCTATGCCTTGTTAGAGGGCTGACATTTTCAATAATTCCTTTACAAAGGGTAGTGAGATGCATCAGATCCCCCAGTGGCCCCAAGTAGGGACAGTGACAGTCAGCAGTTCTTTACAGACACCTGCTCTGTGGCAGGTTCTCTGCCGGCCCTGGCTGCGGGCGCCCTCATCTAACAGGATGCTTCGGTCCATGGGTGGAGGACAAAGGCCTACGGGCTTGGGGAGCGAGTTCTTTCGTCTCCTACATGACCTTCATCTGCTCGCGTTTCCCACGAAGTGCAGCTGGGTTGGAAGGAGATGGTGGTTTCCCACGGAAGTCTGGTCCCTAAGTGACGCCTCTGCTGCCTACATCAAAATCTCCCCGGCTTGCTCCACAATGGTCCCGTCACGTGGTGCAGACTCAGGCGCAGTCTTGTGTGTGCAGAGGCAGGCTTGGTCTAGTGTGCTCTTGATCATGCACCTAGTCACATCTGTTCTACAGTGTTGCATTCTTCTAATTTCCATGCACATCTTTGCATAGGCGTGCTCCCATTGTTCCCATGCCAATAAGTGGTGTGCAAGGTTCCAGAGTGCGCCAGTATTTCTTTAGTCGGTGTCATGCTGTTGGATATTCAGGTTTTTTAACCTAGTGTAAATAACATTCACATTTCTAAAAACCAGAAGAGTGTTTGTGATTAACATATCATCTTAGTGGATATTAAATTGCTGCATCTGATTTCATTTCTCTTTCCCAAATAAAGAGTCAGTTGTGTGGGCTAGTCTCATTCTGAAACTGCACACTCCCATCCCAGAGGTAGAAAGCGAGATCTCCTGCCTGCATTTCATGGAGCATGTGATTATGGAGGTGTCCAGTCCCAGCAAACAGACCCCACATTCTTTTCCTTCAGTGACTCAGACGCAATATGTGGAGAGTCCCAGACAGTATCGCTCCCTCACGTTCATTAACCTCCAGAGATTAAACATCACCTGATACACAGAACTGTGGGTTCCCCGTTTGGCTAAGCATCAGGTGTAGCCAGGTTCTTACCTAGGTGCACGTGACAAGGTGCTGCCAGATGCCACCAGCGCAGACAGTCAGTGAGCCCACCTCATCAGAGGGCACATGAGATCCCCAAATGAGAAAGAACTCTAAGGAGCCAAAATCTGCCAAGATGGGTACATTAAAGCTTGCAACTTTGCACGTGAGCGCACCCTCAGACTCAGCCAGTTTATTCTCCTTTGCAGTCCATTCTGAAAAGTCCAGCCAGATGATGGCTAAAGAGTAGAGAATGGAAGGTGGAAGGCAGTTGCTGCTTGCAGAAGAGGCACGCTGGCAGCATTGGCAGGGAGGAAGAGACTGGAAACTGAGTAGCAGATCCGAGAAACCAAAATGCTCAGCAAATGAGGGCAGGTGGCATGGAGCTACTTCCCTGGGTCCAAGAGCCTAATTACCTTATTGTTCCATAAGTTCATGGCCTGCGGTCATCAGGGAAAATAAAACACTGACTGGGGGTCAGTCTTTTCTGTTTAGAGGAGGCTCCCTGAAACCTCCCCCTCCCGGGTTCAAGCGATTCTCCTGCCTCAGCCTCCCGAGTAGCTGGAACTATAGGCGCCCGCCACTACTCCCGGCTATTTTTTTTTTTTTTTTTTTTTGTAGAGACGGGGTTTCACCGTGTTAGCGAGGGTGGTCTCGATCTCCTGACCTCGCGATCCGCCCGCCTCGGCCTCCCAAAGTGCTGGGATTACAGGCGTGAGCCACCGCGCCCGGCCTCAGCTGGTTTTTCAAAAGTCATGGCGTGTAATTGTCAGAACAATGAACTTCGGAGATCCACCGGAGGGGCGAGGCCACAGCTCAACCGCGAGCACCTGAGCATCCTGCACCGCCTGCGACGGCCGTCAGGGGGCGCGATGCCGCCTCACAGAACCTCAAGAGGCGCCCGGGTTCCGGCACAGAAGCCCGGCGGCTCCAGGGGGCAGAGCCGAGCCGCCTCCTCAGGACCTACGCAGGAGGCGCCGTCATCCCTACAGGGACACCCGAGAGGACCCAGCCTCCTCCTCCTCAGGACCCACTCGGGAGACGCCGCTGGCTCTATAGGAACACCTGGGGACCGTGGCCAGGGACCACCCAGCCTCCTTCTCCTCAGCTCCTCAGGAACGACTGGGGAAGCTGTGGCTTCGTGGTCCCCGAGGCTGCCCGAGGAAAGGTGAGGAAAAGGCTTTCCGTCCCGGCTCGGTGCTGAGGAGGCCGCGCTGCCTCGCGCTCCACTTTCTCAAGTTGTATTTATTTTATTTTACAAAGTGGCCCATCATTAAGTGGCTTTGTTATTCATTATTACAGCATACCTGAGTTGTTTCGTTTTTTAATTTTTGACCAATTTGGGTTTGTTTGGGGTGGATCCGGGACAGAGAAGGGAGAAACCCTGAGGGCAACATGGAGAGCCCCAGGGAGACGCGCACCCCACGACTTGCTTTTATTTGCGTTCCAGTGGCTCGTTTTTCTTAGAGTGTTAAAGTACTTGAAAAATATTGAAGACCAGATGTAGATGTGAGTTTTCACAACCGTATTTTAAGTGTAAATAGTGGACTTTGTCCGTTAACAGGATTTTAGGTAAAATAAATTTAAGCGGAGTTTATTTCGGCAAAGGAATGGTTCATGAATCACGCAGGAAGCACCAGAACGGAAGTCGGCTTGGGGCTTCGAGCTCTTAGGGTGGCCCGTAAGTGAGGCTCCTCAGTGGCTCCAGCTAGGCGACCGCCTGTGGTGGGGATGCTTCCCTCAGCGTCCCTAGTCATACAGCCAACTGGCTGCTGGGCTTTTTGGCATTGACTGTGGTTGGTTTGTGAATTTTTTTAAGTCAGTTCAAATGCCTCCAAGTTCGGTTTCTGTTTGCTTAGGGAAGGCCTCAGGCTAACCCCCGCCGTATTTGCTTTAACATGTCAAAACCATAATTTATTTTTCATTTTACTTTCCTGGCATTAATAGAAGTAAATTCACATTTGTGCGTTATTCAGAAAGTCAGTTTAATTGGCAACCTATTTGTGATGGTGCATAAAATAATGTCTTTTAATCATTGGCATCTTAGATTAGATGAAATATGTTAACTCTCTTAAGCTTTGTTATTAACCCATAACAAGAGTTAAGTTTCTTTTTTTCTCCTAGGCTTTGACCATTTAAAATACACTCAGGCATCTCGTAACGATGTTATACTTTCTGAGAAATCTGTCCTTAGGTGATTTCATCTTTGTGTGAACACTGTAGAGTGTCCTTATAAAACTTAGATGGTATAGCCCACTCCACACCTAAGTTACATAGTATAGCCTATTGCTCCCAGGCTACGAACCTGTACAGCATGTCTCTGTACTGAATGCTGTAGTCAACCATAACACCATGGTGATTGTAGATTGTGATCCCAGAATATCTGGGACAGGTCTCAGTCAATTTAGAAAGCTTATTTTGCCAAGATTAAGGACACGCCCGTGACACAGCCTCAAGAGGTCCTGACGACGTGTGTCCAAGGTGGCCAGGGTAGAGCTTGCTTTTGTACATTTTAGGGATACATGAGACGTGTAAGATGTACAGTCATTTGGCCTAGTAAGGCGGGACAACTGGAAGCAGGAAGTGGGGGTGCTTCCAGGTCAGAAGTAGGTTAGAGACAAAAGGTTGCATTCTTTTGAATCCTTCATCAGCCTTCCACTGAATACACAATTTAGTCTGGCTCAATGAATCTGCATTTTTACATAAATAATAGGGCAGAGGAAGCAATCAGATATGCATCTGTCTCAGGTGAGGGATGACTTTGAGTGCTGTCTGTCCTTTGTCCAAAAGGAAATTCTTTGTGGGCAAATTGTGAGTGAGGTATGTAGCTTTTTGTCTTTGTAGCTATCTTAGTTAGGAATAGAATGAGGGCAGATTTGCCTGACATAGCTCCCAGCTTGACTTTTCCCTTGGCTTAGTGATTTGGGGGTCCTGAGATTTATTTTCCTCTCATGGTATCAGAACAGAGAAAAGGTAATGCGTTGAGCCATGAGCTTATGACAAGATGGCTAGGAAGGAATTTTTCAGCTCCATTTTTATCTCATGGGACCACCATCATATGTATGCAATGCACGAGTGTAAAATCACATTTAGTTAAGTCAGCTTACACTAAGCTATGGACCCAGATGGTCCTGGGGCCTTTTTCCACTGGGAGATCTTTAAGGACCTTTCTTAGCTTTTCTATGCTAATTGGTATATTCATAGTTGCCTTATTTCAGTGTCCATTTTGTTAATGTGTATTTTTACTAGGAAATCACCCATTTTTTCTAGGTTTCCAGTTTGATGCAATTATTTGACTTTTAATTTCTCCTCTGTTTTTAGTTTTGTACATAATTTTCCTATCTACTTTTGCACTCTTTTTTCCATCAACAATATTTTTAAAATATACTTTTTAGCTTTTTTGAAGAATTGTTATGTTTGACAATTTTTTATGACCTAATCATGACCGTAAATGATTTTTAATTAATTTCAGCTTAATGTCTTTTGTAGGGCACAACTGTTAAAATACAAAATTACAACAAATGTGGGTTTGCAGATCTTAATTGGCTTTTTTTTGTGGTTCTAGAATCAGGCAGCAGTCCAGACCAAAAATGGTTCAGAATGATCTGCCACACAACATGTGCGGGTTATATTTATAGCCAGAGAAAAAAAGTGACATACAGAAAACAGAAGTGAGGTATAGAGGTGGCTGGATTGGTTACAGACCTGGTTACAGCCCGGATTTGCCTTCTTGGAACTTGTTTTGAACAGCTGGCTGCCGGCCATTGACTGACACTCGGCTGATGTGATTGGCTGAACCGCCGCAATTTGTTACCATGATACATTCCCAAGTCAGATTTTCAGTTTGTTTCTATACTAAATTAGGTTGCGATTCTTCTTCTTCTTCTTCCCTTTTCTTTTTTGAGGCGGAGTCTCGCTCTGTCACCCAGGCTGGAGTGCAGTGGCGCGATCTCAGCTCACAGCAAGCTCCGCCTCCCGGGTTCATGCCATTCTCCTGTCCCGGCCTCCCGAGTAGCTGGGACTGCAGGCTGCCGCCACCAAGTCCGGCTAATATTTTTGTATTTTTTTTTAGTAGAGACTGGGTTTCACCTTGTAAGCCATGATGGTCTCGATTTCCTGACCTCATGATCCACCCGTCTCGGCCTCCCAAAGTGCCGGGATTACAGGCGTGAGGCACGGCGCCCTGCCGCGACTCTTTACAAGGACTCCTTGGGAGGCTTCTAAAGCCTAAATGTTGTTTGATGTAAGACTTCCTCCCTTTTGGTCAGCCTCTCAATTTTGAGATATTGATCAAAACTTTGGGCATTGGTGTCACTCTTTGTTATCGTAAATTGAGTTATTAGAACTTATTTGCTTTCAGTGTGGCATTTTCAAGTTTTATTTGGTCTCAGTGCCCTCTGGGCAATAGCAGAACACTGTGTTGTGTAAGGCGGAAATAGAGCAATAGAAAATAACAACTGATTTGTTAATATCAGATTACTTCAAGTTACTTGTTTTGGTAAGAATTAAAGCAGAGGGGACTTCTTTATGCTGACTCAGGTAGACTGGAATCTCTTCAGGGAAAAAGGGAGCTCTTTTGGGATCTATCTACTTCCTTAAAGTTTCAGCTTTGTTGTGTGTCATTCAGCGTGAGTGTCTCCATTCTGGTTTTGCCTGCTCAGTGTGGCCTAATGCGGGAGTTGTGACCAAAACAATGACCCCCCGTAATTTGTTCAACAGTTCTCCCCTTTTGGTTAGGTTCCTACCTAGGTGAGGGTGTGGCTAAAAACTTAGGGCATTAGCAGTATTCTCAGTAACTATCATTTTAGGTTTCCGGTCTCAACACATCATTTAAGAAGTCAGTAAAGCTTTCTTCTATTGTGACAGCATATTTAATACTGAGAAAGAAAAGAAAATTTCTATCTTGCGAATGTGAGCTTCCTCTAAATTATCAGGTCCAGGGAGGCGTGGGAATGAGGCAGCAGTCACGTCCCATTTCCCTCTTAGCTAAGTAATCATATCTTGAAGCTGCTTGCTATGTAGACTAGACTGACTGTCATCAGCTATAGATTAACCTAAGAGTGTCTTTGAATATTTTTTTCCAGTGGCAAATATTTGCTTCTGTTGTATCATAGCTGAAAGGAATGCTGGGAAACAAAATAAAGACAAGCATTCATTAGAATAAGTGATCCAGTCACAAGGAATCAATTTGAACTTTTTTTTTTTCACAAAGTCATACTTTGAAAACGTCCAGCCATAAATTGAAATAGTCTCCAAAATGTGAATTTTTTTCCCTGGTTCTAAGATGACCAGCTTTCTTAGAAAGTGAACTACACCGTAAGAAAAATGATATGACCATGTTTACACGTATATGTTATCTTAACATAAAACATGTAAAAGGGGCATTTCTTTGAAAGTATATATTAGTCTGTATAATTTACTTTGCAGTATCATGAATGCTCTTATTTTTAAAAGTAGGAGTAGTTACTGTCAATTACTAATTTTTAGTACAAATAATTTAGCAGATATCTGAAAAAATTACAATTTTTAAATAGAGGTTTTATTTTAAATTAGTTTTAGATTCATACAGAAATTGGGAAGAAAATGCAGATTTCCCATGTAGATGCAACCTAGTTTCCCCTCTTTTTAACATATCAACATGTATCAGATAGGTTTAACATCTTTTTTTTTTTTTTTTCCCAGACAGAGTCTCAACCAGGCTGGAGTGCAGTGGCGTGATCTCGGCTCACTGCAACCTCTGCCTCCCAGGTTCAAGCGATTCTCCTGCCTCAGCCTCCTGAGTAGCTGGTATTACAGGCGCCTGCCATCATGCCCGGCTAATTTTTGTATTTTTAGTAGAGATGAGGTTTCACCACGTTGGCCAGGCTGGTCTTGAACTCCTGATCTCAGGTGATCCACCCGCCTCAGCCTCCCAAAGTGCTGGGATTACAGGCATGAGCCACCACTCCTGACCAACATCTTACATCATTTCTTGTCATACTTAATGACTGGGTATTACTATATTATTAAATAAGCTCACATCTTATTTGGTTTCCCTTAGTTCTGCCTTTTTCTCTCCCAGGATCCTATCTAGGATCCCATAGGACATTTAGTCATCATGTCAGGCTCTTCTTGGCTGTGACAGTCTCTCAGACTTTACTTCTGAGGACCTGGAACAGTGTTAGGAGGATTGGTCAGGTATTGTGTAGAATGTCCTCCATTGTGGTTTACTTGGGGTTTTTCTCATAATCAGCCTGGGTTTAGGGGTTTGCAGGAAGCAGAGCAGATGTGTAGTGTGTCCACAAAAAGAGTCAAAGACTGTAAAATATTTGAAGAGATGTATTCTGAGCCAAATATGAGTGACCATGGCCCTTGACACAGCCCTCAGGAGACCCTGAGAACATGTGCTCGAGGTCGTTGGGGTACAGGTTGGCTCTATACATTTTAGGGAGATAGGAGACATCAATCAAGTGTATTTAAGATATATATTGGTTCGGTCCAGAAAGGTGGGACAACCCAATGGATTAGGGTGGGATGGGGCTTCCAGGTTATAGGTACATTTAAAATTTTTCTGATTGGCAGTTTGTTGAAAGACTTACTATCAGTAGAAAGGAGTGTCTGGGTTATGATAAGGGGTTATGGAGACCAAGGTTTTATCATGGAGATGAAGCTTCCAGGTAGCAGGCTTCAGAGAGAATAGATTGTAAATGTTTCTTATCAGATTTAAGGTTGTGTTGATGTTAAATGCTGATTGGCTTTTCCTGAATTCCAAAAGGGAGGAGGGCATAATGAGGCATGTCTGACCACCTCTTTCCCATCATAGCCTGAACCAGTCTTCCAGGTTAACTTTGGTGTCCCCTGGTGGAGAGGTGGTTGTGGGAAAGATCTTTGAATTTTATTTTTGGTTTGCAAGTGCTAGTGTAGTCACTTCATGCTGTCACTTCATGCTCTCAAGATGTGTTATCACCATTAATGTTAACTTTTATCACTTGGTTGAGGCAGTGTTTTCAGGTTTTTCACTGTGAGGTTACTTTTTTCCCATGTCTATATTGTATGTATGCTTTTGGAGGAAGTCATCATGCAGAGCTCATACTTAAAGGAGTGGGGAGTTAGCCCCACCTCCTTGATGGCTGTCTATATCAGGTATTTGGAATTCTTCTGTATAAGAGATTTCTATTCAGCCCATTTGCATATCTGTTTAATCATTTATTTATACCAGTATGGGTCCACAGATAGTTACTTTAATCTTTTGGTTATCTAATTGTACAGTATTTTGTTGCTCTTTGTTCATACCTGTGGCCATTGGTAGCTCTTTCCACTGGCTCCTTTTACATAATTTCATGTTTTTTTTTAATAATTTATTTCTGTTACTTCAAAAGTACCCTGGCTCATATATTTTCTGTCCCAGTCCTAGTTTCAGCTATTTCTTCTAATAGCCCTGATTTCTTTTGTTAGAGAATGGTATGAAAAACTTACATCTGGCCACTAAATGTGGTCATTGCATCATGACACTTACAGCTGACAGTGCAAAGAAATATATGTGTGTCTTCTAACTTATATGTACCCACTTAATTATAAAGGTTTCTATGTGGAATCATCTATGTATATGTTAAGCTAAATGTGAATTTATACTTATGTTGTATATATATATTCTGACTCATTATGACAGAGATCATTCTAGGCTTCCCTATTTTTTATCTGTAACTTCTCACTGTAATAGTGAGGAACCTGGCTCCTACTATCTGCCATTTATTTCATCCCTTGTACCATAGGGAACAAGGAATTCATTCTTGATCAAGATTCCAGGTTGGGACTTAATAAGAAATATATGTTTGGTCTGTGTCTGCAGTTCCTGGTACAGAGCTTCTAAAACTATTATAATTTCCTGAACAGTAGGGGTGCTAGGAGCATCTTGTGTTCTAATATTTGGTCTTTGGCCCTGGTTCCTGACGCAGAGTTCCTAAATCTCTTGGAATCTCCTGGATAATAGGAATGGCTTCTGTTCTAATAAGGACACTCTGTGGGTTCCTGGATGGTTTCAGGATGGGGATGGTCACCAGAAAGACCAAGCCATGATAAGAAGGTTGTAACTTTTAGCTTAACATGCAATCCTTTGAGGGTGTGAAGGGACTGGAAATGGAGTTAATAATCCGTCATGTCTACATGATGAAGCTTCCATAAAAATTCCTAAAATATGGAATTTGGAAAGTTCCAGATCAAGGCTGACAGATTTGATGTCTAGTGAGGGCTCATCTATCATAGATAGTGCCTTCTAGCATGTCATGACATGGCAGAATGGGGAAACGGGCTCCTAGATGCTTTTATAAGGGCACTGGTTTCATTCATGAGGACAGCACTCTCATGATCCGATCACCTCTCGGTTACCTCTGAATACCATCCCTTTGGGGATTACATTTCAAAATAGGAATTTGGGGTGGGGGTGTACACACATTGAGACCATAATAACTAGTAAACATAAGTAAGTATTTCCTAGTTCCATAAGCCATCATAGCAAATTGTCAAACCTGAAGAGGGGGTGTAGGAATGCCTAGTTTCTGGCCAAGTCATATAGAAGTTTGGGTAAACTGGGGATTCACTACTTGTGATTGGCATCTGAGGTTGTGGACAGTCTGGTGTTACTAAGCCCTTAACCTGTAGGGTGTATACTAACTCCAGGTGATCAGTGTCACAGTTGAATTACAGGATACCCAATTGTTTTCCAGAGAGTTGGAATATTGGTTGGTATGGGAAACAACCCCCACCCCCCACAATTTGCTGTTAAAAGTGGAGTGTTGATAGTATAGAGGAAAATCATGGTTATTTTTCTTTTTACAGATATAGTAGTTTCAAAATTAACTATTATCCCTATGGGAAATAACTTTATAAAATAGAGTCCACTGTTCGTGTATATAGTACGTTTTGTTTTTAGTCTATGGATTCTACTCATTTCCAGCTCAGCACCTTTGGCCCACCACTTGCAACATACATTGGTAATACAGTTAGATTCTTGGTTGCACTCTGTATTTTGTCCTTAGATACTTCCACATCCTAAATAATTTAATTTGTGTAGATTGTGATTTGTTCTTTGTGCATTAAAATTCTGTGGGTTTTATCAAATGCATAGTGTCAGATATCCACTACTGAAGTAGCATACAGAATACTTCAAATCCCCACCCCAGACAGTCACTGATCTGACTATCATCTCTTTGGTTGTGCTTTTTCCAGAATGTTATATGAATGGAGTCATACAATGTATAGCATCTTCATACTGCCACCCTTTACTTAGCAACATAGATGCAAGATTCATTCATTTGTTTTCATGGATTGACAGTTCATTCTTTTCTGTTGGTGAATGGTATTCCATTGCATGGTTGTACTTCAAATTGATTATGCATTCAGCTATTGAAGAACGTTCTGATTACTTCAAGTTTTGGCCATTATGAGTAGAGTGGCTCATATATAATTACATGCTAGTTTTTGTGTGAACATAATTTTTCAAAGCAGCTGTCTAAACATACACAATTTAGGGGTGCATTTGTTGGATTGTAAGGTAAGACTTGTTTATCTTTGGGAAAAACCGTCAAACTATTTCCCAAAGTGGCTGTACCCATTCATGCATTCTGCCAGTAATGAATGGCCGTACCTATTGTTCTTCAACCTCCAATTGTTACTGTTGAGATTTTTTAAGAGTCCCACAGTTGTACTAGGTGTGCAGTGATATCTCAGCATTATTTTAATTTGCAGTCTCCTAATGAGATATATTGAGCATCCTTTTGTGTGATTATGTGCTATCTGTGTATTTTCTTTTTTTTTCTTTTTTCTTTTTTTTTTATTGAGATAGAGTCTCATTCTGTCACTCAGGCTGGAGTGCAGTGGCATGATCTTCGGTCACTGCAACCTCCACCTCTGATGTTCAAGCAATTCTCTTGCATCAGCCTCCCAAGTAGCTGGGATTACAGGCACCCACCACCATGCCTGGCTAATTTTTTTGTATTTTTAGTAGAGAGGGGGTATCACTATGTTGGCCAGGCTGATCTCAAATTCCTGACCTTGGGTGACTCACCCGCCTCAGCCTCCCAAATTGCTGGGGTTATAGGCATGAGCCACCACACCTGGCCTGCTATCTATATATTTTATTTGGCTGGATGTCTGTTCAGATATTTACCCAGTTTTATTTGGGTTTTTAGTTTTCTTAGTGTTCGTTTGAAGAGTTCTTTGTGTATTTTCAATACAGTTTTTAAAACCACGTTTGTATTTTGTAAATATCTTCTCACAGTGTGTCTTGTCTTTTTGTTCTCTGAATAGGGTTTTTCATAGTAGAAAATTTAGCTTTATAAAGTCTGTTCTCAGTATTTTCACGAACTGGCACTTGATGCTGTGTGTTAAAACTCAACACCAGATCCAATGTCTCTTAGGTTTTCTTTTAGATTGTTTATAGTTTTGCCTTTGAAGTTGCAGTCTCTGGACTATTTTGAGTAGGTTTTTCTGTTTTAATTTGTGTATAGAGTCATTTCATTCTATATGGCTTCCAAATAATTCTTCCATCACCATTTATGGGAAGGGTACGGATATAGTGGCCTTTACTTCGGTTTGAATTTGCAAAATTATGACACTGAATAAACTGAATATTGAATTTTATAGGTATTTCAGGACAGCCAGGAGGGGGCGCACATCCGCCGAGAAACTGTGAGCAAGAGCGTCTGTGCTGAACCACGGAGCCACCAGAGGGCGCGCGATCCCGCCCCAACCAACTTCCCGCGGAGGTGCCAGAAGCAGCGAGGAGCTTCAACTTCCTCAGGGCAGCACGAGGGTCGTGTTAACTTGGTGTTCTTCATTGGTGAGTAAAAAGCTCCTGTCCACGGCCCTCAGTGCCAAGGAGTGAGTCTTTAGAGCACTCAGCAGAGGAAGAAATCCATCTAGAAAAATAAAACCCCCAAATCTCACTGTTTGGAGTACACCCTAACATCATTGTCAATGTCCAAGACACAGTGGCTGCTAATATATATTCTTACAGTGGCCTCTAATATAATAATCACACTGTGCCCTACATTACTATGATATCCACACCGTGCCCTAACACCCATATAACATGCACACCATGCCCTAACACTGATGTAATCCACACCATCGCTTCCAATACAAATGTAATAATATCCACACCATGCCCTATCACTGATCTAGTCCACACCATCGCTTCCAATACTAATGTAATAATATCCACACCATTCCCTATCACTGATCTAGTCCACACCATCGCTTCCAATACTAATGTAATAATACCCACACCATGCCCTGTCAATGATCTAATCCACACCATCGCTTCCAATACTAATGTAATAATATCCACACCATGCCCTATCACTGATCTAGTCCACACCATCGCTTCCAATGCTAAAGTAGTAATATCCACACCATGCCCTATCACTGATCTAATCCACACCATCCCTTCCAATACTAATGTAATAATATCCCCTCCATGCCCTATCACTGATCTAATCCACAGCATCACTTCCAATATTAATGTAATAATAGCCCCACCATGCCCTATCACTGATCTAATCCACACCATCGCTTCCAGTACTAATGTAATAATATCCACACCATGCCCTAACACTGATCTAGTCCACACCATCGCTTCCAATGCTAATGTAGTAATATCCACACCATGCCCTATCACTGATCTAGTCCACACCATCGCTTCCAATACTAATGTAATAATATCCACACCATGCCGTATCACTGATCTAATCCACACCATCGCTTCCAATACCAATGTAGTAATATCCACACCATGCCCTATCACTGATCTAATCCACAGCATCGCTTCCGATACTAATGTAATAATATCCACAACATGCCCTATCACTGATCTAATCCACACCATCGCTTCCAATACTAATGTAGTAATATCCACACCATGCCCTATCACTGATCTAGTCCACACCATCGCTTCCAATACTAATGTAATAATATCCACACCATGCTCTATCACTGATCTAATCCACACCATCACTTCCAATACTAATGTAGTAATATCCACACCATGCCCTATCACTGATCTAGTCCACACCATTGCTTCCAATACTAAGGTAATAATATCCACACCATGCCCTATCACTGATCTAGTCCACACCATCGCTTCCAATACTAATGTAGTAATATCCACACCATGCCCTATCACTGATCGAATCCACACCATCGCTTCCAATACTAATGTAATAATATCCTCACCATGCCCTATCACTGATCTAGTCCACACCATCGCTTCCAATACTAATGTAGTAATATCCACACCATGCCCTATCACTGATCGAATCCACACCATCGCTTCCAATACTAATGTAATAATATCCTCACCATGCCCTATCACTGATCTAGTCCACACCATCGCTTCCAATACTAATGTAGTAATATCCACACCATGCCCTATCACTGATCGAATCCACACCATCGCTTCCAATACTAATGTAATAATATCCTCACCATGCCCTATCACTGATCTAGTCCACACCGTCGCTTCCAATACTAATGTAATAATATCCACACCATGCCCTATCACTGATCCAATCCACACCATCGCTTCCAATACTAATGTAATAATATCCATACCATGCCCTATCACTGATCTAGTCCACACCGTCGCTTCCAATACTAATGTAATAATATCCACACCATGCCCTATCACTGATCCAATCCACACCATCGCTTCCAATACTAATGTAGTAATATCCACACCATGCCCTATCACTGATCTAGTCCACACCGCCGCTTCCAATACTAATGTAATAATATCCACACCATGCCCTATCCCTGATCTAGTCCAGACCATCGCTTCCAATACTAATGTAATGATATCCACACAATGCCCTATCACTGATCTAATCCACACCATCGCTTCCAATACTAATGTAGTAATATCCACAGCATGCCCTAACAGTGATCTAGTCCACACCATCGCTTCCAATACTAATGTAGTGAGATCCAGACCATGCCCTATCACTGATCTAGTCCACACCATCGGTTCCAATACTAATGTAATAATATCCACACCATGCCGTATCACTGATATAGTCCACACCATCGCTTCCAATACTAACGTAATAATATCCACAGCATGCCCTATCACTGATCTAATCCACACCATCGCTTCCAATACTAATGTAATAATATCCACACCATGCCCTATCACTGATCTAGTCCACACCATCGCTTCCAATACTAATGTAGTAATATCCACACCATGCCCTATCACTGATCTAGTCCACACCATCGCTTCCAATACTAATGTAGTAATATCCACACCATGCCCTATCACTGATCAAATCCACACCATCGCTTCCAATACTAATGTAATAATATCCTCACCATGCCCTTTCACTGATCTAATCCACACCATCGCTTCCAATACTAATGTAGTAATATTCACACCATGCCCTATCACTGATCTAGTCCACACCGCCGCTTCCAATACTAATGTAATAATATCCACACCATGCCCTATCCCTGATCTAGTCCAGACCATCGCTTCCAATACTAATGTAATGATATCCACACAATGCCCTATCACTGATCTAATCCACACCATCGCTTCCAATACTAATGTAGTAATATCCACAGCATGCCCTAACAGTGATCTAGTCCACACCATCGCTTCCAATACTAATGTAGTGAGATCCAGACCATGCCCTATCACTGATCTAGTCCACACCATCGGTTCCAATACTAATGTAATAATATCCACACCATGCCCTATCACTGATCTAGTGAACACCATCGCTTCCAATACTAATGTAATAATATCCACACCATGCCCTATCACTATTCTAGTCCACACCATCGCTTCCAATACTAATGTAATAATATCCACACCATGCCCTATCACTATTCTAGTCCACACCATCGCTTCCAATACTAAGGTAATAACATCCACAGCATGCCCTATCACTGATCTAATCCACACCATCGCTTCCAATACTAATGTAATAATATCCACACCATGCCCTATCACTGATCTAGTGAACACCATCGCTTCCAATACTAATGTAATAATATCCACACCATGCCCTATCACTATTCTAGTCCACACCATGGCTTCCAATACTAAGGTAATAACATCCACACCGTGCCCTATCACTGATCTAGTCCCCACCATCGCTTCCAATACAGCTTCCATGCCCTTCTGTTTTGTATTTTTGGTAGGGACGGGGTGGGGGTGGGGCTAGGGAGGGGGGTTTTGGCTGTGTTGCCCTGAGGTCAAAGTGATCCGCCTGCCTCTGCTGCCAAAGTGCTGGGATTACGGGCGTGCACCACTGCAGCTGGCTGCTGTAAAGTCTTATTTCACACAGCTGAGACATGTTTTAGGAAGTTTGCTAAAAGACCCCTGGAGACCGCCTTATTGTGACCTCCCTGTTATTGTGTTTAATTTGATTCAACTTTTCTGCCCTCCTGCTTTTCACCTTCTCTAATAGTCTCCCATTAAACCAATTCTAAGAACCACCAAAAAGGGGAAATTTTTTCTTGAAAGCAATAAAATGATATGGACTGTTAGAATGTAAAATATATGAAATGAGTCATTATACGTGAGTGCTGCTGTGACATAGGGATGTATTATTGAGAAGCAACTTTTGCTTGATTTTCAGAGAAATGGAATCATCGTATCGCTGATCTACGTAAACAAATTGAAGAATTGTCTGAGAGAAAATATGGTATGTCTAAACTGGAAAAGTCCTGTAATCTTATGTTCATGGGCGTTTACACAATGAGTTACTGTTCATCATGGGGGTACCGTGGACAATCCCAGGGCTGCCGGCGAGTCGTGCCATCCTTACACGTTTCTCCTTGTAAGGTGCTTTGTAGTGTCTACACACTTTGTTTCTAGATTGCTGCAAAGCTGAGGAAAAGTTGTATTTCTTTAGTTATTAGTTAGCATTTCTTTTAAACTTTCAGTATGGAGATTGGAAATTTATTTACATATTTATTGCAAAGCCCTGGATCTTAGGGATTTCATTGAATTATTTATTTATTTTTTTTGAGACGGAGACTCACTCTGTCGCCCAGGCTGGAGTGCAGTGGCACGATCTCGGCTCACTGCAACCTCCGCCTCCCGGGTTCAAGCAGGTCTCTGCCTCTGCCTCCCGAGCAGCTAGGATTACAGGCACCAGCCACCACACCTGGCTGATTTTTGTATTTTTAGTAGGGACGGGGTTTCATGATCTTGGCTAGGCTGGTCTTGAACTGCTGACCTCCTGATCCGCTCACCTCAGCCTCCCAAAGTGCTGGGATTACAGGTGTGAGCCGCCATGCCTGGCCAAATATTATTTTTTAAAATGAATTGTTTCTCTTAGTCCGCTTTGTTAAATTTGGAATTCATCTGGGCGCGGTGGCTCACACCTGTAATCCCAGCACTTTGGGAGGCCAAGGCAGGCAGATATCTAGGTCGGGAGTTCGAGACCAGCCTGACCAACATGGAGAAACCCCGTCTCTACTAAAAATACAAAATTAGACGGGTGTGGTGGCGCATGTCTGTAATCCCAGCTATTCGGGAGGCCAAGGCAGGAGAATCGCTTGAACCCAGGAGGCAGAGGTTGCGGTGAGCCGAGGTTGCACCATTGCACTCTAGCCTGGGCAAAAAGAGCAAAACTCCATCTCAAAATAAATAAATAAAATGTTCAGTACTCAGCAAGGTGCCCCTATTGTCTCTACCTTTATCTTGATGCATCACTGAATTGATGTTAGATTTCAAATTCATCATCGCCCTGATACTATTCTATCCTGAAGCCACCTTTATATAGTGATGAAAGAAATTAGCGATTTGTTATTATCCTCTCTCTGTTGGTATACATCAAATGCTCACCTAAAAAGAGCAACAACCAGTGGAAAACATGATGTTTTTATTTGGGTGACTATTTACTTGTAACCTACTAGCAAACTATAAAATTGTATGATATGCAGAATTTTAACTGAATTGCTTTAAGTGAACATTTAAACATGATAAACAATATTGATGGTATTTATGTTAATGTACTTAAAATGAACATTTTTCTTCATTATGAGTAATATAACCTACTCCTCAATGAAAACCTAGCACTAAATTTGCTAATGAATTCAATAACATTTCCATAATATTTTTAGTTACATGCTTAAGGTTCTCTTAGTGTTTCTCCCACTTTTTAATAGCTTATGCCTTTTTCACCTTTGGTTTATTTTGGTTCATTTTAAAGCAAAAACCTCACAACATGTGACATCTGGAAACACTGTAACCTAGTGGTAAGACCATAGGCCCTGGGGACACAGGCTGGCCACGTCTCTTCTCCTGTCTGAGCTTTAGTATCCTCTTTTGTGGTCATGAGAACTGAAGATCTGTCCCGAAGATTTGATAAGATAGTAAAGTGCTTCACATAATACCAGACATATACACAGTAAATGCTTCCTCCTTATATTTTTATTGATTGATTGATTGAGACAGAATCTTGCTCTCTTGCCCAGGCTGGAATGCAGTGGCGTGATAATGGTTTCTGCAACCTCCACCTCCTGGGTTCAGGCAATTCTCCTGCCTCAGCCTCCCGAGTAGCTGGGATTACAGTTGCCTGCCACCATGCCCAGCTAATTATTGTACTTTTAGTACAGACGTGGTTTTACCATGTTGGCCAGGCTGGTCTTGAACTCCTGACCTCATGATCTACCTGCCTCGGCCTCCCAAACTGCTGGGATTACAGGTGTGAACCACTGTGCCCAGCCTGTCTTTTCTCTTCACACCCGCAGTTCATGATGAAATATTAAATATGCACTAGTGGATATTACTTTGTTGAATATTGTCTAGTGAATATTAAGTATTCTCACCTTTCAGACATGAACTTATGAATTCAACAGGTGAAGATTTACAACTTGATAAATCAGCTTTGTGAGGTACGTCTTCAGTCTTAAGTCAGATTAGAAGATTATGTGAGGTAATTAACACTTAACATTGATTTAATGGTAGCTTCCACATGAAATAGTATGCCTCTAAGTATTAATTATGTCCTAGGACAGGAGAATTCATGTTGTCAAAATTCTCATACTCTCTAGAACAATAAACATTTTCTTTTTATTAGTAAATATTGCATTTATGGGTAGACAAAACTGAACGAACAATATTTGTTCTACTTTTGAGATGCAAGATTCATCTGGCATAATGCATTGAACAGGTTATTATTGAAGTCTACACCAGTCAACTGAATAAGCATTCATCAAATGTCCATGATATGCAGGACATAAGTTTTCTTTTAGAGTATGGAACCATGCATATTATCTTTTAATTAGATGATTTAGTTAGATATGTTTTTAAAGAACTAGAAACATAATTGATTTTCTTGTTTTGGCTCTGGAGTGGAGTGGGGACGAAACAGAATGGATTCACACTGTTTAGATTTACTAAAATGGAAGGATTGCAGCAGGATCATATCCCTAGTCTCCCCATAGCAAATGTCACCTGCTAGCTGTTTTTTTTTTTTTTTTTTGGAGGTCGAAGTTTTGTTCTGTCGCCCACGCTGGAGTGCAGTGGTATGATCTCAGCTCATGGCAAGCTCACCTCCTGGGTTCAAGCAATTCTCCCTGCCTCAGCCTCCTAAGTAGCTGGGATTACAGGCCTCTGCCACCACGCCTGCCTAGTTTTTGTATTTGTAGTAGAGTTGGGGTTTCACCATGTTGGCCAGGCTGGCCTTGAACTCCTGACTTCAGGAGATTCACCCGCCTCAGCCTCCCAAAGTGCTTGGGATTATGGGTGTGTCACTGCCCTTGGATTTAATGGGATATTTCACTACAGACTTTGGTAAACAGAATATTAGCATTTTTGGTGTTCTTTTTATTTTACTCATACTATTTTTCTTTGGACTCAATCACAATAACAGAATTAAAGATCAAAGTGTAAAAGTTAAAGACCAGTACAGATTCAATAATTATTCTTTTCTACATACTGTGTTTAAATGATATCCCTTTTTCTTTTTGTTCTTATAGCTCGAGCTGTAAAAGCCAAAGGTCTGGTGATGATCCCATACCCTTTTTTCCAGTCTCATGTTGAAGATTTTTATGTAGAAGGCCTTCCCAAAGGAATTTTTTTTTGAGATGGAGTTTTCACTCTTATCGCCCAGGCTGGGGTGCAATGGCGCAACCTTGCTGGTCACTGCAACCTCTGCCTCCTGGGTTCAAGAAATTCTCCTGCCTTAGCCTCCCAAGTCGCTGGGATTACAGGTGCCCACCACCACACCAGGCTAATTTTTGTATTTTTAGTGGAGATGGGGTTTCACCATGTTGGCCGGGCCAGTCTCGAACTCCTGACGTCAAGTGATCTTCCCGCCTCGACTCCTGACATCAAGTGATCTTCCCGCCTCGGCCTTCCAGAGTGCTGAGATTACAGACGTGAACCCATGCCTGGTCAGGAATTTTGTTTTTTAGGAAGGCTTTCTACTAATGGAATTCCTGGCCTTGAGAGGATGTTACTTTCGAAGGAAAGGATTTTTTTGTTATTAAAAGGTAAGATTCCTGGATTCTTATTGGACTGTTATCTCTGTTATGAGTAATCCATCTTCAGTCATTCACCACTAGGGTTGTATTTAATTAAGTCTGAGTTATTTTATGGTAGTTTTGTTTTGTTTTGTTTTGTTTTGTTTTTACCGAATTTCATTCTCATTGCCGTGGCTTGAGGGCAATGACGTGATCTCAGGTCACCACATTCTCTGCCTTCCAGGTTCAAGCAATTCTCCTGCCTCAGCCTCCTTAGTAGCTGGATTTACAGGCATGCGCCACCATGCCTGGCTAATTTTTTGTATTTTTAGTAGAGATGGTGTTTCACCATGTTGACCAGGCTGGTCTAGAACTCCTGACCTTGGGTGATCCACCTGCCTTGGCCTCCCAAAGTGCTGGGATTACAGGCATGAGCCACTGCGCCCAGCCTGAGCCTGCTTCTTTCTCTTTTTCTTTTTTTTTCATTAGCAGCTTAAAATTGGTGCCTTATTCAGACACAAGCAAAAGGACATTAGCCCAGCTTTGGAAATAGGTGAGAGCCCATCTATGATTTTCCTAGTTTCTCCTCCCCCTTTGCTTTTTGCTTTCTTGTTAGTATATTAATTGTTTTCACTCTCTGAATCTTTTTTCTCCATTTCTTTGGCAGACATTTTTACTTGTCTTGGAAGAGTAGGTGAAGAGCTGTTTTTAGGACTCTTTGAAAGGGTACAGTATGGGTGACAGTCTTGGCTAATGGTAACATCCAGGGAGCTGGGGTCAGCGTGAGCTGGAATCAGTTCAAATTAGCAAAGCACTGGCACTCAGTGGCAGGAATACAAGTGACTGCAAAGTGTTAAACACATCTGGAAAGGGATACTGACATCATCCTCAGAATCTGTGGGGAGTTCACATAGCCAGTTAAGACCCATTCCTCTTTGACCCTATAAAGATTCTTTAAAGAATAATACCCTTAGTGGTTTTCTAGCCAGCTTGCCTGCTCATTTATCTTTGAGGACGACATGCCTTGTGGAGCTCCACAGGCCCCAGAGGGGTATGGATTCTGCATTTAAAAGTGCTGAAGCTGAGAGACTGGGTCTTGGTGGACCCCGAGAGTTCTGTTTCTCCTCTACTCATTGTTCCTTTTTTCCCCAACAGCTGGCATTGCTGTTTAAATGGGTTGTTCTTTGCTGTTTGAAGTTGTTTCATAGTGGTGTGTCAGGATTTGGGTTTTCTTAATACTTTCCAAGCTGGTGACTTGAGTGGTGGTTAGGGAGGAAATGTTTTAGGGCTGTTCTGGAGCTATTGAGTTCAGGTGTCTAGATACTCCCAGCTTGTCTGTTGAGGAGAATGCTGTTCTCATTGTGCTGCCTTTGGTGGTGCTGTGTGTGGCTCTTTAGATGTGGGTGGAGGTGAGCTGGGGGAGTTAATGAGATCTTTTTTAGGTGCTTTTGATAAAGTAGCCTGCCCTACAGGATTCACTGTGACTTTTTTCCTTAACCTATGCATTTCTCTCTGCTAGCTTTTGCTGTCTTTCTCATGCCTTTGATTTTCCCAGCTCCTCTTAGTTGAATTAACCTAAGTGCTCTGCTATGGTTTAAATGTATCCCCCAAAGTTTATGTGCTGGAAACTCAATCCTCAATGCAACAGTTGGGATGTGGGGCCTAATAAAATAGCCTTCATGAATGAGTTAATGTTGTTATTGTGGTAATAGATTAGTAATCACAGAGTGGGCTTATTATAAAACAGAGTTCAGCCCCTTTGGCCCTCTTGCTTTCTTGCACTCTCTTTTCCTTCTGCCTTCTGTAGTGGGATGATGCAGCAAGAAGACCCTTACCAGATGCAGGCCCCTCAACCTTGGACTTCCTAACATCCAGAACTGTTAAGAAATAAAATTTATTCCTTTCCTTTCCTTTTCTTCCTCCTTTCCCTTCTCTTCCCTTTTCTTCCCTTCCCCTCCCTCCCTCTCTCTCTCCCTCCCTCCCTCCTTCCCTCCCTTCCTCCTTCCCTCTTTCTCTCTTTCCCTTCCTTCCTTTCCTTCTTTCCCTTCCTTCCTTTCCTTCCCTCCTTCCCTCCTTCCTTCCTTTTTTCTTTCCTTCCTTTTTTCCTTTTTATAAATTATGCAGTCTGTGGTATTCTTTTATAGAAGCATGAAATGGACAAAGACTCCATTTTCAAGAGCAAGCACTTTTGTAGTTTCTGAGCGAATTATGACTGCAAAGGAAGTTCTATAGGTAGCCTCAGATCCACTACCTAGGAAGCATGCTACCAAGCAGACCTAGGATCTAGGATTTGATCGAGTGCTGGGCAACATGATACCTCTGCAATTTAGCACTTCCCTATATACCTCCAGTTGGCTCAGCCCATTAGGGCTAAAACTACCCCTCATATCCTGGTGTGTCTTGTAGGCAGAAGCCTTGCCTAAACCCTAAGCTGCTTGGCTCATATTCTGTCTTGTGGTTTTTTTGTAGGGGGTTCAAATATACACAAAAGAAATATGTTGAACCTCCATGCACCCAACCCTCAGATTAAGCAGTTACCTCCATTTTTCCAGATTTGTTTCGTCTGCTTCAATCTCCCTAAAAATTTATGTTTGTACAGGAAAGACTGAATAAATAGCTAATTCTCCACCCTACCTCTCATCTTAAGTCACTTTTCAGAGTAGTAAGTTAGTGACCTAGTAACCTTCCCTCTAATGACCAGTAGTTTTTTTTTCTGAATACCATTATGAACTCATAGATTATTGTTTGCATTTGATGTATTTCAGGCCATTGCAGTCTTTATTGTTCTGGATGCTTACATTGTCTCATCTAGGTTAATAATTATCTCTTCAAGTTGACTTTCATGTCTTTTTGACGTGATCCTGTTGGACTTTGATGGCTTCCTTGCTTTCTGGCAAAAAAGATGTTCCAGGATCAATATACTGCACCATACATGGAGTCAGCCATTTCTCTAGGGAACCTTGATTCCTTTTAGTAGAGAACAGAGTTTGAGATCTTGGACTGAATGACTTTTGTGAACCTCCTCTCCTGAGACTACAGGCTGCATCCCTGCATATAGCCCATTTGGAGCTCTTGCTGGGCACCAACAGATCTCCTAAAACTGCTATATAGTTCTGCCTCACTCTTACAAAGATTCATCTCTTGAGAGTTTTGTGCTCTACCCCCAGATGTGGTCTTTCTGGTTCCGAAGCTTTTGCTTCAGTCACCCTGAATTTTGCCAGCCCTATGCATGCTATACCTTGGATTGCCAACTTGCCCTCACTGAAGCCAGTTTCTCTGGTTAGAATAGTTGCCCAAACCCATGCCTAATACTCTAGTAAACAAGGTTCTACCTAAGTTCATCAGCCTCCATAAGTTCTGGAATTACAGGCTGCCACCATGCCCGGCCTTCACCAACATTTGCCATTATCCGTTTTTATTTCTTCCTTTATACCTTAAAGCAGTATAGGAACAAATGTCTTCAATTATAGGAAACAGTATAATCCCAGGGCATTGGGAGGCTAAGACAGGAAGATGTCTAGATGCCAGGAGTTTTTTTGTTGTTGTTGTTGTTTTGTTTTTGTTATTGTTGTTGTTGTTTTTGACAGAGTCTTGCTCTGTCACCCAGGGTGGAGTGCAGTGATGGGGTCCACTGCAACCTCCACCTCCCAGGTTCAAGTGATTCTCCTGCCTCAGCCTCCTGAGTAGGTGAGACTACAGGTACATGCCACTACTGCCCAGCTAATTTTTGTATTTTTGATAGAGTCAGAGTTTCACCATGTTGGCCAGGCTGGTCTCGAACTCCAGACTTCAGGTGATTTGCCTGCCTTAGCTTCCCAAAGTGCTGGGATTACCAGCATGAGCCACCATGCCCAGCCTGATGCCAGGAGTTTTAGACTAGCCTGGGCAACATAGCAAGACCTTGTCTCTACAGAATATTTAAAAATTAGCCAAATGTGGTGGTGCCTGTGTATAGTCTCTCTCCCTCTCTCTCTTTTTTTTTTCTTTCTAACTTTTTGTGACATGGTCTGGCTCTGTCACCCAGGCTGAAGTGCAGTGGTGTGATCATGGCTCACTGCAGCCTGAAACTCCTGGGATCAAGTGATCAATCCTCCCACCTCATCCTACCAAGTAGTAGGGACCACAGGTGTATGCCACCCAGGTCTTGCTATGTTGTCCAGGCTGGTCTTGAGCTCCTGGCCTCAAGCAATCCTCTCACCTTGGCCCCCCACAGTGCAAGGATTACAGGTATGAGCCACCATGCCTGGCCCCTACCCTGCCTACTGAGAACCAAAAGAAGGACCCAAATTCTCCTTAGCTCAACTCGAGCCATTTCCTGATTGCTTCA
Organism: Gorilla gorilla gorilla; assembly: GCF_029281585.2. Taxonomy (NCBI): domain Eukaryota; kingdom Metazoa; phylum Chordata; class Mammalia; order Primates; family Hominidae; genus Gorilla; species Gorilla gorilla. The sequence goes on from NC_073244.2 coordinate 70,957,232, forward strand.
TCAGCAAGGAGCTGGTTATTGGGCTGTCCAGGCCTCCCAAGCAGCACAGAAATGAGGTGAAGGAGTTTTCCTGTTGCTCCACTCTGTAAGGAGTTGGAGGGTGATGTTTACTCGTTTGCAGAGAGAGATGCCTTGTAGGCACCTCAGGATGGAGAGGACCCTGATTCCAATGTCCTTTTTTTCTTCAGAAACAGGACCTTGCCCTGTCACTCAGGATGGAGTTCAGTGCTCCTATCATGGCTCATTATAGCCTCAAACTCCCAGGCTCAAGCAATCCTACCATGTCAGCCTTCCCGTAGCTGGGACTACAGGTAAGCATCGTGACACTCAGTGAATTTTGTTTTTATTTTGTTGCAGAGATGGGACCTCAGTATGTTGCCACAGCTGACCTTGAACTCCTGCACTCAAGGGATTTTCCTGCCCTGGCCTCCCAAAGTACTGGTATTACAGGCATGAGCCATTGTGCCCACCGTCTCTGGTTCTTAACCTTCTGCCTCCCTCTTCCAGTTTTAAAGAATGCTTGTAATTACATGGGCTCTCCTAGATACTCCAGGATAATCTTGTTTTAAGGTCAGCTGATGAGCAACATTAATTTTATCTGCACTCTTAATTCTCCCTTCCTATGTAATTGTGCTGTGTAACATAGGACATGAGCAATTGGTGGTGGTGGGGGTTATTACTTTGGCCACCACAGTAACTATTTTATGCCAGGTACTCAGCTAAGCACTGGTGAATTAAGCATGAATAACACACACTCCCTAATCTCCATCCATTCATGGGAGGAGCACTTCACCTGCCATGCTCCTGAGAATCTCGGGAGTCAAAGAAGTCTTCTATGAGGAGGTGATGCCAAAGCGGACAAGTGACAGAGGAGTCGAAGCTAGCTAGGAAGAGAGTAGAGGTTTAAGGGGAAGCATATTATAAGCAGAGGATATTACCCACTTCAGAGACTCCCAGAGGAGAAAGAGTGTGTGTTCAAGGGGCAGATGAGGCTCAGCTGGACTCCATAGCAGATGAAATGGAGAGGGGCAAGCAGTGAGGCTGCCTTGCAAGGCAGGGCAGAGCAGGGGCTGTTAAGGAGTTTGGACTTAATCCCTGAGGCAAGGAGAAGTGATGTAAATGGGGGAGTAACATGATGAGATTCATGGATTAGAGACATGGCTCAGGCTGCTATAGAGAAGGCACCAGGGAGAGCAGATGGCTCAATGGGTGTGCAGGAGACCTCTCCCTGAGTTTAGGGAGAGGTTTTTAAAACAGAAGAAGTTTGAGTAATTTAAATGATGATGGGAAGGAGCTAAAAGTGGGGGATAGGTTAAAGATACAGGAGAGTGGGAGGAAGAACCGACAAGTGAGGTTCCAGAGAGGGCAGGAGAAGAGGAGATTCCCATAGGGGGATTAACACTTTCTTTTCTTTTTTCTTTCTAAGACAGGGTCTCACTCTGTCGCCCAGGCTGGAGTGCAGTGGCACAATCTTGGCTCACTGTAGTGTAGACTTCCCAGGCTCAAGGGATTTCTCCCACCCCAGACTCCCAGGTAGCTGGAACTACGGGTGTGCACCACCACCACACCTGGCTAATGTCTCTTTTTTTTGGCAGACACAGAGTCTCACTATTTAGCACTGATTGGTCTCCAACTCCTGGCCTCAAGTGATCCTCCTGCCTAGGCTTCCCAAATTGCTGGGATTACAGGCATGAGCCACAATGCCTGGCCTCTGCTAGTTCCGTATTCTCTAGAGTTGTCTTTACTTTGTGCTAGTGTGTCCCTCATTGTGCTGATCCTCTGTAAAAATTAATCTTTTTTTTTTTTTTTTTGAGATGGAGTTTCACTCTTGCTGCCCAGGCTGGAGTGCAATGGCGCTATCTCGGCTCAGCGCAACCTCCACCTGCTGGGTTCAAGCGATTCTCCTGCCTCAGCCTCCCGAGTAGTTGGGATTACAGGCATGTGCCACCATGCCCAGCTAATTTTGTGTTTTTAGTAGAGATGGGGTTTCTCTATGCTGGTCAGGCTGGTCTCGAACTCCTGACCTCAGGTGATCTGTCTGCCTTGGCCTCCCAAAGTGCTGGGATTACAGGCATGAGCCATTTTGCCTGGCCAAAATTAATACTTTTTATATTAAATTTACATATATACATATATATACGTTTTTTCTTTTTGATACCAGGTCTCACACTGTCACCCAGGCTGGAGTACAGTGGCATAACCTCTGCTCACTGCAGCCTCCACCTGCCAGGCTCAAGCAATTCTCCTGCCTCAGCCTCCCAAGTAGCTGGGATTACAGGTAAGTGCCACCACACCCAGCTGATTTTTGTGTTTTTTGTAGAGATGAGGTTTCGCCGTGTTTCCCAGACTGTTCTCAAACTCCTGAGCTCAAAGCAGTCCACCCACCTTGGCCTCCCAGAGTGCTGGGATTACAGGTGTGAGCCATCTTGCTCATTCTAGTTTAAACTTTTGAGTGGTTTGTGTCTCCTGATTGGACTCCTACAAATACAGAATTGATGCTAGGAAGGGTACCAGGAGATAGACGCACACAGATGGGATTTGGGAATAGGTTTGGTTATCCAAGGAGCAGTGCTGAGCTCCTTGCTAATGGGATATGGGATGCTGGTGATTTCCAGGAAGTGAGCTCACAATGACTCAAGCTGCCACATACTGTTGATTGTGAAATGCCAGTTGAAGTATATGTCCTGCGAGCTTAGGGGTGCTACAAGTTGACCACTGCAGCAGTAAAGATGACTCTGAAGAATGGCGTGGGGTGGATCCTTTCAAATGCACTTGAGCAGCGGTCTCCAACCACAGGGCCACAGAGCTGGAGGTGAGCAGCAGGCGAGTGAAGGGAAACTTCATCTGTATTTCTAGCCCCTCCCATCGCTTGCATGACCACCTGAGCTCCATGTCCTGTCAGATCAGCAGCAGCATTAGATTCTCATAGGAGCACAAACTCTGTTGTGAAGTGTGCATGTGAGGGATCTAGGTTGTGTACTCCTTATGAGAATCTAATGCCTGATATTCTGTTACTGTCTCCCATCACCCCAGATGGACAGTCTAGTTGCAGGAAAACAAGCTCAGAGATCCCACTGAGTCTACGTTATAGTGAGTTGTAGAATCATTTCATTATATATTACTATGTAGTAATAATAGAAATAAAGTGCACAATATATGTAATGCACTTGAATCATCCTGAAATTATTCCCTCACTCCCAGTCTGTGGAAAAATTGTCTTCCACACATTCACTCTGTTTTTTGGTAGAGGCAGGGTCTTAATATATTGTCCAGGCTGATCTCAAACTCCTGGCCTCAAGTAATATACCTCTCTCAGCCTCCCAAAGTGCTGAGATTACAGGCATAAGCCACCACCCTCAACCAAGACTTTCTTAAACCAAATAAAAATTAAGTGAGATTACTTGAGCCCAGGTGGTCAAGGCTGCAGTGAGCCTGATTGCACCACTGCACTCCAGCCTAGGTGACAGAATGAGACTGTCTCAAAAAATAAAATAAAATACAAATTAACCCTTTATGACATTCCCAGTAACTTCCTAAGTGTTCCCCAGAAGTCTTTGAATTCTGTTTAATTTTCACATAACATTTAAGACATTTAAGAATTTATGTCTGTCTGTGTCATCCGTTTACGTCAAAAGATGTCTTTTTGTCACTTCCAGCTGGATCTACCATGAAGGACTTCTGAATCCAGGAAGAGAGACTGACTGGGCAACATGTTATTCAGGTACAAAAAGATTTGGACTGTAACTTAAAAATGATCAAATAATAGTGCATGCATCAAGTGCAATGGGAAGCTCTTCTGGAGAGTGAGAGAAGCTTCCAGTTAAGGTGACATTGAAGCCAAGTCCTGAAAGATGAGGAAGAGTTGTATGAGAGTGGGGAGGGAAGGGGGAGGTGGAGGGATGGGGAATGGGCCGGGATGGGATAGCGCAAACTGCCCGGGAAGGGAAACCAGCACTGTACAGACCTGAACGACGAAGATGGCGTATTTTGTTCAGGGAATGGTGAATTAAGTGTGGCAGGAATGCTTTGTAGACACAGTAATTTGCTTGTATGGAATTTTGCCTGAGAGACCTCATTGCAGTTTCTGATTTTTTGATGTCTTCATCCATCACTGTCCTTGTCAAATAGTTTGGAACAGGTATAATGATCACAATAACCCCAAGCATAATATTTCGTTAATTCTCACAGAATCACATGTAGGTGCCACAGTTATCTCCATTTTATGAATGGAGTGATGAAGCCTTAGGAATAATGAATGATTTGTGCAGGCTCACCTGGATATTAAGACTGAGTCAAATGTTGGGTCTGGTCTGACTTTAATGTTTGCTTTGTTCATGAGCACCACATATTGCCTCTCCTATGCAGTTAAGCAGGTAGGTGACAGAAAAGCCCATGTTTGTCTCTACTCACACACTTCTGACTGAATGTATGTATGGAGTTTCTACACCAAATTCTTCAGTGCTCTGGATATTAACTGGGTATCCCATGACTTTATTCTGACACTACCTGGAGTTAGCACAGACCCCACAAGTTAGGGGCTCAGTCCCACGAGGCCATCCTCACTTCAGATGCCAATGGCAAGTCCTAAGTTGTCACCATACTTTTGACCAACCTGTTACCAATCGGGGGTTCCCATAACTGTCTTCTTGGGTTTAATAATTTGCTAGAACAGTTTACAGAACTCAGAAAAACAGTTTATTTTCTTTTTTTCTGAGAGAGAGGGTCTTATTTTGTTGCCCAGGCTGGTGTGCAATGGTGCAGTCATAGCTCATTGCAGCCTTGATTGTCTGGGCTCCAGTGGTTCTCCCACCTCAGCCTCCCTAGTAGCTGAGACTACATGCCTGCACCACCACATCTGGCTAGTTTCTTTTATTTTTTGTATAGATGGGGTCTTGTTGTGTTGGCCAGGCTGGCCACAAATTCCTGGTCTCAAGTGATCCTCCCACCTCAGCCTCTGAAAGTGCTGGGATTACAGATGTGAGCCACCACATCTGGCCAGTTCATTTCCTATTACTGGTTCATTGTGAAGGATACATCTCAGAAACAGTCAATGAAAGAGACGTGCATGCTGGATGCAGTGGCTCATGCCTGTAATCTCAGCACTTTGGGAGGCCAAGGTGGGAGGATCGCTTAAACTCAGGAGTTTGAGACCAGCCTGGGCAACATGGTGAAAGCCTGTCTCTATAAAAAATTAAAAAATAATAATAATAACCGGTGTGGTGTTGTGCACCTAGAGTTCCAACTACTAGGGAAGCTGAGATGAGAGGATACCTTGAGCTGGGGACTGGGGAGGCTTAGGTTACAGTAAGCTGAGATTGTGCCACTGCACTCTAGCTTGGACAAAAGAGCCTGATCCTGTCTCAAAAAAAAGAAAGATACCCAGGGCAAATTAAGTTCGGAGGGGCACAGAGCTCCCATGCCCTCTGTTGAACATGCGACCCTCCCAGCATCTCCTGTGTCCAGCAACCCTGAAAGCTCTGCAAACCCCGTTCAGGGTGTTTATGGAGGCTTTATTATGCAAGCATGATTGATAAAATCTTTGGCTGTTGGTGATTAAGTCGGTCTCCAGCCCCTCTTCCTCCTGGAGTTCAGTGCATGAGGCTGAAAGTTCCAAGCCTCTTACCATGTGGTTGCGTGGTAATCAGCCCTCCTCTTGAAGAAATTTAGGAGCTTGCAGTCACCCAGTCATCTCAACAACATCCCCAAATGCATTCTTACCATGCTGGAGATCCCAAAGTTCTTAGAGGCTCTTGTGTTAGAAACCTGGGACCAAGACCAAATATTAAAACAAAAGATGTTTCTGTCACATCTATCACTGAGGTCTTTGTAAGAGCTTTAGAAGCTCTGTGCCAGGAACCAGGGACAGAGATTAAATATATATTTCTTTTCTTTTTTTTGAGACAGCATCTCCTGTGTCATCCAGGCTGGAGTGCACTGATGTGATCATAGCTCACTATAGCTTTGGCCTCCTGAGATCAGGCAATCCTCCCATCTCAACCTCCCAAGTAGCTAGGACTACACATGCATGTCACCCATGCCCAGCTCATTTTTGTAGAGTCAGAGTTTTGCCATGGTGGCCAGGTTGGCCGTGTTGGCCAGATGGGGTCTTCTTTTGTTGCCCAGGCTGGCCACAAATTCCTGGGCTCAAGTGATCCTCCCACCTCGTCCTTGTAGAGATGAGATTGAGTTATGTTGTCCAGGCTGATCTCAAACTCCTGGGCTAAATCGATTGTCTCACCTCAGCCTCTCAAGCTGGGACTACAGGCGCATACCACCATGTCAGGCTAATATTTATTTTTATTTTTTTCTAGAGGGGGTGGTCTCACTGTTTTTCGTGCTAGTTTCAAACTTCGGGCCTCAAGTGTTCCTCCTGCCTTGACCTCCCAAAGTGTTGGGATTCTGGGTGGGAGCCACCATGCCCAGCAATCACAAGGGTCTTTATAAAAAAAAGAGAGTAGGAGACTCAGAATTGGAGCAGGAGATGTGGTGATGAAAGCAGAGGTAAGAGAGGGAGATTTGAAGGTGCTTCACCTCTGGCTTTGAAGATGGAGTCAGGGGCCATGATCCAAGGAATGGGGGTGGCTTCTAGAAGCTGGAAAAGCCAAGGGAACATATTAGAGTCTCCAGAAGGAATGCAGCCCTGCTGACACCTTGACTTTAGCCTTAATAGACCTAGTTTGGGTTTCTGGCCCCTAGAACTGTAAGATGGTAGATTTGTGGTGCTTTAAGCCACTAAATGTAGGAAACTGCAAACTATGTTGCAGCAGCAAGAAGAAATGAACATGAAGCCAGGCATGATGGCTCATGCCGGTAATCCCAGCACTTTAGGAATTTAGGCAGGAGGATCACTTGAGGCCAGGAGTTCAAGACCAGTCTGGGCAACATAGTAAGACCTTGTCTCTACAAAAAATGAAAAAATTGGCCAGGCATGGTGGCTCACGCCTGTAATTCCAGCACTTTGGGAGGCTGAAGCGGGCAGATTACCTGAGGTCAGGAGTTTGACACCAGCCTGGCCAACATTGTGAAACCCCGGCTCTACTAAAAATACAAAAATTAGCTGGGCGTGGTGGCACACACCAGTAATCCCAGCTACTTGGAAGGCTGAGGCAGGAGAATCACTTGAATCTGGGAGGTGGAGGTTGCAGTGAGCCGGGATCGCACCGTTGCACTACAGCCTGGGCAAGAAGAGTGAAACTCTGTCTCAAAATAAAATAAAATAAAATAAAATACTAAAAAATTTAGCCAGGCATGGTGGCATGAACCTGGAGTCCCAGGTACTCGGGAGGCTGAGGTGGGAGGATCGCTTGAGCCTGGAAATTTGAGGTTGCAGTGAGCTGCGATTTCGCCACTGCACTCCAGCCTTGATGACAGTGAGATCTTGAAAAAAAGAAAGAAGAAAGTAAAGAAAGAAGAAATGAGCATGGTGGGCATGGGGACAGATGGCAATGTTAAATAGAATGGTCAGGGGTGGCCTCCTAAGTGAAAATTGAGTAAAGATTGGAAGGAGGGGAAGGAGGTGGCCAAGGTGCTGAGGGAAGAGGATTGTAGGCAGAAACAATAGAATAAACTGTCTGAGGTGTGTCTCTGGCTCTGGAAGGAGGCCCATGGAGCAGATGGAGAGAGGAAGAGAATTAGGGGAGGGAGCCAGGGAGTTGCTGGGTGGGGATCAGTACAGATCACATAAGCCCTGGGAGGTTATTGGTGGGGCTTTGGCTTTTACTCTGACTGAGATGGGAGCTGCGGGAGGGTTCTGAGCTGAGAGGCGACATGATCTGTCTCCCGATTTAAAAGCATTCTCTGGCTGCTGAGTTGAGAAAGACTGTGGGAAGATGTGATAGAAGCATGGGGGCCAAGCTTTGGCAACATCCAGGCGGGAGATGATGGTGGTCCTGACCAGGGTCGTGGTGGTGTTGAGAGATGGTCAGAGGGGAGAAGTAGGGGAGGAGGCCAGGGAGTTGCTGGGTGGGGATCTTTAGTAGATGTCGAAGACAATCAACAGGATTTCCTGACAGACTGGATATGGGGTGTGAGAGAAGGCAGCGGTCAAGGTTGAGTTTGATTGTTACTGAAATTATTAAGTAATTTTAAAAAACACTACTGCCTTTCCCAATCCTACCAAGTATGGGATGCTAGATTAAAGAAATCTCTTCAGGCTCATTGCAATGGCTCATGCCTGTAGTCCCAGCTCTTTGGTAAACAGAGGTGCGAGTATCTTTTAAGGGCAGGTATTCAAGACTAGCCTGGACAACACAGCAAGATCTGCTCTTTACAAAAATATTTTTCAAAATTAAATAAATGTAGCTAGGCATGGTGATGTGTACTTGTAGTTTCAGCTACTCAGGAGGCTGAAGTGGGCAGATCTCTTGAGGTCAGTAGTTTGAGGCCAGCTTGGGCAACATAGCAAGAACCCTCACTCTACAAAAAAATTAAAAAAATAACCAGGCATGGTGACACTCAACTGTACTACCAGCTGCTGGGGAGCTGAGGCAGGAAGATGGCTTGAGCCCAGGAGGTCGAGGCTGCAGCGAGCTGTAAATGCACAGCTGCACTCCAGTCTGGGTGACAGAGCAGTACCTGTCTCACAATACAAATAAAAATACAAGTAAAATAATATCTCAAGTCAGAGCCTTTTGGCTCTGCAGCCCTTGAAACCCCTCAGCCATGCAGTGGGGTTTGCATCGCTGGGAATGAGGAGACCCCTGCCCGGTGTTGTTGCCTGGCTAATCAGTGTTTTAAAACATACATTAATCGGGGTGGGCGCGGTGGCTCACACCTGTAATCCCAGCACTTAGGGAGACCCAGGCGGGTGGATCACCTGAGGTCAAGAGTTCAAGACCAGCCTTGCCAACATGGTGAAACTCCTTCTCTACAAAGAAAATACAATAATTAGCTGCACATGGTAGTGGACGCCTGTAATCCCAGCTACTTGGGAGGCTGAGGTAGGAGAATCACTTGAACCTGCGGGGCGGAGGTTGCAATGAGCTGAGATTGAGCCACTTCACTCCAGCCTGGGCAAGAGAACAAGACTTTGTCTCAAAGAAAAAAAAGTATTATATCAACATGTAATGGTTTTATTATTAATATGTAATGAATATTAAATATTTTTAAAATCTTATATCAACATGTAATGGCTTTAATATGTGATGAATAATATTTAAAAATTTGGGTCTTATTTTCTAGTTTTAATATAATTATCTACAGAAAGAAATAGTCTTAGAGATCTTCAATAAAGTTAAAAAAGGTAAAGGGATGTTAGACCCCAAAAGACTGAGAATTTCTAGTTTACAAATATTCAGACTAAGCCACATACAGCTTGCTACTTGAATTACTTTTTTTCTTTGTTTTTTGTTTTAGGAGATGGGGTCTCACCCTGTCACCCAGGCTTGAGTACAGTAGCGCTATCACAGCTCACTGCAGCCTTGAACTCCTGGGCTAAGGGTACTCCAACCTGAGCCTCCTGAGTAGCTAGGACTGTAGGTATACATGACGATACTTGGCTAATTTTTAAATTGTTTTGTAGACATGGGGTCTCACTTTGTTGGCCAGGCTGGTGTCAAACTAATGGCCTCAAGTGACCCTTCCACCCCTGCCTCCCATCCTCGAGGTATGTGCCACCACAAGGGGCACTTGTTCAATTTTCTAAAGAAAAAATTTCTAAAGTAAGGCTGTGGGATGATGGCAGGAAGATAAAAGAAAAACGAAGAATAAGTTAAAATGACTTATTCACACATATTCTTTTGACAGCAAGAAGAACTTTTAGTATATACATTCCTTACAAACAAACAAACGGCAGATAAACAATGTTGTATAGGAACTTCAACACACACTGTACAATATTCCCACTTTGCTGACATAAGTTATGGAAATTTCGTGGTTTCCTTGAGTGTCGCTACCAGTATTTTGCTTCTCTGATGATTTTTATCAACTTCCTCATCTGTTAACTTCTCTCCAAGGTATGTCATGTCACGACATACTGCCGTTGCACGAACACGGCCAGTGTCTTCCTACTAAACATGTAGAATGCTTTCCTAATTTCTCTTTTTACTCTCTGTCTTTGTGTTCTGCATTTTCCTTACTTTTGTTGTCAGAAACTCCAGAAAGTCAATCGTACTAATTTATCACGATTTGCTTTATTTATTTATACTTTGCTTATATGGAATTTTGCCCAACAGACCTCATTACAATTTCTAACCTGTTTTATTTTGTTTTTTTTTCTCTGAGACAGGGTCTCACTCTGTTATCCAAGGCTGGAGTGTAGTAGTGCTATCGCAGCTGACTGCAGCCTCAACCTTCCAGGCTGAAGCGATCCTCCCACCTCAACCTCCCACGTGGCTGAGACTACAGGTGCTTGCCACTATGCCCAACTAATATTTGGAATTTTCGTATACGTGGATTCCAGAGAGGTGACAGCGAAACGTGAGTAAGCATGGATTTTGGTATATGCAGAGATGGGGGCTGGAACTAATTCTGTATACTGAGGGACGGCGACTGTATATGTTTTTACAATTACGCTGTAGGATACATACTGTTGCGTAGCCTTGAAAATAATAATTTTTAATTGAGTGGAATAATAATAATATTGCTAAAAGTAGCAGCTGGCCAGGTGTGGTGGCTCACACTGGTAATCACAACACTTTGGGAGGCTGAGGCAGGAGGATGGCTTGAGGCCAAGAGTTTGCGATAGGCCTTGGAAACAAAGGGGGAGTCACCATCCCTACAGAAAAATACATGAATTAGCCTAGTGTGGTGGCATGTTCCTGTATTCCCAGCTACTTGGGAGGCTGAGGTGGGAGGATCACTTGAGCCCATGGAGGCTGAGACTGCAATGAGTCATGATCAGGCCTCTGCACTGCAGCCTGGGTGACAGAGTGAGACCCTGTCTCAAAACAACAAAAAAGTAGCAGCTAACATCAACTGACCTTTTATACCAGGTGCCTATTGATATCATAGTTTAATTTCTTAGAACTGTTTCTTATTTCACTTACCAACTCTGTCTTCAGTTACTCCCAGATTTTTACTGTGTTTGTACAGATGACCTTTTGTTTAGATTGAATTGTCTCCCCAGAAGTAAGATTACTGTGAAACATGGTGAATGGACATTCTCATTACCCTTGATGTAAATTGACAGGGTTTTGGGTACCTCCCAGCTATAATCTTAGCACTTTGGGAGGCTAAGAGAGGAGGATTGCTTGAGGCCAAGAGTTGGAGGAGGCAGTATGGCAGTATGGTGAGACCCTGTCTCCATTATTTTAAAAAATTGACAGGCTTTACCCCGGAAGGCTTATACACAATGTAAACACCCCTCATAGTATAAGAAAGTGCCCATTTCACTGCACCTTTGCCAGCACAGGGTATTATAATTTAGTAAGTCATTTTCTGTTTGATTATTGTAAATAGACAAAAGACCTCATGTTACTTTACTTGTCACATTTCAACATCTTTCCTCAGCTTATTAGCTCTATCTCTTTTCTGTCTGTAAACGGTTGTTGTTGTTTTGTTCTTTGAGACAGGGTCTTGCTCTGTCACCAGGCTGGACTGTAGTGGCATAATCATGCCTCGCTGCAGCCTTGACCTCCCAGGCTCAAACTTCAGCATTCCGAGTAGCTGGGACTACAAGTGTGCACCACCACTCCCAGCTAACTTTTTTCTTCTTTTGGATAGAGACAGGGTCTCACTGTGTTGTCCAGACCGGTCTCTAGCTCCTGGCCTTAAGCAATCCTCCTGCATTAGCTTCTCAAATTGCTGGAATTTCAGGCATGAGCCACCATGCCTGGCCTGGGCTAGTCCTGTATTCTCTAGAGTTCTCTTTACTTTGTGCTAACCAATCTCTCATTATGCTGTTCACCTGTTATAATGAATAATTCTCCGTATTAAATTTTACCACTTTAAACTTTTGAGTGGTTTATGCTTCCTGATTGGACTCTGACTAATATGTTAGGAAGGGTCCCAGGAGATAAACCCACACAGATGGGATTTGGGCATAGGTTTGGTTTCCCAGGGGGCAGTGCTGAGCTCTTTGCCGGTGGGAAATGGGATGCTGGTGATTTCCAGGAAGTGACCTCACAATGACTCAAGCTACCACTTACTGTTGATTGTGATGAAATGCCAGCTGAGGCACATGCCTTGGGAGCTAAGTGGTTGCTGCCCTTGACCACTATGAAGACTGGTGTGGGAAGGGTCGCTTTGGATGCACTTGAGCAGGGGTCCCCAACCCCCGAGCCATGGAGCCGTAAGGAGCCACACAGCAGGTGAGTGGTGTCGAGTGAGGGAGTGAGGGAAGCTTCGTCTGTATGTACAGCCACTCCCCTTTGCTCACATTCCCGCCTGAGCTCCACCTTCTCAGATGAGCAGCAGCATTAGATTCTCATAGGAGAACGCACCCTGTTGTGAACCGTGCATGTGAGGGATCTAGGTTGCGCTGTTCTTATGAGAATCTAATACCTATTGATCTGTCACTTTGTCCCATCACGCTCAGGTGGGACCATCCAGTTTCAGGAAAACAAGCTTAACACGCCCACTGATTCTACATTATGGTGAGTTCTATAATTATTTTATTATATATTCCGGTGTAATAATGGAAATGAAGTGCCTAATAAACGTAAATGTGCTTAAATCTTTTGGCCCAGCTCCTACCTCCCGGCAGCCTCGCCAGGCCCAGAACTCTCTCCAGTCAGCCTCTACAGACCAAGCTCATGACTCACAATGGCCTATTGAGGCCCATACCCTACCTCACGGCAGTCTCCGCAGATGAGCCTACTGCCTCACAACAGCCTCCACAGGCACAGCTCCATCGTTACAATGGCCTCTTTAGACCCAGCTCCTGCCTCCCAGCCTTCTCTCCAGGCCTTGAGCTTTCTCAAGTCGACCTCACCAGGCCCAGCTCATGCTTCTTTGCAGCCTCTCCAGGCCCAGCTCCTGCATCTTGGCCCCTCCAGGCCCAGCCTCTGCCTCCCGTCGGCCTCTACAGTCCCAACATCTACCTCACAGCAGATTCTTCAGGCCCAGCATCTGCCTCACTGTGGACCCCCCAAGCCAAGCTCCCAACCTTTCAGCAGCTTCTACACACCCAGCTCCCGCCTGCCAGTGGCCTCTTCAGGCCCATGGGGCTCATTCCTCACCACAGCCTTTCCAGGCCCAGTTTTTGCCTTCCGGCGGCCTCTCTGGGCTGAGAACCTCCTCAAGTCGGCCTCTCCAGACCACTTGCACCCTCCGGGCGTCCTCTCCGGGCCAAGCTCCTCTTCCTGGCTGTGTCTCCAGGCCCAACTCCTGCCTGTCAACAACCTCTTTGGACTCAGTGCCTACCCATCTCCTGGCTGCCTTGGTTGGCCCACAGCTTCCTCAAGCCACGCTCCCCAGGCCCAGGTCAGGCCTCACGGTGGCCTCTCCAGGATGAGCTCCTGCACTCCGATGGCACCTGCAGGCCCCAAATGGTCTCCGGTCGGTGGGCTTCTCCACGCCAAGCTTGGGCCTCCCGGCGACCTCTGCAGGCGCAAGTTGTCCTGAAGTCGGCATCTCCCGGGCCTGTCTCCCAGCAAGTAAGCAAGCTCTTTTGGCTCAACTCCTGCCCAGCTCCCAACCGCCTTTGTAGGTCCCGAACTTTCTCCAGCCAAGTTCTTCGGGCCTAATTCCTGCCGCTCGGTGGCCTGTACGGGCCCAGCAATGGTTGGAGAGTGGCCTCTGCAGGTCCCACTCTTGCCTCCCAGGGGCCTCTCCAGGCCCATCTCTTGCCCCCTCGGCGGCCTCCCGGGGCCAAGTCCCTGCCTGCCTCCCAGCAGCCCCCGTGCGGCCCAGCTCCTCCCTCACGGTGGCCTGTTGATGCCCATGCCTCTGGTACCCTGCCCAGAGGCATGAGCCCCTGCCACACACTGGCTCCTCCCATGCTGAGAGAGGTCAGCATGAGCCCCTTGCCTCACACGGGCCCCTCCAACGCTGACAGAGGTCAGCCTGAGCCCCTTGCCTCACACCGGCCCCTCCCACACTGACAGAGGTCAGCCTGAGCCCCTTGCCTCACACCGGCCCCTCCCAGGCTGACAGAGGTCAGCGGGAGCCCCTAGCCTCACACCGGCCCCTCCCACGCTGAGAGAGGTCAGCGTGGGCCCCTTGCCTCACACCGGCCCCTCCCACGCTGAGAGGTCAGCGTGACCCCCTGCCTCAACAGGCCACCGTGAGGGAGGAGCAGGGTTGCACGCAGGCTGCTGGGAGGCAGGCAGCGACTTGGGCCTGGGAGGTCGTGGTGGGGCGAGAGCTGGGTCTGGAGACACCCCTGGGAGTCAACAGCGGGGCCTACAGACTCTGTTCTCCAGCCAGAGCTGGTACTGTTCAGGTACTGGGAGGCGGGATGTGGGTCTGAAGAGCTTGGTTGCAGAAACTTCGGGGTGTACAAACGCAGGCGGGAGCTGAGCCAAAAAAGCTTGTTTGCTGGGAGGCGGGAGATGCAACCAGGAGAAACAGCTGTGCCTGCAGAGGCCGCCATGTGGGAGGTGGAGGCCGGGCCTCCTCAAATCGGCCTCTCCAGACCCACTTGCAGCCTCCCGGCGTCCTCTCCGGGCCCAGCTCTTCCTCCCGGCTGCGTCTCCAGGCCTGACTCTGGCCTCCCAACAACGTCTTTGGACTCAGCTCCTGCCCAGCTCCCAGCAGGCCCAAGTCGTCGTCAAGTCGGCCTGGAATTGGGCCCGGAAGAGCAGCAAGTCGGCCTGCCCGGGCCCAGCTCCGTCCTCTCGGCGGCCTCTCCAGGTGCAAAACTTCCTCGAGTCAGCCTCTCCAGGCCCAGCTCCTCCTGCCTCCCAGTGGCCTCTTTCAGCCCAGACCAGCTCATGGCTCTTGGCGGCCTTCCCAGGCCCCGCTTTTGACTTTTGGTGGCCTCTTCAGGCCCAGAACTTGACCTCCAGTGGGCCTTTGCAGGCCCGGCCTCCTGCCTCTCGAAGGCCTGCACGGGCCCGGACTCACAGCGGACTCACAGCGGACTCTCCATGCCCAGCTAGCTCTCGCCTCATTGCGGCCTCCCGAGTCCAAAGCTCCTGCCTCTCGGCCGCTTCGGCAGGCCCAGCTCCCGCCTGCCAGTGGCCTCTTTAGGCCCAGCTCATTCCTCACGACGGCCTTCCCAGGCCCCGTTTTTCCCTTCTGGCAGCCTCTTGGCCTCTAATTTGTTTATCTTTTGTGTATAAATCCCAAAATATTGAATTTTGGAATATTTCCACCATTATGTAAATAGTTTGGTAGGTGATTTATTTGGGGTGAGTTTCTGCACCAAGCCCGAATTTTTTATTTTATTTTCCTTATTGTTTGGTGTTAAACAGGTTTAATGACGGTCATGGCAACTGTTTGGCACAATGAAAAATATCGCCCATGATCAACGTGTTCTGTTCTGGGGAAGGGGGCAAAGGCAGGGTGAATCACTTTCTTAAAAAGTATAGCTCAAGTTGGGAGTGCAGAGGGAATGGGGAGAAAACCCTCCCGCTGCCTGTGTCGAAGTGCAGGAGCCCCCACCCCCATACTCACCTGAGTCCAGCCCCTCTGGGGAAAGAAGGGGTGCATGAACTCCCCCTAGTCCACAGGCACCTCCCTGTGGCCCAAGGCCCTCTTCACACTCCATCTTGTAGCCCCTACAGGAGCTATTTTCCGAAAAGTGAAAAGCTCTGAAGGTCCCACTATTCATGGTATGTACACCTCCCTCACCAGGGGCTGCAAAGTGGCCTGGAGCTCCATACTGAGTAGAAGTCTTTGGGCTAGAGTCAGCATCTGGCTGACGGTCCGGATATCCTGGTTGGAGTGACCCTGGTGCTCCCTGCCAGGGCCTGGTGCCGCTTGCTGAAGATCATGACCGCCACTCATGGGCCACCGGATGTGGTCCTTGTCCCATTTGTCGGGGCTGCGTCCATCCTTCTCAGAAGATGAGTCCTGTTCCTTGCGCAGGGCACTGAGGGACTGGGCCTGACATCATCTGAGTGGTAGAGGCAACTGGGTGTCAGGAGACATGATGGAGAGGAAAGCAACATCATGGTCATTCTGTGTCTCACTGTTCAGCAGGGACTCCCCTGAGGGGCCCAGGGCTCCTCCTCCATGGTGGGAGGTGAGCTTTTACCAGCTTCCACCACCCCCATAGTGTGTGGGGTTGCGGTCCCTGGGCTTTCAAGGCAGGTGGCTCCAGGGGGCCGCCCAGGGTCAACACTCCCTGTCCCACCTGGTGGACGCTCATGAGCAACAGCTGCCAACTTGGCAGGTTGTTTTCTTTGGTTGGAGGCCACTGAGTGACTGGCAGGTTGCTGGGCCTCATGTGGCTGCAGGGAGGGGTGAGGAAGGGGATGGAGTACCAGGGGAACACGGCCGCAGAGTGACCTTCCGCATTCCTCCACACGAACATGCTGACGCCATGGGAGGCCTCACTGAACGCAGGCCTGGGGGCCGAGTACTTGGTCCGGGCAGTGGGTTCCTGGCAGGGGCTCACACCTCCTCACCCCCTCCTCAGCCAAGGTGGCTTGGGCCCAGAGAAGGGGAGGTTGGAGAGGAGCAGAAGGCCAGGCCTCAAGTTTTGTTTTTTTTGTTTGTTTTGTTTTTTGTTTTTGAAATGTAGTTTGACTCTTGTCACCCAGGCTGGAGTGCAGTGGCACGATCTCAGTGGCCTTCATACCTGGCTAATTTTTTGTATTTTTACTGAAGGTGGGGTTTTGCCATGTTGGCCAGGCTGGTCTTGACCTCCCTACCTCAGGTGATCCACTCACCTCAGCCTCCCAAAATGGGATTACAGGCATGAGCCACCGCTCCCAACTTCATTCATTTTTACTTGAAAAACTCCATTAAGCATTTTTTGAAGGTAGACCTAGTGGTCCTGAATGCCCTCAGCTTTGTTTGTCGAGGAAACACGTTATTTCTTTTTTCTTTCTGAAGGACAGCTTTGTCAGACATAGTATTAGTTGCTGGCAGTTTTTTTCTTTCAGCACTTTGAATGTATTATTCGATTCTGTCCTGACCTGCAAAGTTTCTTTAACTTTTGACTATTTGATTATATTGTGACTTGGTGAGTATCTATTTGGTTTGAACCTCTTTAGGAATCTTTAAGCTTCATGGATTTAGATGTGTAAATCTTTCCCATGATTTAGGCAGTTTTCAGCCATTCTTTAAATAAGCTTTCTTCTCCTTTCTCTACTTTCCTTCCCAAACTCCCATAACCTGACAATGGTTTGCCTAATGGTGTCTTGTTGGCTTTCTTTTCTCTGTCTCTTTTTTTTCTTTTTCTTTTTTTTTTTTTTGAGACAGAGTCATGCTCTGTCACCCAGGCTGGAGTGTAATGTGTGGTCTCGGCTCACATTGCACTCCAACCTCCGCCTCCTGGATTCAAGCGATTCTCCTGCCTCAGCCTCCCAAGTAGCTGGGACTACAGGTGTGTGCCACCACACCCGGCTAATTTTTATATTTTTAGTAAGATGGGGCTTTGTCATGTTGGACAGGCTGGTCTTGAACTCCTGACCTCTTAATCTGCCTGCCTCGGCCTCCCAAAGTGTTGGGATTACAGGCTTGAGTCACCACACCCAGCCTTCTTTTCTCTTTTTTATTCTTTTTTTCTTTGTCCTCTGACTGGATAATTTCAGAAGATCTATATTCAAGTTTACAGATTCTCTCTCCTGTTGAAGTTTACTATTGTGCTATATCACCCAGTCTGGTCTTGAACTCCTGGGCTCAAGAGATCCTCCCACCTTGGCCTCCCAAAGTGCTGAGTTTACAAGCATGAGCCACTGCATCCAGTCAGTCCCAGCACTTTGGTAAGCTGAGGTGGGAGGATCACTTGAGCTTAGGAGTTTGAGACCAGCCTGGGCAATGTACTGAGAACTTGTCTCTATATTTAAAAAAAAAAAAAAGTCTTTGGGAGGCCAAAGCGGGAGGATCACCTGAGGTCAGGAGTTCGAGACCAGCCTGGCCAACATGGCAAAACCCCATCTCTACTAAAAATACAAAAATTAGCCAGGTGTGGTGGCACACGCCTGTAGTGGTGGTGCATGCCTGTAGTCCCAGCTACTCAAGAGGCTGAGGCAGGAGAATCACTTGAACTGGGAGATGGAGGTTGCAGTGAGCTGAGATCGCACCAGTGCACTCCAGCCTGGGCAACAGAGTGAGACTCCATCTTATAAAAGGAAAAAAGAAGAAAAGAAAAATTCCATATCTGAGTGTTTACTCCTGAGTTTTTGAGATTGTTATTAAGATTGTGCTCTACTGTGATGATTTGGGTTTGTTTGATAATCAGAAAAAAGCATATTCTTTTGGGTGTTCAGCCACACTGCTTTGGTGTCACAACTGCACATTGGTTTCACAGCTGCAGGACAAATTCGAGCATCCTAAAATGATTCAACAGGAGGAGATAAGGAAGCTCGAGGAAGAGAAAAACAACTGGAAGGAGAAATCATAGATTTTTATAAAACGAAAGCTGCCTCTGAAGCACTGCAGGCTCAGCTGAGCACTGATACAAAGAAAGACAAACATCGTAAGAAGCAATAGTTTCTCCTACTATTCTGAGAGCCTTATCATTCTACATCCCATCTTCCTGTGAGATTGTCTTTGTAGCATTTAACTCTAATTGCAGTTCTCTTTTTAAAAATTGGCTTGCTTATTGTATATTTTCCCCAACTAAAGCGTGAACTCCTAGCAGGTCGTGGTGGCTCATGCCTGTAATCTCAGCACTGTGGGAGGCTGAGGTGGGTCGACTACCTGAGGTCAGGAGTTCGAGACCTATCTAGATAGGCATGTGAAATTATCTAGGAAATCAAAGGATTGCAGATGGAATCAGAACCACGTTGCTACAGTTTCATTCTGGCTTCAGCCTTGAGTACAGTATGGACTGAATGGAGACTACTAAGCTCTCAGCCATCTGCTGCGTTCTGGTAGTGCTCTACAATCATGTGTCTCTACTACTTCTTTGCAATGTAAATACTAGTGTAAAACTACTCAGCCACAAGCTCTGAGATCGAGAGATGTCCTTCTCTTAATAGAGATAAGTCATTTGGTGGAATAACTCTTCGAGTCAACCAGTGTAAGTAACAGAGACACCAAAAACCAGCCATTAGTTTAGTTTGCTTGACCCAGCAATCTACCTCTTAGTATATGCTTTGGTGACACTCATGTACTTATGCACCAGGTGGCAGGTGTGTACTAGAATTAAGATATTCATAGTAGCATTGTTTCAGATAGTAAAAAAGTGTTATCCACAAAAAAATGGATGAATTATCAGTGAAAATTACTGAACTTTGGACACACACACATCCTGCCAACCTTCATCAAAAAAAGTATTATTTCTTATTCTGCATCCTAACCTAGATAAGTGGAAGAGAAGAAAGAATTTTTTAAAAAAAGTCCTGATAGCTGGAAAACTTCCTTCACTGTATCCAAAGTTATGAGAACTCTTTGGGTTGTGTCTCCAAACTGAGATTCAGAAAAGCAATCACAATTAATCAATAAATTATCATTTTCATAGGACATTTCTAAATTTCCAAAGTGAATATAGCCTTTTATTTTTCAATCCAGCTAGCTAGCTAGGTCCATCCATATCCATGCACATCATCTGGTTTAATAGATTTCTCATTATGCTGTATTCATCTGTATATATTCTAATGTTGGAGAATTTTCTCAAGTTTAAATATGATTTAGATAAACTTAACAGAGTGTCAGCAGTACTTAGATAAAGCAATTTTTTTTTTTTTTGAGAAATGGTCTCTCTGTCACCTAGGCTGAAGTGCAGTGAGGCAGTTATGCCTCACTGCAGCCTCAACCTCCCAGGCTCAAGTAATCCTCCCACCTCAGCCTCCTGAGTAGCTGGGATTACAGGTGTGCACTACCATGCCTGGCTAATTTTTGTATTTTTTTTTGTAGAAATGGGGTTTCACTGTGTTGCCCAGGCTGGTCTTTCTGGGCTCAAGCAATCCACCCACCTCAGCCTCCCAAAGTACTGGGATTACAGGCATGAGCCACTACATGCAGCCTAGATAAAGCAAATGTTTAAATTGATTTGATACTTGATTTTACTCATAAAAAAAAAAACCTGAATGCTAATTGTTAACCAACTATTGTTAAATTTTAAGGGCAGTTGGGTAGCATGGTCTTAGGTTTGATTATAAAGGTTTGTCTTTTTTGGGAGCCTGTGATTTTTTCAATACAAAGCAGCTTTTAAAACATCTTGTGAGAACGGTATTTAGGAGGAGAACAAAAAAGGGAATTCTGAATTGTAATGACAGATGTAAACATGTCTTTCATTAGGGTTCACTTTGGTTTTCTTTTTCTTTAGTGGTTTTTGGCAAATTTGTCATATCAAGAAGCACTTTTAGACACACAAGTTGCTATAGTTAATATTTTATCTTCAACTTCCGGTAAGAAATTTGTCTTTAAAAATCTGCATTATAAATCAGTGTATGTATTTCTGGTATATATATGTGTACATGTACAACATTTTAATCTTGTTATAGCTTCTTACATTAGTTCTAATATACATTAGTCTATTATAACTGTCTTTTAATCTGTATACAGTCAGGTGCTGCATATGATGTTTCAGTCTACAACAGACTGCATATACGATGGTGGTCCCATAAGATTATAATACTGTATTTTTACTGTACCTTTTCTATGTTTAAATATGTTTGGATACACAAATACTTACCATTGTGTTACAGTTGCCTACAGTATTCAATACAGTAGCATGCCATACAAGTTGGTAGCCTACAAGCAATAGGTTTATAGCATATAGCCTAGCTGTGTAGTAGGCTATACCATTTAGGTTTGTGTGAGTATGCTCTATGATGGTGGCACAAGGATGACATTGCCTAACGACACACATTTTCTCTGTATTTATCCCTGTTGTTAAGCATGACTGTAGTTTCATGCCTTAGCCTGTGCTATTTATGTTCCTTCAAATACTTTACAATATTTTTTATATAACAACATATTACAGTTTTATAGGCTGGCCTTTTGTATTGTAGTTGCCTTTCCCTTCACACATCCTTTCCAGAGATCTTTTTCTAGACCCTTTGGCTAAAATTTAATTGCTTATTTCAGAACTATAATTTGCCCTATGATAGGTGTTTTATTTTTAAGATTGAATCACCTTTCAAATCTGGAAGACAAAAGTATTTTTAAAGCTATAAAAGTAACTTTAGGGACACAGGCTTGATTATGATGAAGTCAGCTTGTTACTCTGAATAAGATTTAAGTTTCCTATTAGTTTAAAATAAATAGGACTGTACTTGATCTGTACTGTTGAAATAAACATGGTTTAGTTTGGAGGCTATTTTATGCATGAACTTTAAACATTTCAGTCTAGTCATTACTTAACTGCAGTCATTTTCTTAGTTAAGAGTGACAAAAATAATTTGAAAGGTAGGTATATAATTTGCTTATTTAAACAATGAAGTTGGTAGTAAAAATGTTGACAGTATTTAAACTCATGTACCATTTTTAAATTCTTTTCTCCTCATAGGACTTTTTACCTTAATCCTTGCTGCAGTATTTCCAAGTAAGAGTGGAGATAGATTTACCCTTTCTAAACTATTAGCTGTAATTTTAAGGTAAGCATATAGTGTGATAGCTAGTTTACTCTGCTTAAAAATACAATATTACAATTTCTGATAGTGGCACCAGGGTAGTTTGTATTGTAAGAGCAAAGAAAGATGTGGATAAAAGAAGGCTTTAAGTGGACATGATGCTACTTAGCCCTGTCACATCCTGCACTAGGTTTCTAAACCCTCCTGGGTAGGGTAACCAGAGGGAAAACCCCAAGACTGCTTTGGTTCCCATTCATGTGTCTGCAGACTCATCACGTATTGGACTGACGTTCACACTTAATGTGGCAGCTTAATCGTCATAATCTCCCAAGTTTCTATTTCTTTTTCTTAAGGCAATTTCCCCTCTTTGTTTTGATTTTTATTTCTCCTTTTTCTACTTCTCTTAGAAAGCTAACATTCAGTTTTCTCTAATTGTCTAAGCCTCAGGTGATGTTTCAGTTATTTTCTGTATAATTCATTTGGCAGTTTTGCACTACTGCATAATATGAGTGTTGCTGATAACTATACTTAAATATTTTAATTTAACTTTGTGTATGTTTGTCTTGTCTTCCCTACTGGTTTGTAAACCCTTGAAGGCCATAGCCTTGTTTTATATTTGTGTCATCAAAGACCTAGCATAGGGCTTTGCCCATAGACTGTATTGAAAAAAGATGTGTTGGTTTAATAAAACTTATTTTATGAAACAAAATCAGAGAAGGTAGCAGGATGATTTGATGGAGAGTAGTGTTTCTTGGTTATCAAAGCTGAGATTGAATAAGAGCTCTGCTGTTTGCCCTGGGGCAGTTTCCTTAAACTCTGAAAGGGTTTCCTAGTTGAGAAAATGATATCTATTTTACCTTGCAGCCTTGTTTTAAAGTTTAGTGGTAATAGCTATGAAGTGTCTGGTATTGGGCAATCATAGAAGACTGGTAGCTCTTAATATTAAATGTTTTTCTTTTTTAGTTATAAGGGTAAATTAACCACGGTTGCTCCAATGGGCAGCTGGTTGATCCAACTAATTTATCATTTAGACTTTATGGCCACTAGGGATTTATTCTTTTACATGGTTTACTAATGTTTTAAGCCGAGCAAATTTTTGCATTAGGGAAATATGTTTGTATTGGAGAAGTAAATGAGGTTTTATTTAACTTTATTTAAAATATGTGCTAATTTATAACTTTTCTTCGTGGTATCTTAATAAAGACTTGATAAAGAAGGAAATGGATATAAAATATTGAACTTGTAAGTATTTTGACAGAGTACATTACTTCTTCTCATTAAAGTAGGTAGACGAACAGAGGTTGGCAAACTATGTTGGGTCAGCTGCTGGTTTTGTAAATCAGATTGTATTAGAACACAGCCACTCTCATCTATTTGCAAATTGTCTATGGCCATTTTAGCACTACAGAGGCAGAGCTGAATTGCAATACCATGTGGCCCAGAAGCCTAAAATATTTACTATCTGTACCTTTAAAAAAAAGTGTTACTTAGAAATTTTTTGAGTAAGTATATGTTCTTAAGAATTATGTATTAAACATTGTTTAATATTTTGTTTTGAATTGGCATTTTACTAAGAGATTCAATTTCTGAGGCTATAAAAAGAATTTTACATAGCAACAATCTTGAAGGGAATCTAAGCAAAGAAATCTCATTTCATCAATTGAGAGACAAGAGTGTGGCCTCAAGCCAAACAACTTGGAATCCAATCCCATCTCCATCATTACTAGTTTTGAGATCTTGAACAAGTTCCTTACATTTCTGTGCCAATTTTCTCATCTGTATATTGGGGATAATAATAGGATTTCTCTCATAGGATTATTATGAGGATTAAATGAGTAGAAGTTCTAAAGTGCTTGGAACAATGTCTGATACGCAACAGGAGGTGCTCACTATACTTAGCCATTATCATAATCATCATCATTTAAATGGAAACAAAATCCCTGGTTTCTAATATATTGTGGATACTCAATAAATAATAGCTGAATCTGAATATGAACAGTGATTATTACAGAAAATTGTGATGATTTAATTGAAGGGTTTGCATATTTAATGTAAGGACTACACTTGAGTTCTGATGACTTCTTTCCGTAAGGGAATACATATTTTCTTTCATCTTCCTCTCCCACTGCCACACTGGTCTTTCTCATCAGGGTGAGAGAATTAGGCTAATTTTTTTTTTAATTAGCAATATCTCATCTACTTGAAAACTTGTTACAATTTATAAGATTCATAGAAATAGACAATGTAAAGAGTTCCCTGAGGACAGGAACCACATCTGTATTGTTCACTTCTGTAACCCAGTGCTTTGCCCATATTAGATGCCCAGAAAATAACAGTTGAGTTTATGAATGACCTCTGATATCTCTACATCCTTAATTCAGTCTTATTTTTATCCACTAAAATCATGAGATTAGTGAAATTGTTTAAGCACGTAAGGATAGTTTTACTGTTAATTTAGATTTTACCAATAAGCAAGAGTAGTACCATTGGTGGATTTATATGGGTTTGATATATTTGTATAATCCAAAAGAAAGATTGGAAAGGGATGACAAGTTGGTTAATTCATTCTTAACTGAAAGACAGTGGATAGCGTAGCACATAAAAGCACTGGACTCTGGAGTAAAACTGCCTGTATTTCAGTCTCGGCTATGTGATCTTGGTCAAGTTACCTTACCTCTTTATGTATTAGCTTTCACATGTAAAATGGGAATGGCAGTAATAAGACTTCCTTATAAGGTATAATATTGTACATTTTGTGAGGATTAAATGAGTTAATACAAATATAACACTATATTATATTGATATTGTTAGATATTATTATTGAAATTGCTAAATTATTTGATAGTTTTACCCAAAGTTGAGATTAGTCTTGATCACTTATAAATAATTTTTATCTTTATGATTAGCCTTTTCAGAATTCTTTAGCTCATCATTAATGACTGTTATTCTCATAGCATTGGAGGTGTTGTACTGGTAAACCTGTCAGGGTCTGAAAAATCTGCTGGAAGAGGTACAATAGGTAAGTACTTGACTCTGGATTCTCTCTGTTAGAGTACACAAGAAAGTTACATGTGCGTGCTCATGTGCACAGATGAACGTACGAAGGGTAGGCACTAGCAGGGTGTTTTTTTTTTTTGAACTTTTCCTTTGGAAATAACATAAAAAAATGCGTAAATAGTTTAGTGAATTCTCATAGCCTTCACCCAGATTTTTCAAATGTTAACAACTTACATAAATATTATACAGTTATAAAAATCAGAAATTAACGTTGATTATGATACTGTTATCTATAAAGCCTTTTCAAATTTTGCCATTTTTTCCACTAATGTTCTTTTTCTGATCCAGGATCATTTATTGCATTTAATTGTCGTGTTTCCTTAGTTTCCTTTAAATGCAGAAGTGTTCCTCAGTCTTCTTGTCTTTTATGACCTTGACACTTTTGTAGGGTACCACCTAGTTGGTTTGTAGAATGTTCCTCAATTTGCATTTGTCTGACATTTTCTTTGGTTAAATTGAGGTTGTGCATTTTTGGTAAGAATATAATGGAAGTGATATTGTTTCCTGATCAGTGCATTCTACCAAAAGGCACATGATATTGATTTGTCCTGTTGCTGGTAATGTTAATTTTAAGGTGGTTAAAATTAACCACCCTACTCCAGTGTAAAGTTACTAATATTTCCCACTGTAAGTAATAAGCATCTTGTGGGGGATACTTTGAGGCTATACAAATTTCCTGTTGCTGTCATATCTTCACCCACGAATATTGTCATTTACTCTTGATTCTTGATTCATAGTTACTGCTATGGTGAACACTTAGATTTTGATCCATTGCTTAGACTTAACAAAAACAAAAGTAATCAGAACCTAGCTGGGCTGAGCATGGTGACTCATGCCTGTTATCCCAGTGCTTTGGGAGGCCAAGGTGGGAGGATCGTTTGAGGCCAGGAGTTCAATACCAGCCTGGGCAGCATAGTGAGACCTCATAATAAAAAATAAACCTAGATTAATTATTTCTCTTTGAATACTTCTTTAGATATTTGAGGTTTATTGAATAGAACAATGCTTTCTGAATTATTCCTAGCTACTACCCAGTGAGCTGTGCTTTGAACCTCCTCACCCCTTTCTCACCCAGAGCAGCTTTGTGTATATAAAACAATGTATGTATTTGGTATGTGCATGTGTATGCAAGATTTTGTTGACAGGCTTTTCCTTAGCTTTAAAAAAAGTTTGAAAATAATAAAAAAAAGTAATAAAACATTCGTCTTCTGAATAATTGATTAAAGTATTGAATATGACCACTTGGCAGAACATTATTTAGCTGTTTGGAAAAGTTTAAATGTTTTTGAGAGTTAATAAGGAGAATCAGTATTTATTATTCATGTACTGTGAGATCTGTATTATGTTAGCTATTTCGGAACATTAAAACGTATAAATTATGTGTTTGCAGTTTTCAAGGAGTTCTTGATTTGGAACAATATGAGATTTATAAAATGAAGCTACTAGGGATTAAACTAATACCATACTTGACAATAGTAAGTATTGTCTAAAACAGAAGACAGGACAGAAATACAGCCGATTAGAAAGAGGATGCTTTGTGGAAGAAATGGAACTTTAACAGAGCCTTTAAGATGGGAATGGTAGTGCAATACATATTAAGAATGGTATACGGGGGTAAGGAAGACAATACAAGCAACAGCTTAGTGATGGAAAAAAACGTTTGTTAAGTTGGAAAATGCCAGGTGTCAAGATTGTTTATGTAGGGTAAAATAAGAAACATGCATTTCTAAATTAAAAACAAAGTGTTACTTTGGAGTTGTATTATTATAATATGTATAGGTTTTGGTCGGATCATTGAGGTGAATGCTTTTGCATTTATTTGTTAACACATTAAACTCCTTCCTGTACTCCTAGAAGACTTGGATGGGGTAGGCTATACCTTTTCATTATATATCTTTATATCAATATAAAGGTGATTTATATCATTATATATCTTTTCACTTTTGTATATTCTTGCAATATTATCTGACACATTATTGGATTTTAAGCGTATATTGAATGAGCTAATGAGTGATTGCTTTAAATCACGTCCATTTTTACAGGTTCCATTTGGTCTCTTGCTGGAGCCATGCTCTATGCTGTCTATATTGTTATGATTAAGAGAAAAGTAGATAGAGAAGACAAGTTGGATATTCCAATGTTCTTTGGTAAGAATATATGTAACTTGGGAGGCTATTTACTCTAAATGATTAACACAGGGTTTTGCTTTTGTTTTTTGGAGGGAATAGGGAAGCCTTTTTTTTTCTTCCGTATGATTCTTTAAAACCATTTAAAGATTATGAAGGCCAGTCCCAATGTTTTCCTTACTTTATCCTGCATAGTTGTGCACCTATGAGGGAGTGCCCATCTCCTCAGTGTGAGACAGAAAGTAACTCCTAACACTTTTTTCAAATTGATGTCTTCAGACTGCAAGTCAGATATTTATCTCACTGATAGGACAGATTTATGCTCTTATAAGCATGTGAGAGTTTACCTGCTGTATTTTACATTTTGCCATTTTTGAATAGTTAGCAAAGGACTGGGGAGACTGCCCCCGAATTATATGTTTAATGCTGTCGCAGTCTATGTACTTATGTACATTAAAAATTGTGGGCCATTTAAATGCTTTCCATTTGCATTTTATCTTTAAGACACAGACACTTTTATAACATAGATTCATTCTCAAATTACCCAATTATAGTTTCTGGATATGGTTTATAAATTTTCCTTTGCCTGACATCAGTTCAGGAAAGAACTTGCGATATCTGTAGGACTGCAGACGAAGAACACATTGACAAGATAATCTTTCAAAAGATATCTGAATATAAATAGATAAAGAAGCTCCGTGATAAGAGTTCAAAGTGCAGCTTACAAGGAGTCAGGAGACCTGGAATCCAGCTGTTGTAACTTTATTTATCTCATAGGCATCTGAAATATGAGGAAATTGGACTAGATGAATGGCCTCTAAACTGTGATTTAGGGAATAGGTAGGCTTCTGGGATGGTTGGAAGGAAATACAGTTGCATGCAGGGGTCTAGTTCTTGGATTCCTTTGCTGCTTCACCTGTGGAACAGCTCTACTTTGTTGAGCATTTTGAATTAGAATTTAATTTATAGTAAAGATTTTTCTTATGGCTGGGCATTGTGGCTCACACCTGTGATCCCAGCACTTTGAGAAGTTGAGGCAGGAGGACTGCTTGAAGCCAGGGATTCAAGATCAGCCTGGGCAACATAGGGAGACTGCATTTCTATTTAATTTTTTTTAAAAAAGACTATTTTAAAACTATTTTAAAACTAAAAATAGATTAAATACTTGTACCTAAAGACTAACAAAAATAAAATGTTTGAAAAGCCATGAGGCTGAATGATTGCTTAAATTGTTTTTAAATATAGAATTCAGGAAATATAGCATAATAGCCAGGTTTGGTTACATGTGTTTGTAATCCCAGCTGCATGAGAGGCTGAGGCAGGAGAATCACTTGAGTCCAGGAGTTCGAGTCTGCAGTGAGCTATGATTGTGTCTCTGCACTCTAGCCTGGGTAACAGAGTAAGATGCTGTCTCTTAAAAAAGAAAAGATAATTTTAATGATATTTTATTTGAGAGTCATAGAAAATTTTATTTGGAATGGAATAAAATGCTAGTTTTTTTTAGTGTTATAGGTAGGTGGTTGGGTCAGTGGTACTTTTTAAAAATTTATACATTGACAACTTGCAAGAAAAATTGCTTAATTTACTCATATTAGGGAGAGTGCATATAGACATGTGGCTTGTGTTGGTCCTGTTCATATGTGATGTGATATGTAAAGCAATATTGATCTGCCCTGGGCTTTAGAATAGACAGGATTTGGAGAAGTTAGGATTGGGATGTTGGGGGCTCTTCAGGCAAGGGAGTGTGAGCAGAGGCTTAACAGGGAGCAGTGAGTAGATCTGAATGATTGTGCTGGAACTTCGCTTTGTGGAAGAAGAACAGAAAGGCATGTGGCGCCAGATTCTGGGCAGTCGAGGGAATAGGTGGGGTCATTGGGACTTTTGTCTCTAGGTCAAAGGATGTTAATTTATGTGGGATTTCATAGACTCAGCACTTCAGGGACTAGAAAATAGATTTAGATCTTGGTAATGCCACATTTTGGTGTTTCATTAAAACAACTTTGTAATGTTATTTAAGCATTTTAGGTCATGTGTCCTTGCTGTATATGTGTTCTTTTGTTGTTGTTTTTTTAATCAATAGATGTAAGTTGGTGTATTAGTCTGTTTTCACACTGCTATAAAGAACTACCTGAGACTGGGTAATTTATAAACAAAAGAGGTTTAATTGACTCACAGTTCTGCATGGCTGGGGAGGCCTCAGGAAACTTACAATCATGACGTAAGGTGAAGGGGAAGCAAGGCATGTTTTACACACTGGCAAGAGAGAGAGAACTTGAGAAGAAGGAACTGCCAAACACTTTAAAACCATCAAATCTTGTAAGAACTCACTATGATGGGAACAGCATGGGGGAAACCACCCCCATGATCCAGTCACTTCCCACCAGGTCCCTCCCTGACACGTGGGGATTACAAGTCAAGATGAGATTTGGGTGGGGACACAGAGCCAAACCATAATAGTTGGGCTCCCTAAAACAGGATATGAGATGTGGAATTTGTGTGGGTGATTTTTTGTGGGGAGTTCACTGAAGGAAAAACTTGCAGTGAAGGAAGCAAGATAGAGAAGGGGAAAGAACCGTGTGGCGCACAAGTATAACTGAGGTTTGGCCCAATTCATTGCAGGTACTGAGGCGGGGAGCAGAGGGAGAGCAGCTAATATGTCTGGGCCTTGAGTCGTGATGGCTGGCCTCGTAAAGCCTCCATCAGTTAGTCATGAGCTGCAGAAGATGGGGTGGAGTGGAGGGTGGGAACTTGCTGGGAAAGGCAGACTTATTTGCCCCCCTTCACAGAAGTGGGGTGGCTGTGAGTCTTTAGCATCAGACAGAGAGTGGGTGCTCCTGCCCTGTTAAGATTTAACTAGGCATCCTAATGACTGGTTTATTATTTAGGTGACATAGTTAAGTATCAATTATATATCTACTGTAATTTAATTTTCTTTTAAGAAAGCTGTATAGTTACATAAATCATATAGCAAATTTGTGACATAAACTGTATAGGAAGTACAACAAAATTTATTATAGAATTGTAATCTTTTTTCTTTATATTCTTTACTTTTACATGTATATAGTCATATATAAACTTAATTTCTATAATAATATTAGCTAACTTTTATTAAGTGCTTACCATGTGCCAGATACTATGCTATATTTTATGTGTTTTGTCTAATCTTCCCAGAAACCTAATTAAATATTATTAAATGTTATTTTATGCTTATAGATTGGAAAACTGAGGCTTAAAGAGGTATAAGGCTTGCACTACTATTGAGTGATATATAGAGCTGGGATTGGACCCAGGCAGTCAGACTGCCGAGCACACACTTAACCACTATGTGGGATGGCTTTCCTTAATAACTAGTCAGTGGTACTTTGCTCATACGTTGAATAGCTCTTTGTGTGTACATACTTTCTCACTAACTAGTTAGAGGTCTGGGAATGCAGGAACCAAGAGTTTTATCTCC
Source organism: Gorilla gorilla gorilla (assembly GCF_029281585.2). Classification (NCBI taxonomy): domain Eukaryota; kingdom Metazoa; phylum Chordata; class Mammalia; order Primates; family Hominidae; genus Gorilla; species Gorilla gorilla. The sequence continues at coordinate 70,987,384 of NC_073244.2, forward strand.
TTTGGAACCTTCTTCCATTATTGCTCGCAAAGCACAAGTGTTTTGGACATAAATAATTGAATCAGAGAGCAAACCATCTAATTCCTCAAAATTAATTTAGGCTGAGTACACAAACACATACATACCAGTTATTTCTTTTAAGTTCTAGGGCACTATATTATCAGTAGCTAAGGTTAACAACCCTTCTTGTTGAGTTGTCCTAAGTGGTTTATTCCATAGTAGTTGCTCCCATACAGTGTGGATAGTTGAACTGAGTGATCACCAGTTGCTTCAGACAGTTTTTTTTTTTAATGGTGTTGAGCTATTCACAGGACTGACTTAAAAACAAACCAACAGAAATTTTAGCTAAGGAAACCTCCCAGAGTGTTTTGTGCAAAATATAATTTTGATTTTAGAGTTAATAAGCTTGGAAAATAGAAATAAATCAATTTTAACTCTTGTCTCTTTTATACATGTTCAGGTTTTGTAGGTTTGTTTAATCTGCTGCTCTTATGGCCAGGTTTCTTTTTACTTCATTATACTGGATTTGAGGACTTCGAGTTTCCCAATAAAGTAGTATTAATGTGCATTATCATTAATGGCCTTATTGGAACAGTACTCTCAGAGTTCCTGTGGTTGTGGTATGTACTGTTTATTCTCCAATTATTATCAGTTGATTAATTTTTGCATATTTTAAGCGTTTATATTTGTCTGTTTGCTGGTGGCCCTTCCTGTGCACCCCATTCTGCAACACACATACAACTGAATACTTTAACTCCACTAGAGCAGGGACTTTGTTTTTTAACTTCTGTGTGCCCATTCTAGAGTAGTACCTTGTCCACAGAAGGAGCTCAATAAATACTTGTTGAATGAAAGAATGAATATGAATGGTGTAAATCTGTAAAAATGTTTTAGAAAGTGGAGTATTATGCAAATGAAAGTAGTCATTATCTAATGGATATCCAAACATATGAGGTATGTGTGCCAAGTATGAGTGCATGAGTTCTAGTTGAGAATCCAGGAGATGGTGCTTATTTAAGAGGCTTTGGAATATCTGTTTGCTTGTTCATAGGTGTTTTTGTTTTATTTATTTTCAGGACCTTTCATATGGGTGAGCCAGATATGTAAACCTTAAACTGTGATTGATTTGAGATGTTAACATACTTTGATATGCTGTATATCCAATATACTGATATGCGATAATAAACTTAAAATAGTTTGAAGACAGTATCACGTATGGAGTTTGAGAGACCTTTCAAATAACAGAGCTTTATACTTAGTCCTATTTTTATTTAATAGAAATTTGAAATGAATAGAATGAATAAAACATAAGCGAATAAAATGAATTTTATTACATACCCATTGAAACTGTTAACTAGTTTTCCCTTGCAAAAGACTGCAACAGAAATAGACTTTTTTGTGGAGTCTTCCTTAATGCTCTGCCTATAGTGCTGTGTCTCCCTGCCCAGTTAAGAAATACCTATTTTCTTGGTATCCCCCATATCACTCTCTTTTGTGTAATACTTAAAGATTTACTTTGTATTGTAGTAATTTATGTTCTTATCTAAACTCCTTTGCTGATCTAAAATTCTTTAAAATCATAATCCATTTGCTCATTAATTTTTTCATCTTTAGTTATGTACATTTTAGATACTCGATTTTTTTAACCTTGACTATTAACAGATGACAAAAGGCTTTAGCCTTTAGCTAAATTGGATCCACCTTAACAGCTGGATTAAGTCAAACAGGCTTTATAATTCTACCTCCCAGGTTTTTTATTATAGTACTCTGCATGATAAACATCCAAGAACATATGCTGTATTTGACCCCGAATGCTCTTTTCACAGAGCAGCTAAGTTTTGGGAACCACAAGTACTTGTTTCCTTTACCTCATCAATAAGGACTCGTTGTTCAGCCTCTGTTCATTACTTCTAGTGACACTTTATTGAGAGATAGCCCCTTTTATTGCAGGACAGCATTATTAATTCTGACATATACTGAGCTAGATTTTACTTGCCTATAACTTCCATGGATCTGTAGTCCTAACGATATACATTATGGTTTTATCTTGGCTTATAATTCATTTTCTCCTTATATGCCCAAATTATCAGTCTTTATAAATGGCTCATCTGTCTCCATTGGGTGTAATATTTTCTTTCAATTCAACAAAATTGTATGCAGATAGATATTTCAAAATTTCATACCCACATTGATAATTCAAGGTGAAAATAAAGAGCTTACTTAGCTTTTGGTTAGGACAATTGTTAGAAAAATGGAAAACAACAAGAAAATATTTTTTAAGAATATTCAAGTCTTTCTTTTTTTATGCCAAGCCAAATCAAAAGAGTAACACATGATTTTAGTGTTCATGAAGGTGAGATATTTTTGCTTGGTGACAGAATCACATGTTGGCTTATCACTTCCTTAAGGTCTATGTGTGAAGTATTGTCCTGCAGTGTTAATAATGCTGTTTTCTTTGTTATCTACAAATCATCACAAAACTGTAATAACTGTTCAACAGTTTTTTAAAAAAATTAATGAAATATAAGCTATACACCCAAAGTTGAATAATATCTGCAAACAGATCTTGAAAATAGCATAAAATATTTTGAGCTTTTTACACTTATATATTTGTATTTTTAATATTTGAAGAAAAACTTTGAGAATCATCTTAATAACTTTATTATATTTTATGTTTCAATCCATCCTAGCCTCTTATCTTTGCTCCTGATCTCACAGGCCTATATTATAGGATAGAAAGTCTTTGTTCAGTGTTTTTCTTTGGTTGTTTAATTTTTTAAATATAGAAATGTATATTTTCTTTTTTTCAGGGGCTGCTTTCTTACCTCATCATTGATAGGCACACTTGCACTAAGCCTTACAATACCTCTGTCCATAATAGCTGACATGTGTGTGCAAAAGGTAAGGAAGCTATTTATTATTCATAGATATTTTAGGTGTGTTATTAAAACAAACCTAATGAAAGTTGAGATGTGATTAAATTATAAGGATACAAACATAAATAATACTTGATGCTTTCTCTCCCAAGGTGCTTTACTACATAGAAATATAGAAAGTACCGAAGAAATAGATAATTTCCATTTTTAGCTTTTCCATTTTTTCCCTAAATTTCTAAGTTAAGGGCATCATCTTCATATGTAGTTCTCCAGTTTTTGAGCTGATTCTGTTCCAGATGTTCTTTGGTAAGTCACATTTTATCATACAAGCATTTTAGTTTCTGCGATAAACCCTGTCACAGGCTCCTTCACACTGTGCTGAATGAGCAGCACAGGAATCATGCTGTTTGCAGTAAAAGTTAGCCATCTCTCTCTGGACTCAGCAGAGTGGGTATCCCATCCCGTTTCTCTGAAGGCCTAGTATGGATGTGGGGATTCTCGTGATAAATATTGGCAATGCTAACACCACAGAAAAGAGAATCTGGGATGTTGCTGCCAGCAGCCTAGAAGGGAAGAGTTTATTCAGTGCTCCTGAGTGTAGCAGGAAGAACAGAGGTATGCTGTTGCCCAGCACTGAAAGATGGAGCATAGCCATTTATCACACAGTTCAGTATATGTAGGCATTTAACTTTTAACTGCAACTACTAAGTCACAGAAGTGTATGTGTGTGTGTGTGTGTGTGTGTGTGTGTGTGTATGTGTGTTTTAGTCTAATATAATTTGAAGAGGGAAATACTTCAAGGCCCAAAGGCTTATAATGTGTACAAGCAATAATCAAAATTTTAAACCTATTTTTCTCTAGGTCTTAGCCAGGCACAGTGGCTCACGCCTGTAATCCCAGCACTTCGGAGGCCGAGGCAGGCAGATCACTTGAGGTTAGGAGTTCGAGACCAGCCTGGCCAGCATGGTGAAACCCCGTCTCTACTAACAACACAAAAATTAGCTGGGTGTGATGGCAGGCACCTGTAATCCCAGCCACTTGGGAGGCTGAGGCAGGAGAATCACTTGAACCCGGGAGGCGGAGATTGCAGTGAGCCAAGATCATGCCACTGCGCTCCAGCCTGGGCAACAGAACAAGACTCCATCTCAAAAAAAAAAAAAAAGATAAAAGGAAAATATGCTTAGTGCTGTATATCCTCTTTATTTATAAAATAATTCTTTACTGATATTTAACTTTGTTTTATGGTCAGTAAATTCTTATTTGTCATGGTTAAAGAACTGAGATTCTTTCCTTAATTGAGAATTAATTATCTTACATAACTTGCATTTTCAAAGAATGTGGAAATTCTATATAACACTAACATTGCACATTATTACACATCATTCTTTTATAGATTTAAGTAATATCTAGGCCCTTCTTCATCTTCAGGTCATAATCCTGAATATGAACCAAACTGGTTGTGAAACTGGGAAGGTGCTACTTGTTAGAGGATTTTGGTAGACTACTGTGTAAATCATCTTTATTGTACTGATATTTTAAAAACAAAAGCTTTCGTAGATTGAAAAAAATTGCAGCTTAATGTTCAGGAATTTTTAAGAAAATAGTCACAGGGGACCTAATTGTATTAAATGATTAGTCATTTCATAATTATCATTACAAACAATAATGGTTATAATTTGTTTAATAAAGTATTTTAGGGTAAAGACAAAACGGGGAAATGTATGCACATGCAATTAATTATAAAAACATAACCAAACTTTAACTGATTGCCCAGTTCTGGATATGAAGACAATCAAGAAAAGATTTGGTGTTCTTGATTGTCTTCATATCTAGAACTGGGCAGTCAGTTAAAGGAGCAGGCTGTGTGTTGGTGTCAGGATTGAGGTTAGGGAGATTCCATCTGGAAAAAGCAGCAGTGTGTGTCCAGAACTGTAACACAAACATGATAAGAGAAATCTACTTTTCTAGGGTTTTTAGGTTTAATTAGCTAACTGTATTTATATATAGCTTCTGAAATGTTAGCATTTATTAACATTGTGCTTGAAACAAATTGGTTATTTAAATCTATTTATAATCATTTTATGTAACAGAAATCATCCTTGATCATATTCTATTTGATATTCAGATATATTTAGGAATTAGAAAAAATTTTTTGTTTACATAGGTAATTTTCTTTGTTGTAATAAATGGCTTCATTTCTTTTGTCTTAGCTTGTTGGAAATCAAATTAGAAGTTTTTTATTATGAGACAACATATAAACAGCTACATTGTGGAAAGTGAACTTGCCTTCTAAAGTCTTCTAGGGCTTTATCTATCTTTATTAAGTTTGCTTAGATTCAGTTATGAAATAAGGTTTTTAGTTGAATATTCATGAAATAATTCTATCAACTATATCTACATTTTTAATCGCATTATTTATAACTTCTTAATACCTTTTCTGATCTTGGATAATTTAAATGCAGCATGGTTTTTCCTGATTATTAGTCATTCTGGCAAATATTCCAGGAATATGTTAAAATATATTGGTAATTTCATAACTAAATGAAGGCTTTTCAGTTTAATGACTATTCTTTCCGGGGTGTTCTTAGGCTGACTCAGTCATTGTATATGAATACCATAGAAATAGGGCATGCATGTTAAAAATTGTCAGTTATTATTCTTGTGTTATGCATTGTGAGTTCCCTCATAAAAGACATTATGCTCACAAAACTCGTTTACTCTGACTAATGGTGCTATGAAATGGAATAGTATATGTTTTCCACCAGAGGGAGTCTTACCTATGACTCCATGCCCTTTTTTTTTTTTCTAATTCTCAAAGAGGGCAAACACAGTTTTCCTTCCCTATTTTATAGATAGAAGTTACTATTTTCATCATTATTTTTAAAGCAAATCTCCTGTGTGTTACACTTAAGTCTCAGTGGTTGATCAGTGTAGGCTTCTTTGACAATCGTTTCTGATCTTTAGCTGAGTCTAGATGGTAAAAGTGAACCAGTGAAAGGGAAGAATGAGTTTTGTTTTGGATGGCATCTCATTATTTTTTATTTTCTTTTTATTTATATATTTGTTTTTCTTATTTTTTTCTTTTTGATTTTAATACCTCCACCCTACTTACAGATATTTTTTATTTTCTTGACAACCCTGATAAATGATGGATTGGAGGATCAGACTTGTTGACATCACTGATGAGGCTTGTCTTGTTGCTTGTCTTCTCTGGCTAACATTCCTTAGTAAAAATATTTCTATTTTTTTTCTTTATTTTATTTGGTCATTATTTCATTTTGAGCTTTTTTCATTTATTACTAGATAAGCGAGTTTTGAGTGTCAAATTTGCACTTAATTTGTTTTTGGTACTGTCATAAGGACTGTAGCATACACAGCATACTACAACTGTAACTTTTTATGAAAATATACATTTTTTGAAGATGACTTCAGAAACTGAGGGAGAGAGACCCACTTGAGACTAGGCAGCAAACAGTGAAGAAGAAATGAGCAACATGGTGTGCAGGAGCAAAGTTTCATACTGTATATCTCTACTCTAAGTGTACAATGCCTATAAATGGAAAGTATGCTTTCTTGGCTTTCCTTTAGCCTATTTTCCAAGCAAGAACTATTGTTGTTGGTAATTTAGGTACATGGAATAGTAAGTTGAAGTCTTGAATTCTTATTTAATAACAATACACTTAATACATTGTCAGTGTTTAATTTTGTCTTCCCATTGTTCTTATTCCTGCTAGTTTTCACAAATAGAAAACTTACACTGAAGGGGAAAATTGCCTTAATGATAATTGTGGGTGTGTTTTTTCCTCTATCTTTTATTTTTAGGTGCAGTTTTCTTGGTTATTTTTTGCAGGAGCTATCCCTGTATTTTTTTCATTTTTTATTGTAACTCTCCTATGCCATTATAATAATTGGGATCCTGTGATGGTGGGAATCAGAAGAATATTTGCTTTTATATGCAGAAAACATCGAATTCAGAGGTACGTTTAGTCCCAATACACATTTTTAAAAATAGTGTTTGCTGGATAACTCAGAATTGCATCATGCTGGCCTAGCTTTTAGAGATTTTGTGAGGAATTATTGAAAGATGATAACTTATATGTTACGGCAGATGAAAATAATTTGTTTAGATCTTTTGGGTAATAAGATTCTTTCTCTTTCTTTCTTTCTCTCTCTTTTTCTTTCCTTTTCTTTCCCTCTTTCTTTCTTCTCTTTCTTCTTTTTTTCTCTTTCTTGACAGAGTCTTGCTCTGTAGCCCAGCCTGAAGTGCAATGGCACGATCTCGGCTCACTGCAACCTCTGCCTCCTGGGTTCAAGTGATTCTCCTGCCTCAGCCTCCTGAGTAGCTGGGATTACAGGCGTGCACCACCATGCCCAGCTAATTTTTGTATTTTTAATAGAGGCAGGTTTCACCGTGTTGGCCAGGCTGGCCTTGAATTCCCGACCACAAGTGATTTGCCTGCCTAGTAACTACATTTTTTTAAAAAAAATATGATTCACAGGTAATACCAAAATGTTTACTGTTTTGCCGTAACAAACTTAAATATAGAAAACTTTTATTGGTTTGAACATAATTCATGATAGAATAGTATTGCCTCAGTTTTTCTTTCCAATTTCTTTCTTTTTAAGAATGAAAGCTTTTTACATTTTGCTATAAAAAGAACATGGTTCCAGTGACTCTGGAGCTCAAGACCAGCCTGGGCAACATATCAAGACCCTGTCTCTAAGAAAATTAAAAAAAAAATTACCCAGACACGATGGCATATACCTGTAGTCCCAAGCTACTTGGGAGGCTGAGGTAGGAGGATCACTTGAGCCCAGGAATTCAAAGCTGCAGTGAACTATAATAGCACCACTACACTTTAGCCTGGGTGACAAAGTGATACCCTGTCTCTTATTTAAAAAACAAAAAGTGAGACCCTATCTCTTATTTAAAAAACAAAAACAAAAAACGCTAACTTGGGACAAGTTCTTGGGAAATTTTATCCTAGTGTTGGTTCTGCCACTGACTTGCATCCTGTCCACATAGCTTCAGCCAATGGAATAAATAAGGTTTGAGGTTCCTTTTCAGCTCTAAAGCTTTCCTTAATTATTGCTTTTTTTTTCTTAAGAGTTCCAGAAGACAGCGAACAGTGTGAGAGTCTCATCTCTATGCACAGTGTTTCTCAGGAGGATGGAGCTAGTTAGCTGTTTGTGATCTGTAGCCCAGGTTTGTATGTGAGCTGGGTTTAGTATTGAATAAGGTTCTTATCTGTGTCATATTCAAAGGGTTGATTTTCTATAATTAGTTGTTTGAGAGGCAATACAGCCTTAGAGGCTAAAGGGGCCAAAGCCTGGACTCCAGTTCCGTCTTCTCCACATACTAGCTGTGTGGCCCTATGCAAGGTTCTTAATCTCTTGATGCTCCGGCTTTCTTATTTGTGAAATGGGATTACAGTAGAACCTCCCTTATGAGGGTGTTAAAATAGTAAATACTTGGTAAATATAAAGTATGTATAATAGTGCCTGACTCAAATGATCAGAAAGTTTTAACTCATTTTTATTCATGCTAAGGGTCATTTTATTTAATAATATGCTTTAGAAAAATATTTTTTCTCTGATGGTAAAAGAAAAATGTAATATCCTGGGGTACAATATACTGGTTGGAAAATACTAGTCTTTATGTGTGTGTTTTACATAACTGGCACAGTGCTTATCCTCATTCTCTGACATTGCTTTGTCATTTAACAATGCTTCTGGAATATTTTTCCATTTTTTACATTTTAAGAAATAGTGTCTTTTATATGTCTTCGATGATAGAGTACATGACATTTAATATTTTGCTGAATGAAAGCTTGGATTAAATGTAACATACAGATTTTGCAGGTACAAAAGTGATTATTTAGAATGAAAGATCACAATAAACTACTAGAATTTTTCTAGTTTTTCTAAGACATCTTTAGGCAATTTATATTGAAATGTTTCTTGATTGCTACTGAGTTTTCCCTCCCTATCTAGAACATTGTACAACTCCTGTCAGTTGTTAACACTTATATTAGGCTTGAAGATTAAGTTTCGTTATCCTCATGGTAAACTTGCTTCTAACCTAAAGCTAATGGTCCTGGTTTTCTGTTTTTCTTTAGTGTGCTGTTTTTAAATCTAGTTTATACCTGCACATGGTTTGAGCTCTAGTTCTCCAAGACTTTTTGTACAAGGCAGTTACCCCTGCCCTTCCCTGCCCTGCTCATCCTGCTTTCATTTTCTTCCCACTCTGAGGAAATTAAACTCTTAGCTGATTCTTTTGGTATTTTCCTTCTTGTCTCCCTAAGTATCACGCTTATGACTTGTGTTTCATGAGTTCTCGGTTTTAGGCATCTTCAGCTGACTTTCCCACTAAGATCAATGAGGACAGATTATTTTCAAGTTTACTCCTCCTCTGCTCCCACCTCATATGCCTCTTGTCTCCATATCAGTTCGGCCTCCTCATCATCCCTGTATAGTTATTGCATAATTTTGGATAGATCTGTAGTCAGTGTTTATATTGTTGTCACTAAAAAATTGTTACTTATAACTGAGCTATGTAGGATTCGTCCTGGTATTTCCCTTATCCAGAGATTCTCTGTTACTACCCTTTTTGGAGAGTAAACCTTAAAGTCTTCTCCTGGGATAGAGAAAAGGCACTTGGCCAACTGTGAAAAGTAAGAGAGGGCATCTGAGTGTCTGTCTGCTTTTTCTATAGACATTATACCAGTCTTCTTGTTTTTAGTTGTTTCTTCACCCTTCCTTACAGAGATATCTGGTCCTGTTTTTCCATTGCTAACCAAGAGTTGGCTGTTATTTTCTCATCTCTCTACTTTTCTTTTTGTCCATGTGGTTTATTCCTTTTAAGAAAAAAATTCCAGGCTGGGCATAGTAACTCATGCCTGTAATCCTAGCATTTTGGGAGGCCAAGGAGGGAGGATCACTTGAGCTCAGGAGTTTGAGACTAGCCTGGGCAACATAGTGAGACCTTATTTCTGTTAAAAAATATATTTTTTTAACCCTTTGTTTCCTTTTTAGTGAGGTTTTGGAGAACAAGTGGAACTAAATATATGTTTATGTGCCATCTTTAAATTTAAAAAAACGTAAACACAATTACAGTAAGTCCTCACTTAACATCATCAGTAGGTTCTTATAAACTGTGACTTTACACAAAATTACAGCAAACCTTTTTTTTTGCATCAACATTATAACATAACAACACTGAACGAAAAAATGTTATTCGGGGACCTAAAGCCAGTTTCCTAGAACCTATGACATTAAGTGAGGACTTTGTATTGTTGAAAGCTTTTTAATGCTGTGATTTATGCATTATTTTTCTTGGGTATGCTGTGCATTGTTCTCATACTCACACTTAAACCTACCCATATCCAGCAAGGTTTCAGTATTTTTAGAAGTGAGAGCTGTGTAAAGAAGAGAGTGAAGACTAGAGAGGATGGATTGCAATAGAGTAGAATAGACTGGGCAGGTGTCTTTGTCTTTGCAGGAGTAATGGTGGAATATACCAGGGGTACAACTAACTGCTAATACACAGTCTTTAGTGTTGATGTCAGCTTTTGACATTGCTATAGAAGTCACATTCATAAGTTCTTAGTACTCCAAATTTGAGTATCCAGTTATTAAGTATGTATACAGTGAAAATAGGTATTTCAATCTTAAGATAATTTGCTTTTTAAAATGTAAACTATAGAAAACTAAAACTGTGAAATTATAATCTAATCACATTTCTGTGGTTTCTGTTTTTAGCTTGATAATGGAACTATACATCGAAGAGACAATCTCTGGCAAGTTTTTGTAGAAAAAATGTTTCAGTGCCTAGTCTGAAAAATAACAGTTTCAGTTCTTTGAAACTCCAAAATATATTTTTCTCATACCTGTTTTCTTCATTTTCATAATGAAGCACTTTGCTATGTAGCTGTGTACATATCACTACAGTTATAGGAAGTTTCAGTCTACAGTCCATCCAAAGGACCAACCTGCCTTACACATCTCAAGGAATTCAGCTGTTGAAATCATTTGAACTAATCAAGGAATAAATCCTAATGTTCTGGGACTTTATTTTCACATGTTAAATGCTGGAATATATTATGAAAATGTTTTCAAGAAATCACTTAAGTGTTCATAGACCAGTATTTCTGACAGGTAAAATGCTAAAATAAGCTACCTGTAATAAGTGTGGATTATATTTTTGGGTTTTGTAGAATATTGCAAATTAACTACACAAAAAATGTTTAATTTATGCAACAAGCATGTTTGTGCAAATTTCATGGGACTTTAAAAAGAATAAGTATTTGAGAAAATATCTGGTTCACTTACACTACATTTACTGTATTATTCTTTTATAGCATTAGGTGCCCTGTATTTTAAATCTGTGACAAACCGTGGCAAATTTTTAAAGGGGAAGTATTATTATAAAATGAAGAAATATGTATTTCTAAAGGCTATATTGCTGTAAACTTAATTGATAAAGCTCTGTTTAATTTAGAGTTTTGAAGAAATAGTCTCCCTTCAATTAAGAAATTTTCATAATGGAATGATTTAAATTGAAGTGACAAAGAGTATTATTAAAATACAATGTTTATACGTGTATTTGTGTATTGTAGATGTATCAAGTGATTTCTAATTTTTTTCACATATGAATGTGCCAGATTACTCTAGAACTAGATGTCTCTTCTTTAAATAATTTTAGTTTTCCTGAATAAATTTGTAATGGTTAAAGTACCAAGTAAGTAAGGTGAGAAGGGATTCTGTTTTTAAAATCACATCAGAACTTTTCCTCTACTAAGATTATAAATTAAATGTAAAATACTCCTAATTGCAATTCTTAAACTTAGGCCTTACATGTACTTATTATGCAACTGCTCCTGGACTCTATTCACCATAGATATCAGTAAATGTATGTCCCAGGATTCACAGGCTTTTGATTAATCAATATTCTTTTCAAGTTTTCTGTGTGAAGAGTTTAGTTCTCTTCAAAATTTCTTAACTAATCTGATTTTTAAGAATTCTCTTTGCAGTGTTTAGCTTCCTATTCACATTCTTAAAATTGCTTTGGTGTTACCATGAGTCTAAAATGAAGTTTAGCCTTCCTTTTGTTTCATTCTGAGAACTTCTATATTATATTACCTTTAAAAATTGTTTATGATATTAAATTTAAAATACAAACAGCTCTCTCTCTCTCTTTTTTTTTAAATCATCCAGCCCAAAGTGGCAAAAACAGCTCTTTTCTCATTTGGCACCACCAATAATGCAAGTTAAAAATAATGTTGAGTTTATTATACTTTTGACCTGTTTAGCTCAACAGGGTGAAGGCATGTAAAGAATGTGGACTTCTGAGGAATTTTCTTTTAAAAAGAACATAATGAAGTAACATTTTAATTACTCAAGGACTACTTTTGGTTGAAGTTTATAATCTAGATACCTCTACTTTCTGTTTTTGCTGTTCGACAGTTCACAAAGACCTTCAGCAATTTACAGGGTAAAATCGTTGAAGTAGTGGAGGTGAAACTGAAATTTAAAATTATTCTGTAAATACTATAGGGAAAGAGGCTGAGCTTAGAATCTTTTGGTTGTTCATGTGTTCTGTGCTCTTATCATCACACAGGTCATGTGTTGTTCCTCAGGATTCTGGAAGTACTAAGCCGTAGTTAACAGGCTGCATAGACCTTCAGCCAATCTTCTTTCATTATACTGCTGCTTTTCTGTTTCTTAAAAAACAAAAATCAATGAACAACTTCTTTAGAAGGAAGCACCACTGTTCAATTGGTTAACTGAAAGTATGAATCACTGCCGCTTTGCTTGCCCACCTGTTGGCTTTTTCTCACAGGTTTTATTTATCTGAATGATTGTTGCATTTGAATACTGTAGCCATGGTGAGTGAGCAGTTGAAGACTTCCTTTCTGCACCTTCATAGTTAAGGGTTCATCTTCTCAAGAAATAAAGTTGTGCTGGGTTGTTTCAATTCTGTAGATCACCTAGAAACTAGGTAACAAGGCCCTTGGATCACAATGAGCACATTGCAGGTCTTTGGAAATGCTGGGAAGGGGTTACATTCAAGTAACTGCTGACGTCCTTCCTCTCTGTCAGACCCATGTTGGCCTGTAATTATATTTTTCTGAATCTAAAAACAAATAGAAATTTCTGATATCTTTTCAGTCTCCTACTTTTCTTTCCATTCATCACTTAAATCTCATTATTGTATAACGTTTCAAATTATGACCTGGATTGAAGGAAATCTGTTTTGTCAGGGACTTTATTAGGTGAACATCAGAATCTCAACTACAACAAAGCTGAAAAATGAGGCAGCCTTAACAGTAAATGCTTTCGGGCCGGGCGCGGTGGCTCACGCCTGTAGTCCCAGCACTTTGGGAGGCCGAGGCGGGCGGATCACGAGGTCAGGAGATCGAGACCATCCTGGTTAACACAGTGAAACCCCGTCTCTACTAAAAATACAAAGAATTAGCTGGGCGATGTGGCGGGCGCCTGTAGTCCCAGCTGCTCTGGAGGCTGAGGCGAGAGAATGGCGTGAACCCAGGAGATGGAGCTGGCAGTGAGCCGAGATCAGGCCACCACACTCCAGCCTGGGCGACAGCGAGACTCCATCTCAAGGAAAAAAAAAAGTGAATACTTTTGAAATGAGTGCTTTTTGAAGCTTAGAAGAACCATTAGGTTTATGTAATGCACCCATACTTATTCCTTTAAATAAATTTTAATTTAAAAACATTGAGATATTGGCTTCTGTCAACCTGATTTAATTAATTCTTTACATTAAGCTGATTTTCCCCCTGGCAGCTGACAAATAAGTTCATTGTTCTTGTAGAAGTGAGCTCACAAGGTTAAATGTGAATGTTCTCAAAGGTACACAGCCTTGTTTCAGAAGAATTTTAGTGCCCACTGTAAAATCAATCATGCAGAGCCAATTTGGGGTATGACACCAAGGTATGCAAGGTATGACTCCTCTGGAAGCCAAGTTTTTTCATAGGGCACTGTGGTAATACCCATAGCACTAATCCTCAGTGTGCTGGTTGAAGAAATAAAATGTTTTTAAAGAAGGATAAAGGAGGAATTAATTAGAAAATGTTTTTTTCACATATTAGCAAGTAAATGAAATGTCATTTTCATATTAAGTAATTATAGTTATGATCTTGCTTCATTTCTACCTACTCTCCTTTTGAAATATTCTTTATTACTAAATAATATTTTAGGAGGAGTTAACAGAAATAATTACCTGTAACATCTGCAGATAAACTTACATAGCTAACATTGTGTGCTGACTTTTTTAAGTGGTGAAGTGGCATTATTGAGATGTTCAGTTTACAGAATTTGAAGTTTGAGTTCTATTTTAGTAGTCTGCCGTGTCCCCCAAATCCCATTTAGATAAATTGAGGTTCATTTTTCACATAGACTTGCAATTTTTAGACACCACTTTTTTTTATAGTAACAGCCTCATTTGCCTGTACAATAACTAATAATACAGTATTTCATAGGTACATTGTATGTGCACAGGAAATTTTTCTTTAAATCTTAAGAGCCTTTAATAAACGAGATATTTTAATATTTTAATGTTACTACATTTAAAAAATAGTGTTTTCCTACAAAATTTTCTGTATTCAGTATACGTTAACTATGAAAATGTCAAACAATGAAATCATTGAAATATATTTAAGGAAAAATTACCAACCAAAAGTAATGAGTACCCTCTATATGCATATTTGCTGGAATGTTCATGTGAAATGGTAACATTTCCAATAACAGCATTTTGAATCTGGGGTGACACAAACATGATTTTTATTTTTGAGCTAGGGATTTTGATGGAGAAGCACCTAGATGAAGACACCATTTCATTCATGATATTTTAAAATTAGAAAAGTAAAGCTTCTAAATTGAAACTCTTAACAGGTCACTTCATGAAATTTTTAGTTTTAAATTTAATTTTACATGAGATGTCTTTCTGAAGAGCTACTTTTATTAACTTTCACTTAGATCGTTGTATGCTAGGCATTCAGTATTTCTCTACTTGATTTTCCTATGCCTAGTTGTGATTACAGCAAGTATTTAATAATAAAGTCAGTCATGTGAGAGTATCCATTAATTTCAGTGGGTCCTTGGAAGGCAGGCAGAAGATTTCTGTCCAAGAGTCTTATTTTTGACATGAGATGAAATTCTTTTTTTTTTTGAGATGGGGTCTCACTGTATCACCCAGGCTGGAGTGCAGTGGCAGGATCTTGGCTCACTGCAACCTCCCAAGCTCAAGCCATCCTCCCACCTCAGTCTCCTGAGTAGCTGGGACTACTGGCATGTGCCCCCATTCCTGATTAGTTTTTTTGTATTTTTGGTAGAGATGGGGTCTTGCTATATTGCCTAATTTTTGTGTTTTTAGTAGAGATGGGGTTTCACCATGTTGGCCAGGCTGCTCTTGAACTCCTGAGCTCAAGTAATCTGCCCGCCCTGGCCTCCCAAAGTGCTGGGATTACAGGCATGAGCCACCATGCCTGGCTAAAACCAATTCTTTAGATTGTTTTTGCCACCATTTGCTTACTTGGAATAGCTTTCACATTTATTTTTCTTATGAAGAAATCCAGTGTCAGTCAGACCATGTAACATGAAAGCAAAATTTCATTGAAGCCTATCCTTGTCTTAATTATTCTAAAATAAAGTACAATAAAGTGAATTATTTTGCCCTTTGTAGTAGCATAGTGTTAAGTTATGTATATATTTTAATATGCATACTCCTAAGTAAAGTTTCAGAGACCACATGCTGGAGAGCAGTGGCTTTCAGACAGCACCAGCATCACCTGAAGGCCTTGTTGAATACACATTATTGGAAGAGAGGGGAGAACACAGGCTCATGCCTGTAATTCCAGTGCTTTGGGAGACTGAGGCAGGAGGATCACGTGAGCCCAGGAGTTCAAGATCAGGCTGGGCAATACAGCAAGACCCCTGTCTCTACAAAAACAAAAACAAAAAACAAACAGGCATGGTAGTGCATACCTGTAGTCTGAGCTGCTTGGGAGTCTGAGGCAGGAGGATCACTTGAACCCAGGAGTTCGAGGCTGCAGTGAGTTATTATTGGGCCACTGCAGTCCAGCCTGGGCAGCAAAGTGAGACCCTGTCTATTAAAAAAAACAAAACCAAAAACTTGATTGCTGGGTGCCACCCTAGAGTTTCTGATTCAGTAGGTCTGGCGGTGGGGATGGTGGGCCTGGTAATTTGCCTTTCTAACAAGCGCCCAGGTAATGCCCCAGCTGCTGGTCCCAGGACCACACTTTGCAGATTATTACTCTGAGAAGAGCACTAACTCTGACGTTGGATTCCTTCTGTTCCTCATTAGTGAATTTATTTGGGGGAGATTATTCAATCTGGTAGATCCGCATTTACTTAGCTGTGAAGTGGAGGTTAATGCAACCTGCCTGAGACTGTGAGAATCAGAAACTCTAATTGAAATACCAGGCCCAGCGTGCCTGGATGCTTGAAAAATGCTGACTCCCATGGTCAGTCCTTCCCTCACTCTTCTCAGCTATAAAGTGAGGAGCGAAATTCAGTATCTTTTAAGATTCCTCTCAGGTGTAAAATGCTGTGATTCTAAAAGTTTAATTTTGTAGTTCCAGAGACAATGCCAAACACCTGTGTGTACTTAGTGCTTTGTAAAGAGTGGTGATAACAGTGACGCCACATAGGCCGTAGTTTTGTAGTTCCAGAGACAATGCCAAACACCTGTATGTACTTAGTGCTTTGTAAAGAGTGGTGATAACAGTGACGCCACATAGGCCGTGATTTTGTTTTTGCTTTTGTTAGGGTGTTCAGCATCTTGACTCCTTAAAAGTTTTCAGTCAGATTTATAAAGCAGCATTGAAGAAGTTGTATTATGTTTGAATACAGTTGGAATCCATGGCAGTTTTATGGAGGCCGAATATGTCAGATGAATAGGCTAATTTTCCTGAGTTGCTGGCCTTATTAGTCCCTACTATGTTGCCCCCTGGTTACCTAATGCATGTTCAAAAGGTATAGTTTTCATCACCTGCTTGATCTTGATTTTCAGACAGCATCAAATCAGTTGCAAAACAAATCCAAGCTAAAATTGTGAGCGTATGATTAATTTACTATAGCATGTAATTATGCAGTATTTTATTTTTTATTTTTTATTTTTTTTGAGACAGAGTCTCGCTCCATTGCCCAGGCTGAAGTGCAGTGGCATGATCTCGGCTCACTCTAACCTCTGCCTCCTGTGTTCAAGTGATTCTTCTGCCTCAGCCTCCCGAATAGCTGAGATTACAGACATGCACCACCACGCCCAGCTAATTTTTTGTATTTATAGTAGAGACGAGGTTTTACCGTGTTGGCCAGGTTGGTCTTGAACTCTTGACCTCAAGTGATCTACACGCCTCGGCCTCCCAAAGTGCTGGGATTACGGGTGTGAGCCACTGTGCCCAGCTATCCAGTATTTTATTTAAAAGTTGTCACTAGGGTGTTCACTATTGTGAATTTATAATCTTAAAAGTTGGGGATGCTAAAAGTACCAGACTAAAATACTACGAGGTTTTCTCATCTTTTAATTCCATTTTGTTAGAAAAAAATAATCACAACCAGGGTTCTTTTACCTTTCCCCAGCCATCTAGACTGCTTTACTGCAATGTTGGGAAGATTGCATACAATAAAAGCTGTAGCTAGTTGATTGGGATTTGGGAAAATTGAATCAAGCATTTGCATTCATCCAGAATGGTCTTAAACTGCTGACTGTGGGGTGCCCACAGGATGAGCACTGGTGGCATGGGTGGGAGGAATTTCCTTGGATACTGCAATTGCATTTGAAAGATCTATTTTCCAAAACCCGAGCAGAGAGAGGCTAGGAGGAATGCAGACAGGACATTGAAAATGCGAATTCCCTTTACTAGTAGAACATGAAATATCTGATAATGGTTTAAAAAAATAAGTGTCAGGATACATTGTAGTATAAAGGTTCAACTAGTATAATTTAAAATGAGTCTTTATATTCAGGCCAGGTGCGGTGGCTCACACCTGTAATCCCAGCACTTTGGGAGTCCGAGGCGGGTGGATCACCTGAGATTAGGAGTTCAAAACCAGTGTGACCAACATGGAGAAACCCCTTGTCTACTAAAAATACAAAAAATTAGCCAGGCATGGTGGTGCACGCCTGTAGTCCCAGCTACTTGTGAGGCTGAGGTAGGAGAATCGCTTGAACCCAAGAGGCAGAGGTTGCAGTGAGCTGAGATCACACCACTGCACTCCAGCCTGGGTGACAGAGCGAGACCCTGTTTCAAAAAAATAAGAAATAAAAAGTGAGTCTTCATATTCAAATTAGTATATGAGGTTAGGCAACAATTCTTGTATGGGACCAGGTATATTTAATTTGCCTTTCTTTGCAGTCATCCTAGTAAATCCTTGTAAAGGGTTATTTTATATACAATTTTGTAGTATATTCTAAATCCCCTTTGGCAAATAAAGCTGAAGTTATCTAGTGTCAGCATACTGTGATTTGTATATTTATATAAGACAAGATTGCATCATTCTGATTAAGTTGCAGCATTTTAGTTTTATCTGATAGGCCTGTATTGAGTAATCAGTAGCTATGTGCAAATATTAAGTCAACTTAATTACCAGACCCAGAAGTCCAGAGGTAATCAAAGAGTACTTTCGGAAGATGAAATATTTATAATGAGTTATGGAAACAATGTTTTAGAAATGTTTTTCTTGGTGGAATTTAATGCAGATTTTTACCTCAATTTTGTTAAAAAACTTGATAATTTGATCCCTCCATCTATTTAATATTTAATATTTTCAGATTCTAGAGTATTTAAAATTTAAACACAATTATAAAATTAATTATAATTCCTACTTATGTTAGCTGTGATTTAGGGCCAAAACTACCCTGGTTTTGTCTGCAACTTGAAACATTGTGTATTTTAAAGTATATAATTTGGGAACATTATTTTATAGACTGTGGATAACCAAATATAAGATTTGTGATTTTTAATGCTTCATTTGTGTAAAATCATTTGTATATTCTATTTATAGTATGCATTTTCTAGCTCATTAAAAGTACAGAAAAACCTCAAATCTGTCCTTATACAAATATTTGATTTCTAGTTTCCTTTTATTAAAACATTTTCACTCATTCATTCTTTCACACCTTAGTCTCTAAGATGTGTCTCGGGTATTTGATAAAGTAGGTCTTCTTGTGGAGCACATCACTCAGCTTTGGAGACCAAACATTAAACACACTGAGTTGCATCTTATGCATGTTAAGGTCTAAAGCCAAAAGGTGAAATTTTTGAATAATCAAATTGCCCTTGGGAGGGTCCTGAATAAGAGATCTACATTCCGTCTCATGATAAGTCCCTTCCATTGAACTTTTCCTCCAAAATTGGAATAGAAATTAGCAACAGCAGAAAGCCAATGCTATCCCTAGGATGGTGGGGTGGAGGGAGGAAGCCGTCATAAAGCTCAAGGCCAGGGTCACCCAGAGGAAGCACAACCCCCGCAGCAGAGCACAGGGGCCTTCAGGGTGCTGCAGCTGGAGGCAAAGAAGGAGGGAAAGAAATACTCTCGCTTTGCTTTGCTTTTTGCCATTGACTCCCAGTGGCAGGAGCTGACTGGAAGCCAGCTGGCACAGGAGCTTGGAGCTTGGTGGTATCCCTCTGGTGTCGACTCCCCTGACTTAGAGCAGAGCCGCAGACCTCAGGTCAAGCAGGCTCAGAATTGGCACATTTGCACTGGGGACCATATTGTATGGACAACACTTACTTTCAACAGTAGAATCACAGCCTGCGAAGATGTCACAGTACAAGAAATATTCTGGAACCAAGATCACCTTTATCCATGTCAAGTCCACTCCAGAAAGTGGAATTAGGGGAAAGTACCTGCCCTGGACTAGTATTTCGAATCCCTTCCCTCCTCTACTTACTCCCCTTTCCCTTTTTCTTCTCCCAAGCTGAGCTAAAGGGAAATGTGAAGAACATTATTGCCTCTTTAAAACCAAACATATATAAAATATGAAAAATATTTTTCAGTGACAAAAGATAAGAATGAAAGCATTCAGGATAGTGTATTCATAGAAGCTTTGGGAAAGAGTAAAAATAATTTCTTAAATTTTTTTCTTGAAAGACTGAAAATAGAATCTTAAGGAGATAGTGTTCTTAAAGCCTTGATCTGACTACTTGGCTACTTATAACTTCTTTCTTCATCTACTAATTATTTTGAAAAGTCACTTAGTCATTTGTCAATCCTAACCTTTAGAGATAAACATTTAAAATCAGTTCACTAATCACAGCATTTTTTTTTTAGATGGAGTCTTGCTCTGTCGCCCAAGCTGGAGTGCAGTGGCGAGATCTTGGCTCACTGCAACCTCTACCTCCTGGGCTCAAGCGATTCTCCTGCCTCAGCCTCCCGAGTAGCTGGGACTACAGGCGCAAGCCACCACACCCAGCTAAATTTTGTATTTTTAGTAGAGACGGGGTTTCACCATGTTGGTCAGGATGGTCTCGATCTCTTGAACTCGTGATCCGCCCTCCTTGGCTTCCCAAAGTGCTGGGATTATAGGCGTGAGCCACCGCGCCCGGCCCACAGCATCATTTTTCAAGGGTCTCTAGGGTGACGAGGTGTGCGGGTTTGCCAAGGACAGTCCTAGTTTCTACCTGCTGTCCTAGGACAATCATGAATAGTGCCCCTTTCAGTTTCAAAAGCGTCATAGTTTAGACATTAAATTACCTGACCACCCTTATATGCCCCATGTTTCTTAACATCTAGGCTGCTGACAAAATTCACATTTTCTGACTGTCAGTATAGAGAACACTAGACTGATATGGATCCACAAAGGAAGCAATATTGGCCAACAATTAATCTTCAGTCTTTGGATTAGTGAGAGGTCACAACGTGCTGGCAGCTGTCACAGCCCTCGCTCACTCTCCCCGCCTCCTCTGCCTGGGTTCCCAGTTTGATGGCACTTGAGGAGCCCTTCAGCCTGCCGCTGCACTGTGGGAGCCCCTTCCTGGGCTGGCCGAGGCTGGAGGCGGCTCCCCCAGCTTGCGGGGAGGTGTGGAGGGAGAGGCGAGGGCGGGAACAGGGGCTGCGCGCGGTGCTTGCGGGCCAGCGCGAGTTCTGGGTGGGTGTGGGCTCGGCGGGCCCTGCCGGCCCTGGGCAATGAGGGGCTTAGCACCCGGGCCAGCGGCTGCGGAGGGTGTGCTGGGTCCCCCAGCAGTGCCGGCCCACCGGCGCTGCGCTCGATTTCTCGCAGGGCCTTAGCTGCCTCCCCGCGGGGCAGGGCTTGGAACCTGCAGCCCGCCATGCCTGAGCCTTCCCAGCTCCGTGGGCTCCTGTGTGGCCAGAGCGCCCCCTGCTCCACGGTGCCCAGTCCCATCAACTACCCAAGGGCTGAGGAGTGCGGGTGCAGGGCGCGGGACTGGCGGGCAGCTCCACCTGTGGCCCCTGTGCGGGATCCGCTGGGTGAAGCCAGCTGGGTTCCTGACTCTGGTGGGGACTTGGAGAGCTTTTATGTCTAGCTAAAGGATTGTAAATACAGCAATCGGCACTGTGTATCTAGCTCAAGGTTCGTAAACACACCAATCAGCACCCTGTGTCTAGCTCAGGGTTTGTGAATGCACCAATCCACACTCTGTATCTGGCCAATCTAGTGGGGACATGGAGAACCTTTGTGTCTAGCTCAGGGATTGTAAACGCACCAATCAGTGCCCTGTCAAAACAGACCACCGGCTCTCTGTAAAATGGACCAATCAGCAGGATATGGGTGGGGCCAGATAAGAGAATAAAAGCAGGCTGCCGGAGCCAGCAGTGGCAACCCGCCGGGGTTCCCTTACCAAGCTGTGGAAGCTTTGTTCTTTCGCTTTTTGCAATAAATCTTGCTGCTGCTCACTCTTTGGGTCCACACTGCCTTTATGAGCTCTAACACTCACGGTGAAGGTCGGTAGCTTCACTCCTAAAGCCAGCGGGAGCACGAACCCACCAGGAGGAATGAACAACTCCAGACGCGCCGCCTTAAGAGCTGCAACACTCACCGCGAAGGTCCGCAGCTTCACTCCTGAGCCGGCGAGACCACGAACCCCACCAGAAGGAAGAAACTCCGGACATGCCGCCTTTAAGAACTGTAACACTCACCGCGAGGGGCCACGCCTTCATTCTGGAAGTCAGTGAGACCAACAACCCACTGAGTCCGGACACATTAGGATGTTAGAGTCCTACCTTCAAAGCATTTTTCTCCTGGAGTGGACTTTGCACAAATGGTAGGCCGATTGTGGAGTCAGTGAAGAACCAGGCTAATCCAGCTTGTTTTATTGGCCCCAATTTTTCTTCTCAGGGCCGTAAACCAGTTATTACCAGGAAACAAAAGCAAAGTAAGTATTAAGTTTTGAATTGGTATTGAGGAGAAACATCTAAAATCAAATCTCGCCAATCTAATTAAATTAGATTCCCAAACCGGAAGAAGCTTTGCAATTACTGCCAAAATGTCTCAGACGGCATTAGGTTAATTGAAGCTGGAGAGGAGTGAGAAAAGAGGCAGCTGCTAGTCACTGAGAATAAGGACTATTTGCTGTGAGGTTTGTAGGGGCAGCACTTTGCTGTTGGGGTTTGGTAAGGGGATTTGTTTTAAAATTGGAATTATATTTTGTTGGCTTTTAATCAAAAGCAGGGAAATACATTTTTCCTACGCCTAAGAATTTACATAAGCTAATTTGTTCCATAATTAGAAAAATCCTTGCTTTTAGCATATGGACTGTAACAATAGGGGTCGTAACTCATGAGTCGTGTGACACATTGTTTCCCTTTGGTGAAGTTTTACTTTAAGATCTGTTGAGTATATCCAGGGAGAGAGATGAAGGTCAAGACATGCTTATTTTTACAGAGAGAGAGAGAAAGAGATTCATTAAACTTTGAGTTATACTTTATTTTTATTTATTTATTTTTTTGAGATGGGGTCTTGCTCTGTCACCCAGGCTGGAGTACAGTGGCATGATCTTGGCTCATTGCAACCTCCACTACTAGGGCTCAAGTGATTCTCCCACCTCAGCCTCTCAAGTTGCTGGGACTACAGGTGCACACCAACAAGCCTGGCTAAGTTTTTTGATTTTTAGTAGCGATGAGGTCTTGCTATTTTGCCTAGGCTGGTCTCGAACTCCTGGCCTCAAGCAATCTGCCTGCCTTGGCTTCCCAAAGTGCTAGGATTACAGATGTGAGCTACCGTGCCTGGCCCATATTTTACTCAGTAGGAATCTTTGCTATTTGCTATGATTTTTAATTCTTCTTGCATGTTAATTTTGCTTCCCCAATGAGTATGTTAAATGTTCTTTAAAATCTTCCTGTAAAAAAATCATAAACATATTAAACAGCAGTTCTCTAATTGAATGTGCTAATTTGATAAATATTTGAGTGGATACCTACTATTTGCAAAGTTTCAAGGAATACAGTGGTGAGTAAGATAGTCTTTTTTTTTTGCTCTGTCTCCCAGGCTGGAGTGCAGTGGTGTGATCTCGGCTCACTGCAACCCCCGCTTCCTGGGTTTCAAGTGATTCTCCTGCTTCAGCCTCCCAAGTAGCTTAGATTACAGAAGCACATTACCATTCTTGGCTAATTTTTGTATTTTTAGTAGACATAGTTTCACCATGTTGGCCAGGCTGGTCTCGAACTCCTGAGTTCAAGTGATCCCGCCTGTCTCGGCCTCCCAAAGTGCTGGGATTACAGGTGTGAGAGACTGCACTTGGCCAATAAGATAGTCTTTAATGTCAAGGAGTTTATGATTTTTTTCTTGGCGGAGGTGATAAGAAAATATGTCAAAACAATAAACATAGTTTACAGTAGTTGGCATCAAAGGAATGGGGAAGGGCTTTTTACCAAGCTTGTCTAGCTTGTGTACCGCAGGCTGCATGTGGGCCAACACAAATTCATAAACTCTCTTTAGACATTATGAGATTTTTTGTTTTTTTGTTTTTTTTTAGCTCACCAGTCATCATTAGTGTTAGTGTATCTTAAGTGTGGCCCAGAAAGCCAAAAGATCAGACACCCCTGCACAGAGAAAGTAGCGCTTGAGATGAACTTGAAGGTTGAAATTAAACTTTGAGAGGTATTGTTGGCAGGCAGGAGATAGGAAGCAAATAACTGCATCGAGTTGGAGAAATTTGTTGATCTTTGGGGAAAAGCAAGTAGTTCAGTCTTGCAGGAGTTGGAATAAGTGTTAGGGAATAATGGGAAATAGGGTTAGAAAAGCAAATTGTGAAATACTGTGTATCAGTTGGCTTAGGCAGTTAAACTGCAGTAACAAAGGACTCTCCAAATCACAGCAATACTACAAGGTTATTTCTCTCTTACATTACATTTCCCTTGTGGGTATCTGTAGCTCTGCTCCATGGTTCCTTTGTTCTGGGGTCAGGCTGCAGAGGCAGCTTCGATCTGGGTTATCATCAATTCTGGCCAAGGGAAAGAAAATATGGGAGAACTGTTCAATGGTTTTCGTAGTGTCCGCTTGACTGTGGCATATGTTACAGCTGTTCACGTTTCATTGGCCAAAGCAAGTCACCTGGCCATGCCTGCCATCCCTGGGAAAGGGGAAATATAATCCTCTTACAGGAAAGGACAAAAAATATATAAAACAATTTACCAAAAGCCTTGAAAGCCAACCTGAGTCTTTTGCATTTAAATCTTTAGATGGCTTGGAGCCATGGCAAGTTTCTGGACAAGATAATATGGCTTAGTAAAACAAACAAACAAAAACATCAGGGTGTTTGTTTGTTGTTGTTGTTGTTGTTGTTGTTTGAGACAGAGTCTCGCTCTGTCACCCAGGCTGGAATGCAGTGGCGCGATCTCGGCTCACTTCAAGCTCCGCCTCCCGGGTTCACGCCATTCTCCTGCCTCAGCCTCCCGAGTAGCTGGGACCACAGGTGCCCGCCACCACGCCTGGCTAATTTTTTGTATTTTAGTAGAGACGGGGTTTCACCGTGTTAGCCAGGATGTTCTCGATCCCCTGACCTCATGATCCACCCGCCTCGGCCTCCCAAAGTGCTGGGATTACAGGCGTGAGCCACTGTGCCCAGCCCAGGGTGGTTTTTATGTTGTGTGTGTGTTTGTGTGTATGTGTGTGCATGTACATAAAAATTATTTAGGGTATTTATTATAAATGCGGGTTCCAGGATTCCAGAAGGTCTGATTCAGGGAGCTCAGGAATCTGCCCGGTAGCAAGCAGCCAGGTGGAGAGAATGTAGATTGTCCACAGACCTCATTTTATAAAACCCGGATCAAGGAATCAACGGAGAGTGCTCAGGCAAGTATAGGTGAGATGGGGCAGTGAGTGAGGGAACGACAGGTAGGTCGTGAGTGCAGAGGCCCAGATGCAATGTTGGCACATGGTAAATGGCCAGTACGGAGGCAGATAGATAAGAGAGAACAGATGGAACTAGACTTACTCAAGGTGGGAGGCTATGGTGCAAACAGCCAGGAAACAGGGTAGTGGAAGGGGCAAATCTTGGGAGCTGAGATTAGGAATATCAGGGGATCTTGATCTTCCCTGAGGAGGAGGAGGCAAGCCTAGCTGATGCAAGAAAAAGCTGAGAACTTGAGGAGAGCAGAGGCAATAAACAGGAAGTCGCAGGAAACTCAGTGCCTGTAAGCAGCTATGGAAAACTTGACTAAAAGCGGTCACATAAATTTGATTTTGTATTCGGCCAGAAGAGGGCACTACAGTAGCACATATGCTGATGTCTGGGCTCGGCCGCCCAAACTGAGTCATGCCAGCTCCTGTCCAGTAGGATTATTAACCCGACCCACAGTGCAGTATTTTGGGCGATTCATTTATTACTTTTATAGCTGTGAATCTTTTTAGAAGGAACTTTAAGGTTTCTATTTATTAAGGAATCTGGGGTTATTTTGTTTTGAACTGTGAATTCCTGTAGTCAAAAAGAAATTAATTCCACGGAGTTTAAGGGAATTATTACCCATTTATTGGCATCACTAGAGGCATGGAGAGGAGATTAGGACAGAGAGGAGAAAAGACCTAGAAGACAGAAAAGTGCATTTGAGGCATGACTTCTGGGAGTGTAATTGCTGAGCCCAAAAGGTTGGAATCTTACGGGTTTTGTTTGTTTGTTTGTTTTTGAGAGAGAGTCTCGCTCTGTCGCCCAGGCTGGAGTGCAGTGGCTTGATCTCGGCTCACTGCAACCTCCACCTCCCAGGTTCAAGCGATTCTTCTGCCTCAGCCTCCTGAGTAGCTGAGATTACAGGCATGCGCCACCACGCCCAGCTAATTTTTGTATTTTTAGTAGAGACGGGGTTTCCCCATTTGGCCAGGCTGGTCTTGAATTGCTGACCTCAAGTGATCCACCCGCCTCAGCCTCCCAAAGTGCTGGGATTACAGGCATGAGCCACCGCGCCTGGCCTATTTTTATGACCAAATAATACTCCATTGTGTGGACAAACTACATTTTGTTGATCTATTCATTAGTTGTTGGGTGTTCGGGTTGTTTCCACCTTTTGGCTATTATGAATAGTGCTGCTGCGAATGTTCGTGTTCAAGTTTTTGTGTGGACACGTTTTTATTTCTCCTGGATATATACCTGGGAGTAGAATTCCTGGATCGAATGGTAACTCAGTATTTAATGTTTTGAGGAACTGCCCAGCTGTTCTACAGTGGCTGCACCATTTTTCCTTTCCACCAGCAATGTATGAGTGTCTCAGTTTCTCCACATCCTCAACAACATTTGTTATGCTCTGTTTTTTAGGGGTTTTCTTGTTTTCATACAGCCTTAGTCGTAAGTCGAAGTGGTGTATCACTGTGATGTTTTGGTTTCGTTTTTATGGTCTATGCTTGATATAGTTACTCTTATGTGTCAACTTGACTGGGTGATGGGATACCCAGCTGGTTGGTTAAACCTTATTTCTGGTGTGTTTGTGAGGGTGTTCCCAGAAAAGATTAGCATTTGAATGGTTGGACTGAGTAAAGAAGATGGTCAACATGGGTGGGCATTATCAATCTACCGAGGGCCTGAATAAAACAAGAAGGCAGAGGAAGGTTGAATTAACTCTGCTTGACTACTGAGGTGGGACATCAATCTTCTCCAGCCCTCACCACTCCTGGTTCTCAGGCCTTAAGACCTGGACTAGAATCTACACTATTGATTCTCCACCTCTTGGACTTTGGGACACCACAGGCTTTCCTGGGGGTCCAGTTCACAGGTGGTTCGCAGCGGGACTTAGCCTCCAGAATGATGTGATCCAATCAATATCTCTTTAATTTAATTTAATTTAATTTTACTTAGATTCTGGGATATATGCATAGAACATGCAGGTTTGCTACGTAGGTATACATGTGCCACGGTGGTTTGCTGCACCTATCAACCTGTCATCTAGGTTTTAAGCCCCACATGCATTAGGTTTTTCTCCTAATGCTCTCCCTCCCCTTTCCCCCCACCCCCAATAGGCCCTGGTGTGTGATGTTCCCCTCCCTGTGTCCATGTGTTCTTATTGTTCAACTCCCACTCATGAGTGAGACATGTGGTGTTTAGTTTTTTGTTCCTATGTTAGTTTGCTGAGAATGATGGTTTCCAGCTTTATCCATGACCCTCCAAAGACATGAACTCATTCTTTTTCATGGCTGCATAGTATTCCATGATATATATGTCTCACATTTTCTTTATCCAGTCTGTCATTGATGGGCATTTGGGTTGGTTCCGAGTCTTTACTATTGTAAATAGGGCTGCAGTAAACACACGTGTGCATGTGTCTTTATAGTAAAATGATTTATAATATACCCAGTAATGGGATTGCTGGGTCAAATGGTATTTCTGGTTCTAGATGAGCCAATCAATAGCTTATAAACAAGCAAACAAATTCTACTGGTTCTATTTCTCTGGAGAACCCTGACTAACACAATGCTTTAATTATTTTTTTCTTACTGTGGTAAAATATGCAGCACATAAAAGTTTTAATTTTAGCCTATTGTTGTTGTTGTTGTTGTTGTGAGACAAAGTCTCACTCTTGCCCAGGCTGGAGTGCAGTGGTGCAGTCACAGCTCACTGCAGCCTCAACCTCCCAGGCTCAAGTGATCCTCCCACCTCAGCCTTCCGAATAGCTGGGACTACTGGCATGTACCACTACACCCAGCTAATTTTTTATTTTTTGTAGAGCTGGGTTCTCCCCATGTTGCCCAGGCTGGTCTTGAACTCCTGGGCTCAAGGAATCCTTTCACTTTGGCCTCCAAAAGAGCGGGGATTACAGGTGTGAACCACTGCACCTGGCCTATTTGAGGCATTTTTAATTGTACAGCTCAGCGGCCTTCATGACATTCATATTGTTCGAATCATGGTGGTTTTGGTTTGCATTTCCCTGATGATTAATGATGTTGGGCATCTTTTTCCTGGGCTTGCTGGCCATTTGTATATCCTCCTTGGAGAACTGTCTGTTCAAGATCTTTGCTCATGTTTGATTTGGGTTGTGTTTTTATTGTTGAGTTGTGACCATTCTTTATATATTATGGATACTTGTCTCAATTGTAATGGCAGGATTTTAGTTTATGGAGGTGACTGAATGATGATGTGGAGAGGCCAATGTTACTGAAAGAAGAGTTTTCTTACAGTTCCTGAGAGGAGGGGACATGCCACAACACGCAGGGCCACAGCGAAAGCATTAGGATGGTCAAGAGGCAAAAGATGAGTGAGAAGGCATGGGCCATAGCCCTTACTGGAGTTTCTGCAGGAAACGCAAGACAGGGCCGGGCCATCAGTTTAGGACTGGCTACTTTGAATAACATGGGTGAGCCTGGGCTATAGGGGGTGGTCTCTAGTTGCCTGGAACCTGGCCTTGGGATGATTTAGGATAAGGGAAGTATTGGTTTGGTGTGTGAGAGTTATATAGAAGGTAGGTGGAGGCACAGACTTGGATCAGCCTGTCTGCACACGAAAGGAGAATTCCAGGCAACTTGACGTATATTTGTACAATTGTTTGATAATGCATTTCCATGTTTTTGGAAACAGTGAATCAAACGTGGACGGGAACAAGTCTCCCTCAGTTGCCTCCTACACCCAGCCTTGCCTCAGTGTGGGAATGCCCCATCCTTGGAGGGGAATGCCCCTTCTTGAAGGGGAGAGGTAAACACTTGTCTGCTGGCCTTGCAGTTACTAGATGCCAAATAGACATAAAGAATTTAAGGCCAGGCGCAGTGGCTCACGCCTGTAATCCCAGCACTTTGGGAGGCCAAGGCGGGCAGATCACTTGAGATCAAATCACTTGAGGTCAGGAGTTTGAGACCAGCCTGGTCAAAATGGTGAAACCCCATCTCTACTAAACATACAGAAATTAGCCAGGTGTGGTGGCGTGTGCCTGTAATCCCAGCTAATTGGGGGGCTGAGGTGGGAGAATGGCTTGAACATGGGAGGCGGAGGTTTCAGTGAGCTGAGATCGTGCCACTGCACTCCCACCTGGGCAACAGAGCGAGACTCCATCTCAAAAAAAAAAATCTGGGAAATCACAGGACAATATTAGACAGACCCTGAACAGATATATACAGTTGGCAAACATATTCTCTCATTCTGTGGGTTGTCATTTCACTTTTTTGATAGAGTTCTTCAATGCACAAAAGTTTAAAATTTTGTTGAAGTTCATTTCATCTATGTTTTTCTCTTGTTGCTTGAGCTTCTGACACACACTGTGAGGGAGTCAGGATTCTCAGAACAAAGAACCGATTGCCAAATCTGAGATCATCAGGATTTATCCCTGTGTATTCTCTTACATGTAGGCTTTTGTTTCATTTTGAGTTAATTTTTTATACGGTATGAGGTAAGGATATATCTTATAAAAATTTTTATGTTATAAAGTGATAAGCCAAAGCCTACAAAGGACAGTCTGGTGATATTTATTGCAAATGTATATCTCTCCCAATTCTATTTCTAGGAATTTATTCCATAGATACAACGCAAAAGATATATGTGTAAGGTAATTCACTGCAGCATTCTTTTTTTTTTAATAATAGTAAAGCATTGTAAACAGTCCACGTGTCCCTCAATAGAGGCTTTGAAATAAATTTGCAAAGATAAAATACTATAGGGCTACAAAAAATGAATTTCTGTATGTGCTGCTTTGGAAAGCTCTCCAAAAATTATTGTTCAATGAAAAGAAAAACAAGGTTTAGAACAGAATGGTTTTTTGGTGTGTGAAACATTTGGGACAATAAGATACATATTTATTTTTGAAGTTTTTAGGTTTTTTTTTTTTTTTGAGACAGAGCCTGCGCTCTGTCGCTCAAGCTGGAGTACAGTGGTGTGATCTCGGCTCACTGAAACCTCTGCCTCCTGGGTTCAAGTGATTCTCCTGCCTCAGCCTCCTGAGTAGCTAGGATTACAGGCACATGCCACCACACCTGGCTGATTTTTGTATTTTTAGTACAGAGGGGGTTTCCCTGTGTTGGTCAGGCTGGTTTCAAACTCCTGACCTCAAATGATCCCCCCTCCTCAGCCTCCCAAAGTGCTGGGATTACAGGCATGAGCCACCAAGCCTGGCCTAAGTTTTAAAAAAAATTTAATTAAAAAATAATTGCATGTATTTATGGGATACAGTGTGATGCTTTGATACACATATACACTGGGGAATGATACAACCAGGCTAATTAGCATATCCATCACCTCCGATAGTTACCATTTCTTTGTGGTGAGAACATTGAAAATCCTCTCCTTCAGGTCTTTTCAAATACACAATACATTAGTATTAACTATAGTCATCACGCGGTGCAATAGAGCACCAGAACTTAATCCTTCTAACTGATGAGAACTTTGTACCCATTGACCAACCTCTCCCCTTTCCCTGCCCGCCCCTCCCTCCAGCCTCTGGTAACCATCATTCTACTCTCCACTTCTGTGAGTGTGACATTTTTAGAGTCCACACGTAAGTGAGGTCATGTAGAATTTTTGCTCTGTATATGCACATGTCTCATGTACAAGTAAAGACGCTCTGCAAATTTTAAGACACCAAGGATGGGGCATTCCCACAGCGAGGCAGGCGCTGGGTGCAGGAGGTAAGTGAGGGAGTGTTGTTCCAGTCCAGATTTGATTCACTATTTCTGAAAACATGGAAATGCATTACCAAACAATTGGACAAATATACGTTAAAATTTAAAAAGAACCTTCTGCAGAAAAGAAAGGAGCAATGGGGATAAAACAGCCACACGGTCATGGGTGTTACACGTATAACATTTTGTTCCAGTTGAAGCTCCGTGTTTTCTTAGCCAGTTTTCTCGTGACTACTGATGTATTAAGTACAATCGCACCGGAGCTGGCCGACTCCGGGCTGTGGCCACGGATGTCAAATGACAGCCCTGGCCTCGTCCACACAGTAAAGAGCAGACCTCACACGGGTTGGTTTACCATCGAGGGGTCCAGACAGAAAGGCTGTTTTGGAACCCCTCTCACTTGAAGAGCACAAATCCGAATGAATACATTGTTTTATTGTTTTACCAGTAAGGTTCTTGACACTGATGACTTACCTTCCGATCCCCAGGAAACAGACGGTAAGTGTCCTTGAGAAGAATATCCCTTCACAGCAAATTCACATCTGTCCTTCAGCCTAGAGAGATCAGACAGAGATGAAGACCTCACCACTAAAGACCCACTCTCCTAGCTGTTTTGGAGAGGTCGCTCTTGTCTTTATAAACTTCTGAAGTTGTCTCTTGGCATATTTCCCTCCCCTCAAATCCTTATAAAAACAGGTGTGGCTAAAGCCTGTCTTTGCTGAAAGAACACTCTCTTCCTTAATAGAAAATTCTCTATTGAAAACTTATTTTCCCTGGCTGGGCGCAGTGGCTCACGCCTGTAATCTCATCACTTTGACAGGCCAAGGTGGGTGGATCACACAGTCAGGAGATCAAGACCAGCCTGGCCAACATGGTGAAATCCTGTCTCTACTAAAAATACACAAATTAGCTGGGTGTGGTGGTGCATGCCTGTAATCCCAGCTACTTGGGAGGCTGAGGCAGGAGAATAGCTTGAACCAGGGAGTTGGAGGTTGCGGTGAGCCGAGATCGTGCCACTGCACTCCAGCCTGGCGACAAAGTGAGACTCCATCTCAAAAAAAAAAAAAAAAGAAGAAAAAAAAGAAAGAAAGTAGTTTCCCTTTCTGGCTTCTGTGGTTAGCGGTGCAACAGTAGCAAAACTGGTCTCAGACATGTGAGTGGGAGGCAGGAAATCTGCAAAGTGACAGTGGTCACCATATGTACTTTTTACCCTTTCTGTGTGCTAGACCAGAGGCCCATGCTGGCGTGCCATTCTGACATGCACTGTGAGGGAGGTGACATTCTCAGAACAAAAGCCGCATGTGTGGAAGATGGAGGAGCCCCGTGCCAAATTCCTTCTGTTTTTATCCTCCTTCCAGTAGGAGCCCCAGATATCAACTCCACAAATTTGAAACTGTGCCAGACCAGAGTGTGTAGAGAAGTGATTGGGGAACTGTGGGAGGGGAGAAGATAATATTGGTATAATAAAATCAAATTCGGGGCTGGGCATAGTAGCTCACGCCTGTAATCCCAGCATTTTGGAAGGCCAAGGTGGGTGGATCACTTGAGGTCAGGGGTTCGAGACCAGCCTGACCAACATGGTGAAACCCTGTCTCTACAAAAAAATACAAAAATTAGCCAGGCATAGTGGTGCCTACCTTTAGTCCCAGCTACTCTGGAGGCTAAGGTAGGAGAATGGCTTGAACCCAGGAGGTGGAGGTTGCAGTGAGCTGAGGTCGTGCCACTGCACTCCAGCCTAGGTGACAGAGTGAAACCGTGTCTCAACAAACAAACAAACACACACACAAAAAAAAAGAAAAGAAAAAAGAAAAAATCAAACTTGAAAAAGAACTCCATTAAAAAGAAAAAAAACTGATTTTATAACTATAATAAAACTATGCTATAAATATAATAAAATGCCATGGAACATAACATATTTCTCCATTTATTTAGATCTTCACAAAACATTGTTTCGAAATTCTCAGTGTATGAGTCTTACACTTCTTTTGTTGATATTTTCCCAAGTGTTTTATTATTTTTTATTGTATTGTGAGTGCAATTTTTTTCTTAATATCATTTTAGATTGTTCATTGCTAGCATATAAAATACAATTGATTTTTTATATTGGTTTTATATCCTGCAACCTTCCTAAACTTACTCATTAGTTCTAGCAGGTTTTTTAAAATAGATTCCATCAGATTTTCTGCACACATCTTCTGTGATTAAGGACAGTTTTATTTCTTTTTTCCCAGTCTGGATGCCTTTTATTATTTTTTTCCAGTCTATCCCTGGCTATAACTTTCAGTAAAATTTTCAGTAGAAGTGTTAAGAATGGACATGCTTGTCTTGTTTCTGATCTCAGTCTTTCACCATCAAATATCACATAGATACAGGTTTCTTGAGAAAAGCTCTTTATAAGGTTGAAGAAGTTCTGCTTTTTTCTACTTTGTGGAAAGTTCTTTTTATTTTATCATGGATTTTGTCAAATGATTTTCCTATATCTATTGAGATAATCATGCGATTTTTATTCTTTATTAATATGGTATGTAATATTAATATATTTTAAGATGTTAATCTAACCTTACTTTCCTGGGGTAATTCCCACTTTGTCATGGTGGGTACTTAAAAATATATGTTTATGTATTCAGTTTGCTAGTATTATTTTTAAAGAGTTTTTGCATCTATTTTTATGAGAGATTTTAGTTGATAGTTTTTCCTACTTCTGATATCTTTGTATTGTGTTGGTATCTGGGTAATGATACTGGCCTCATCGAATGAGTTAGGAAATATTTCCTCCTCACCTATTGGTATCGGTTGAACTGTGCCCTCCTTCCCAAATGTATACGTTAAAATGCTAAGTGCCAGTGCCTCAGAATGTGCTCTTATTTGGAGATGAGGTTTCTATAGAGGTAATCAAGTTAAAATGAGGTCTTTAGGGTGGGTCCCAATCCAATACGACTGGTGTCCTTGTAAGAAGCGGAAATTTGGACACAGACACAGACAGAGGGGAGAGAATGTGAAGACAGGCGGAAGATGACTCTGCAAGCCAGTGAAAGAGGCCTGGGACAGACCCTTCCCTCACAGTCCTTGGAAGGAACCAACCTACCAACACCTTGATCTTGGACTTGTAGCCTCTAGAACTGTGAGACAGTAAATTTCCATAGTTTAAGCCACATAGTGCAGTACTTTGTGATGGCAGCCCTCATAAACAAATACACAGATTTTCTGAAGAGTTTGTATAGGATTGGCAAGATCGCTTCCTTAAATATTGGATACAGTTGACCAATAAAGTCATCTGGGCCTAGAGTTTTTTTTTTGTGGGAAGATTTTAAGTTACTAATTCAATTTCTTATTTGTTATCAGTCTCCTCAGATTTTAAATTTCTGATTGAGTCAGTTTTGGTAATTTTTGTCTTTCTAGGAATTTATACATTTCATCTATGTTGTGTAATTTGCTGGCATAAAGCTGTTCATAGTATTCTCTTAAAATCCTTTCTGTAGGGTCAGTAGCTACATTCCCTTTTCATTCCTGATTTTCATAATTTATGTCTTATTTCTTTTTTTCTTTGTCAGTCTAGAGAAAATTTTATCAACTGTATTTCTCTTTTCAAATAATCAGCGTTTGACTTTCTTCCTTACTGTTTTTATTTTATTGATTTGTATTTTGATTGCTATTGTTTCCTTCACTTTACTTTGGGTTTAATTTGCCCTTCTTTTTCTACCTTTTGAAGTGAAAGATTAGATTATGGATTATAGATCTTTCTTCCTTCTAATTTAAGCATTTAAAGCTATAAACTTTCTTTTAGGCCTTGCATTAGCTACCCTCAGAGATTTCAGTGGTTTTGTTTTCATTCAGTTTGAAATGTTTTCTAATTAACCTTATGATTTTTTTCTTTGATCCATGGTTATTAAATTACTTATTTATTTATTATTTTATTTTGGTGGGGGTGGTGTTTTGCTCTTATTGGCCAGACAGGAGTGCAATGGCACGACCTCGGCTCACTGCAGCATCCACTTCCCAGGTTCAAGTGATTCTCCTGCCTCAGCCTCCTGAGTAGCTGTGACTACAGGCGTGTGCCACCATGCCAGATAATTTTTGTATTTTTAGTAGATACGGGGTTTCACAGACGGAGTCTCATGCTGTCTTCCAGACTGGAGTGCAGTGGCTCAGTCTCAGCTCACTGCAACCTCTGCCTCCCAGTTCAAGAGATTCTCCTGCCTCAGGTTCCTGAGTAGCTGCGACTACAGGTGCGTGCCACCATGCTGGCTAATTTTTGTATTTTTAGTAGATATGGGGTTTCGCCATGTTGGCCAGGCTGGTCTCGAACTCCTCACCTCAGGTAATCTACCCTCCTCAGCCTCCCAAATTGTTGGAATTACAGGCATGAGCCACTGCTCCTGGCCTCCATGGTTATTTAGAAGTATGTTTTTCAAATGTTTGAGGGTTTACCAAATTTATTTCTGTCGTTAATTTTCAATTTAGTTCCATCAGGGTTGGAGGACATACTTCAGATGACTTCAATCCTTTTAAGTTTATTGAGACTAGTTTCGTGATCCAGCAAAGGCTCTATCCTGGAAAATGTTCCATGTGGATGTGAAAGGACTGTATACCCTGCTGCTGGGTGGGAGCATTCTATATGTTAGCTGGGTAAAGTTGGTTGACTGTTGTGCAAGATTTATATATCCTTATTCATTTTATGCCTAGCCATTCTATCAGTTACTTAGAGAAGGGACTTAAAATTTCTAATTACAATTACTAAATTGTCCATTTCTCCTTTCCATTCTGTCAGTGTTTGCTGCATGTATGTGTTATTCAATGCCTATGTCTTTATAATTGTTTTATGTTTCTGATGTTTTGATACTTTTATCATTATGAAATATTGTTGCTATTTATCCCTACCAATATTTCTTGATTTAAATTCTATTTTTTTCTGATATTAACATAAGTACTTCAACTCCCTTATGGTAACATTTTGTATGATT
The DNA here is from genome assembly GCF_029281585.2 of Gorilla gorilla gorilla. NCBI lineage: Eukaryota > Metazoa > Chordata > Mammalia > Primates > Hominidae > Gorilla > Gorilla gorilla. Next base: position 71,023,248 of record NC_073244.2, read on the forward strand.
TACATATATTTTCTCCATTTTTTTTTTTTTTTTGAGACAGAGTCTCTCTCTGTCACCCAGGCTGGAGTGCACTGGTGCAATCTCAGCTCACTGCAACCTCCGCCTCCCACGTTCAAGCGATTCTCTTGCCTCAGCCTTCTGCCTCTTGAGTAGCTGAGATTACAAGTGTGCACCACCAGGCCCAGCTAATTTTTCTATTTTTAGTAGAGATGGGGTTTCACCGTGTTGGCCAGGCTGGTCTCGAACTCCTGACTTCAAGCGATTCGCCCACCTGGTCCTCCCAAAGTGCTGGGATTACAGGCATGAGCCAGCTATATTTTCCCCATTCTTTTACTTTGTAACTACTTTTGTCTGAATTAAAAGTGCTTTTCTTGAAGACAGCTTATGTAGTCATGTGTCAGTTAACGACAGGGATGTTTTGAGAAATGTACCTTTCCAGAAACCTAGATGGTATAGCCTGCTACACACCTAGACTATAGGGTATAACCTAGTGATCCTAGGCTACAAACCTGTACGGCATGTTACTGTACTCAACACTGTAGGAAATTGTAACATAATCATGACTATTTGTGTATATAAACATTTCTAAAGATAGAAGAGATAGAGTAAAAATATGATATAAAAGATAAAAAATGTAACACCTGTATAGAGCACTTCCCATGAATGGAGCTTGTAGGACTAAAGTTGCTTTGGGTGAGTCAGTGAGTGAATGGTAATTGAATGTGAATGCCTAGGACATTACTGTACCCTACTGCAGACTTTATACACACTGTACACTTAGGCTACACTTAATTTATTAAAAATGGTTTTCATTCTTCGATAATAAAATAACATTACATACTACAACTTTTTAAATTTATACCCTTTTATTTTTTTGAGGCAGAGTCTAGCTCTGTTGCCAAGCTGGAGTGCAGTGGTGTGATCTTGGCTCACTGCAGCCTCTGCCTCCTGGGTTCAAGCGATTCTCCTGCCTCAGCCTCCTGAGTAGCTGGAATAACAGGCAGGTGGTGCCACTCCCAGCTAATTTTTGTATTTTTAGTAGAGATGGGGTTTCACCATGTTGGCCAGGATAATCTCAATCTCCTGACCTTGTGATCTGCCCATCTCGGCCTCCCAAAGTGCAGGGATTACAGGCATGAGCCACCAAGCTTGGCTTTTATCCATTTTAATATTTTAACTTTTTGACTTTTTTGCAATAACACTTAGCTTAAAGCATATATTGTACAGCTGTACAAAAGTATTTTCTTTCTTTATAGCCTTATTCAATTTTTATTTTTAAAATTTGTAATTTTTTTTCCTACTTTTCAAACTTCTTTGTTAAAAACGAAGAGACAAACACACACATTAGTCTAGGGCTCTACAGGGAGGGTCGGGATCATCAATATCACTGTTTCCCACCTCCATATCTTGTCCCACTGGAAGGTCTTCAGGGTCAGTAACATGGACGGAGCTGTCACTTCCTATGACAGCAATAATTTCTTTGGGAATATCTCCTGTAGGACCTGCCTGAAGCTGCTCTACAGTTAAAAAAAATAAGTAGGTGTACACTCTAAAATAGGAACAAAAAAAGGTATAGTACGGTGTATACATAAACCAGTAGCGTAGTCATTTATTATCTTTATCAAGCATTAGAGACTGCAACTATAATTATGTGGGCTATACTTTTATATGACTGGTAGTAGATTTGTTTACACCAGCTTCACCAGAGACTCATAAGTAATGCTTTGTGCTGCAGCGTTACCACAGATATGACATCACGAGGCAACAGAAATTTTTCAGCTTCTTTATAATCCTATGGGACCACCCTCCTGTATGCGGCCTGTCATTGACTGAAATGTCATGGTGTAGCACACGACTGTATTGGACCGTGCTTTTTCGTACATGTTGATAATGACTGCCTTTTGATTGGAGTGTTTAATCCATTACATTTAATTTAATTGTTGATATCTTTGGATTTACATCTGCCATTTTACTATTTGTTTTTGTATGTCCCATGTCTTTTTTCCCCCCATCCTATTTTGCTGCCTTCTCTTGTGTTAAACACATCCTTTTTTTTTTAAGTGTGAGACATTTTAAGTCCTAGGTTATTTTATTAACTATTTTGAAATTTAATTTTCTTTGTGGTTACTCTAGGGATTATAATACATATCTTATCACAATCTACTTTAGCTTAATGCTGGGAATTTTGAAAAATATAACAACTTTGTTCTAATATAGCTCAATTTCCCCATTCTTTGAGCCATTAATGCTATATTTATTATACTTATATATGCCATAAATCCGACAGAACAGTGATAGAGTGATTGCCTTATGCAGTCATATAATATTTAAACAAACATTTTAAACTATTTTATATTAACAAATGTATATATATATCATATGAACTTACATAATCTATAAATATATATTTAAACAGAACATTTAAAACAAACTCATATAAAAAAAGAGAAAAAAACCTGTTCATACAGCCCTTTATGCTAACCCACATATTTATCATTTCCATTGCTCTTCATTTCTTTCTGCGGATTCATTTTCTGGTACCATTTTCTTTAAACCTGAAAGTCTTCCTTTAGAATTTCTCATGGGACAGTTCTGCTAGCTACAGATTCTGTTTTTGTTCATCTTTCTTTTGAGCAGAATCTCGCTCTGTCACCCAGGCTGGAGTGCAGTGGCACGATCTTGGCTCACTGCAACCTCCACCTCCGGAGTTGAAGTGATTCTTGTGCCTCAGTCTGCAGAGTAGCTGGGACTATAGGTGACTGCCACCACGCCCAGCTAATTTTTGTATTTTTCGTAGAGATGGTGTTTCACCATGTTGGCCAGGCTGATCTCAAACTCCTGAGCTGAAGTGACCCATCCGCCCCGGCCTCCCAAAATGCTGGGATAACAGGCGTGAGCTGCTGTGCCCGGCCTGTTTTTGTATATCTTTGAATGAATTTATTTTAGCTTCTTTATATATATATATTTTTTATTATACTTTAAGTTATAGGGTACTTGTGCACAACATGCAGGTTTGTTACATATGTATACATGTGCCATGTTGGTGTGCTGCACCCATTAACTCGTCATTTAACATTAGGTATACCTCCCAATGCTATCCCTCCCCCCCCACCCCACAACAGGCCCCAGTGTGTGATGTTCCCCTTCCTGTGTCCACGTGTTCTCATTGTTCAATTCCCACCTATGAGTGAGAACATGCGGTGTTTGGTTTTTTGTCCTTGCAATAGTTTGCTGAGAATGATGGTTTCCAGCTTCATCCATATCCCTACAAAGGACATGAACTCATCATTTTTTATGGCTGCATAGTATTCCACGGTGTACATGTGCCACATTTTCTTCATCCAGTCTATCATTGTTGGACATTTGGGTTGGTTCTAAGTCTTTGCTATTATGAATAGTGCCACAATAAACATATGTGTGCATGTGTCTTTATAGCAGCATGATTTATAGTCCTTTGGGTATATACCCAGTAATGGGATGGCTGGGTCAAATGGTTTTTCTAGTTCTAGATCCCTGAGGAATCGCCACACCAACTTCCACAATGGTTGAACTAGTTTACATTCCCACCAACAGTGTAGAAGTGTTCCTATTTCTCCACATCCTCTCCAGCACCTGTTGTTTCCTGACTTTTTAATGATCGCCATTCTAACTGGTGTGAGATGGTGTCTCATTGTGGTTTTGATTTGCATTTCTCTGATGGCCAGTGATGATGAGCATTTTTTCATGTGTCTGTTGGCTGCATAAATGTCTTCTTTTGAGAAGTGTCTGTTCATATCCTTTGCTGACTTGTTGATGGGGTTTTTTTTTCTTGTAAATTTGTTTGAGTTCTTTGTAGATTCTGGATATTAGCACTTTGTCAGATGGGTAGATTGTAAAAATTTTATCCCATTCTGTAGGTTGCCTGTTCACTCTGATGGTAGTTTCTTTTGCTGTGCAGAAGCTCTTTAGTTTAATTAGATCCTATTTGTCAATTGTGGCTTTTGTTGCCATTGCTTTTGGTGTTTTAGGCATGTAGTCCTTGCCTATGCCTATGTCCTGAATGGTACTGCCTAGGTTTTCTACTAGGGTTTTTATGGTTTTAGGTCTAACATTTAAGTCTTTAATCCATCTTGAATTAATTTTTGTATAAGGTGTAAGGAAGGGATCCAGTTTCAGCTTTCTACATAAGGCTAGCCAGTTTTCCCAGCACTATTTGTTGAATAGGGAATCCTTTTCCCATTTCTTGTTTTTGTCAGGTTTGTCAAAGATCAGATAGTTGTAGATGTGTGGTATTATTTCTGAGGGCTCTGTTCTGTTCCATTGGTTTATATCTCTGTTTTGGTACCGGTACCATGCTGTTTTGGTTACTGTAGCCTTGTAGTGTAGTTTGAAGTCAGGTAGTGGGATGCATCCAGCTTTGTTCTTCTGGCTTAGGATTGACTTGGCAATGCAGTCTCTTTTTTGGTTCCATATAAAATTTAAAGTAGTTTTTTCCAAGTCTGTGAAGAAAATCATTGGTAGCTTGATGAGGATGGCATTGAATCTATAAATTACCTTGGGCAGTATGGCCATTTTCGTAATGTTGATTCTTCCTATCCATGAGCATGGAATGTTCTTCCATTTGTTTGTATCCTCTTTTATTTCATTGAGCAGTGGTTTGTAGTTCTTCTTGAAGAGGCCTTTCACATCCCTTGTAAGTTGGATTCCTAGGTATTTTATTTTCTTTGAAGCAATTGTGAATGGGAGTTCACTCATGATTTGGCTCTCTGTTTGTCTGTTACTGGTGTATAAGAGTGCTTGTGATTTTTGCACATTGATTTTGTATCCTGAGACTTTGCTGAAGTTGCTTATCAGCTTAAGGAGATTTTGGGTTGAGACGATGGGGTTTTCTAGATATACAATCATGTCATCTGCAAACAGGGACAATTTGACTTCCTCTTTTCCTAATTGAATACCTTTTATTTCTTTCTCCTGCCTGATTGCCCTGGCCAGAACTATGTTGACTAGGAGTGGTGAGAGAGGGCATCCCTGTCTTGTGCCAGTTTTCAAAGGGAATGCTTCCAGTTTTTACCCATTCAGTATGATGTTGGCTGTGGGTTTGTCATAGATAGCTCTTATTATTTTGAGATACGTCCCATCAATACCTAATTTATTGAGCGTTTTTAGCATGAAGTGCTGTTGAATTTTGTCAAAGGCCTTTTCTGCATTTATTGAGATAATCATGTGGTTTTTGTCTTTGGTTCTGTTTATATGCTGGATTTTGCTGGACATATTGGTTGACACTGTTTTCTTTGAGTCTTTTGAATATGTTGTTCTACTGCCTTTTGGCCTTTATTGATTCTGATGGAAACTCAGCTGTTAAATATGTTGTTGTTCTTCTGTACATGGGAGTTATTTTTCTCTTACTGCATTCAAGATTTTTAAATTGTCTTTGGCTTTTAGCAATTTAACTATGATGTGCAAATCTCTTTGTGTTTTTCTTACCTAGGTTTGTGGCGCTTCTTGAACCTGCTGATTAATGTTTTTCAGCATAGTTGGGAGGTTTTCAGGGCATTATTTCTTCAAAAAAATTTTTTTTAACCTTTTTTCTGCTCTCCTCCCCTTCAGGACTCTTATTATATGTATGTTTGTGTGCTTGATGTTGTCCCAGAGGTCTCTGAGGCTCTGATCATTTTTCTCCAGCCTTTTTTTTCTGTGTTCTTCAGAAAGGATAATTTTTCTTTCTTTCTTTCTTTCTTTTTTTTGAGGTAGAGTTTTGCTCTTGTCGCCCACAATGCAGTGGCACTATCTTGGCTCACTGCAACCTCTGCCTCTTGTGTTCAAGTGATTCTCCTGCCTCAGCCTCCCAAGTAGCTGGGATTACAGGCACCCGCCATCATGCCCGACTAATTTTTGTATTTTTAGTAGAGGTGGGGTTTCATCATTGTTGGCCAGGCTGGTCTCGAACTCCTGACCTCAGGTGATCCACCTGCCTCGGCCTCCCAAAGTGCAGGGATTACAGGTGTGAACCACCTCGCCTGGCTGCAGAAAGGATAATTTCTACTCATCTATCTATGTCTATAGATGTGAGATGATAGAAGGAAATAATCAGTAAGTTCAGACTCTTGCTGTTCTTATATGACATTTGGGTAGATTTCATGAATAGACCCTTTTAGTTTATTATTTGCTTTTGGTTGATTTCCAGTCCTAAAACGCTTGTTTAAACAATTTTATACTTTTTTAAAAATGAAATGCTTCATGAATTTGCGTGTCATCCTTGTGCAGGGGCCATGCTAATCTTCTCTGTATCATTCCAATTTTAGTTCACGTGCTGCTGAAGTGAGCAAAACAACTTTATACTTTTATATTTGTTTTGGCGGGGAGAGGATTTGTCCACCTTTTTAGGCTGCTCTAACTTGAAGTATCATCTCTGGTATGTTTATAGTTTTTTTTAATGTTTACATTTTGGAGTTTTAATTTTGTTCATTCAGTAGCTTGAGATAGGGATCTAACTTTGTTTTTCTTCCAAATGAATAGATAATTTACCAAACAACTTCTGGCTGACTGACTGCATCCCCAGCTTCAGTCTGTTTGTGTATATAATTTTTGGTTGAGACTAATGTTTGAGCATGTGTGTGTATGTTGGTGCAGCTGTGGAAGAAAATGAATGGCACGTAGGTCCTCAAAATAAAATGAATCACCTCGAAATGTTAAGATAAAATGGAAGCATCTGTATGCAATGGGTGAGATTAATCTGTGGAAGACATCTCAGAGATGACCAGTGTTTAGACTGTTATTTGTGATGCTGTTGTGTCTGACTTTGAGCCATTCATGACTCTACATACTTGTTTTTTTTACATCCTGTCTACATCTTTTCCTGCATCTAATCTTAGTCCAACATTTTGATTTTAGCTTTTCTGCTATTTTTGTACACTTGGCAACAACGTGGGACCCTTATTTAAAAGAGCAAGTGGCCTTATAAAAGAGACCCCAGAAAGATTCCTCACCCCTTTTACCATGTGAAAACACAGAAAAAGACAGCCATCTATGATCCAGGAAGCAGACCCTCACCAGACTCCAAATCTGCCAGTGTCTTGACTTTGCACTTCCAGCCTCTAGGGCCATGAGTAATTAATTTCTGCCCATGGCATTTTGTTATAGCAGCTTGAACAGAACACAACAACGACTTATGCATAAGGAAAATTAACTTTTGGCAAGTTATTTTTATGGCAATGACCTCTCACTCAAGGATATTCAGCAGGTAATTGCAGAAGGAGATAGGAACTCACCTCTGTCTGCAACAGTTCTGAAAAAAAATCTCTTAAACACCACAATTCAACAGGTGGATGTGTCCTGAAAGAGAAATGGGCTTCATTTTAGGTGGGTAAGTCAATCTCCATAGTAATTAGAGACAAAGTACATAAAGCACATCATGTGACATAGGACTCAATAAATGGTAGTTATCAGCATCATCATCGTTATAATCATTATATGATAGTTGTTTTGTGATACAGCTAAAATTAAACAAAATTTAAGGATACCGGCCACCCCTAAATGAAATGTTAGGGCGAAATTCCAGGCTCTGACAAGCCAAGGCCCAGATAGAACCATAATGCAAGGTCCCCTTACATGGCACTACTATGCTGAGAGCTCGGCCCTGCCTGGAAGTGTCACCTACCTTGTCAGTTGCACCATCACTCTAGTTAGCTACCTCATGCTGGGGAGTGTTTCTATGGTGTACAATAGGCCCGCTGAGAGAAAGAGTCTTTGATGCTATTTATTTGGGCTGAGATAGGTCTATGGCTGCCTACATGGGCAGCGTTTCAGGGGTAGCACACAGGCTTTGAGATCTGGATGCAGCCCTACTCATGTCCTAGCTGCGTGAGCTTCGCAAGTTGCTTTATCCCTCCGAGACCCAGGTCTTGTATCTATAAAACAAGGTTGATGATACTTTGCAGGGTTTTTGTGAAAATTGGAGATAATATGTAGGAAGTATTCAGTACACCCTAAGTGCTATATAATGGTATTATTTAAACACTTCAACAGCATCCATTAGTGACCCCTATCTTGGAGGTTTTACTTGAGGCTTAAAAGAAAAAAATATGTAAAGTACCTAGTACATAATAGACCCTTAATAATTGGTAGACTATTATGTAAATTTCAAGGAATACAGTTATCGAATGGACTTCTTTAAGTGTAATTCTCAATTTGTAGTTAAGAGGCTTGGGTCTTGGATCTGGAGCTACTTAGCTGTGTACTCTGGGTCTCAGTTTCCTCACTCGAAAATGACATATTTGCACAAATGAGAAGCCAAGATGTCTCTTTTTATAAATTGAAAAGGAAACTTTTTTACAATTAGCAAGGAAGGAGCTTTGGGATACTAGGGAACATTCTAGAAGCCTGGCTTAACACTACTAAGTTAGGGTCATTAAATTTTCAAAATGAATGAATTCATTAGGAATAAGAGAGGAAGAAAAATATGCATAGCCGAGTTAATTCATTCAGATATATTAGCTGTGCACCTGAGTCTTGGAGAAATGTCTTGCTCCTCTGAGCTCCTCCAAACGGGATTTTTGATGGAGTCTTACGTGTTTTGCTTTCTTCTCACATCAAAACATTCCACGTACTTTGAGTTTAGATTCATCCCTTCCTCCTGGTATTAAGGAAGCAGTGAATACATCACCATCAACCTTCTTTCTATCAATATGAGAGACCTACCTGCGGTTTTTTTTTTTATAAGAAGAACACCTTTTTGCAGCCAAAAGATTCAGCTTACCTTGAAAGAAACTTTCCTCTTAATTAAAAAGCTATTAACGACATGCTCTTTGAGTTAAATATTGGTGTTTGTGGGGGGAGGGGTGCGGGGAGAGGTTGGTGAATGAGAAAGTTCTGCTTTGGGGATTCTGATACAAAAACTATTAAGGGATTACATAGTTGCCTTAGCCCCGCATACATTCTTCATGATTCATTTATTTGTTCTCGTACGCTCAGTGCCTGGCACATAGTACAGGTATCTGCTAAAATGTTTGTTGAATTAGTAAATGAATAAGAGAAATGTCTTTTCATAGTCTCCAGGAAGGAAAATAGCATAAATAATCTTGAATGTGTTTCTGGTGGATTCTGTTTGAATAGAATTTAACTGGGCAGGGTACGTGGATTTTGGGAAACTGGGTTTAGGAGCAGTCAGGGAAGGGGAGATGCTAGCTTAGTACCTGCTGGGACCTCTTCCTTCAGACAGAAAAAGGGATGGCATAGTGTGAGGAGGTTAACAACCCACTGCTGTGGGCTTAGCATTCAGTCTCCAGCCTGAATAAGGCCTGTTGGCCTCCTCCAACCATAGTTGGGAAATGGGTATGCATGTGTGGGGAGGATAGGTAGGAATGGCTGAGCCTTGCCTGAGTTATTGGAAAGAAGCAAAGGTTGCAAAAACAAAAATAAAAACAAAAATGTTGAAACTAAAAATGTGTTTATATGTGGTATGAAGCAAGTGAATGACCCTTACACTTGCATTTGGTACTTGATGCCACTCTTTAAGGATGATGACTTTTCATACTGAAGATGCCCCTTCCTTTCTAGAGGACCAAGAACTTCGCTTTATTCCTGGCAGTGTGCATTGCTCATGGCAGCATGAAAAAAACTGAGTCCTGAGTATGAAGTAGAAAAAAGAATAGACTAGAAGTCATGGATCACTCGGTAAGCTGTGGGGCTTCTGGCAAATTAACCTCTCTGGGGCTCTATTAGAACATCTGCAAAGTGAGGCGTTTGGACTAGCTGATCTTTTTTATTCAGCAACATAAACTGGGCTGGGTGCTAGGCAGTAGGAGCTTGAGTTGAGTCACACACAGTCCTGGTTCACATTCTGGCTGATAAGAGCTGGAAGAGGAGTTAATTAAAAATACCAGCAGACACAGAGGAGGGGATAATTCATTCTGTTTGCTAGGGCTTGGGAGCTGATATTTGAAAGGTAGGAATTCTCCAGAAATGTATTAATTTTGTCATCATTCATTCATTTATTCAACAAATGTTGACACTATGGCAACTGTATACAAGGATGCCTACTTTCTATAAAGAATAGGGAAATAGTTATGAAGAAAGCAGACAAAATCTACTTTCAGTTTAATCTAAGCTGAAGCTGCTAGGGGAGGTTGGGAAAAGGTACTATTAGTTTTAGCTTTGAATGAATATTTAATATTGTTTCATTTCACTCTCCCAGTATACCCACAAAGAAGGCAGTATTCTCACTTTACAGTGAGAAACCTGAGGCCTAGAGGAGTGAAATCATTCACTGAGCTCATACTAATAAGTCATAAGGACTCAAGCCCACCCCTGCCTGTGTTCAGAGCGCCAGCATTTACCCGTATTGCAATTTTATGGCAGAAGTGGCTTCCTAGGCCACTGGGTGAGTGAACACTTGTTTCACCTTCCCAACACTCCTTCTTTGAGGAACAGTGCACCTGTTTTCTTCTGGAGAGCTAAGCCCTCCCACTCTCAATTCAGTCCTATAAAGAGGAGCTCTCATCCCTCCTACAGGTGTCAGAGGCAAGGTCATGATGTGAGCTTAATGTATCAGACCACATGTCCTTCTAGGCACAGTAATTGGCCCAACCAGTGATGGGCACAGGACCAAGCTGTACCAATTGGTATCAATGCCTGGACTTTTGCTGGAAATATTGAAAAAGGGTCTTGTTTTTTTCCCTGGGATTGTTAAACTGTAGACTGTAAGCCTAGAGTAGCTGATGTTCTCCAGAAGGGGTGAGGGAGCCTGCCTGAAAATGAAGCTTAATAGAGAAGTCTATTAGTTCATTCTCACATTGCTATAAATAAATACCTAAGACTGGATAATTTATAAGAAAAGAGGTTTAATTGGCTCATGGTTCTTCAGGCTGCACAATCATGGGGGAAGGTGAAAGGAGAGCAGGCTTCTCTCATAGTTGGAGCAGGAGGAAGAGAGATAGAGAGTGGGGAGGGAGGTTTTGTTGTAGGACTTTTCCCTTAGTTCAGCTAAGAGCTGGGTTCTTGTCACATGGCCATGAGAGATCAGGCTTGCAGACACTTTGAAGGGTGAGAATAAATGGAAATTATTGGGCAAAAGGGAAAAAAACCCCAACAGGGACCTTCTACAAAGCCAGAACCCTGCTAGTGTGCTTCCCACCTCGCAGACTGAATCCCACGTTCCGCCCAGGAAGAGGAGGGGCCAGGCTCCTTCCGGCTGCAAACAGCACCAACTTCCCGAGGCTCCACCCCAGTGTGCACCCCTCCCAGTGCGCAGGCCATTTGGAGTTTCTCTGGGGACCCCTTTACACTTGGCTGTCTCGGTTTCATTCACTTTTAAATGGCCAGATCTCTCGAGAACTTGCTCACTATTTTGAGGACAGCAACAAGGGGACTGTGCCGAACAATTCATGAGAAATTTGCCCCCATGATTTAAATCACTTCCCACCAGGCCCTACTGCTAACATTGGAGATTATAATTCAAAATGAGATTTGGGCAGTGACACACATCCAAATCACATCAAGAGGAAAGCAGAATCAGAGCAACAATTTCCAGAAAACATTGTTGGAGGCCTTGGATCTAATTTTGCCTGAAACAGGCACTTATTCCTGTGCTTTCAGTTCTATGAGCTAATACATTGTTCTTTTTCCTGTAAATGTAGTCTGGGTTATTATTACTTGCAATCTAAGCATCTGGAAGAATAAAGCCTCCAAGAGAGTGCAGAGAATGTTTATTTCTCTTTCTCCCTAGTGTGTTCTTCACAGTACCTGCAAAAGTCTCTTCCAACTTCACTTAAACTTTTCTTCTTGGAGGTAAAGACGACATGGTTTTTTGCTCTGCTGTGTCTCAGAACTCTGTCCCCAGGGTCATATTTCTATATATGAGGTGATACCAGGCTTCGCATGCTCAAGTATGGATTGGGCAGCCCTCCTTACTGAGTGTTAACCAACATCTCTCCCTCTGTCCTCTCCAGCGCCTCTCTATCCAGTTCTGGCTCCTTTTCTCACCATGCTGTGACCCCAGACAAGCTCTGTCTAACACTGAGGATGTCATGCTCAGAGTCTATATGACTGCTCTACAGTGGCAGCATGAATGAAGGCTGAGGATGACGAGAGGGGACAGCTTCTTCCCTGATCCTAGTTTCCAGTAATGTTTTTTCCAGACTCAGAGTCCCAGAATCTCCCCTCTGGAGAGCCTGCCAGATGTAGGCTAATCTTTATAAGCTGACATTCAAAGGAGCCCTTACTATCTTTTTATTAGGAATGAGAGAGGTTGTTGGGTGCTGCATTTGACTTTACCTGGCCTCACCATCTGTCTCACTGCTGACATCTGGCACCCAGTCTGACTGTTCCATTTTTTTCATTTAGAGCTCCATCCTCCAGGGTCATCAGAGCCCATTTATTCAAGGGAATGGGGTGACTCTTCTGCTTCCTGTTCATGATTCCTGACTGCTCCCAGACAAACTAGCATCTGAATTGCTAGGTATACCATTGCCGTATGCTAACAGGAGATATCCTCTTTCCCATAACCAGAGCAAAATAATAGGTGTTTTCACTTCATTGGGTCTTTAAGTTTTGCCCAAGAAATGATCCACTTGGGTTTGAGCAGTACCTTCTTTAAACTTATGGTCTATGGAGTCCCAATCAGATAATTATCTGAGGTGCAAGGAGTCCTGCCTGTATTGACTAGCACAGCTTATGCAGGGTCTCCACCTTGACCTTGGATGGTTCGGCATCCTCCTCCTCACCATCAGAAGGGATCTTCCTCTTCAAGCCAAGTCTGGGGTTGAATATTGCAGCAAGTGTTTTATTGTGGGACACCCACAATCATGTGTTGGAGGCTCTTAAGTGTACAGCTCTCAGTAACAGAACCACCAGCCTCAATATTTAAGCAGAGACTTTTAATCTACCGTCTGGAAAGTGTTGGGCATCTGAACTGCACATCCTGGAGACCTGAGGCATTCGGCCCCCAACAACAAAGCACTGTTCAACTTGAGGACATGAATGAGTTAAACATGGGTCTCTATGACATTCTCTCCAACAACCATCTCTTTCCACCTTGATCCCTGCCTGTGTGGTCATTGAACCAGGGATGAATTTTTCTCTTCTTGCTGTTGTATTCTCTGAGACCAGTCTCAGCTTTCATTAAGAAAGAGCTTTGCAGGCTAGGCGCAGTGGCTCACACCTGTAATCCCAGCACTTTGGGAGGCCAAGCCGGGCGGATCACGATGTCAGGAGATCGAGACCATCCTTGCTAACAAAGTGAAACCCCGTCTCTACTAAAAATACAAAAAATTAGCCAGGCAGGGTGGCGTGTGCTGTAGTCCCAGCTGAGGAAGGACAATCGCTTGAACCCAGGAGTTGGAGGTTACAGTGAGCCGAGATCGCACCACTGCACTCCAGTCTGGGCGACAGAGCAAGACTCTGTCTCAAAAAAACAAAAACAAAAACAAAAAAAAATCAGAGTTTTGTAAAACGCCATTGAAAACACACCAATTCCAATGCCTGCATGAGGACATGAGTCTGAGCTCTAGGGGGCTCCCTGGCAGTATTCGGTCTTGACAAACACCTCCAAAATAAATTCACTCTAGAAGTCTGACATCACATTGTAAGAATGAAGCCATCCTTTTCAAAAATACTGTCTAGGGAGTACCTTGCAGATGAAACTCCACAATGCCAGGGAGGGAAGTCTGAATGGAAGATCAGATTAAAAGAGAGTCAGTGGGTCCTAGAAAGAAGGTGTAGATAGAAGGTGTAGAAAGAAGGTGTAGACAGCGGTGTAGATATTTCCATGCTTATACAGACAGCAGTGTAGATATTTCCATGTTTATAGAGATAGAGGTGCAGATGTTTCCACGTTTATACAGGTAGCGGCGTAGATGTTTCCATGTTTATACAGATAGCGGTGTAGATGTTTCCATGTTTATACAGATAGCGGAGTAGATGTTTCCATTTTCATACCGATAGCGGTGTAGATATTTCCATGTTTATAGAGATAGCGGTGTAGATATTTCCATGTTTATACAGATAGCTGTGTAGATATTTGCATCTTCATAGAGATGGCGGTGTAGATATTTCCATATTTATACAGATAGCGGTGTAGATATTTCCATGTCTATGGAGATAGCGGTGCAAATACTTCCATGTTTATACAGATAGCGGTGTAAATATTTCCATGTTTATAGAGATAGCGGTGTACATGTTTACATGTTTATACAGATAGCGGTGTAAATGTTTACATGTTTATAGAGATAGCGGTGTAGATATTTCCATGTTTATAGAGATAGTGGTGTAAATATTTCCATGTTTATACAGATAGTGGTGTAAATATTTCCATGTTTATAGAGAGAGCAGTGTAAATATTTCCAAGTTTATAGAGATAATGGTGTAAATATTTCCATGATTATAGAGATAGCGGTGTACATATTTCCATGTTTATAGAGGTAGCGGTGTAGATATTTCCATGTTTATAGAGATAGCGGTGTATATATTACCATGTTTATACAGACAGCGGTGTAACTGTTTACATGTTTATAGAGACAGCGGTGTCGATATTTCCATGTTTATACAGATAGCGGTGTAGATATTTCCATGTTTATAGAGACAGCGGTGTAGATATTTCCATGTTAATACAGACAGTGGTGTAGATTTTTCCATGTTTATACAGACAGCGGTGTAGATATTTCCATGTTTATACAGACAGCGGTGTAGATATTTCCATGTTTATACAGACAGCGGTGTAGATATTTCCATGCTTATACAGACAGCGGTGTAGATATTTACATGTTGATATGGACAGTGGTGTAGATATTTCCATGTTGATACAGACAACGGTGTAGATATTTCCATGTTTATACAGATAGCGGTGTAGATATTTCCATGTTTATAGAGGCAGCGGTGTAGATAATTCCATGTTGATACAGACAGCGGTGTAGATATTTCCATGCTTATACAAACAGCGGTGTAGATATTTACATGTTGATATGGACAGTGGTGTAGATATTTCCATGTTGATACAGACAATGGTGTAGATATTTCCATGTTTATACAGATAGCGGTGTAGATATTTCCATGTTTATACTGATAGCGGTGTAGATATTTCCATGTTTATACAGGTAGTGGTGTAGATATTTCCATGTTTATACAGATAGCGGTGTAGATGTTTCCATGTTTATAGAGACAGAGGTGTAGATATTTCCATGTTTATACAGATAGCAGTGTAGATATTTCCATGTTTATGCAGAGAGTGGTGTAGATGTTTCCATGATTATACAGAGAGCGGTGCAGATATTTCCATGTTTATACAGATAGCGGTGTAGATATTTCCATGTTTATGCAGAGAGCGGTGTAGATATTTCCATGTTTACAGAGATAGTGGTGTAGATAATTCCATGTTTATACAGATATCGGTGTAGATATTTCCATGTTTACAGAGAGAGCGGTGTAAATGTTTCCATGTTTATACAGATAGCGGTGAAAATATTTCCATGTTTATAGGGATAGCGCTGAAAATATTTCCATGTTTATAGAGATAGCGGTGTAAATATGCCCATGTTTATAGAGATAGCAGTGTAAATATTTCCATGTTTATAGGGATAGCGGTGTAAATATTTCCATGTTTATAGAGATAGCGTTGTAGATGTTTCCATGTTCATAGAGATAGCGGTATAAATATTTCAATATTTATACAGATAGCAGTGTAGATATTTCCATGTGTACACAGATAGTGGTGTAAATATTTCCATGTTTATAGAGATAGCGTTGTAAATATTTCCATGTTTATAGAGATAGCAGTGTAAGTATTTCCATGTTTATAGAGATAGCTGTGTAAATATTTCCATGCTTATAGAGATAGCGGTACAGATATTTCCATGTTCATAGAGATAGCGGTGTAAATATTTCCATGTTTTACAGAGAGCGGTGTAAATGTTTACATGTTTATATAAATAGCGGTGTAGATATTTCCATGTTTACACAGGTAGCGGTGTAGATATTTCCATGTTTATACAGATAGTGGTGTACATGCTTCCATGTTTATAGAGATAGCGGTGTAGATATTTCCATGTTTACACAGAGAGTGGTGTAGATATTTCCATGTTTATACAGAGAGCGGTGTAGATATTTCCATGTTTATACAGAGAGCGGTGTAGATATTTCCATGTTTATAGAGAGAGCGGTGTAGATATTTCCATGTTTATACAGATAGCGCTGTAGATATTTCCATGTTTATACAGATAGCGGTGTAGATATTTCCATGTTTATACAGATAGCAGTGTAGATATTTCCATGTTTATAGAGATGGCGGTGTAGATATTTCCTTGTTTATACAGAAAGCGGTGTTGATATTTCCATGTTTATACAGATAGCAGTGTAGATATTTCCATGTTTATAGAGATAGTGGTGTCGATATATCCATCTTTATACAGATAGTGGTGTAGATATTTCCATGTTTATATAGATGTCGGTGTAGATATTTCCATGTTTTTACAGATTGCGGTGTAGATATTTCCATGTTTATACAGATGGCGGTGTAGATATTTCCATGTTCATAAAGATAGCGGTGTAGATATTGCCATGTTCATACAGATAGCGGTGTAGATATTTCTATGTACATACAGATGGCGATGTAGATATTTCCATGTTCGTCGAGATGGTAGTGTACATATTTCCATGTTCATACAGATGGCTGTGAAAATATTTCCACGTTCATACAGATAGCGGTGTAGATATTTCCATGTTCATACACATGGCCCTGTAGTTATGTCCATGTTCATAGAGATGGTATTGTAGATATTTCCATGCTCATACGGATTTCAGTGTAGATATTTCCATGTTCATACATATGGCGGTGTAGATTTCAATATTTATAGAAATGGCGGTGTAGATATTTCCATGTTTATACATATAGCGGAATAGATAATTCCATGTTTAAACAGATGGCGGTGTACATATTTCCATGTTTATATAGATGGCGGTGTTGATATTTCCATGTTCATATAGATGGTGGTGTACATATTTCCACGTTTACACAGATGGTGGTGTAGATATTTCCATGTTTATAGAGGTAGTGGGGAAGATATTTCCATGTTTATACACATAGCGGTGTAGATATTTCCATGTTCATATGGCGGTGTAAATATTTCCATATTTATAGAGATGGCGGTGTAGATATTTCCATATTTATAGAGATGGCAGTGTAGATATTTCCATGTTTATAGAGATAGCAGTGTAGATATTTCCATGTTGATACACATAGCGGTGTAGATATTTCCAAGTACATACAAAGAGCGGTGCAGATATTTCCATGTATATACAGATAGCTGTGTGGATATTTCCATGTTTATTGTGATGGCAGTCTAGATATTTTCTTGTTTATGCAGATAGCCGTGTAGATATTTCCATGTTCATACAGATAACGGTGTGGATATTTCCATGTTCATACAGTAGCGGTGTAGATATTTCCATGTTCATCGAGATGGGATTGTACATATTTCCATCTTCATACAGATGGCGCTGAAGATATTTCCATGTTCATACAGATAGCGGTGTAGATATTTCCATGTTCATACACATGGCGCTGTAGATATTTCCATGCTTATACAGATGGCGGTGTAGACATTTCCATGTTTACACAGATAGCGGTGTAGATATTTCCATGCACATACAGAGAGCGATGTAGATATTTCCATGCTTATGCAGATAGCGGTGTAGATATTTCCATGTTTGTACAGATAGCGGTGCAGATATTTCCATGTTTACACAGATAGCGGTGTAGATGTTTGCATGTTGTTACAGATAGCGGTGTAGATATTTCCATGTTCGTACAGATCGCGGTGTAGATATTTCTAAGTTCATACATATAGTGGTGTAGATATTTCCATGTTCATACAGATAGCTGTGTAGATATCTCCATCTTCATCGAGATGGCGGTGTACATATATCCATGTTCATACAGATAGCGGTGTAGATATTTCCATCTTCATACAGATAGCTGTGTAGATATTTCCATCTTCATCGAGACGGCAGTGTACATATATCCATGTTCATACAGATGGCGGTGCAGATATTTCCATGTTCATACAGATGGAGATGTAGATATTACCATGTTCATATAGATGGCGCTGCAGATTCGTCCAAGTTCATTGAGTTCGCGGTGTAGATATTTCCATGTTCATACGGATGGCAGTGTAAATATTTCCATGTTCAAACAGATGTCAGTGTAGATATTTACATATTTACAGAGTTGGCGGTGTAGATATTTACATGTTTATAACTAGGGTAGTTTACATATTTCTATGTTGATAGAGATAGCAGTGTAGATATTTCCATGTTGATACACATATCGGTGTAGATATTTCCAAGTTTATACAAATAGCTTTGTAGATATTGGCATGTTTATACTGATAGCGGTGTAGATATTTCCATGTTTATAGAGATGGCGGTCTACATACTTCCTTGTTTATACAGATAGCAGTGTAGATATTTCCATGTTTATAGAGATAGTGGTGTCGATATATCCATCTTTATACAGATGGCGGTGTAGATATTTCCATGTTTATACAGATGTCGGTGTAGATATTCCCATGTTTATACAGATTGCGGTGTAGATATTTCCATGTTTATACTGATGGCGGTGTAGATATTTCCATGTTCATACAGACAGCGGTGTAGATATTGCCATGTTCATACAGATAGCGGTGTAGATATTTCTATGTACATACAGATGGCGATGTAGATATTTCCATGTTCGTCGAGATGGCGGTGTACATATTTCCATGTTCAAACAGATGGCGGTGAAAATATTTCCACGTTCATACAGATAGCGGTGTAGATATTTCCATGTTCATACACATGGCCCTGTAGATACGTCCATGTTCATAGAGATGGCGTTGTAGATATTTCCATGCTCATACGGATTTCAGTGTAGATATTTCCATGTTCATACATATGGCGGTGTAGATTTCAATGTTTATGGAGATGGCTGTGTAGATATTTCCATGTTTATACGTATAGCGGAATAGATATTTCCATTTTTAAACAGATGGCGGTGTAGATATTTCCTTGTTTATATAGATGGCGGTGTTGATATTTCCATGTTCATATAGATGGCGGTGTACATATTTCCACGTTTATACAGATGGTGGTGTAGATATTTCCATGTTTATAGAGATAGTCGCATAGATATTTCCATGTTTATACACATAGCGGTGTAGATATTTCCATGTTCATATGGCGGTGTAGATATTTCCATATTAATAGAGATGGCGGTGTAGATATTTCCATATTTATAGAGATGGCGGTGTAGATATTTCCATGTTTATAGTGATGGCAGTCTAGATATTTTCTTGTTTATACAGATAGCCGTGTAGATATTTCCATGTTTATAGAGATAGCAGTGTAGATATTTCCATGTTTATATAGATAGCGGTGTAGATATTTCCATGTTCATACAGATAGCGATGTACATATTTCCACCTTTATACAGATGGCGGTGTAGATATTTCCATGTTCATACAGATGGCGGAGTAGATATTTCCATGTTTATAGAGATGGCTTTGTAGATATTTCCATGTTTACAGATGGCGGTGTAGATATTTCCATGTTTATACAGATAGTGGTGTAGATATTTCCATGTTTATGAAGATAGTGTGGTAGATATTTCCATGTTTGTACAGATAGCGGTGCAGATATTTCCATGTTAATAGAGCTGGCATTGTAGATATTTCCATGTTCATAGAGATAGTGGTGTAGTTATTTCCATGTTCATTGAGATAGCGCTGTAGGTATTTCCATGTTCATACATATAGCGGTGTAGATATTTCCATGTTCATACAGATAGTGCTGTAGATATTTCCATGTTCATACAGATAGCGGTGTAGATATTTCCATGTTCATACAGATAGCGGTGTAGATATTTCCATGTTCATCGAGATGGCGGTGTACATATTTCCATGTTCATACAGATGGCGGTGAAGATATTTCCATGTTTATACAGATAGCGGTGTAGATATTTCCCTGTTCATACACATGGCACTGTAGATACATCCATGTTCGTAGAGATGGCGGTGTACAAATTTCCACGTTCATACGGATGGCAGTGTAGATATTTCCATGTTCATATATATGGCGGTGTAGATATTTCCATATTTATAGAGATGGCGGTGTAGATATTTCCATGTTTATACCGAGGGCGGTGTAGATATTTCCATGTTTATAGAGATAGCAGTATAGATATTTCCTTGTTGATACACATAGCGCTGTAGATATTTCCATGTTCATACAAATAGCGCTGCAGATATTTCCATGTTTATACAGGTAGTGGTGTAGATATTTCCATGTTTATAGTGATGGCGGTCTAGATGTTTCCTTGTTTATACAGATAGCGGTGTAGATATTTTCATGTTTATAGAGATAGCGGTGTACATATTTCCACCTTTATACAGATGGCAGTGTAGATATTTCCATGTTCATACATATGGCGGTGTAGATATTTCCATGTTTATAGAGGTGGCTTTGTAGATATTTCCATGTTTATACAGATAGCAGTGAAGATATTTCCATGTGTATACAGATAGTGGTGTAGATATTTCCACGTTTATGCAGATCGCGGTGTAGATATTTCCCTGTTTATACAGATAGCGGTGTAGATATTTCCATGTTCATACAGATAGCGGTGTAGATATTTCCCTGTTTATACAGATAGCGGTGTAGATATTTCCGTGTTTATACAGTTAGCGGTGTACATATACCCATGTTTATACAGACAGCAGTGTAGATATTTCCATCTTTAGACAGATGGCGGTGTAGATATTTCCATGTTGATGCAGATGGCGTTGTAGATATTTGCATGTTCATACAGATGTCGGTGTAGGTATTTCCATGATTATAGAGATAGCGGTGTAGTTATTTCCATGTTCATACAGATGGCATTGTAGATATTTCCATGTTCATACAGATGGCGGTTTAGATATTTCCATGATTATACAGATACTGTGCAGTTATTTCCATGTTTATAGAGATAGTGGTGTACATATTTCCAACTTTATACAGATGGCGTTGTAGATATTTCCATGTTTATACAGATAGCGGTGTGGATATTTCCATGTTTATACAGATAGCGGTGCAGATATTTCTTTGTTTATACAGATAGAGGTGTATATATTTCCTTGTTTATACAGATAGCGGTGTAGATATTCCCATGTTTATACAGATAGCGGTGTAGATATTTCCATCTTTATACAGATGGCGGTGTAGATATTTCCATATTCATACACATGGCGTTGTAGATATTTCCATGTTCATACAGATGGCGGTGTGGATATTTCCATGATTATAGAGAAAGTGTTGTAGTTATTTCCATGTTTATAGAGAAAGCAGTGTAGATATTTCCATGTTTATGCAGATGGTGGTGTAGGTATTTCAATGTTCATACTGATGGCGGTGTAGATATTTGCATGTTCATACAGATAGCGGTGTAGATATTTCCATGTTCATACAGATAGCGGTGTTGACATTTCCATGTTCATAGAGATAGCAGTGTAGGTATTTCCATGTTCATACAGATCGCGGTGTACATATTTCCATGTTCATACAGATGGCGGTATAGATATTTCCATGGTCATACAGATGGCAGTGAAGATATTTCCATGTTTATAGAGACGGCCGTGTAGATATTTCCATGTTTATACATATGGTGTTTTAGATATTTCCATGTTTATAAAGATAGCAGTGTAGATATCCCCTTGTTTAAGCACATAGCTGTGTAGATATTTCAATGCTTATACAGATAGCGGTGTAGATATTTCCATGTTTATAGAGATAGCGTTGTAGGTATTTCCAGGTTTACACTGATAGCTGTGTAGATATTTACATGTTCATAGACATGGCAGTGTAGTTATTTCCATGTTTATAGAGATAGTGGTGTAGATATTTCCATGTTTATACAGATGGCGGTGTAGATATTTCCATCTTTATACAGATGGCAGTGAAGATATTTCCATGTTTATATAGATAGCGGTGTAGATATTTCTATGTTTATATAGATATCAGTGTAGATATTTCCATATTTATACAGATGGTGGTGTAGATATTTCCATGTTTATACAGATAGCGGTGTAGATATTTCTATGTTTATACAGATATCGGTGTAGATACTTCCATGTTCATACAGATGGCGGTGTAGCTATTTGCATCTTTATACAGATAGCGGTGTAGATATTTCCATTTTTATACAGATGGCGGTGTAGATATTTCCATGTTCATACAGATGGCGGTGTAGATAACTCCATGTTCGTACTCATGGTGGTGTAAATATTTCCATGTTTATAGAGATAGCCTTGTAGGTATTTCCATGTTCATACAGATAGCGGTGTAGATATTTCCATGTTCATGGAGATGGCGGTTTAGATATTTCCATGTTCATACAGATGGCGTTGTAGCTATTTGCATCTTTATACAGATATCGGTGTAGATATTTCCATCTTTATACAGATGGCGGTGTAGATATTTCCATGTTCATACAGATGGCGGTGTAGATAACTCCATGTTCGTCTCATGGTGGTGTAAATATTTCCATGTTTATAGAGATAGCCTTGTAGATATTTCCATGTTCATACAGATGTCGGTGTAGATATTTACATATTTACAGAGACGGCGGTGTAGATATTTCCATGTTTATACCGAGGGCAGTGTAGATATTTCCATGTTTATAGAGATAGCAGTGTAGATATTTCCATGTTGATACACATAGCGGTGTAGATATTTCCAAGTTTATACAAATAGTGGTGTAGATATTTCCGTGTTTATACAGATAGCAGTGTAGTTATTTCCATCTTTAGAGAGATAGCAGTGTAGATATTTCCATTGATATACAGATAGCTGTGTAGATATTTGCATGTTCATACAG
Organism: Gorilla gorilla gorilla; assembly: GCF_029281585.2. NCBI lineage: Eukaryota > Metazoa > Chordata > Mammalia > Primates > Hominidae > Gorilla > Gorilla gorilla. Next base: position 71,046,103 of record NC_073244.2, read on the forward strand.
ATAGCGGTGTAGATATTTCCATGTTCATACAGATAGCGGTGTAGTTATTTCCATGTTCATACAGATAGCGGTGTAGATATTTCCATGTTTATAGAGATGGCGGGCAAGATATTTCCATGTTCATAGAGATAGCGGTGTAGATATTTCCATGTTCATTGAGATAGCGGTGTAGGTATTTACATGTTCGTACATATAGCGGTGTAGTTTCTGCCATCTTCATCCAGATCGCGGTGTAGATATTTCTATGTTCATACAGATTACGCTGTAGATATTGCCATGTTCATACAGATAGCGGTGTTGATATTTCTATGTTCATACAGATAGCGGTGTAGATATTTCCATGTTCGTAAAGATGGCGGTGTACATATTTCCATGTTCATACAGATGGCGGTGAAGATATTTCCGTGTTCATACAGATAGCGGTGTATATATTTCCATGTTCATACACATGGTGCTGTAGATACGTCCATGTTCATAGAGATGGCCGTGTAGATATTTCCTTGTTCATAGAGATGGCAGTGTAGTTATTTCCATGTTTATATATATGGCGGTGTAGATATTTCCGTATTTAGAGAGATGGCGGTGTAGATATTTCCATGTTTGTACATATAGCAGAATAGATATTTCCATGTTTAAACAGATGGCGGTGTAGATATTTCCATGTTTATATAGATGGCGGTGTAGATATTTCTATGTTCATACAGATGGCATTGTAGATATTTCCATGTTCATATAGATGGCGGTGTAGATATTTCCCTGTTTATAGAGATGGCGGTGTAGATATTTCCATGATTATACAGATGGTGCTGTAGATATTTCCATGTTTATAGAGTTACCGGCGTAGATATTTCCATGTTTATAGCGATGGCGGTGTAGATATTTCCATGTTCAAACAGATCGGTCTGTAGATATTTCCATGTTTATACAGATGGCTGTGAAGATATTTCCATGTTTATAGAGACGGCGGTGTGCCTATTTTCATAGTTATACAGGTTGCAGTGTAGATATTTCCATGTTTATACAGATAGTGGTGTAGGTATTTCCATGTTTACACAGATAGCGGTGTAGATATTTCCATGTTTATACAGATAGCGGTGTAGATATTTCCATGCTCGTGTAGATGGCGGTGTAGATATTTCCATGTTTAGACAGATAGCAGGGTGGATATTTCCATGTTTATTCAGATAGCGGTGTAGATATTTCCATGTTCATACTGAAGGCGGTGTAGATATTTCCATGTTCATAGAGATGGCGGTGTACATATCTCCATGTTCCTACAGATGGCGGTGTAGATATTTCCATGTTTATAGAGATGGCGATGTAGATATTTCCATCTTTATAGAGATGGTGGTGAAGATATTTCCGTCATAATACAGATAGCAGTGTAGATATTTCCATGTTTATAGAGATAGCTGTGTAGTTATTTCCATTTGACACACATAGCGATGTAGATATTTCCATTTTTATACAGATAGCATCGTGGATATTTCCATGTTTTTACAGAAAGCGGTGTAGGTATTTCAATGTTTATACAGATAGCGGTGTAGATATTTCCATGTTTGTACAGATAGCGATGTAGATATTTCCATCTTTATACAGATGGCGTTGTAGATATTTCCATGTTCATGTAGATGGCGGTGTAGATATTTCCATGATTATGGAGATAGCGGTGTAGTTATTTCCATCTTTATAGAGATAGCGGTGTAGATATTTCCATGTTTATACAGATAACAGTGTAGATATTTCCATGTTCTTACAGATAGCGGTGTGGACATTATGTTCATACAGATAGCGGTGTAGACATTTCCATGTTCATACAGATGGCAGTGTAGATATTTCGAAGTTTATAAAGATAGCGCTGTAGTTATTTCCATATTTATAGAGAAATCTGTGTAGATATTTCCATGTATATGCAGATAGCTGTGTAGATATTTCCATGTTCATGCAGATAGCGGTGTAGATATTTCCATGTTCATCGAGATGGCGGTGTACATATATCCATGTTCATACAGAGGGCGGTGCAGATATTTCCATGTTCATACAGATGGAGATGTAGATATTTCCATGTTCATATAGATGGCGCTGCACATACATCCAAGTTCAGAGAGATGGCGGTTTAGATATTTCCATGTTCATACGGATGGCAGTGTAGATATTTCTATGTTCAAACAGATGTCATTGTAGATACTTACATATATACAGAGATGGCGGTGTAGATATTTCCATGTTTATAACGATGGTAGTTTAGATATTTCCATGTTGATAGAGATAGCAGTGTAGATATTTCCATGTTAATACACATAGCGGTGTAGATATTCCCATGTTTATTCAAATAGGGGTGCAGATATTTCCATGTTTATACAGATAGCGGTGTATATATTCCCATGTTTATAGAGATGGCGGTCTTGATATTTCCTTGTTTATACAGATAGAGGTGTAGACATTACCATGTTCATTGAGAGAGCGTTGTAGACATTTCCATGTTCATAGAGATAGCAGTGTAGGTATTTCCATGTTCATACAGATCGCGGTGTAGATATTTCCATGTTCATACAGATGGCTGTATAGTTATTTCCATGTTGATACAGATGGCGGTGAAGATATTTCCATGTTTATACAGATGGCGATGTAGATGTTTCCATGTTCATACAGATGGTGGCGTAGATATTTCCATGTTTATAGAGATAGCGGTGCAGTTATTTCCAGGTTTATAGAGATGTCGGTGTAGATATTTCCATGTTTGCAGAGCTGGCAGTGTAGAGATTTCCATGTTTATAGAGATAGTGTTGTAGATATTTCCATGTTTATACAGATAGCGGTGCAGAGAATTCCATGTTTATACAGATAGCCGTGTAGATATTTCCATGTTTATACAGATAGCTGGGTAGATATTTCCATATTTATAGAGATACTGGTGTAGATATTTCCAGGTTTATACTGACGGCTGTGTAGATATTTCCATCTTTATACAGATGGTGGTGTAGATATTTCCATCTTTATACAGATGGCTGTATAGATATTTCCATGTTTATACAGATAGCGGTGTATATATTTCCATATTTATACAGATGGCGGTTTTGATATTTCCAAGTTGATACAGATAGCGTTGTAGATATTTCCATGTTTATACAGATAGCGGTGTAGATATTTGCATCTTTATACAGATAGCGGTGTAGATATTTCCGTCTTTATACAATTCGCGGTGTAGATATTTCCACGTTCAGACAGATGGCAGTGTAGATATTTCCATGTGCATACAAATGGTGGTGTAAATATTTCCATGTTTATAGGGATACCGGTGTAGACATTTCCATGTTCATACAGATGGCGGTGTAGATATTTCCATGTTCATACAGACAGCGGTGTAGATATTTCCCTGTTCATACAGACTGCAGTGCTGGTATCTCCAAGTTCATACAGGTCGCGGTGTAAATATTTCCATCTTCATACAGATGGCGGTATAGATATTTCCATGTTCATACAGATGGCGGTGAAGATATTTCCAAGTTTATACAGATGGCGTTGTAGATATTTTCATGTTTATAGAGATAGCGGTGAAGTTATTTCCATGTTTATAGAGATAGCGGTGTAGATATTTCCATGTTTATAGAGATAGCGGTGTAGATATTTCCATGTTTATACAGATAGCGCTGTAGATATTTCCATGTTCATACAGATAGAGGTATAGATTTCCCATGTTCATACAGATGGCGGTGAAGATATTTCCATGTTTATACAGATGGCGGTGCTGATATTTCCATGTTGATACAGATGGCGGTGTAGACATTTCCTTGTTTATAGAGATAGCGGTGTAGTTATTTGCATGTTTATGGAGATGGCGGTGTAGATATTTCCATGTTTATAGAGATGGCGGTGTAGATATTTCCATTTTCAAACAAATGGTGGTGTAGATATTTCCATGTTCATAGAGATGGCGGTGAAGATATTTCCATGTTTATATAGATAGCACTGTAGTTATTTCCATGATTATAGAGATAGTGGTGTAGATAATTTCAATTTTATACAGATAGATGTGTAGATATTTGCATGTTCATACAGATAGTGGTGTAGATATTTCCATGTTCATACAGATAGCGGTGTAGATATTTCCATGTTCATACAGATAGCGGTGTAGATATTTCCATGTCCATATAGTTAGTGGTGTAGATATTTCCATGTTCATACAGATGGCGGTGTAGATATTTACATGTTCATACAGATGGCGTTGTAGATATTTCCATGTTTGTACGGATGGCAGTGTAGATATTTCCATGTTCATACAGATGGCGGTGTAGATATTTCCATGTTTATACAGATAGCAGTGTAGTTATTTCCATGTTTATAGAGATAGCAGTGTAGATATTTCCAATGATATACAGATACCTGTGTAGATATTTGGATGTTCATACAGATAGCGGTGTAGATATTACCATGTTCGTACAGATAGCGGTGTAGATATTTCCATGTTCATACAGATAGCGGTGTAGATATTTCCATGTTCATGCAGATAACAGTATAGATATTTCCATGTTCATACAGATGACGGTGAAGATATTTCCATGTTCAGACAGATGGCGGTGTAGATATTTCCATGTTGATGCAGATGGCGGTGTAGATATTTTCATGTTCCTACAGATGGCGGTGTAGATATTTCCATGTTCACACAAATGGCGGTGTAGCTATTTCCATGTTCATTCAGTTAGCTTTGTAGATATTTCCATGTTCATACCGATGGCGGTGAAGATACTTCCATGTTCATACAGATTGCGGTGTAGATATTTCCATGTTCCTACAGATGGTGGTGTAGATATTTACATGTTCATAGAGATAGCTGTGAAGATATTTCCATGTCCATACAGTTAGCGTTGTAGATATTTCCATGTTCATACAGATGGCGGTGTAGATATTTCCATGTTTATACAGATAGCAGTGTAGTTATTTCCATGTTTATAGAGATAGCAGTGTAGATATTTCCATTGATATACAGATAGCTGTGTAGATATTTCCATGTTCATACAGATAGCGGTGTAGTTATTAACATGTTCATACTGATAACGGTGTAGATATTTCCATGTTCATACAGATATCGGTGTAGATATTTCCATGTTCGTACGGTTAGCGGTGTAGATATTTCCATGTTCGTACAGATGACGGTGTAGATATTTACATGTTCATACAGATGGCGGTGTAGATATTTCCATGTTCGTACAGATGGCAGTGTAGATATTTCCATGTTCATAGAGATGGCGGTGTAGATATTTCCATGTTTATGCAGATAGCGGTATAGATATTTCCATGTTTATACAGATAGTGGTGTAGATATTTCCATGTTAATAGAGATGGCGGTCTAGATATTTCCATGTTTACAGAGATAGTGGTGTAGTTATTTCCAAGTTTATAGAGACAGCGTTGTAGATATTTCCATGTCTATACAGATAGCGGTGAAGTTATATTCATGTTTATACAGATAGCGGTGTAGATATTTCCATGTTTATACAGATAGCAGTGTAGATATTTCCATGTTTATAGAGATAGTGGTGTAGATAATTTCAATTTTATACCGAGAGCAGTGTAGATATTTCCAAGTTCATAGAGATAGCGGTGTAGATATTTCCATTGATATACAGATAGCTGTGTAGATATTTGCATGTTCATACAGATAGCGGTGTAGATATTTCCATGTTCGTACAGATAACGGTGCAGACATTTCCATGTTCATACAGATAGCGGTGTAGATATTTCCATGCTCATACAGATAGCGGTGTGGATATTTCCATGTTCATACAGATAGCGGTGTAGGTATTTCGCTGTTCATACAGTTAGCGGTGTAGATATTTCCACGTTCATACAGATGGCGGTGTAGATATTTACATGTTCATACAGATGGCGGTGTAGATATTTCCATGTTTATGCAGATAGCGGTGTAGATACTTCCATGTTTATACAGATAGCTGTGTAGATATTTCCACGTTTATAGAGATGGCGGTGTAGATATTTCCATGTTCATACAGATGGCGGTGTAGATATTTCCATGTTCATACAGATGGCGGTGTAGATATTTCAATGTTTATGCAGATAGCTGTTTAGATATTTCCATGTTTATACAGATGGTGGTGTAGATATTTCCATGTTCATACAAATGGCAGTGTAGATATTGCCATGTTCATAGAGATGGCGGTGTAGATATTTCCTTGTTCATACAAGTGGCGGTGTAAATATTTCCATGTTCATAGAGATGGCGGTGTAGATATTTCCATGTTTATGCAGATAGCGGTATAGATATTTCCAAGATTATTCAGATGGTGGTGTAGATATTTCCATGTTTATAGAGATGGCGGTCTAGATATTTCCATGTTTATAGAGATAGTGGTGTAGTTATTTGCAAGTTTATAGAGACAGCGTTGTAGATATTTCCATGTTTATACAGATAGCGGAGAAGATATCTCCATGTTTATACAGATAGCCGTGTAGATATTTCCGTGTTCATACAGATAGCGGTGTAGATATTTCCATGTTTATAGAGATAGTGGTGTAGATAATTTCAATTTTATAGAGATAGCAGTGTAGATATTTCCAAGTTCATACAGATAGCAGTGTAGATATTTCCACATTTATAGAGATGGCGGTGTAGATATTTCCATGATCATACAGATGGCGGTGTAGATAGTTCCATGTTTATGGAGATGGCGGTGTAGATATTTTCATGTTTACACAGATGGCGGTGTAGATATTTCCATGTTTACACAGATAGCGGTGTAGACATTTCCATGTTTACACAGATAGCGGTGTGGATATTTCCATGTTTATGCAGATAGCGGTGTAGATATTTCCATGTTTATACAGATAGCGGTGCGGATATTTCCATGTTTATACAGATAGTTGGGGAGATAATTCCATGTTTATACAGATAGCGGTGAAGATATTTCCATCTTAATACAGATGGCGGTGTAGATATCTACATGTTCGTACAGGTGGCGATGTAGATGTTTCCATGTTCATACAGATGGTGGTGTAGATATTTCGAAGTTTATAGAGATAGCGCTGTAGTTATTTCCATATTTATAGAGAAATCTGTGTAGATATTTCCATGTAAATGCAGATAGCTGAGTAGATATTTCCATGTTCATGCAGATAGCGGTGTAGCTATTTCCATGTTCATCCAGATGCCGTTGTAGATATATCCATGTTCATACAGATGGCGGTGAAGATATTTCCATGTTCATACAGATGGCGGTGTAGATATTTCCATGTTCATAGAGATGGCGGTGTTGATATTTCCATGTTCATACAAATGGCGGTGTAGATATTTCCATATTCATAGAGATGGCGGCGTAGATATTTCCATGTTTATACAGATAGCAGTGTAGTTATTTCCATGTTCATACAGATAGCTGTGTAGACATTTGCATGTTCATACAGATAGCGGTGTAGATATTTACATGTTCATACAGATGGCGGTGTAGATATTTCCATGTTTATACAGATAGCGGTTTAGATATTTCCATCTTTATACAGATAGCGGTGCGGATATTTCCATGTTTATACAGATAGTTGGGCAGATATTTCCATGTTTATACAGATAGCGTTGTAGATATTTCCATCTTAATACAGATGGCGGTGTAGATATGTCAATGTTCGTACAGATGGCGGTGTAGATATTTCCATGTTCATACAGATGGCACAATAGATATTTCGAAGTTTATAGAGATAGCGCTGTAGTTATTTCCATATTTATAGAGAAATCTGTGTAGATATTTCCATGTATATTCAGATAGCTGTGTAGATATTTCCATGTTCATGCAGATAGCGGTGTAGATATTTCCATGTTCATCCAGATGCCGGTGTAGATATATCCATGTTCATACAGATGGCGGTGACGATATTTCCATGTTCATACAGATGGCGGTGTTGATATTTCCATGTTCATACAAATGGCAGTGTAGATATTTCCATGTTCATAGAGATGGCGGTGTAGATATTTTCATGTTCATACAGGTGGCGGTGTAGATATTTCCATGTTTATACAGATAGCAGTGTAGTTATTTCCATGTTTATAGAGATAGCAGTGTAGGTATTTCCATTGATATACAGATAGCTGTATAGATATTTGCATGTTCATACAGATAGCAGTGTAGATATTTCCACGTTTATAGAGATAGCGGTTTAGATATTTCCATGTTCATACAGATAGCGGTGAAGATATTTCCATGTTCATAGAGTTAGCGGTGTAGATATTTCCATGTTCATACAGATAGCGGTGTAGATATTTCCATGTTCATACAGTTAGCGGTGTAGATATTTCCATGTTCATACAGATGGCGGTGTAGACATTTACATGTTCATACAGATGGCGGTGTAGATATTTCCATGTTCGTACAGATGGCGGTGTAGATATTTCCATGTTCATAGAGATGGCGGTGTAGATATTTCCATGTTTATGCAGATAGCGGTATAGATATTTCCATGTTTATACAGATGGTGGTGTAGATATTTCCATGTTTATAGAGATGGCAGTGTAGATATTTCCATGTTTATGCAGATAGCGGTATAGATATTTCCATTTTTATAGAGATGGTGGTGTAGATATTTGCATGTTTATAGAGATAGTGGTGTAGTTATTTCCAAGTTTATAGAGACAGAGTTGTAGATATTTCCATGTTTATACAGATAGCGGTGAAGATATTTCCATGTTTATACAGATAGCGGTGTAGATATTTCCATGTTTATACAGATAACAGTGTAGATATTTCCATGTTTATAGAGATAGTGGTGTAGATAATTTCAATTTTATACAGATAGCAGTGTAGATATTTCCAAGTTCATACAGATAGCGGTGTGGATATTTCCACGTTTATAGAGATGGCGGTGTAGATATTTCCATGTTCACACAGATGGCGGTGAAGATACTTCCATGTTTACAGAGATGGCGGTGTAGATATTTTCATGTTTACACAGATGGCGGTGTAGATATTTCCATGTTTACACAGATAGCGGTGTAGACATTTCCATGTTTACACAGATAGCGGTGTGGATATTTCCATGTTTATGCAGATAAGGGTGTAGATATTTCCATGTTTATACAGATAGTGGTGCGAAGATTTCTATGTTTATACAGATGGGCAGATATTTCCATGTTTATACAGATAGCGGTGTAGATATTTCCATCTTAATACAGATGGCGGTGTAGATATGTCCATGTTCGTACAGATGGCGGTGTAGATATTTCCATATTCATACAGATGGCGGTGTAGATATTTCGAACTTTATAGTGATAGCGCTGTAGTTATTTCCATATTTATAGAGAAATCTGTGTAGATATTTCCATGTATATGCAGATAGCTGTGTAGATATTTCCATGTTCATGCAGATAGCGGTGTAGATATTTCCATGTTCATCCAGATGCCGGTGTAGATATATCCATGTTCATACAGATGGCGGTGAAGATACTTCCATGTTCATACAGATGGCGGTGTAGATATTTCCATGTTCAAACAAATGGCGGTGTAGATATTTCCATGTTCATAGAGATGGCGGTGTAGATATGTCCATGTTCATACAAATGGCGGTGTAGATATTTCCATGTTCATAGAGATGGCGGTGTAGATATTTCCGTGTTTATACAGATAGCAGTGTATTTATTTCCATGATTATAGAGATAATGGTGTAGATAATTTCAATTTTATACAGATAGCGGTGTAGATATTTGCATGTTCATACAGATAGCGGTGTAGATATTTCCATGTTCATAAAGATAGCGGTGTAGATATTTCCATTTTCATACAGTTAGCGGTGTAGATATTTCCATGTTCATACAGATGGCGGTGTAGATATTTACATGTTCATACAGATGGCGGTGTAGATATTTCCATGTTCGTACCGATGGCAGTGTAGATATTTCCATGTTCATACAGGTGGCGGTGTAGATATTTCCATGTTTATACAGATAGCAGTGTAGTTATCTCCATGTTTATAGAGGTAGCAGTGTAGATATTTCCACTGATAGACAGATAGCTGTATAGACATTTCCATGTTCATACAGATAGCCGTGTAGATATTTCCATGTTCATAGAGATAACGGTGTAGATATTTCCATGTTCATACAGATAGCGGTGTAGGTATTTCCATGTCCATACAGTTAGCGTTGTAGATATTTCCGTGTTCATACCGATGGCGGTGTAGATTTTTCCATGTTTATACAGATAGCAGTGTAGTTATTTCCATGTTTATAGATATAGTAGTGTAGATATTTCCATTGATATACAGATAGCTGTGTAGATATTTCCATGTTCATACAGATAGCGGTGTAGTTATTTCCATGTTCATACAGATAACGGTATAGATATTTCCATGTATATGCAGATAGCTGTGTAGATATTTCCATGTTCATCCAGATGCCGGTTTAGATATATCCATGTTCATACAGATAGCGGTGAAGATACTTCCATGTTCATACAGATGGCGGTGTAGATATTTCCATGTTCATACACATGGCGGTGTAGATATTTCCATGTTCATAGAGATGGAGGTGTAGATATTTCCATGTTCATACAGATGGCGCTGTAGATATTTCCATGTTCATAGAGATGGCGTTGTAGATATTTCCATGTTTATATAGATAGCAATGTAGTTATTTCCATGATTATAGAGATAGTGGTGTAGATAATTTCAATTTTATACAGATAGCTGTGTAGATATTTGCATGTTCATACAGATAGTGGTGTAGATATTTCCATGTTCATACAGATAGCGGTGTAGATATTTCCATGTTCATACAGATAGCGGTGTAGATATTTCCATGTTCATGCAGATAGTGGTGTAGATATTTCCATGTTCATACCAATAGCGGTGTAGATATTTCCATGTCCATACAGTTAGCGGTGTAGATATTTCCATGTTCATACAGATGGCGGTGTAGATATTTACATGTTCATACAGATGGCGGTGTAGATATTTACATGTTCATGCGGATGGCAGTGTAGATATTTCCATGTTCATACAGGTGGGGGTATAGATATTTCCATGTTTATACAGATAGCAGTGTAGTTATTTCCATGTTTATAGAGATAGCAGTGTAGATATTTCCATTGATATACAGATAGCTATGTAGATATTTGCATGTTCATACAGAGAGCGGTGTAGATATTTCCATGTTCGTACAGATAGCGGTGTAGATATTTCCATGTTCATACAGATATCGGTGTAGATATTTCCATGTTCTTACAGATAACGGTGTAGATATTTCCATGTGTATAGAGATGGCGGTCTAGATATTTCCATGTTTACAGAGATGGTGGTGTAGTTATTTCCAAGTTTATAGAGACAGCATTGTAGATATTTCCATGTTTATACAGATAGCGGTGAAGGTATTTCCATGTTTATGCAAATAGCGTTGTGGATATTTCCATGTTTATACAGATAGAAGTGTAGATATTTCCATGTTTATAGAGATAGTGGTGTAGATAATTTCAATTTTATACCGAGAGCAGTGTGGATATTTCCAAGTTCATACAGATAGCGGTGTAGATATTTCCAAGTTTATAGAGATGGCGGTGTAGATATTTCCACGTTCATACAGATGGCGGTGTAGATATTTCCATGTTCATACAAATGGCGGTGTAGATATTTCCATGTTCATAGAGATGGCGGTGTAGATATTTCCATGTTCATACAAATGGCGGTGTAGATATTCCCATGTTCATACAGATAGCGGTGTAGATATTTCCATGTTCATACAGATAGCGGTGTAGATATTTCCATGTTCATACAGATAGCGGTGTAGATATTTCCATGTTCATGCAGTTAGCGGTGAAGATATTTCCATGTTCATACAGATGGCGGTGTAGATATTTACATGTTCATACAGATGGCGGTGTAGATATTTCCATGTTCGTACGGATGGCAGTGTAGATATTTCCATGTTCATACAGGTGGCGGTGTAGATATTTCCATGTTTATACAGATAGCAGTGTAGTTATTTCCATGTTTATAGAGGCAGCAGTGTAGATATTTCCATTGACATACTGATAGCTGTGTAGATATTTCCATGTTCATACAGATAGCGGTGTAGATATTTCCATGTTCATAGAGATAACGGTGTAGATATTTCCATGTTCATACAGATAGCGGTGTAGATATTTCCATGTCCATACAGTTAGCGCTGTAGATATTTCCATGTTCATACAGATGGCGGTGTAGGTATTTCCATGTTTATACAGATAGCAGTGTAGTTATTTCCATGTTTATAGAGATAGCAGTGTAGATATTTCAATTGATATACAGATAGCTGTGTAGATATTTCCATGTTCATACAGATAGCGGTGTAGATATTTCCATGTTCATATAGATAACGGTGCAGATATTTTCGTGTTCATACAGATAGCTGTGTAGATATTTCCATGTTCGTACAGTTAGCGGTGTAGATATTTCCATGTTCATACAGATGGCGATGTAGATATTTACATGTTCATACAGATGGCGGTGTAGATATTTCCATGTTCGTACAGACGGCGGTGTAGATATTTCCATGTTCATAGAGATGGCGGTGTAGATATTTCCATGTTTATGCAGACAGCGGTATAGCTATTTCCATGTTTATACAGATGGTGGTGTAGATATTTCCATGTTAATATAGATGGCGGTCTAGATATTTCCATGTTTACAGAGATAGTGGTGTAGTTATTTCCAAGTTTATAGAGACGGCGTTGTAGATATTTCCATGTCTATACAGATAGCGGTGAAGATATATCCATGGTTATACAGATAGCGGTGTAGATATTTCCATGTTCATACAAATGGCGGTGTAGATATTTCCATGTTCATAGAGATGGCGGTGTAGATATTTCCATGTTTATACAGATAGCAGTGTAGTTATTTCCATGTTTATAGAGATAGCAGTGTAGATATTTTCATTGATATACAGATAGCTGTGTAGATATTTCCATGTTCATACAGATAGCGGTGTAGATATTTCCATGTTCGTACAGATAACGGTGCAGACATTTCCATGTTCATACAGATAGCGGTGTAGATATTTCCATGCTCATACAGATAGCGGTGTGGATATTTCCATGTTCATACAGATAGCGGTGTAGGTATTTCGCTGTTCATACAGTTAGCGGTGTAGATATTTCCACGTTCATACAGATGGCGGTGTAGATATTTACATGTTCATACAGATGGCGTTGTAGATATTTCCATGTTTATGCAGATAGCGGTGTAGATACTTCCATGTTTATACAGATAGCTGTGTAGATATTTCCACGTTTATAGAGATGGCGGTGTAGATATTTCCATGTTCTTACAGATGGCGGTGTAGATATTTCCATGTTCATACAGATGGCGGTGTAGATATTTCCATGTTCATAGAGATGGCGGTGTAGATATTTCCATGTTCATACAAATGGCGGTGTAGATATTTCCATGTTCATAGAGATGGCGGTGTAGATATTTCCATGTTTATAGAGATAGCAGTGTAGTTATTTCCATGTTTATAGAGATAGCAGTGTAGATATTTTCATTGATATACAGATAGCTGTGTAGATATTTGCATTTTCATACAGATAGCGGTGTAGATATTTCCATGTTCGTACAGAGGGCGGTGTAGATATTTCCATGTTCATACAGATAGCAGTGTAGATATTTCCATCTTCATACCGATAACGGTGTAGATTTTTCCATGTTCATACAGATAGCGGTGTAGATATTTCCATGTTCATACATTTAGCGGTGTAGATATTTCCATGTTCATACAGATGGCGGTGTAGAAATTTACACGTTCATACAGATGGCGGTATAGATATTCCCATGTACGTAGAGATGGCGGTGGAGGTATTTCCATGTTCATAGACATGGCCGTGTAGATATTTCCATGTTCATACAGATGGCGATGTAGATATTTACATGTTCATACAGATGGCGGTGTAGATATTTCCATGTTCGTACAGACGGCGGTGTAGATATTTCCATGTTCATACAGATGGCGGTGTAGATATTTCCATGTTTATGCAGATAGCGGTATAGATATTTCCATGTTTAGACAGATGGTGGTGTAGATATTTCCATGTTAATAGAGATGGCGATCTAGATATTTCCATGTTTACAGAGATAGTGGTGTAGTTATTTCCAAGTTTATAGAGACGGCGTTGTAGATATTTCCATGTCTATACAGATAGCGGTGAAGATATATCCATGGTTATACAGATAGCGGTGTAGATATTTCCATGTTCATACAAATGGCGGTGTAGATATTTCCATGTTCATAGAGATGGCGGTGTAGATATTTCCATGTTTATACAGATAGCAGTGTAGTTATTTCCATGTTTATAGAGATAGCAGTGTAGATATTTTCATTGATATACAGATAGCTGTGTAGATATTTGCATGTTCATACAGATAGCGGTGTAGATATTTCCATGTTCGTACAGATAACGGTGCAGACATTTCCATGTTCCTACAGATAGCGTTGTAGATATTTCCATGCTCATACAGATAGCGGTGTGGATAATTCCATGTTCATACAGATAGCAGTGTAGGTATTTCGCTGTTCATACAGTTAGTGGTGTAGATATTTCCTAGTTCATACAGATGGCGGTGTAGATATTTACATGTTCATACAGATGGCGGTGTAGATATTTCCATGTTTATGCAGATAGCGGTGTAGATACTTCCATGTTTATACTGATAGCGGTGTAGATATTTCCACGTTTATAGAGATGGCGGTGTAGATATTTCCATGTTCATACGGATTGCGGTGTAGATATTTCCATGTTCATACAGATGGCGGTGTAGATATTTCCATGTTCATAGAGATGGCGGTGTAGATATTTCCATGTTCATACAAATGGCGGTGTAGATATTTCCATGTTCTTACAGATGGCGGTGTAGATATTTCCATGTTTATGCAGATAGCTGTATAGATATTTCCATGTTTATACAGATGGTGGTGTAGATATTTCCATGTTCATACAAATGGCAGTGTAGATATTTCCATGTTCATAGAGATGGCGGTGTAGATATTTCCTTGTTCATACAAGTGGCGGTGTAAATATTTCCATGTTCATAGAGATGGCGGTGTATATATTTCCATGTTTATGCAGATAGCGGTATAGATATTTCCAAGTTTATTCAGATGGTGGTGTAGATATTTCCATGTTTACAGAGTTGGCGGTCTAGATATTTCCATGTTTATAGAGATAGTGGTGTAGTTATTTGCAAGTTTATAGAGACAGCGTTGTAGATATTTCCATGTTTATACAGATAGCGGTGAAGTTATCTCCATGTTTATACAGATAGCGGTGTAGATATTTCCGTGTTCATACAGATAGCGGTGTAGATATTTCCATGTTTATAGAGATAGTGGTGTAGATAATTTCAATTTTATACAGATAGCAGTGTAGATATTTCCAAGTTCAGACAGAGAGCAGTGTAGATATTTCCACATTTATAGAGATGGCGGTGTAGATATTTCCATGATCATACAGATGGCGGTGTAGATAGTTCCATGTTTATGGAGATGGCGGTGTAGATATTTTCATGTTTACACAGATGGCGGTGTAGATATTTCCATGTTTACACAGATAGCGGTGTAGACATTTCCATGTTTACACAGATAGCTGTGTGGATATTTCCATGTTTATGCAGATAGCGGTGTAGATATTTCCATGTTTATACAGATAGCGGTGCGGATATTTCCATGTTTATACAGATAGTTGGGGACATAATTCCATGTTTATACAGATAGCGGTGAAGATATTTCCATCTTAATACAGATGGCGGTGTAGATATCTACATGTTCGTACAGGTGGCGATGTAGATGTTTCCATGTTCATACAGATGGCGGTGTAGATATTTCAAAGTTTATAGAGATAGCGCTGTAGTTATTTCCATATTTATAGAGAAATCTGTGTAGATATTTCCATGTAAATGCAGATAGCTGAGTAGATATTTCCATGTTCATGCAGATAGCGGTGTAGCTATTTCCATGTTCATCCAGATGCCGTTGTAGATATATCCATGTTCATACAGATGGCGGTGAAGATATTTCCATGTTCATACAGATGGCGGTGTAGATATTTCCATGTTCATAGAGATGGCGGCGTTGATATTTCCATGTTCATACAAATGGCGGTGTAGATATTTCCATATTCATAGAGATGGCGGTGTAGATATTTCCATGTTTATGCAGATAGCGGTATAGATATTTCCATGTTTATACAGATGGTGGTGTAGATATTTCCATGTGTATAGAGATGGCGGTCTAGATATTTCCATGTTTACAGAGATGGTGGTGTAGTTATTTCCAAGTTTATAGAGACAGCGTTGTAGATATTTCCATGTTTATACAGATAGCGGTGAAGGTATTTCCATGTTTATGCAAATAGCGGTGTGGATATTTCCATGTTTATACAGATAGAAGTGTAGATATTTCCATGTTTATAGAGATAGTGGTGTAGATAATTTCAATTTTATACCGAGAGCAGTGTGGATATTTCCAAGTTCATACAGATAGCGGTGTAGATATTTCCAAGTTTATAGAGATGGCGGTGTAGATATTTGCATGTTCATACAGACAGCGGTGTAGATATTTCCATGTTCATACAGATAGCGGTGTACATATTATCATGTTCATACAGATAGCTGTGTAGATATTCCCATGTTGATGCATATAGCGGTATAGATATTTCCATGTTCATACCAATAGCGGTGTAGATATTTCCATGTCCATACAGTTAGCATTGTAGATAATTCCATGTTCATACAGATGGCGGTGTAGATATTTACATGTTCATACAGAAGGCGGTGTAGATATTTCCATGTTCATACGGATGGCAGTGTAGATATTTCCATGTTCATGCAGGTGGCGGTGTAGATATTTCCATGTTTATACAGATAGCTGTGTAGTTATTTCCATGTTTATAGAGACAGCAGTGTAGATATTTCCATTGATATACCGATAGCTGTGAAGATATTTGCATGTTCATACAGATAGCGGTGTAGACATTTGCATGTTCGTACAGATAGCGGTGTAGAGATTTCCATGTTCATACAGATAGCGGTGTAGATATTTCCATGTTCATACAGATAACGGTGTAGATATTTCCATGTTCATACAGATAATGGTGTAGGTATTTCCATGATCATACAGATGGCGGTGTAGATATTTCCATGTTCATACAGATGGAGGTGTAGATACTTCCATGTTCATAGAGATGGCGGTGTAGATATTTCCATGTTTATGCAGATAGCGGTATAGATATTTCCATGTTTATACAGATATTGGTGTAGATATTTCCATGTTTATTGAGATGGCGGTCTAGATATTTCCATGTTTATACAGATAGCGGTGAAGATATTTCCATGTTTATACAGATAGCGGTGTAGATATTTCAATGTTTATACAGATAGCAGTGTAAATATTTCCATGTTTATAGAAATAGTGGTGTAGATAATTTCAATTTTATACCGAGAGCAGTTTAGATATTTCCAAGTTCATACAGATAGCGATGTAGATATTTCCACGTTTATAGAGATGGCGGTGTAGATATTTCCATGTTCATACTGATGGCGGTGTAGATATTTCCATGTTCATACAAATGGCGGTGTAGATATTTCCATGTTCATAGAGATTTCGGTGTAGATATTTCCATGTTCATACAAATGGCGGTGTAGATATTTCCATGTTCATAGAGATGGCGGTGTAGATATTTCCATGTTCATACAAATGGCGGTGTAGATATTTCCATGTTCATAGAGATGGCGGTGTCGGTATTTCCATGTTTATACAGATAGCGGTGTAGTTATTTCCATGTTTATAGAGATAGCAGTGCAGATATTTCCATTGATATACAGATAGCTGTGTAGATATATCCATGTACATACAGATAGCGGTGTAGATATTTCCGTGTTCAGACAGATAGCGGTGTAGATATTTCCATGTTCATACAGATAGCGGTGTAGATATTTCCAAGTTCATACAGATAGCGGTTTAGATATTTCCATGCTCATACAGATAGCGGTGTAGATATTTCCATGTTCATAAAGATGGCGGTGTATGTATTTACATGTTCATACAGATGGCGGTATAGATATTTCCGTGTTCAAACAGATGGCGGTGAAGATATTTACATGTTCAAACAGATGGCGGTGTACATATTTCCATGTTCATAGAGATGGCGGTGTAGATATTTCCATGTTCATAAAGATAGCGGTGTAGTTATTTCCATGTATATAGAGAAAGCTGTGTAGATATTTCCACCTATATACAGATAGCTGTGTTGATATTTCAATGTTCATGCAGATAGCGGTGTAGATAATTCCATGTTCATCCAGATGGCGGTGTAGATATATCCATGTTCATACAGATGGCGGTGAAGATATTTCCATGTTCATGCAGATGGCGGTGTAGATATTTCCATGTCCATATAAATGGCGGTGTAGATATTTCCATGTTCATACAGATGGCGGTGAAGATATTTCCATGTTCATAGAGATGGCGGTGTAGATATTTCCATGTTTATACAGATAAGGGTGTAGTTATTTCCAGGTTGATAGAGATAGCAGTGTAGATATTTCCATTGATATACAGATAGGTGTGTAGATATATCCATGTTCATAGAGACAGTGGTGTAGATATTTCCATGTTCATACAGATAGCGGTGTAGATATTTCCATGTTCATACAGATAGCGGTGCAGATATTTCCATGTTCATACAGATGGCGGTGTAGATATTTCCATGTTCATACAGATGGCGGTGTAGATATTTCCATGTTCCTACAGATGTCAGTGTAGATATTTCCATGTTCATACAGATAGTGGTGTAGTTATTTCCATGTATTTAGAGAAAGCTGTGTAGATATTTCAATGTAAATGCAGATAGATGTGTTGATATTTCAATATTCATACAGATAGCGGTGTAGATATTTCCATGTTTATACAGATAGCGGTGTAGTTATTTCCATGTTTATAGAGATAGCAGTGTAGATATTTACATTGATATAGAGAGAGCTGTGTAGATATATCCATGTTCATACAGATAGCGGTGTAGATATTTCCATGTTCATGCAGATGTTGGTGTAGATATTTCCATGTTCCTGCAGATGGCGGTGTAGATATTTCTATGTTCATACAGATGGCGGTGAAGATATTTCCATGTTCAAACAGATGGCGGTGTAGATATTTCCATATTCATGCAGATGGCGGTGTAGATATTTCCATGTTCATACCGATGGCGGTGAAGGTACTTCCATGTTCATACAGATGGCGGTGTAGATATTTCCATGTTCCTACAGATGGTGGTGTAGATATTTCCATGTTCCTACAGATGGCGGTGTAGATATTTCCATGTACATACAGATAGCGGTGTAGTTATTTCCATGTATATAGAGAAAGCTGTGTAGATATTTCAATCTATATGCAGATAGCTGTGTTGATATTTCAATGCTCATACAGGTAGCGGTGTAGATATTTCCATGTTCATCCAGATGGCGGTGTAGATATATCCATGTTCATAGAGATGGCGGTGTAGATATTTCCATTTTTATACAGATGGAGGTGTAGGTATTTCCATGTTTATAGACATAGCGGTGCAGATATTCAAATGTTCCTACAGATGACGGTGTAGATGTTTCCATGTTCATACAGATGGCGGTGTAGATATTTCCATGTCCATACAGATGGCGGTGAAGATATTTCCATGTTCATACAAATGGCGGTGTAGATATTTCCATGTTCATAGAGATGGCGGTGTAGTTATTTCCATGTTTATACAGATAGCAGTGTAGTTATTTCCATGTTTATAGAGATAGCAGTGTAGATATTTCCATTGATATACAGATAGCTGTGTAGATATTTGCATGTTCATACAGATAGCGGTGTAGATATTCCCTTGTTCATACAGATGGCGGTGTAGATATTTCAAAGTTTATAGAGATAGCCCTGTAGATATTTCCACACTTATAGAGAAATCTGTGTAGATATTTCCACGTATATTCAGATAGCTGTGTAGATATTTCCATGTTTATACAGATAGCAGTGTAGATATTTCCATGTTTATAGAGATAGTGGTGTAGATAATTTCAATTTTATACAGAGAGCAGTGTAGATATTTCCAAGTTCATACAGATAGCGGTGTACATATTTCCACGTTCATAGAGATGGCGGTGTAGATATTTCCATGTTTACGCACATAGCGGTGTAGACATTTACATGTTTACACAGATGGCTGTGTGGTTATTTCCATGTGTATGCAGATAGCAGTGTAGATATTTCCATATTTATACAGATAGCGGTGGGGATATTTCCATCTTAATACAGATGGCAGTGTAGATATGTCCATGTTCGTACAGATGGCGGTGTAGATATTTCCAAGTTCATACAGATGGCAGTGTAGGTATTTCGAAGTTTATAGAGATAGCGTTGTAGTTATTTCCATATTTATAGAGATATCTGTGTAGATAATTCCATGTATATGCAGATAGCTGTGTAGATATTTCCATGTTCATGCAGATAGCTTTGTAGATATTTCCATGTTCATCCTGATGCCGGTGTAGATATATCCACGTTCATACAGATGTCGGTGAAGATATTTCCATCTTCTTACAGATGGCGGTGTAGATATTTCCATGTTCATACAAATGGCAGTGTAGATATTTCCATGTTCATAGAGATGGCGGTGTAGCTATTACCATGTTCATACAAATGGCGGTGTAGATATTTCCATGTTCATAGAGATGGCGGTGTAGATATTTCCATGTTTATACAGATAGCAGTGTAGTTATTTCCATGTTTATAGAGATAGCAGTGTAGATATTTCCATTGATATACAGATAGCTGTGTAGATATTTGCATGTTCATACAGATACCGGTGTAGATATTTTCATGTTCATACAGATAGCGGTGTAGATATTTCCATGTTCATACAGATAGCGGTGTAGATATTTCCATGTTCATACTGAGAGCGCTTTAGATATTTCCATGTTCATACAGATGGCGGTGTTGATATTTACATGTTCATACAGATGGCGGTGTAATATTTCCATGTTCGTACACATGGCGGTGTAGATATTTCCATGTTCATAGAGATGGTGGTGTAGATAATTCCATGTTTATGCAGATAGCGGTATAGATATTTCCATGTTTATACAGATGGTGGTGTAGATATTTCCATGTTTATAGAGATGGCATTCTAGATATTTCCATGTTTATAGAGATAGTGGTGTAGATATTTCAAAGTTTATAGAGACAGCATTGTAGATATTTCCATGTTTATACAGATAGCGGTGAAGATATTTCCATGTTTATACAGATAGCGGTGTAGATATTTCCATCTTTATTAAGTTAGCGGTGTAGATATTTCCATGTTTATAGAGATAGTGGTGTAGATAATTCCAATTTTATACAGATAGCAGTGTAGATATTTCCAAGTTCATACAGATAGCAGTGTAGATATTTCCATTGATATACAGATAGCTGTGTAGATATTTGCATGTTCAAACAGATAGCGGTGTAGATATTTCCGTGTTCATACAGATAGCGGTGTAGATATTACCATGTTCATACAGATAGCGTTGTAGATATTTCCATGTTCATACAGATGGTGGTGTAGATATTTACATGTTCTTACAGATGGCCGTGTAGATATTTCCATGTTCGTATTGATGGCAGTGTAGATATTTCCATTTTCATACAGGTGGTGGTGTAGATATTTCCATGTTTATACTTATAGCAGTGTAGTTATTTCCATGTTTACAGAGATAGCAGTGTAGATATTTCCATTGATATACAGATAGCTGTGTAGATATTTGCATGTTCATACAGATAGCGGTGTAGATATTTCCTTGTTCATACAGATAGCGGTGTAGATATTTCCATGTTCATACAGATGGCGGTGTAAATATTTCCATGTTCGTACAGATGGCGGTGTAGATATTTCCATGTTCATAGAGATGGCGGTGTAGATATTTCCATGTTTACGCAGATAGCGGTATAGATATTTCCTTGTTTATACAGATGGTTTTGTAGATATTACCAGGTTTATAGACATGGCTGTCTAGATATTTCCATGTTTATAGAGATAGTGGTGTAGTTATTTCAAAGTTTATAGAGACAGCATTGTAGATAATTCCATGTTTATACAGATAGCGGTGAAGATATTTCCATGTTTATACCGATAGCGGTGTAGATATTTCCATGTTTATACAGATAGCGGTGTAGATATTTCCATGTTTATAGAGATAGTGGTGTAGATAATTCCAATTTTATACAGATAGCATTGAAGATATTTCCAAGTTCATACAGATAGCAGTGTAGATATTTCCACGTTTATAGAGATGGTGGTGTAGATATTTCCATGTTCATACAGATGGCGGCGTAGATATTTCCATGTTTAGAGAGATGGCGGTGTAGATATTTTCATGTTAACACAGATGGCGGTGTAGATATTTCCATGTTTACACAGATAGCGGTGTAGACATTTCCATGTTTACACAGATAGTGGTGTGGATATTTCCAAGTTTATGCAGATAGCGGTGTAGATATTTCCATGTTTATACAGATAGCGGTGCGGTTATTACCATGTTTATACAGATAGTCGTGCAGATATTTCCATTTTTATACAGATAGCGGTGTAGATATTTCAATCTTAATGCAGATGGCGGTGTAGATATGTAGATGTTCGTACAGATGGCGGTGTAGATATTTCCATGTTCTTACAGATGGCGGTGTAGATATTTTGAAGTTTATAGAGATACCGCTGCAGGTATTTCCATATTTATAGAGAAATCTGTGTAGATATTTCCATGTATATGCAGATAGCTGTGTAGATATTTCCATGTTCATGCAGAAGGCGGTGTCGATATTTCCATGTTCATCCAGATGCCGGTGTAGATATATCCATGTTCATACAGATGGCGGTGAAGATATTTCCATGTTCATACAGATGGCGGTGTAGATATTTCCATGTTCATACAAATGGCGGTGTAGATATTTCCATGTTCATAGAGATGGCGGTGTAGATATTTCCATGTTCATACAAATGGCGGTGTAGATATTTCCATGTTCATAGAGATGGCGGTGTAGATATTTCCATGTTTATACAGATAGCAGTGTAGGTATTTCCATGTTTATAGAGATAGCAGTGCAGATATTTCCATTGATAAAAAGATAGCTGAGTAGATATTTGCATGTTCATACAGAGAGCGGTGTAGATATTTCCATGTTCCTACAGATAGCGGTGTAGATATTTCCATGTTCATACAGATAGCGGTGTAGATATTTCCATGTTCATACCAATAGCTGTGTAGATATTTCCATGTTCATACAGTTAGCGGTGTAGATATTTCCATGTTCATACAGATGGCGGTGTAGATATTTACATGTTCATACAGATGGCGGTGTAGATATTTCCATGTTTATACAGATAGCGGTTTAGATATTTCCATCTTTATACAGATAGCGGTGCGGATATTTCCATGTTTATACAGATAGTTGGGCAGATATTTCCATGTTTATACAGATAGCGGTGTAGATATTTCCATCTCAATACAGATGGCGGTGTAGATATGTCCATGTTCGTACTGATGGCGGTGTAGATATTTCCATGTTTATACAGATAGCAGTGTAGTTATTTCCATGTTTATAGAGATAGCAGTGTAGATATTTTCATTGATATACAGATAGCTGTGTAGATATTTGCATGTTCATACAGATAGCGGTGTAGATATTCCCATGTTCATACAGATGGCGGTGTAGATATTTCGAAGTTTATAGAGATAGCCCTGTAGATATTTCCACACTTATAGAGAAATCTGTGTAGATATTTCCACGTATATTCAGATAGCTGTGTAGATATTTCCATGTTTATACAGATAGCAGTGTAGATATTTCCATGTTTATAGAGATAGTGGTGTAGATAATTTCAATTTTATACAGAGAGCAGTGTAGATATTTCCAAGTTCATACAGATAGCGGTGTACATATTTCCACGTTCATAGAGATGGCGGTGTAGATATTTCCATGTTTACACACATAGCGGTGTAGACATTTACATGTTTACACAGATGGCTGTGTGGATATTTCCATGTGTATGCAGATAGCAGTGTAGATATTTCCATATTTATACAGATAGCGGTGGGGATATTTCCATCTTAATACAGATGGCAGTGTAGATATGTCCATGTTCGTACAGATGGCGGTGTAGATATTTCCAAGTTCATACAGATGGCAGTGTAGGTATTTCGAAGTTTATAGAGATAGCGTTGTAGTTATTTCCATATTTATAGAGATATCTGTGTAGATAATTCCATGTATATGCAGATAGCTGTGTAGATATTTCCATGTTCATGCAGATAGCTTTGTAGATATTTCCATGTTCATCCTGATGCCGGTGTAGATATATCCACGTTCATACAGATGTCGGTGAAGATATTTCCATCTTCTTACAGATGGCGGTGTAGATATTTCCATGTTCATACAAATGGCAGTGTAGATATTTCCATGTTCATAGAGATGGCGGTGTAGCTATTTCCATGTTCATACAAATGGCGGTGTAGATATTTCCATGTTCATAGAGATGGCGGTGTAGATATTTCCATGTTTATACAGATAGCAGTGTAGTTATTTCCATGTTTATAGAGATAGCAGTGTAGATATTTCCATTGATATACAGATAGCTGTGTAGATATTTGCATGTTCATACAGATACCGGTGTAGATATTTTCATGTTCATACAGATAGCGGTGTAGATATTTCCATGTTCATACAGATAGCGGTGTAGATATTTCCATGTTCATACTGAGAGCGCTTTAGATATTTCCATGTTCATACAGATGGCGGTGTTGATATTTACATGTTCATACAGATGGCGGTGTAATATTTCCATGTTCGTACACATGGCGGTGTAGATATTTCCATGTTCATAGAGATGGTGGTGTAGATAATTCCATGTTTATGCAGATAGCGGTATAGATATTTCCATGTTTATACAGATGGTGGTGTAGATATTTCCATGTTTATAGAGATGGCATTCTAGATATTTCCATGTTTATAGAGATAGTGGTGTAGATATTTCAAAGTTTATAGAGACAGCATTGTAGATATTTCCATGTTTATACAGATAGCGGTGAAGATATTTCCATGTTTATACAGATAGCGGTGTAGATATTTCCATCTTTATTAAGTTAGCGGTGTAGATATTTCCATGTTTATAGAGATAGTGGTGTAGATAATTCCAATTTTATACAGATAGCAGTGTAGATATTTCCAAGTTCATACAGATAGCAGTGTAGATATTTCCATTGATATACAGATAGCTGTGTAGATATTTGCATGTTCAAACAGATAGCGGTGTAGATATTTCCGTGTTCATACAGATAGCGGTGTAGATATTACCATGTTCATACAGATAGCGTTGTAGATATTTCCATGTTCATACAGATGGTGGTGTAGATATTTACATGTTCTTACAGATGGCCGTGTAGATATTTCCATGTTCGTATTGATGGCAGTGTAGATATTTCCATTTTCATACAGGTGGTGGTGTAGATATTTCCATGTTTATACTTATAGCAGTGTAGTTATTTCCATGTTTACAGAGATAGCAGTGTAGATATTTCCATTGATATACAGATAGCTGTGTAGATATTTGCATGTTCATACAGATAGCGGTGTAGATATTTCCTTGTTCATACAGATAGCGGTGTAGATATTTCCATGTTCATACAGAGAGCAGTGTAGATATTTCCATGTTCATACAGATGGCGGTGTAGTTTTTACATGTTCATACAGATGGCGGTGTAAATATTTCCATGTTCGTACAGATGGCGGTGTAGATATTTCCATGTTCATAGAGATGGCGGTGTAGATATTTCCATGTTTACGCAGATAGCGGTATAGATATTTCCTTGTTTATACAGATGGTTTTGTAGATATTACCAGGTTTATAGACATGGCTGTCTAGATATTTCCATGTTTATAGAGATAGTGGTGTAGTTATTTCAAAGTTTATAGAGACAGCATTGTAGATAATTCCATGTTTATACAGATAGCGGTGAAGATATTTCCATGTTTATACCGATAGCGGTGTAGATATTTCCATGTTTATACAGATAGCGGTGTAGATATTTCCATGTTTATAGAGATAGTGGTGTAGATAATTCCAATTTTATACAGATAGCATTGAAGATATTTCCAAGTTCATACAGATAGCAGTGTAGATATTTCCACGTTTATAGAGATGGTGGTGTAGATATTTCCATGTTCATACAGATGGCGGCGTAGATATTTCCATGTTTAGAGAGATGGCGGTGTAGATATTTTCATGTTAACACAGATGGCGGTGTAGATATTTCCATGTTTACACAGATAGCGGTGTAGACATTTCCATGTTTACACAGATAGCGGTGTAGATATTTCCATGTTTATACAGATAGCGGTGCGGTTATTACCATGTTTATACAGATAGTCGTGCAGATATTTCCATTTTTATACAGATAGCGGTGTAGATATTTCAATCTTAATGCAGATGGCGGTGTAGATATGTAGATGTTCGTACAGATGGCGGTGTAGATATTTCCATGTTCATACAGATGGCGGTGTAGATATTTTGAAGTTTATAGAGATACCGCTGCAGGTATTTCCATATTTATAGAGAAATCTGTGTAGATATTTCCATGTATATGCAGATAGCTGTGTAGATATTTCCATGTTCATGCAGAAGGCGGTGTCGATATTTCCATGTTCATCCAGATGCCGGTGTAGATATATCCATGTTCATACAGATGGCGGTGACGATATTTCCATGTTCTTACAGATGGCGGTGTTGATATTTCCATGTTCATACAAATGGCGGAGTAGATATTTCCATGTTCATAGAGATGGCGGTGTAGATATTTCCATGTTCATACATGTGGCGGTGTAGATATTTCCATGTTCTTAGAGATGGCGGTGTAGATATTTCCATGTTTATACAGATAGCAGTGTAGATATTTCCATTGATATACAGATAGCTGTGTAGATATTTGCATGTTCACACAGATAGCGGTGTAGATATATCCATGTTCATACAGATTGCAGTGTAGATATTTCCATGTTCATACAGATAGCGGTGTAGATATTTTCATGTTCATACAGATAGCGGTGTAGATATTTCCATGTTCATACAGATAGCGGTGTAGGTATTTCCATGTTCATACAGTTAGCGGTGTAGATATTTCCATGTTCATACAGATGGCGGTGTAGATATTTACATGTTCGTACGGATGGCAGGGTAGATATTTCCATGTTCATACAGGTGGCGGTGTAGATATTTCCATGTTTTTACAGATAGCAGTGTAGTTATTTCCGTGTTTATAGAGATAGCACTGTAGCTATTTCCATTGATATACAGATAGCTGTATACATATTTGCATGTTCATACAGATAGCGGTGTAGATATTTCCACGTTTATAGAGATAGCAGTGTAGATATTTCCATGTTCATACAGATAGCGGTGAAGATATTTCCATGTTCATACAGTTAGCGGTGTAGATATTTCCATCTTCATACAGATAGCGGTGTAGATATTTCCATGTTCATACAGTTAGCGGTGTAGATATTTCCATGTTCTTACAGATGGCGGTGTAGACATTTACATGTTCATACAGATGGCGGTGTAGATATTTCCACGTTCGTACAGATGGCGGTGTAGATATATCCATGTTCATAGAGATGGCGGTGTAGATATTTCCATGTTTATGCAGATAGCGGTATAGATATTTCCATGTTTATACAGATGGTGGTGTAGATATTACCAGGTTTATAGAGATGGCTGTCTAGATATTTCCATGTTTGTAGAGATAGTGGTGTAGTTATTTCAAAGTTTATAGAGACAGCATTGTAGATATTTCCATGTTTATACAGATAGCGGTGAAGATATTTCCATGTTTATACCGATAGCGGTGTAGATATTTCCATGTTTATACAGATAGCGGTGTAGATATTTCCAAGTTTATAGAGATAGTGGTGTAGATAATTCCAATTTTATACAGATAGCATTGTAGATATTTCCAAGTTCATACAGATAGCAGTGTAGATATTTCCACGTTTATAGAGATGGTGGTGTAGATATTTCCATGTTCATACAGATGGCGGTGTAGATATTTCCATGTTTAGAGAGATGGCGGTGTAGATATTTTCATGTTAACACAGATGGCGGTGTAGATATTTCCATGTTTACACAGATAGCGGTGTAGACATTTCCATGTTTACACAGATAGTGGTGTGGATATTTCCAAGTTTATGCAGATAGCGGTGTAGATATTTCCATATTTATACAGATAGCGGTGTAGATATTTCAATCTTAATGCAGATGGCGGTGTAGAAATGTAGATGTTCGTAGAGATGGCGGTGTAGATATTTCCATGTTCATACAGATGGCGGTGTAGATATTTTGAAGTTTATAGAGATAGCGCTGCGGGTATTTCCATATTTATAGAGAAATCTGTGTAGATATTTCCATGTATATGCAGATAGCTGTGTAGATATTTCCATGTTCATGCAGAAGGCGGTGTCGATATTTCCATGTTCATCCAGATGCCGGTGTAGATATATCCATGTTCATACAGATGGCGGTGAAGATATTTCCATGTTCATACAGATGGCGGTGTAGATATTTCCATGTTAATACAAATGGCGGTGTAGATATTTCCATGTTCATAGAGATGGCGGTGTAGATATTTCCATGTTCATACAAATGGCGGTGTAGATATTTCCATGTTCATAGAGATGGCGGTGTAGATATTTCCATGTTTATACAGATAGCAGTGTAGTTATTTCCATGTTTATAGAGATAGCAGTGTAGATATTTCCATTGATAAAAAGATAGCTGAGTAGATATTTGCATGTTCATACAGATAGCGGTGTAGATATTTCCATGTTCATACAGATAGCGGTTTAGATATTTCCATGTTCATACAGATAGCGGTGTAGATATTTCCATGTTCATACCAATAGCGGTGTAGATATTTCCATGTTCATACAGTTAGCGGTGTAGATATTTCCATGTTCATAAAGATGGCGGTGTAGATATTTACATGTTCATACAGATGGCGGTGTAGATATTTCCATGTTTATACAGATAGCGGTTTAGATATTTCCATCTTTATACAGATAGCGGTGCGGATATTTCCATGTTTATACAGATAGTTGGGCAGATATTTCCATGTTCATACCAATAGCGGTGTAGATATTTCCATGTTCATACAGTTAGCGGTGTAGATATTTCCATGTTCTTACAGATGGCGGTGTAGACACTTACATGTTCATACAGATGGCGGTGTAGATATTTCCATGTTCGTACAGATGGCGGTGTAGATATTTCCATGTTCATAGAGATGGCAGTGTAGATATTTCCATGTTTATACAGATAGCGGTATAGATATTTCCATGTTTATACAGATGGTGGTGTAGATATTTCCATCTTTATAGAGATGGCGGTGTAGATATTTCCATGTTTATGCAGATAGTGGTATAGATATTTCCATGTTTATACAGATGGTGGTGTAGATATTTCCATGTTTATAGATATAGTGGTGTAGATATTTCCAAGTTTATAGATACAGCGTTGTAGATATTTCCATGTTTATACAGATAGCGGTGAAGATATTTCCATGTTTATACAGATAGCGGTGTAGATATTTCCATGTTTATAGAGATAGTGGTGTAGATAATTTCAATTTTCTACAGATAGCAGTGTAGATATTTCCAAGTTCATACAGATAGCGGTGTAGATATTTCCACGTTTATAGAGAAGGCGGTGTAGATATTTCCATGTTCATACAGATGGCGGTGAAGATATTTCCATGTTTATAGAGATGGCGGTGTAGATATTTTCATGTTTACAAAGATGGTGGTGTAGATATTTCCATGTTTACAAAGATGGCGGTGTAGATATTTCCATGTTTACACAGATAGCGGTGTGGATATTTCCATGTTTATGCAGATAACGGTGTAGATATTTCCATGTTTATACAGATAGCGGTGCGGAGATTTCCATGTTTATACAGATGGGCAGATATTTCCATGTTTATACAGATAGCGGTGTAGATATTTCCATCTTAATACTGATGGCGGTGTAGATATGTCCATGTTCGTACAGATGGCGGTGTAGATATTTCCATATTCATACAGATGGCGGTGTAGATATTTCGAACTTTATAGTGATAGTGCTGTAGTTATTTCCATGTTTATAGAGAAGTCTGTGTAGATATTTCCATGTATTTGCAGATAGCTGTGTAGATATTTCCATGTTCATCCAGATGCCGGTGTAGATATTACCATGTTCATACAGAAGGCGGTGTAGATATTTCCATGTTCATAGAGATGGCGGTGTAGATATTTTCATGTTTATACAGATAGCAGTGTAGTTATTTCCATGTTTACAGAGATAGCAGTGTAGATATTTCCATTGATATACAGATAGCTGTGTTGATATGTGCATATTCATACAGATAGCGGTGTAGATATTTCCATCTTCGTACAGATAGCGGTGTAGATATTTCCATGCTCATACAGATAGCGGTGTAGATATTTCCATGTTCATACAGATAACGGTGTAGATATTTCCATGTTCATACAGATAGCGGTGTAGATATTTCCATGTTCATAGAGACGGCGGTGTAGATATTTCCATGTTTATACAGATAGCAGTGTCGTTATTTCCATGTTTATAGAGATAGTGGTGTAGAGAATTTCAATTTCATACAGATAGCTGTGTAGATATTTGCATGTTCTTACAGACAGCGGTGTAGATATTTCCATGTTCATACAGATGGCGGTGTAGATATTTCCATGTTCGTACGGAAGGCAGTGTAGATATTTCCATGTTCATACAGGTGGCGGTGTAGATATTTCCATGTTTATACAGATAGCAGTGTAGTTATTTTCATGTCTGTAGAGATAGCAGTGTAGATATTTCCATTGATATACAGATAGCTGTGTAGATATTTGCATGTTCATACAGATAGCGGTGTAGATATTTCCATGTTCCTACAGATGGCGGTGTAGATATTTCCATGTTCATACAGATAGCGGTGTAGATATTTCCATGTTCATACAGATAACGGTGTAGATATTTCCATGTTCATACAGATAGCGGTGTAGATATTTCCATGATCATACAGTTAGCGGTGTAGATATTTAAATGTTCATACAGATGGCGGTGTAGATATTTACATGATCATACAGATGGCGGTGTAGATATTTCCATGTTCATAGAGATGGCGGTGTAGATATTTCCATGTTCATACAGATAGCGGTGTAGATATTTCCATGTTCATAGAGATGGTGGTGTAGATATTTCAATGTTTATACAGATAGCAGTGTAGTTATTTCCATGTTTATAGAGATAGTGGTGTAGATAATTTCAGTTTTATACAGATAGCTGTGTAGATATTTCCATGTTCATACAGATGGCGGTGTAGATATTTACATGTTCATACAGATGGCGGTGTAGATATTTCCATGTTCATACGGATGGCAGTGTAGATATTTCCATGTTCATACAGGTGGCGGTGTAGATGTTTCCATGTTTATACAGACAGCAGTGTAGTTATTTCCATGTTTATAGAGATAGCAGTGTAGATATTTCCATTGATATACAGATAGCTGTGTAGATATTTGCATGTTCCTACAGATAGCGGTGTGGATATTTCCATGTTCATACAGATGGCGGTGTAGATACTTACATGTTCGTACAGATGGCGGTGTAGATATTTCCATGTTCATAGAGATGGCGGTGTAGATATCTCTATGTTTATGCAGATAGTGGTATAGATATTTCCATGTTTATACAGATGGTGTTGTAGATATTCCCATGTTTATAGAGGTGGCAGTCTAGATATTTCCATGTTTACAGAGACAGTGGTGTAGTTATTTCCAAGTTTATAGAGACAGCGTTGTAGATATTTCCATGTTTATACAGATAGCGGTGAAGATATTTCCATGTTTATACAGATAGCGGTGTAGATATTTCCATGTTTATACAGATAGCGGTGTAGATATTTCCATGTTTATAGAGATAGTGGTGTAGATAATTCCAATTTTATACAGATAACAGTGTAGATATTTCTAAGTTCATACAGATAGTTGTGTAGATATTTCCACGTTTATAGAGATGGCAGTGTAGATATATCCATGTTCATACAGATGGCGGTGTAGATATTTCCATGTTTACACAGATAGCGGTGTAGACATTTCCATGTTTACAAAGATAGCGGTGTGGATATTTCCATGTTTATGCAGATAGCGGTGTAGATATTTCCATGTTTATACAGATAGCGGTGCGGTTATTTCCATGTTTATACAGATAGTGGTAGAGATATTTCCATGTTTATACAGATAGCGGAGTAGATATTTCCATCTTATTACAGATGGCGGTATGGATATGTCCATGTTCGTACACATGGCGGTGTAGATATTTCCATGTTCATACAGATGGCGGTGTAGATATTTTGAAGTTTATAGAGATAGCGCTGTAGTTATTTCCATATTTATACAGATAGTAGTGTAGTAATTTCCATGTTTATAGAGATAGCAGTGTAGATATTTCCATTGATATACAGATAGCTGTGTAGATATATGCATGTTCATAGAGATAGCGGTGTAGATATTTCCATGTTCATACAGACAGCGGTGTAGATATTTCCATGTTCATACAGATAGCGGTGTAGATATTTCCATGTTCATACAGATAGCGGTGTAGATATTTCCATGTTCATACAGATAGCGGTGTAGATATTTCCACGTTCGTACAGATGGCCGTGTAGATATTTCCATGTTCATAGAGATGGCGGTGTAGATATTTCCATGTTTATGCAGATAGCGGTATTGATATTTCCATGTTTATACAGATGGTGGTGTAGATATTTCCATGTTTATAGAGATGGCGGTCTAGATATTTCCATGTTTATAGAGATAGTGGTGTAGTTATTTCCAAGTTTATAGAGACAGCGTTGTAGATATTTCCATGTTTATACAGATAGCCGTGAAGATATTTTCATGTTTATACAGGTAGCGGTGTAGATATTTTCATGTTTATACAGATAATAGTGTAGATATTTCCATGTTTATAGAGATAGTGGTGTAGATAATTTCAATTTTATACAGATAGCAGAGTAGATATTTCCAAGTTCATACAGATAGCGGTGTAGATATTTCCACGTTTATAGAGATGGCGGTGTAGATATTTCCATGTTCATACAGACGGCGGTGTAGATATTTCCATGTTTATAGGGATGGCGGTGTAGATATTTCTATGTTTACACAGATGGCGGTGTAGATATTTCCATGTTTACACAGATCGCGGTGTAGACATTTCCATGTTTATGCAGATAGTGGTGTGGATATTTCCATGTTTATGCAGAAAGCGGTGTTGATATTTCCATGTTTATACAGATAGCGGTGCGGATATTTCCATGTTTATACAGATAGTTGGGCAGATATTTCCATGTTTATACAGATAGCGGTGTAGATATTTCCATCTTAATACAGATGGCGGTGTAGATATGTCCATGTTCATACAGATGGTGGTGTAGATATTTCCATGTTCGTAAAGATGGCGGTGTAGATATTTCGAAGTTTATAGAGATAGCGATGTTATTTCCATATTTATAGAGAAATCTGTGTAGATATTTCCATGTATATGCAGAGAGCTGTGTAGATATTTCCATGTTCATACAGATAGCGGTGTAGATATTTCCATGTTCATCCAGATGCCGGTGTAGATATATCCATGCTCATACTGATGGCGGTGAAGATATTTCCATGTTCATACAGATGGCGGTGAAGATATTTCCATGTTCATACAAATGGCGGAGTAGATATTTCCAAGTTCATAGAGATGGCGGTGAAGATATTTCCATGTTCACAAATGGCGTTGTAGATATTTCCATGTTCATAGAGATGGCGGTGCAGATATTTCCATGTGTTTACAGATAGTAGTCTAGATATTTCCATGTTTATAGAGATAGCAGTGTGGAAATTTCCATTGATATACAGATAGCTGTGTAGATATTTGCATGTTCATACAGATAGCGGTGTATATATTTCCATGTTCAGAGGGCGGTGTAGATATTTCCATGTTCATACAGATAGCGGTGTAGATATTTCCATGTTCATACAGATAGCGGTGTAGATATTTCCATGTTCATACAGATAGCGGTGTAGATATTTCCATGTTCATATGGATGGCGGTGTAGATATTTACATGTTCATACAGATGGCGGTGTAGATATTTCCATGTTCGTACGGATGGCAGTGTAGATATTTCCATGTTCATACAGGTGGCGGTGTAGATATTTCCATGTTTATACAGATAGCAGTGTAGTTATTTCCATGTTTATAGAGATAGCAGTGTAGATATTTCCATTGATATACAGATAGCTGTGTAGATATTTGCATGTTCATACAGAAAGCGGTGTAGATATTTCCATGTTCGTACAGATAGCGGTGTAGATATTTCCATGTTCATACAGATAGCGGTGTAGATATTTCCATGTTCATACAGATAACGGTGTAGATATTTCCATGTTCATACAGATAGCGGTGTAGATATTTCCATGTTCATACAGTTAGCGTTGTAGATATTTCCATGTTCATACAGATGGCGGTGTATTTAGATGTTCATGCAGATGGCGGTGTAGATATTCCCGTGTTCATACAGATGGCGGTGTAGATATTTCCATGTTTATATAGATGGCGGTGTAGATATTTCCATGTTTACACAGATAGCGGTGTAGACATTTCCATGTTTACTCAGATATCAGTGTGGACATTTCCATGTTTATGCAGATAGCGCTGTAGATATTTCCATGTTTTTACAGATAGCGGTATAGTTATTTCCATCTTAATACAGATGGCAGTGTAGATATTTCCATGTTCATAGAGATGGTGGTGTAGATATTTACATGTTCATACAGATGGCGGTGTAGTTATTTCCATGTTCGTAAAGATGGCGGTGTAGATATTTCCATGTACATATAGATGGCGGTGTAGATATTTCCATGTTTATGCAGATAGTGGTATAGATATTTCCATGTTTATACAGATGGTGGTGTAGGTATTTCCATCTTTATAGAGATGGCGGTCTAGATATTTCCATGTTTATAGAGATAGTGGTGTAGTTATTTCCAAGTTGATAGAGACAGCGTTGTAGTTATTTCCATGTTTATACAGATAGCGGTGAAGGTATTTCCATGTTTATACAGATAGCGGTGTAGATATTTCCATTTTTATACAGATAACAGTGTAGATACTTCCATGTATATAGAGATAGTGGTGTAGATAATTTCAATTTTATACACATAGCAGTGTAGATATTTCCAAGTTCATACAGACAGCGGTGTAGATATTTCCACATTTATAGAGATGGCGGTGTAGATATTTCCATGTTCATACAGATGGTGGTGTAGATATTTCCATGTTTATAGAGATGGCGGTGTAGATATTTTCATGTTTATAGAGATGGCGGTGTAGATATTTCCATGTTTACACAGATAGCGGTGTAGACATTTCCATGTTTACACAGATAGCGGTGTGGATATTTCCATGTTTATGCAGATAGCGGTGTAGATATTTCCATGTTTATAGATAGCGGTGCGGATATTTCCATGTTTATACAGATAGGCAGATATTTCCATGTTTATACAGATAGCGGTGTAGATATTTCCATGTTCATACAGATAGCGGTGTAGGTATTTCCTTGTTCATACAGTTAGCGGTGTAGATATTTCCATGTTCATACAGATAGCGGTGTAGATATTTCCATGTTCATACAGATAGCGGTGTAGATATTTCCATGTTCATACAGATAGCGGTGGAGGTATTTCCTTGTTCATACAGTTAGCGGTTTAGATATTTCCATGTTCATACAGATGGCGGTGTAGATATTTACATGTTCGTACGGATGGCAGGGTAGATATTTCCATGTTCATACAGGTGGCTGTGTAGATATTTCCATGTTTATACAGATAGCAGTGTAGTTATTTCCATGCTTATAGAGATAGCAGTGTAGGTATTTCCATTGATATACAGATAGCTGTGTAGATATTTGCATGTTCATACAGATAGCGGTGTAGATATTTTCACGTTTATAGAGATAGCAGTGTAGATATTTCCATGTTCATACAGATAGCGGTGAAGATATTTCCATGTTCATACAGTTAGCGGTGCAGATATTTCCATGTTCATACAGATAGCGGTGTAGATATTTCCATGTTCATACAGTTAGCGGTGTAGATATTTCCATGTTCTTACAGATGGCGATGTAGACATTTACATGTTCATACAGATGGCGGTGGAGATATTTCCATGTTCGTACAGATGGCGGTGTAGATATTTCCATGTTCATAGAGATGGCGTTGTAGATATTTCCATGTTTATGCAGATAGCGGTATAGATATTTCCATGTTTATACAGATGGCGGTGTAGATATTTCCATGTTTATAGAGATGGCGGTGTAGATATTTCCATGTTTATGCAGATAGCGGTATAGATATTTCCATGTTTATACAGATGGTGGTGTAGATATTTCCATGTTTATAGAGATAGTGGTGTAGTTATTTCCAAGTTTATAGAGACAGCGTTGTAGATATTTCCATGTCTATACAGATAGCGTTGAAGATATTTCCATGTTTATACAGATAGCGGTGTAGATATTTCCATGTTTATAAAGATAACTGTGTAGATATTTCCAAGTTTATAGAGATAGTGGTGTAGATAATTTCAATTTTATACAGATAGCAGTGTAGATATTTCCAAGTTCATACAGATAGCGGTGTAGATATTTCCACGTTTATAGAGATGGCGGTGTAGATATTTCCATGTTCATACAAGTGGCGGTGTAGATATTTGCATGTTCATACAGATAGCAGTGTAGATATTTCCATGTTGATAGAGATAGCAGTGTAGATATTTTCATTGATATACAGATAGCTGTGTAGATATTTGCAAGTACATACAGATAGCGGTGTAGATATTCCCATGTTCATACAGATAGCTGTGTAGATATTTCCATGTTCATACATATAGCGGTGTAGATATTTCCATGTTAATACAGATAGCGGTGTAGATATTTCCATGTTCATACAGTGAGCGGTGAAGATATTTCCATGTTCATACAGATGGCAGTGTAGATATTTACATGTTCATACAGATGGCAGTGTAGATATTTTCATGTTAACACAGATGGCGGTGTAGGTATTTCCATGTTCGTACAGATGGCGGTGTAGATATTTCCATGTTTATACAGATAGCGGTGCGGAGATTTCCATGTTTATACAGATGGGCAGATATTTCCATGTTTATACAGATAGCGGTGTAGATATTTCAATCTTAATACTGATGGCGGTGTAGATATGTCCATGTACGTACAGATGGCGGTGTAGATATTTCCATATTCATACAGATGGCGGTGTAGATATTTCGAACTTTATAGTGATGGCGCTGTAGTTATTTCCATATTTATAGAGAAATCTGTGTAGATATTTCCATGTATTTGCAGATAGCTGTGTAGATATTTCCATGTTCATCCAGATGCCGGTGTAGATATTTCCATGTTCATACAGATGGCGGTGTAGATATTTACATGTTCATAGAGATGGCCGTGTAGATATTTCCGTGTTCGTACGGATGGCAGTGTAGATATTTCCATGTTCATACAGGTGGCGGTGTAGATATTTCCATGTTTATACAGATAGCAGTGTAGTTATTTCCATGTTTATAGAGATAGCACTGTAGATATTTCCATTGATATACAGATAGCTGTGTAGATATGTGTATGTTCATACAGAGAGCGGTGTAGATATTTCCATCTTCGTACAGATAGCGGTGTAGATATTTCCATGTTCATACAGATATCGGTGCAGACATTTCCATGTCCATACAGTTAGCGTTGTAGATATTTCCATGTTCATACAGATAGCGGTGTAGATATTTCCATGTCCATACAGTTAGCGTTGTGGATATTTCCATGTTCATACAGATGGCGGTGTAGATATTTCCATGTTTATACAGATGGCAGTGTAGTTATTTCCATGTTTATAGAGATAGCAGTGTAGATATTTCCATTGATATACAGATAGCT
Organism: Gorilla gorilla gorilla; assembly: GCF_029281585.2. Taxonomy (NCBI): domain Eukaryota; kingdom Metazoa; phylum Chordata; class Mammalia; order Primates; family Hominidae; genus Gorilla; species Gorilla gorilla. The sequence goes on from NC_073244.2 coordinate 71,084,214, forward strand.
TTGTAGACATTTCCATGTTCATACAGACAGCGGCGTAGATATTTCCATGTTCATACAGATAACAGTGTAGATATTTCCATGTTCATACAGATAGCGTTGTAGATATTTCCTTGTTCATACAGTTAGTGGTGTAGATAATTCCATGTTCATACAGATGGCGGTGTAGATATTTCCATGTTCATACAGATGGCAGTGTAGATATTTCCATGTTCGTACAGATGGCGGTGTGGATATTTCCATGTTCATAGAGATGGCGGTGTAGATATTTCCATGTTTATGCAGATAGCGGTATAGATATTTCCATGTTTATACAGATGGTGGTGTAGATATTTCCATGTTTATAGAGATGGAGGTCTAGATATTTCCATGTTTGCAGAGATAGCGGTGTAGTTATTTCCAAGTTTATAGAGACAGCGTTGTAGATATTTCCGTGTCTATACAGATAGCGGTGAAGATATATCCATGTTTATACAGATAGCGGTGTAAATATTTCCATGTTTATACAGATAGCAGTGTAGATATTTCCATGTTTATAGAGATAGTGGTGTAGATAATTCCAATTTTATACCGAGAGCAGTGTAGATATTTCCAAGTTAATACAGAGAGCGGTGTAGATATTTCCACGCTTATAGAGATGGCGGTGTAGATATATCCATGTTCATACAGATGGCAGTGTAGATATTTCCATGTTCATACAGATGGCGGTGTAGATATTTCCATGTTCATAGAGATGGTGGTGTAGATATTTCCATGTTCATACAAATGGCGATCTAGATATTTCCATGTTCATAGAGATGACGGTGTAGATATTTCCATGTTTATACAGATAGCAGTGTAGTTATTTCCATGTTTATAGAGATAGCAGTGTAGATATTTTCATTGATATACAGATAGCTGTGTAGATATTTGCATGTTCATACAGATAGCGGTGTAGATATTTCCATGTTCATACAGATAATGGTGCAGACATTTCCATGTTCATACAGATAGCGGTCTAGATATTTCCATGCTCATACAGATAGCGGTGTGTATATTTCCATGTTCATACAGATAGCGGTGTAGGTATTTCGCGGTTCATACAGTTAGCGGTGTAGATATTTCCATGTTCATACAGATGGCGGTGTAGATATTTACATGTTTATACAGATGGCGGTGTAGATATTTCCATGTTCGTACGGATGGCAATGTAGATATTTCCATGTTCATACAGGTGGCGGTGTAGATGTTTCCATGTTTATACAGACAGCAGTGTAGTTATTTCCATGTTTATAGAGATAGAAGTGTAGATATTTCCATTGATATACAGATAGCTGTGTAGATATTTGCATGTTCCTACAGATAGCGGTGTGGATATTTCCATGTTCATACAGATGGCGGTGTAGATACTTACATGTTCGTACAGATGGCTTTGTAAATATTTCCATGTTCGTACAGATGGCGGTGTAGATATTTCCATGTTCATAGAGATGGCGGTGTAGATATCTCTATGTTTATGCAGATAGCGGTATAGATATTTCCATGTTTATACAGATGGTGTTGTAGATATTCCCAAGTTTATAGAGGTGGCAGTCTAGATATTTCCATGTTTACAGAGACAGTGGTGTAGTTATTTCCAAGTTTATAGAGACAGCGTTGTAGATATTTCCATGTTTATACAGATAGCGGTGAAGATATTTCCATGTTTATACAGATAGCGGTGTAGATATTTCCATGTTTATACAGATAGCGGTGTAGATATTTCCATGTTTATAGAGATAGTGGTGTAGATAATTCCAATTTTATACAGATAACAGTGTAGATATTTCTAAGTTCATACAGATAGTGGTGTAGATATTTCCACGTTTATAGAGATGGCAGTGTAGATATATACATGTTCATACAGATGGCGGTGTAGATATTTCCATGTTTACACAGATAGCGGTGTAGACATTTCCATGTTTACAAAGATAGCGGTGTGGATATTTCCATGTTTATGCAGATAGCGGTGTAGATATTTCCATGTTTATACAGATAGCGGTGCGGTTATTTCCATGTTTATACAGGTAGCGGTGCGGATATTTCCATGTTTATACGGATAGCGGAGTAGATATTTCCATCTTATTACAGATGGCGGTATGGATATGTGCATGTTCGTACAGATGGCGGTGTAGATATTTCCATGTTCATACAGATGGCGGTGTAGATATTTCGAAGTTTATAGAGATAGCACTGTAGTTATTTCCATATTTAAATAGAAATCTGTGTAGATATTTCCATGTATATGCAGATAGCTGTGTAGATATTTCCATGTTCGTACAGATGGCGATGTAGATATTTCCATGTTCATAGAGATGGCGGTGTAGATATTTCCATGTTTATGCAGATAGCGGTATAGATATTTCCATGTGTATACAGATGGTGGTGTAGATATTTCCATGTTTATAGAGATGGCTGTCTAGATATTTCCATGTTTATACAGATAGCGGTGAAGATATTTCCATGTTTATACAGATAGCGGTGTAGATATTTCCATGTTTATACAGATAGCAGTGTAGATATTTCCATGTTTATAGAGATAGCGGTGTAGATAATTTCAATTTTATACCGAGATCAGTGTAGATATTTCCAAGTTCATACAGATAGCGATGTAGATATTTCCATGTTTATAGAGATGGCGGTGTAGATATTTCCATGTTCATACTGATGGCGGTGTAGATATTTCCATGTTCATACAAATGGCGGTGTAGATATTTCCATGTTCATAGAGATGGCGGTGTAGATATTACCATGTTCATACAAATGGCGGTGTAGATATTTCCATGTTCATAGAGATGGCGGTGTAGATATTTCCATATTTATACAGATAGTAGTGTAGTAATTTCCATGTTTATAGAGATAGCAGTGTAGATATTTCCATTGATATACAGATAGCTGTGTAGATATTTGCATGTTCATACAGATAGCGGTGTAGATATTTCCATGTTCATACAGATAGCGGTGTAGATATTTCCATGTTCATACAGATAGCGGTGTAGATATTTCCATGTTCATACAGATAGCGGTGTAGATATTTCCATGTTCATACAGATAGCGGTGTAGATATTTCCATGTTCATACAGTTAGCGGTGTAGATATTTCCATGTTCATAAAGATGGCGGTGTAGATATTTCCATGTTTATAGAGATGGCGGTGTAGATATTTCCATGTTTATGCAGATAGCGGTATAGATATTTCCATGTTTATACAGATGGCAGTGTAGATATTTCCATGTTTATAGAGATGGCGGTGTAGATATTTCCATGTTTATGCAGATAGCGGTATAGATATTTCCATGTTTATACAGATGGTGGTGTAGATATTTCCATGTTTATAGAGATAGTGGTGTAGTTATTTCCAAGTTTATAGAGACAGCGTTGTAGATATTTCCATGTCTATACAGATAGCGTTGAAGATATTTCCATGTTTATACAGATAGCGGTGTAGATATTTCCATGTTTATAAAGATAACGGTGTAGATATTTCCAAGTTTATAGAGATAGTGGTGTAGATAATTTCAATTTTATACAGATAGCAGTGTAGATATTTCCAAGTTCATACAGATAGCGGTGTAGATATTTCCACGTTTATAGAGATGGCGGTGTAGATATTTCCATGTTCATACAGATGGCGGTGAAGATATTTCCATGTTTATAGAGATGGCGGTGTAGATATTTTCATGTTTACAAAGATGGCGGTGTAGATATTTCCATGTTCATACAGAGAGCGGTGTAGATATTTCCATGTTCATACAGTTAGTGGTGTAGATAGTTCCATGTTCATACAGATGGTGGTGTAGATATTTACATGTTCATACAGAAGGCGGTGTAGATATTTCCATATTCGTACAGATGGCGGTGTAGATATTTCCATGTTCATAGAGATGGCGGTGTAGATATTTCCATGTTTATGCAGATAGCGGTATAGATATTTCCATGTTTATACAGATGGTGGTGTAGATATTTCCATGTTTATAGAGATGGCGTTCTAGATATTTCCATGTTTACAGAAATGGTGGTGTAGTTATTTCCAAGTTTATAGAGACAGCGTTGTAGATATTTCCATGTTTATACAGATAGCGGTGAAGATATTTCCATGTTTATGCAAATAGCGGTGTGGATATTTCCATGTTTATACAGATAGAAGTGAAGATATTTCCATGTTTATAGAGATAGTGGTGTAGGTAATTTCAAGTTTATACTGAGAGCAGTGTGGATATTTCCAAGTTCATACACACAGCGGTGTAGATATTTCCAAGTTTATAGAGATGGCGGTGTAGATATTTCCATGTTCATACAGATGGCGGTGTAGATATTTCCATGATCATACAAATGGCGGTGTAGATATTTCCATGTTCATAGAGATGGCGGTGTAGATATTTCCATGTTCATACAAATGGCGGTGTAGATATTTGCATGTTCATACAGATAGCAGTGTAGTTATTTCCATGTTGATAGAGATAGCAGTGTAGATATTTTCATTGATATACAGATAGCTGTGTAGATATTTGCAAGTACATACAGACAGCGGTGTAGATATTCTCATGTTCATACAGATAGCTGTGTAGATATTTCCATGTTCATACATATAGCGGTGTAGATATTTCCATGTTAATACAGATAGCGGTGTAGATATTTCCATGTTCATACAGTGAGCGGTGAAGATATTTCCATGTTCATACAGATGGCAGTGTAGATATTTACATGTTCATACAGATGGCAGTGTAGATATTTTCATGTTCACACAGATGGCGGTGTAGGTATTTCCATGTTCGTACAGATGGCGGTGTAGATATTTCCATGTTTATACAGATAGCGGTGCGGAGATTTCCATGTTTATACAGATGGGCAGATATTTCCATGTTTATACAGATAGCGGTGTAGATATTTCAATCTTAATACTGATGGCGGTGTAGATATGTCCATGTACGTACAGATGGCGGTGTAGATATTTCCATATTCATACAGATGGCGGTGTAGATATTTCGAACTTTATAGTGATAGCGCTGTAGTTATTTCCAAATTTATAGAGAAATCTGAGTAGATATTTCCATGTATTTGCAGATAGCTGTGTAGATATTTCCATGTTCATCCAGATGCCGGTGTAGATATTTCCATGTTCATACAGATGGCGGTGTAGATATTTACATGTTCATAGAGATGGCCGTGTAGATATTTCCGTGTTCGTACGGATGGCAGTGTAGATATTTCCATGTTCATACAGGTGGCGGTGTAGATATTTCCATGTTTATACAGATAGCAGTGTAGTTATATCCATGTTTATAGAGATAGCACTGTAGATATTTCCATTGATATACAGATAGCTGTGTAGATATGTGTATGTTCATACAGAGAGCGGTGTAGATATTTCCATCTTCGTACAGATAGCGGTGTAGATATTTCCATGTTCATACAGATATCGGTGCAGACATTTCCATGTCCATACAGTTAGCGTTGTAGATATTTCCATGTTCATACAGATAGCGGTGTAGATATTTCCATGTCCATACAGTTAGCGTTGTAGATATTTCCATGTTCATACAGATGGCGGTGTAGAGATTTCCATGTTTATACAGATGGCAGTGTAGTTATTTCCATGTTTATAGAGATAGCAGTGTAGATATTTCCATTGATATACAGATAGCTGTGTAGACATTTCCATGTTCATACAGACAGCGGCGTAGATATTTCCATGTTCATACAGATAACAGTGTAGATATTTCCATGTTCATACAGATAGCGTTGTAGATATTTCCTTGTTCATACAGTTAGTGGTGTAGATAATTCCATGTTCATACAGATGGCGGTGTAGATATTTACATGTTCATACAGATGGCAGTGTAGATATTTCCATGTTCGTACAGATGGCGGTGTGGATATTTCCATGTTCATAGAGATGGCGGTGTAGATATTTCCATGTTTATGCAGATAGCGGTATAGATATTTCCATGTTTATACAGATGGTGGTGTAGATATTTCCATGTTTATAGAGATGGCGGTCTAGATATTTCCATGTTTACAGAGATAGCGGTGTAGTTATTTCCAAGTTTATAGAGACAGCGTTGTAGATATTTCCGTGTCTATACAGATAGCGGTGAAGATATATCCATGTTTATACAGATAGCGGTGTAGATATTTCCATGTTTATACAGATAGCAGTGTAGATATTTCCATGTTTATAGAGATAGTGGTGTAGATAATTCCAATTTTATACCGAGAGCAGTGTAGATATTTCCAAGTTCATACAGATAGCGGTGTAGATATTTCCACGCTTATAGAGATGGCGGTGTAGATATATCCATGTTCATACAGATGGCGGTGTAGATATTTCCATGTTCATACAGATGGCGGTGTAGATATTTCCATGTTCATAGAGATGGTGGTGTAGATATTTCCATGTTCATACAAATGGCGGTCTAGATATTTCCATGTTCATAGAGATGACGGTGTAGATATTTCCATGTTTATACAGATAGCAGTGTAGTTATTTCCATGTTTATAGAGATAGCAGTGTAGATATTTTCATTGTTATACAGATAGCTGTGTAGATATTTTCATGTTCATACAGATAGCGGTGTAGATATTTCCATGTTCATACAGATAATGGTGCAGACATTTCCATGTTCATACAGATAGCGGTCTAGATATTTCCATGCTCATACAGATAGCGGTGTGGATATTTCCATGTTCATACAGATAGCGGTGTAGGTATTTCGCGGTTCATACAGTTAGCGGTGTAGATATTTCCATGTTTATACAGATGGCGGTGTAGATATTTACATGTTTATACAGATGGCGGTGTAGATATTTCCATGTTCGTACGGATGGCAATGTAGATATTTCCATGTTCATACAGGTGGCGGTGTAGATGTTTCCATGTTTATACAGACAGCAGTGTAGTTATTTCCATGTTTATAGAGATAGCAGTGTAGATATTTCCATTGATATACAGATAGATGTGTAGATATTTGCATGTTCCTACAGATAGCGGTGTGGATATTTCCATGTTCATACAGATGGCGGTGTAGATACTTACATGTTCGTACAGATGGCTTTGTAAATATTTCCATGTTCATACAGATGGCGGTGTAGATATTTCCATGTTCATAGAGATGGCGGTGTAGATATCTCTATGTTTATGCAGATAGCGGTATAGATATTTCCATGTTTATACAGATGGTGTTGTAGATATTCCCAAGTTTATAGAGGTGGCAGTCTAGATATTTCCATGTTTACAGAGACAGTGGTGTAGTTATTTCCAAGTTTATAGAGACAGCGTTGTAGATATTTCCATGTTTATACAGATAGCGGTGAAGACATTTCCATGTTTATACAGATAGCGGTGTAGATATTTCCATGTTTATACAGATAGCGGTGTAGATATTTCCATGTTTATAGAGATAGTGGTGTAGATAATTCCAATTTTATACAGATAACAGTGTAGATATTTCTAAGTTCATACAGATAGTGGTGTAGATATTTCCACGTTTATAGAGATGGCAGTGTAGATATATCCATGTTCATACAGATGGCGGTGTAGATATTTCCATGTTTACACAGATAGCGGTGTAGACATTTCCATGTTTACAAAGATAGCGGTGTGGATATTTCCATGTTTATGCAGATAGCGGTGTAGATATTTCCATGTTTATACAGATAGCGGTGCGGTTATTTCCATGTTTATACAGGTAGCGGTGCGGATATTTCCATGTTTATACGGATAGCGGAGTAGATATTTCCATCTTATTACAGATGGCGGTATGGATATGTCCATGTTCGTACAGATGGCGGTGTAGATATTTCCATGTTCATACAGATGGCGGTGTAGATATTTCGAAGTTTATAGAGATAGCGCTGTAGTTATTTCCATATTTAAATAGAAATCTGTGTAGATATTTCCATGTATATGCAGATAGCTGTGTAGATATTTCCATGTTCGTACAGATGGCGATGTAGATATTTCCATGTTCATAGAGATGGCGGTGTAGATATTTCCATGTTTATGCAGATAGCGGTATAGATATTTCCATGTGTATACAGATGGTGGTGTAGATATTTCCATGTTTATAGAGATGGCTGTCTAGATATTTCCATGTTTATACAGATAGCGGTGAAGATATTTCCATGTTTATACAGATAGCGGTGTAGATATTTCCATGTTTATACAGATAGCAGTGTAGATATTTCCATGTTTATAGAGATAGCGGTGTAGATAATTTCAATTTTATACCGAGATCAGTGTAGATATTTCCAAGTTCATACAGATAGCGATGTAGATATTTCCATGTTTATAGAGATGGCGGTGTAGATATTTCCATGTTCATACTGATGGCGGTGTAGATATTTCCATGTTCATACAAATGGCGGTGTAGATATTTCCATGTTCATAGAGATGGCGGTGTAGATATTACCATGTTCATACAAATGGCGGTGTAGATATTTCCATGTTCATAGAGATGGCGGTGTAGATATTTCCATATTTATACAGATAGTAGTGTAGTAATTTCCATGTTTATAGAGATAGCAGTGTAGATATTTCCATTGATATACAGATAGCTGTGTAGATATTTGCATGTTCATACAGATAGCGGTGTAGATATTTCCATGTTCATACAGATAGCGGTGTAGATATTTCCATGTTCATACAGATAGCGGTGTAGATATTTCCATGTTCATACAGATAGCGGTGTAGATATTTCCATGTTCATACAGATAGCGGTGTAGATATTTCCATGTTCATACAGTTAGCGGTGTAGATATTTCCATGTTCATAAAGATGGCGGTGTAGATATTTCCATGTTTATAGAGATGGCGGTGTAGATATTTCCATGTTTATGCAGATAGCGGTATAGATATTTCCATGTTTATACAGATGGCAGTGTAGATATTTCCATGTTTATAGAGATGGCGGTGTAGATATTTCCATGTTTATGCAGATAGCGGTATAGATATTTCCATGTTTATACAGATGGTGGTGTAGATATTTCCATGTTTATAGAGATAGTGGTGTAGTTATTTCCAAGTTTATAGAGACAGCGTTGTAGATATTTCCATGTCTATACAGATAGCGTTGAAGATATTTCCATGTTTATACAGATAGCGGTGTAGATATTTCCATGTTTATAAAGATAACGGTGTAGATATTTCCAAGTTTATAGAGATAGTGGTGTAGATAATTTCAATTTTATACAGATAGCAGTGTAGATATTTCCAAGTTCATACAGATAGCGGTGTAGATATTTCCACGTTTATAGAGATGGCGGTGTAGATATTTCCATGTTCATACAGATGGCGGTGAAGATATTTCCATGTTTATAGAGATGGCGGTGTAGATATTTTCATGTTTACAAAGATGGCGGTGTAGATATTTCCATGTTCATACAGAGAGCGGTGTAGATATTTCCATGTTCATACAGTTAGTGGTGTAGATAGTTCCATGTTCATACAGATGGTGGTGTAGATATTTACATGTTCATACAGAAGGCGGTGTAGATATTTCCATATTCGTACAGATGGCGGTGTAGATATTTCCATGTTCATAGAGATGGCGGTGTAGATATTTCCATGTTTATGCAGATAGCGGTATAGATATTTCCATGTTTATACAGATGGTGGTGTAGATATTTCCATGTTTATAGAGATGGCGTTCTAGATATTTCCATGTTTACAGAAATGGTGGTGTAGTTATTTCCAAGTTTATAGAGACAGCGTTGTAGATATTTCCATGTTTATACAGATAGCGGTGAAGATATTTCCATGTTTATGCAAATAGCGGTGTGGATATTTCCATGTTTATACAGATAGAAGTGAAGATATTTCCATGTTTATAGAGATAGTGGTGTAGGTAATTTCAAGTTTATACTGAGAGCAGTGTGGATATTTCCAAGTTCATACACACAGCGGTGTAGATATTTCCAAGTTTATAGAGATGGCGGTGTAGATATTTCCATGTTCATACAGATGGCGGTGTAGATATTTCCATGATCATACAAATGGCGGTGTAGATATTTCCATGTTCATAGAGATGGCGGTGTAGATATTTCCATGTTCATACAAATGGCGGTGTAGATATTTGCATGTTCATACAGATAGCAGTGTAGTTATTTCCATGTTGATAGAGATAGCAGTGTAGATATTTTCATTGATATACAGATAGCTGTGTAGATATTTGCAAGTACATACAGATAGCGGTGTAGATATTCCCATGTTCATACAGATAGCTGTGTAGATATTTCCATGTTCATACATATAGCGGTGTAGATATTTCCATGTTAATACAGATAGCGGTGTAGATATTTCCATGTTCATACAGTGAGCGGTGAAGATATTTCCATGTTCATACAGATGGCAGTGTAGATATTTACATGTTCATACAGATGGCAGTGTAGATATTTTCATGTTCACACAGATGGCGGTGTAGGTATTTCCATGTTCGTACAGATGGCGGTGTAGATATTTCCATGTTTATACAGATAGCGGTGCGGAGATTTCCATGTTTATACAGATGGGCAGATATTTCCATGTTTATACAGATAGCGGTGTAGATATTTCAATCTTAATACTGATGGCGGTGTAGATATGTCCATGTACGTACAGATGGCGGTGTAGATATTTCCATATTCATACAGATGGCGGTGTAGATATTTCGAACTTTATAGTGATAGCGCTGTAGTTATTTCCAAATTTATAGAGAAATCTGAGTAGATATTTCCATGTATTTGCAGATAGCTGTGTAGATATTTCCATGTTCATCCAGATGCCGGTGTAGATATTTCCATGTTCATACAGATGGCGGTGTAGATATTTACATGTTCATAGAGATGGCCGTGTAGATATTTCCGTGTTCGTACGGATGGCAGTGTAGATATTTCCATGTTCATACAGGTGGCGGTGTAGATATTTCCATGTTTATACAGATAGCAGTGTAGTTATATCCATGTTTATAGAGATAGCACTGTAGATATTTCCATTGATATACAGATAGCTGTGTAGATATGTGTATGTTCATACAGAGAGCGGTGTAGATATTTCCATCTTCGTACAGATAGCGGTGTAGATATTTCCATGTTCATACAGATATCGGTGCAGACATTTCCATGTCCATACAGTTAGCGTTGTAGATATTTCCATGTTCATACAGATAGCGGTGTAGATATTTCCATGTCCATACAGTTAGCGTTGTAGATATTTCCATGTTCATACAGATGGCGGTGTAGAGATTTCCATGTTTATACAGATGGCAGTGTAGTTATTTCCATGTTTATAGAGATAGCAGTGTAGATATTTCCATTGATATACAGATAGCTGTGTAGACATTTCCATGTTCATACAGACAGCGGCGTAGATATTTCCATGTTCATACAGATAACAGTGTAGATATTTCCATGTTCATACAGATAGCGTTGTAGATATTTCCTTGTTCATACAGTTAGTGGTGTAGATAATTCCATGTTCATACAGATGGCGGTGTAGATATTTACATGTTCATACAGATGGCAGTGTAGATATTTCCATGTTCGTACAGATGGCGGTGTGGATATTTCCATGTTCATAGAGATGGCGGTGTAGATATTTCCATGTTTATGCAGATAGCGGTATAGATATTTCCATGTTTATACAGATGGTGGTGTAGATATTTCCATGTTTATAGAGATGGCGGTCTAGATATTTCCATGTTTACAGAGATAGCGGTGTAGTTATTTCCAAGTTTATAGAGACAGCGTTGTAGATATTTCCGTGTCTATACAGATAGCGGTGAAGATATATCCATGTTTATACAGATAGCGGTGTAGATATTTCCATGTTTATACAGATAGCAGTGTAGATATTTCCATGTTTATAGAGATAGTGGTGTAGATAATTCCAATTTTATACCGAGAGCAGTGTAGATATTTCCAAGTTCATACAGATAGCGGTGTAGATATTTCCACGCTTATAGAGATGGCGGTGTAGATATATCCATGTTCATACAGATGGCGGTGTAGATATTTCCATGTTCATACAGATGGCGGTGTAGATATTTCCATGTTCATAGAGATGGTGGTGTAGATATTTCCATGTTCATACAAATGGCGGTCTAGATATTTCCATGTTCATAGAGATGACGGTGTAGATATTTCCATGTTTATACAGATAGCAGTGTAGTTATTTCCATGTTTATAGAGATAGCAGTGTAGATATTTTCATTGATATACAGATAGCTGTGTAGATATTTTCATGTTCATACAGATAGCGGTGTAGATATTTCCATGTTCATACAGATAATGGTGCAGACATTTCCATGTTCATACAGATAGCGGTCTAGATATTTCCATGCTCATACAGATAGCGGTGTGGATATTTCCATGTTCATACAGATAGCGGTGTAGGTATTTCGCGGTTCATACAGTTAGCGGTGTAGATATTTCCATGTTTATACAGATGGCGGTGTAGATATTTACATGTTTATACAGATGGCGGTGTAGATATTTCCATGTTCGTACGGATGGCAATGTAGATATTTCCATGTTCATACAGGTGGCGGTGTAGATGTTTCCATGTTTATACAGACAGCAGTGTAGTTATTTCCATGTTTATAGAGATAGCAGTGTAGATATTTCCATTGATATACAGATAGATGTGTAGATATTTGCATGTTCCTACAGATAGCGGTGTGGATATTTCCATGTTCATACAGATGGCGGTGTAGATACTTACATGTTCGTACAGATGGCTTTGTAAATATTTCCATGTTCATACAGATGGCGGTGTAGATATTTCCATGTTCATAGAGATGGCGGTGTAGATATCTCTATGTTTATGCAGATAGCGGTATAGATATTTCCATGTTTATACAGATGGTGTTGTAGATATTCCCAAGTTTATAGAGGTGGCAGTCTAGATATTTCCATGTTTACAGAGACAGTGGTGTAGTTATTTCCAAGTTTATAGAGACAGCGTTGTAGATATTTCCATGTTTATACAGATAGCGGTGAAGACATTTCCATGTTTATACAGATAGCGGTGTAGATATTTCCATGTGTATACAGATAGCGGTGTAGATATTTCCATGTTTATAGAGATAGTGGTGTAGATAATTCCAATTTTATACAGATAACAGTGTAGATATTTCTAAGTTCATACAGATAGTGGTGTAGATATTTCCACGTTTATAGAGATGGCAGTGTAGATATATCCACGTTCATACAGATGGCGGTGTAGATATTTCCATGTTTACACAGATAGCGGTGTAGACATTTCCATGTTTACAAAGATAGCGGTGTGGATATTTCCATGTTTATGCAGATAGCGGTGTAGATATTTCCATGTTTATACAGATAGCGGTGCGGTTATTTCCATGTTTATACAGGTAGCGGTGCGGATATTTCCATGTTTATACGGATAGCGGAGTAGATATTTCCATCTTATTACAGATGGCGGTATGGATATGTCCATGTTCGTACAGATGGCGGTGTAGATATTTCCATGTTCATACAGATGGCGGTGTAGATATTTCGAAGTTTATAGAGATAGCGCTGTAGTTATTTCCATATTTAAATAGAAATCTGTGTAGATATTTCCATGTATATGCAGATAGCTGTGTAGATATTTCCATGTTCGTACAGATGGCGATGTAGATATTTCCATGTTCATAGAGATGGCGGTGTAGATATTTCCATGTTTATGCAGATAGCGGTATAGATATTTCCATGTGTATACAGATGGTGGTGTAGATATTTCCATGTTTATAGAGATGGCTGTCTAGATATTTCCATGTTTATACAGATAGCGGTGAAGATATTTCCATGTTTATACAGATAGCGGTGTAGATATTTCCATGTTTATACAGATAGCAGTGTAGATATTTCCATGTTTATAGAGATAGCGGTGTAGATAATTTCAATTTTATACCGAGAGCAGTGTAGATATTTCCAAGTTCATACAGATAGCGATGTAGATATTTCCACGTTTATAGAGATGGCGGTGTAGATATTTCCATGTTCATACTGATGGCGGTGTAGATATTTCCATGTTCATACAAATGGCGGTGTAGATATTTCCATGTTCATAGAGATGGCGGTGTAGATATTTCCATGTTCATACAAATGGCGGTGTAGATATTTCCATGTTCATAGAGATGGCGGTGTAGATATTTCCATAATTATACAGATAGTAGTGTAGTAATTTCCATGTTTATAGAGATAGCAGTGTAGATATTTCCATTGATATACAGATAGCTGTGTAGATATTTGCATGTTCATACAGATAGCGGTGTAGATATTTCCATGTTCATACAGATAGCGGTGTAGATATTTCCATGTTCATACAGATAGCGGTGTAGATATTTCCATGTTCATACAGATAGCGGTGTAGATATTTCCATGTTCATACAGATAGCGGTGTAGATATTTCCATGTTCATACAGTTAGCGGTGTAGATATTTAGATGTTCATAAAGATGGCGGTGTAGATATTTACATGTTCATAGAGGTGGCGGTGTAGATATTTCCATGTTCGTACGGATGGCAGTGTAGATATTTCCATGTTCATACATGTGGTGGTGTAGATATTTCCATGTTTATACTGATAGCAGTGTAGTTATTTCCATGTTTATAGAGACAGCAGTGTAGATATTTCCATTGATATACAGATAGCTGTGTTGATATGTGCATGTTCATACAGATAGCGGTGTAGATATTTCCATCTTCGTACAGATAGCGGTGTAGATATTTCCATGTTCATACAGATAGCGATGTAGATATTTCCATGTTCATACAGATAATGGTGTAGATATTTCCATGTTCATACAGATAGCGGTGTAGATATTTCCATGTTCATACAGTTAGCGGTGTAGATATTTCCATGTTCATACAGATGGCGGTGTAGATATTTACATGTTCATACAGATGGCGGTGTAGATATTTCTATGTTTGTACAGATGGCCGTGTGGATATTTCCATGTTCATAGAGATGGCGGTGTAGATATTTCCATGTTTATGCACATAGCGGTATTGATATTTCCATGTTTATACAGATGGTGGTGTAGATATTTCCATGTTTATAGAGATGGCGGTCTAGATATTTCCATGTATATAGAGATAGTGGTGTAGTTATTTCCAAGTTTATAGAGACAGCGTTGTAGATATTTCCATGTTTATACAGATAGCCGTGAAGATATTTTCATGTTTATACAGGTAGCGGTGTAGATATTTTCATGTTTATACAGATAACAGTGTAGATATTTCCATGTTTATAGAGATAGTGGTGTAGATAATTTCAATTTTATACAGATAGCAGAGTAGATATTTCCAAGTTCATACAGATAGCGGTGTAGATATTTCCACGTTTATAGAGATGGCGGTGTAGATATTTCCATGTTCCTACAGACGGCGGTGTAGATATTTCCATGTTTATAGGGATGGCGGTGTAGATATTTCTATGTTTACACAGATGGCGGTGTAGTTATTTCCATGTTTACACAGATCGCTGTGTAGACATTTCCATGTTTATGCAGATAGCGGTGTGGATATTTCCATGTTTATGCAGATAGCGGTGTAGATATTTCCATGTTTATACAGATAGTGGTGCGGATATTTCCATGTTTATACAGATAGTTGGGCAGATATTTCCATGTTTATACAGATAGCGGGGTAGATATTTCCATCTTAATACAGATGGCGGTGCAGATATGTCCATGTTCATACAGATGGCGGTGTAGATATTTCCATGTTCATAAAGATGGCGGTGTAGATATTTCGAAGTTTATAGAGATAGCGCTGTAGTTATTTCCATATTTATAGAGAAATCCGTGTAGATATTTCCACGTATATGCAGATAGCTGTGTAGATATTTCCATGTTCATACACATAGCGGTGTAGATATTTCCATGTTCATCCAGATTCCGGTGTAGATATATCCATCCTCATACTGATGGCGGTGAAGATATTTCCATGTTCATACAGATGGCGGTGAAGATATTTCCATGTTCATACAAATGGCGGAGTAGATATTTCCATGTTCATAGAGATGGCGGTGAAGATATTTCCATGTTCACAAATGGCGTTGTAGATATTTACATGTTCATAGAGATGGCGGTGTAGATAATTCCATGGGTATACAGATAGTAGTCTAGATATTTCCATGTTTATAGAGATAGCAGTGTGGATATTTCCATTGATATACAGATAGCTGTGTAGATATTTGCATGTTCATACAGATAGCGATGTATATATTTCCATGTTCAGAGGGCGGTGTAGATATTTCCATGTTTATAGAGATGGCGGTGTAGATATTTCCATGTTTATGCAGATAGCGGTATAGATATTTCCATGTTTATACAGATGGCAGTGTAGATATTTCCATGTTTATAGAGATGGCGGTGTAGATATTTCCATGTTTATGCAGATAGCGGTATAGATATTTCCATGTTTATACAGATGGTGGTGTAGATATTTCCATGTTTATAGAGATAGTGGTGTAGTTATTTCCAAGTTTATAGAGACAGCGTTGTAGATATTTCCATGTCTATACAGATAGCGTTGAAGATATTTCCATGTTTATACAGATAGCGGTGTAGATATTTCCATGTTTATAAAGATAACGGTGTAGATATTTCCAAGTTTATAGAGATAGTGGTGTAGATAATTTCAATTTTATACAGATAGCAGTGTAGATATTTCCAAGTTCATACAGATAGCGGTGTAGATATTTCCACGTTTATAGAGATGGCGGTGTAGATATTTCCATGTTCATACAGATGGCGGTGAAGATATTTCCATGTTTATAGAGATGGCGGTGTAGATATTTTCATGTTTACAAAGATGGCGGTGTAGATATTTCCATGTTCATACAGAGAGCGGTGTAGATATTTCCATGTTCATACAGTTAGTGGTGTAGATAGTTCCATGTTCATACAGATGGTGGTGTAGATATTTACATGTTCATACAGAAGGCGGTGTAGATATTTCCATATTCGTACAGATGGCGGTGTAGATATTTCCATGTTCATAGAGATGGCGGTGTAGATATTTCCATGTTTATGCAGATAGCGGTATAGATATTTCCATGTTTATACAGATGGTGGTGTAGATATTTCCATGTTTATAGAGATGGCGTTCTAGATATTTCCATGTTTTCAGAAATGGTGGTGTAGTTATTTCCAAGTTTATAGAGACAGCGTTGTAGATATTTCCATGTTTATACAGATAGCGGTGAAGATATTTCCATGTTTATGCAAATAGCGGTGTGGATATTTCCATGTTTATACAGATAGAAGTGAAGATATTTCCATGTTTATAGAGATAGTGGTGTAGGTAATTTCAAGTTTATACTGAGAGCAGTGTGGATATTTCCAAGTTCATACACACAGCGGTGTAGATATTTCCAAGTTTATAGAGATGGCGGTGTAGATATTTCCATGTTCATACAGATGGCGGTGTAGATATTTCCATGATCATACAAATGGCGGTGTAGATATTTCCATGTTCATAGAGATGGCGGTGTAGATATTTCCATGTTCATACAAATGGCGGTGTAGATATTTGCATGTTCATACAGATAGCAGTGTAGTTATTTCCATGTTGATAGAGATAGCAGTGTAGATATTTTCATTGATATACAGATAGCTGTGTAGATATTTGCAAGTACATACAGATAGCGGTGTAGATATTCCCATGTTCATACAGATAGCTGTGTAGATATTTCCATGTTCATACATATAGCGGTGTAGATATTTCCATGTTAATACAGATAGCGGTGTAGATATTTCCATGTTCATACAGTGAGCGGTGAAGATATTTCCATGTTCATACAGATGGCAGTGTAGATATTTACATGTTCATACAGATGGCAGTGTAGATATTTTCATGTTCACACAGATGGCGGTGTAGGTATTTCCATGTTCGTACAGATGGCGGTGTAGATATTTCCATGTTTATACAGATAGCGGTGCGGAGATTTCCATGTTTATACAGATGGGCAGATATTTCCATGTTTATACAGATAGCGGTGTAGATATTTCAATCTTAATACTGATGGCGGTGTAGATATGTCCATGTACGTACAGATGGCGGTGTAGATATTTCCATATTCATACAGATGGCGGTGTAGATATTTCGAACTTTATAGTGATAGCGCTGTAGTTATTTCCAAATTTATAGAGAAATCTGAGTAGATATTTCCATGTATTTGCAGATAGCTGTGTAGATATTTCCATGTTCATCCAGATGCCGGTGTAGATATTTCCATGTTCATACAGATGGCGGTGTAGATATTTACATGTTCATAGAGATGGCCGTGTAGATATTTCCGTGTTCGTACGGATGGCAGTGTAGATATTTCCATGTTCATACAGGTGGCGGTGTAGATATTTCCATGTTTATACAGATAGCAGTGTAGTTATATCCATGTTTATAGAGATAGCACTGTAGATATTTCCATTGATATACAGATAGCTGTGTAGATATGTGTATGTTCATACAGAGAGCGGTGTAGATATTTCCATCTTCGTACAGATAGCGGTGTAGATATTTCCATGTTCATACAGATATCGGTGCAGACATTTCCATGTCCATACAGTTAGCGTTGTAGATATTTCCATGTTCATACAGATAGCGGTGTAGATATTTCCATGTCCATACAGTTAGCGTTGTAGATATTTCCATGTTCATACAGATGGCGGTGTAGAGATTTCCATGTTTATACAGATGGCAGTGTAGTTATTTCCATGTTTATAGAGATAGCAGTGTAGATATTTCCATTGATATACAGATAGCTGTGTAGACATTTCCATGTTCATACAGACAGCGGCGTAGATATTTCCATGTTCATACAGATAACAGTGTAGATATTTCCATGTTCATACAGATAGCGTTGTAGATATTTCCTTGTTCATACAGTTAGTGGTGTAGATAATTCCATGTTCATACAGATGGCGGTGTAGATATTTACATGTTCATACAGATGGCAGTGTAGATATTTCCATGTTCGTACAGATGGCGGTGTGGATATTTCCATGTTCATAGAGATGGCGGTGTAGATATTTCCATGTTTATGCAGATAGCGGTATAGATATTTCCATGTTTATACAGATGGTGGTGTAGATATTTCCATGTTTATAGAGATGGCGGTCTAGATATTTCCATGTTTACAGAGATAGCGGTGTAGTTATTTCCAAGTTTATAGAGACAGCGTTGTAGATATTTCCGTGTCTATACAGATAGCGGTGAAGATATATCCATGTTTATACAGATAGCGGTGTAGATATTTCCATGTTTATACAGATAGCAGTGTAGATATTTCCATGTTTATAGAGATAGTGGTGTAGATAATTCCAATTTTATACCGAGAGCAGTGTAGATATTTCCAAGTTCATACAGATAGCGGTGTAGATATTTCCACGCTTATAGAGATGGCGGTGTAGATATATCCATGTTCATACAGATGGCGGTGTAGATATTTCCATGTTCATACAGATGGCGGTGTAGATATTTCCATGTTCATAGAGATGGTGGTGTAGATATTTCCATGTTCATACAAATGGCGGTCTAGATATTTCCATGTTCATAGAGATGACGGTGTAGATATTTCCATGTTTATACAGATAGCAGTGTAGTTATTTCCATGTTTATAGAGATAGCAGTGTAGATATTTTCATTGATATACAGATAGCTGTGTAGATATTTTCATGTTCATACAGATAGCGGTGTAGATATTTCCATGTTCATACAGATAATGGTGCAGACATTTCCATGTTCATACAGATAGCGGTCTAGATATTTCCATGCTCATACAGATAGCGGTGTGGATATTTCCATGTTCATACAGATAGCGGTGTAGGTATTTCGCGGTTCATACAGTTAGCGGTGTAGATATTTCCATGTTTATACAGATGGCGGTGTAGATATTTACATGTTTATACAGATGGCGGTGTAGATATTTCCATGTTCGTACGGATGGCAATGTAGATATTTCCATGTTCATACAGGTGGCGGTGTAGATGTTTCCATGTTTATACAGACAGCAGTGTAGTTATTTCCATGTTTATAGAGATAGCAGTGTAGATATTTCCATTGATATACAGATAGATGTGTAGATATTTGCATGTTCCTACAGATAGCGGTGTGGATATTTCCATGTTCATACAGATGGCGGTGTAGATACTTACATGTTCGTACAGATGGCTTTGTAAATATTTCCATGTTCATACAGATGGCGGTGTAGATATTTCCATGTTCATAGAGATGGCGGTGTAGATATCTCTATGTTTATGCAGATAGCGGTATAGATATTTCCATGTTTATACAGATGGTGTTGTAGATATTCCCAAGTTTATAGAGGTGGCAGTCTAGATATTTCCATGTTTACAGAGACAGTGGTGTAGTTATTTCCAAGTTTATAGAGACAGCGTTGTAGATATTTCCATGTTTATACAGATAGCGGTGAAGACATTTCCATGTTTATACAGATAGCGGTGTAGATATTTCCATGTTTATACAGATAGCGGTGTAGATATTTCCATGTTTATAGAGATAGTGGTGTAGATAATTCCAATTTTATACAGATAACAGTGTAGATATTTCTAAGTTCATACAGATAGTGGTGTAGATATTTCCACGTTTATAGAGATGGCAGTGTAGATATATCCATGTTCATACAGATGGCGGTGTAGATATTTCCATGTTTACACAGATAGCGGTGTAGACATTTCCATGTTTACAAAGATAGCGGTGTGGATATTTCCATGTTTATGCAGATAGCGGTGTAGATATTTCCATGTTTATACAGATAGCGGTGCGGTTATTTCCATGTTTATACAGGTAGCGGTGCGGATATTTCCATGTTTATACGGATAGCGGAGTAGATATTTCCATCTTATTACAGATGGCGGTATGGATATGTCCATGTTCGTACAGATGGCGGTGTAGATATTTCCATGTTCATACAGATGGCGGTGTAGATATTTCGAAGTTTATAGAGATAGCGCTGTAGTTATTTCCATATTTAAATAGAAATCTGTGTAGATATTTCCATGTATATGCAGATAGCTGTGTAGATATTTCCATGTTCGTACAGATGGCGATGTAGATATTTCCATGTTCATAGAGATGGCGGTGTAGATATTTCCATGTTTATGCAGATAGCGGTATAGATATTTCCATGTGTATACAGATGGTGGTGTAGATATTTCCATGTTTATAGAGATGGCTGTCTAGATATTTCCATGTTTATACAGATAGCGGTGAAGATATTTCCATGTTTATACAGATAGCGGTGTAGATATTTCCATGTTTATACAGATAGCAGTGTAGATATTTCCATGTTTATAGAGATAGCGGTGTAGATAATTTCAATTTTATACCGAGAGCAGTGTAGATATTTCCAAGTTCATACAGATAGCGATGTAGATATTTCCACGTTTATAGAGATGGCGGTGTAGATATTTCCATGTTCATACTGATGGCGGTGTAGATATTTCCATGTTCATACAAATGGCGGTGTAGATATTTCCATGTTCATAGAGATGGCGGTGTAGATATTTCCATGTTCATACAAATGGCGGTGTAGATATTTCCATGTTCATAGAGATGGCGGTGTAGATATTTCCATAATTATACAGATAGTAGTGTAGTAATTTCCATGTTTATAGAGATAGCAGTGTAGATATTTCCATTGATATACAGATAGCTGTGTAGATATTTGCATGTTCATACAGATAGCGGTGTAGATATTTCCATGTTCATACAGATAGCGGTGTAGATATTTCCATGTTCATACAGATAGCGGTGTAGATATTTCCATGTTCATACAGATAGCGGTGTAGATATTTCCATGTTCATACAGATAGCGGTGTAGATATTTCCATGTTCATACAGTTAGCGGTGTAGATATTTAGATGTTCATAAAGATGGCGGTGTAGATATTTACATGTTCATAGAGGTGGCGGTGTAGATATTTCCATGTTCGTACGGATGGCAGTGTAGATATTTCCATGTTCATACATGTGGTGGTGTAGATATTTCCATGTTTATACTGATAGCAGTGTAGTTATTTCCATGTTTATAGAGACAGCAGTGTAGATATTTCCATTGATATACAGATAGCTGTGTTGATATGTGCATGTTCATACAGATAGCGGTGTAGATATTTCCATCTTCGTACAGATAGCGGTGTAGATATTTCCATGTTCATACAGATAGCGATGTAGATATTTCCATGTTCATACAGATAATGGTGTAGATATTTCCATGTTCATACAGATAGCGGTGTAGATATTTCCATGTTCATACAGTTAGCGGTGTAGATATTTCCATGTTCATACAGATGGCGGTGTAGATATTTACATGTTCATACAGATGGCGGTGTAGATATTTCTATGTTTGTACAGATGGCCGTGTGGATATTTCCATGTTCATAGAGATGGCGGTGTAGATATTTCCATGTTTATGCACATAGCGGTATTGATATTTCCATGTTTATACAGATGGTGGTGTAGATATTTCCATGTTTATAGAGATGGCGGTCTAGATATTTCCATGTATATAGAGATAGTGGTGTAGTTATTTCCAAGTTTATAGAGACAGCGTTGTAGATATTTCCGTGTTTATACAGATAGCCGTGAAGATATTTTCATGTTTATACAGGTAGCGGTGTAGATATTTTCATGTTTATACAGATAACAGTGTAGATATTTCCATGTTTATAGAGATAGTGGTGTAGATAATTTCAATTTTATACAGATAGCAGAGTAGATATTTCCAAGTTCATACAGATAGCGGTGTAGATATTTCCACGTTTATAGAGATGGCGGTGTAGATATTTCCATGTTCCTACAGACGGCGGTGTAGATATTTCCATGTTTATAGGGATGGCGGTGTAGATATTTCTATGTTTACACAGATGGCGGTGTAGTTATTTCCATGTTTACACAGATCGCTGTGTAGACATTTCCATGTTTATGCAGATAGCGGTGTGGATATTTCCATGTTTATGCAGATAGCGGTGTAGATATTTCCATGTTTATACAGATAGTGGTGCGGATATTTCCATGTTTATACAGATAGTTGGGCAGATATTTCCATGTTTATACAGATAGCGGGGTAGATATTTCCATCTTAATACAGATGGCGGTGCAGATATGTCCATGTTCATACAGATGGCGGTGTAGATATTTCCATGTTCATAAAGATGGCGGTGTAGATATTTCGAAGTTTATAGAGATAGCGCTGTAGTTATTTCCATATTTATAGAGAAATCCGTGTAGATATTTCCACGTATATGCAGATAGCTGTGTAGATATTTCCATGTTCATACACATAGCGGTGTAGATATTTCCATGTTCATCCAGATGCCGGTGTAGATATATCCATCCTCATACTGATGGCGGTGAAGATATTTCCATGTTCATACAGATGGCGGTGAAGATATTTCCATGTTCATACAAATGGCGGAGTAGATATTTCCATGTTCATAGAGATGGCGGTGAAGATATTTCCATGTTCACAAATGGCGTTGTAGATATTTACATGTTCATAGAGATGGCGGTGTAGATAATTCCATGGGTATACAGATAGTAGTCTAGATATTTCCATGTTTATAGAGATAGCAGTGTGGATATTTCCATTGATATACAGATAGCTGTGTAGATATTTGCATGTTCATACAGATAGCGATGTATATATTTCCATGTTCAGAGGGCGGTGTAGATATTTCCATGTTTATAGAGATGGCGGTGTAGATATTTCCATGTTTATGCAGATAGCGGTATAGATATTTCCATGTTTATACAGATGGCAGTGTAGATATTTCCATGTTTATAGAGATGGCGGTGTAGATATTTCCATGTTTATGCAGATAGCGGTATAGATATTTCCATGTTTATACAGATGGTGGTGTAGATATTTCCATGTTTATAGAGATAGTGGTGTAGTTATTTCCAAGTTTATAGAGACAGCGTTGTAGATATTTCCATGTCTATACAGATAGCGTTGAAGATATTTCCATGTTTATACAGATAGCGGTGTAGATATTTCCATGTTTATAAAGATAACGGTGTAGATATTTCCAAGTTTATAGAGATAGTGGTGTAGATAATTTCAATTTTATACAGATAGCAGTGTAGATATTTCCAAGTTCATACAGATAGCGGTGTAGATATTTCCACGTTTATAGAGATGGCGGTGTAGATATTTCCATGTTCATACAGATGGCGGTGAAGATATTTCCATGTTTATAGAGATGGCGGTGTAGATATTTTCATGTTTACAAAGATGGCGGTGTAGATATTTCCATGTTCATACAGAGAGCGGTGTAGATATTTCCATGTTCATACAGTTAGTGGTGTAGATAGTTCCATGTTCATACAGATGGTGGTGTAGATATTTACATGTTCATACAGAAGGCGGTGTAGATATTTCCATATTCGTACAGATGGCGGTGTAGATATTTCCATGTTCATAGAGATGGCGGTGTAGATATTTCCATGTTTATGCAGATAGCGGTATAGATATTTCCATGTTTATACAGATGGTGGTGTAGATATTTCCATGTTTATAGAGATGGCGTTCTAGATATTTCCATGTTTACAGAAATGGTGGTGTAGTTATTTCCAAGTTTATAGAGACAGCGTTGTAGATATTTCCATGTTTATACAGATAGCGGTGAAGATATTTCCATGTTTATGCAAATAGCGGTGTGGATATTTCCATGTTTATACAGATAGAAGTGAAGATATTTCCATGTTTATAGAGATAGTGGTGTAGGTAATTTCAAGTTTATACTGAGAGCAGTGTGGATATTTCCAAGTTCATACACACAGCGGTGTAGATATTTCCAAGTTTATAGAGATGGCGGTGTAGATATTTCCATGTTCATACAGATGGCGGTGTAGATATTTCCATGATCATACAAATGGCGGTGTAGATATTTCCATGTTCATAGAGATGGCGGTGTAGATATTTCCATGTTCATACAAATGGCGGTGTAGATATTTGCATGTTCATACAGATAGCAGTGTAGTTATTTCCATGTTGATAGAGATAGCAGTGTAGATATTTTCATTGATATACAGATAGCTGTGTAGATATTTGCAAGTACATACAGATAGCGGTGTAGATATTCCCATGTTCATACAGATAGCTGTGTAGATATTTCCATGTTCATACATATAGCGGTGTAGATATTTCCATGTTAATACAGATAGCGGTGTAGATATTTCCATGTTCATACAGTGAGCGGTGAAGATATTTCCATGTTCATACAGATGGCAGTGTAGATATTTACATGTTCATACAGATGGCAGTGTAGATATTTTCATGTTCACACAGATGGCGGTGTAGGTATTTCCATGTTCGTACAGATGGCGGTGTAGATATTTCCATGTTTATACAGATAGCGGTGCGGAGATTTCCATGTTTATACAGATGGGCAGATATTTCCATGTTTATACAGATAGCGGTGTAGATATTTCAATCTTAATACTGATGGCGGTGTAGATATGTCCATGTACGTACAGATGGCGGTGTAGATATTTCCATATTCATACAGATGGCGGTGTAGATATTTCGAACTTTATAGTGATAGCGCTGTAGTTATTTCCAAATTTATAGAGAAATCTGAGTAGATATTTCCATGTATTTGCAGATAGCTGTGTAGATATTTCCATGTTCATCCAGATGCCGGTGTAGATATTTCCATGTTCATACAGATGGCGGTGTAGATATTTACATGTTCATAGAGATGGCCGTGTAGATATTTCCGTGTTCGTACGGATGGCAGTGTAGATATTTCCATGTTCATACAGGTGGCGGTGTAGATATTTCCATGTTTATACAGATAGCAGTGTAGTTATATCCATGTTTATAGAGATAGCACTGTAGATATTTCCATTGATATACAGATAGCTGTGTAGATATGTGTATGTTCATACAGAGAGCGGTGTAGATATTTCCATCTTCGTACAGATAGCGGTGTAGATATTTCCATGTTCATACAGATATCGGTGCAGACATTTCCATGTCCATACAGTTAGCGTTGTAGATATTTCCATGTTCATACAGATAGCGGTGTAGATATTTCCATGTCCATACAGTTAGCGTTGTAGATATTTCCATGTTCATACAGATGGCGGTGTAGAGATTTCCATGTTTATACAGATGGCAGTGTAGTTATTTCCATGTTTATAGAGATAGCAGTGTAGATATTTCCATTGATATACAGATAGCTGTGTAGACATTTCCATGTTCATACAGACAGCGGCGTAGATATTTCCATGTTCATACAGATAACAGTGTAGATATTTCCATGTTCATACAGATAGCGTTGTAGATATTTCCTTGTTCATACAGTTAGTGGTGTAGATAATTCCATGTTCATACAGATGGCGGTGTAGATATTTACATGTTCATACAGATGGCAGTGTAGATATTTCCATGTTCGTACAGATGGCGGTGTGGATATTTCCATGTTCATAGAGATGGCGGTGTAGATATTTCCATGTTTATGCAGATAGCGGTATAGATATTTCCATGTTTATACAGATGGTGGTGTAGATATTTCCATGTTTATAGAGATGGCGGTCTAGATATTTCCATGTTTACAGAGATAGCGGTGTAGTTATTTCCAAGTTTATAGAGACAGCGTTGTAGATATTTCCGTGTCTATACAGATAGCGGTGAAGATATATCCATGTTTATACAGATAGCGGTGTAGATATTTCCATGTTTATACAGATAGCAGTGTAGATATTTCCATGTTTATAGAGATAGTGGTGTAGATAATTCCAATTTTATACCGAGAGCAGTGTAGATATTTCCAAGTTCATACAGATAGCGGTGTAGATATTTCCACGCTTATAGAGATGGCGGTGTAGATATATCCATGTTCATACAGATGGCGGTGTAGATATTTCCATGTTCATACAGATGGCGGTGTAGATATTTCCATGTTCATAGAGATGGTGGTGTAGATATTTCCATGTTCATACAAATGGCGGTCTAGATATTTCCATGTTCATAGAGATGACGGTGTAGATATTTCCATGTTTATACAGATAGCAGTGTAGTTATTTCCATGTTTATAGAGATAGCAGTGTAGATATTTTCATTGATATACAGATAGCTGTGTAGATATTTTCATGTTCATACAGATAGCGGTGTAGATATTTCCATGTTCATACAGATAATGGTGCAGACATTTCCATGTTCATACAGATAGCGGTCTAGATATTTCCATGCTCATACAGATAGCGGTGTGGATATTTCCATGTTCATACAGATAGCGGTGAAGGTATTTCGCGGTTCATACAGTTAGCGGTGTAGATATTTCCATGTTTATACAGATGGCGGTGTAGATATTTACATGTTTATACAGATGGCGGTGTAGATATTTCCATGTTCGTACGGATGGCAATGTAGATATTTCCATGTTCATACAGGTGGCGGTGTAGATGTTTCCATGTTTATACAGACAGCAGTGTAGTTATTTCCATGTTTATAGAGATAGCAGTGTAGATATTTCCATTGATATACAGATAGATGTGTAGATATTTGCATGTTCCTACAGATAGCGGTGTGGATATTTCCATGTTCATACAGATGGCGGTGTAGATACTTACATGTTCGTACAGATGGCTTTGTAAATATTTCCATGTTCATACAGATGGCGGTGTAGATATTTCCATGTTCATAGAGATGGCGGTGTAGATATCTCTATGTTTATGCAGATAGCGGTATAGATATTTCCATGTTTATACAGATGGTGTTGTAGATATTCCCAAGTTTATAGAGGTGGCAGTCTAGATATTTCCATGTTTACAGAGACAGTGGTGTAGTTATTTCCAAGTTTATAGAGACAGCGTTGTAGATATTTCCATGTTTATACAGATAGCGGTGAAGACATTTCCATGTTTATACAGATAGCGGTGTAGATATTTCCATGTTTATACAGATAGCGGTGTAGATATTTCCATGTTTATAGAGATAGTGGTGTAGATAATTCCAATTTTATACAGATAACAGTGTAGATATTTCTAAGTTCATACAGATAGTGGTGTAGATATTTCCACGTTTATAGAGATGGCAGTGTAGATATATCCATGTTCATACAGATGGCGGTGTAGATATTTCCATGTTTACACAGATAGCGGTGTAGACATTTCCATGTTTACAAAGATAGCGGTGTGGATATTTCCATGTTTATGCAGATAGCGGTGTAGATATTTCCATGTTTATACAGATAGCGGTGCGGTTATTTCCATGTTTATACAGGTAGCGGTGCGGATATTTCCATGTTTATACGGATAGCGGAGTAGATATTTCCATCTTATTACAGATGGCGGTATGGATATGTGCATGTTCGTACAGATGGCGGTGTAGATATTTCCATGTTCATACAGATGGCGGTGTAGATATTTCGAAGTTTATAGAGATAGCGCTGTAGTTATTTCCATATTTAAATAGAAATCTGTGTAGATATTTCCATGTATATGCAGATAGCTGTGTAGATATTTCCATGTTCGTACAGATGGCGATGTAGATATTTCCATGTTCATAGAGATGGCGGTGTAGATATTTCCATGTTTATGCAGATAGCGGTATAGATATTTCCATGTGTATACAGAGGGTGGTGTAGATATTTCCATGTTTATAGAGATGGCTGTCTAGATATTTCCATGTTTATACAGATAGCGGTGAAGATATTTCCATGTTTATACAGATAGCGGTGTAGATATTTCCATGTTTATACAGATAGCAGTGTAGATATTTCCATGTTTATAGAGATAGCGGTGTAGATAATTTCAATTTTATACCGAGAGCAGTGTAGATATTTCCAAGTTCATACAGATAGCGATGTAGATATTTCCACGTTTATAGAGATGGCGGTGTAGATATTTCCATGTTCATACTGATGGCGGTGTAGATATTTCCATGTTCATACAAATGGCGGTGTAGATATTTCCATGTTCATAGAGATGGCGGTGTAGATATTTCCATGTTCATACAAATGGCGGTGTAGATATTTCCATGTTCATAGAGATGGCGGTGTAGATATTTCCATAATTATACAGATAGTAGTGTAGTAATTTCCATGTTTATAGAGATAGCAGTGTAGATATTTCCATTGATATACAGATAGCTGTGTAGATATTTGCATGTTCATACAGATAGCGGTGTAGATATTTCCATGTTCATACAGATAGCGGTGTAGATATTTCCATGTTCATACAGATAGCGGTGTAGATATTTCCATGTTCATACAGATAGCGGTGTAGATATTTCCATGTTCATACAGATAGCGGTGTAGATATTTCCATGTTCATACAGTTAGCGGTGTAGATATTTAGATGTTCATAAAGATGGCGGTGTAGATATTTACATGTTCATAGAGGTGGCGGTGTAGATATTTCCATGTTCGTACGGATGGCAGTGTAGATATTTCCATGTTCATACATGTGGTGGTGTAGATATTTCCATGTTTATACTGATAGCAGTGTAGTTATTTCCATGTTTATAGAGACAGCAGTGTAGATATTTCCATTGATATACAGATAGCTGTGTTGATATGTGCATGTTCATACAGATAGCGGTGTAGATATTTCCATCTTCGTACAGATAGCGGTGTAGATATTTCCATGTTCATACAGATAGCGATGTAGATATTTCCATGTTCATACAGATAATGGTGTAGATATTTCCATGTTCATACAGATAGCGGTGTAGATATTTCCATGTTCATACAGTTAGCGGTGTAGATATTTCCATGTTCATACAGATGGCGGTGTAGATATTTACATGTTCATACAGATGGCGGTGTAGATATTTCTATGTTTGTACAGATGGCCGTGTGGATATTTCCATGTTCATAGAGATGGCGGTGTAGATATTTCCATGTTTATGCACATAGCGGTATTGATATTTCCATGTTTATACAGATGGTGGTGTAGATATTTCCATGTTTATAGAGATGGCGGTCTAGATATTTCCATGTATATAGAGATAGTGGTGTAGTTATTTCCAAGTTTATAGAGACAGCGTTGTAGATATTTCCGTGTTTATACAGATAGCCGTGAAGATATTTTCATGTTTATACAGGTAGCGGTGTAGATATTTTCATGTTTATACAGATAACAGTGTAGATATTTCCATGTTTATAGAGATAGTGGTGTAGATAATTTCAATTTTATACAGATAGCAGAGTAGATATTTCCAAGTTCATACAGATAGCGGTGTAGATATTTCCACGTTTATAGAGATGGCGGTGTAGATATTTCCATGTTCCTACAGACGGCGGTGTAGATATTTCCATGTTTATAGGGATGGCGGTGTAGATATTTCTATGTTTACACAGATGGCGGTGTAGTTATTTCCATGTTTACACAGATCGCTGTGTAGACATTTCCATGTTTATGCAGATAGCGGTGTGGATATTTCCATGTTTATGCAGATAGCGGTGTAGATATTTCCATGTTTATACAGATAGTGGTGCGGATATTTCCATGTTTATACAGATAGTTGGGCAGATATTTCCATGTTTATACAGATAGCGGGGTAGATATTTCCATCTTAATACAGATGGCGGTGCAGATATGTCCATGTTCATACAGATGGCGGTGTAGATATTTCCATGTTCATAAAGATGGCGGTGTAGATATTTCGAAGTTTATAGAGATAGCGCTGTAGTTATTTCCATATTTATAGAGAAATCCGTGTAGATATTTCCACGTATATGCAGATAGCTGTGTAGATATTTCCATGTTCATACACATAGCGGTGTAGATATTTCCATGTTCATCCAGATGCCGGTGTAGATATATCCATCCTCATACTGATGGCGGTGAAGATATTTCCATGTTCATACAGATGGCGGTGAAGATATTTCCATGTTCATACAAATGGCGGAGTAGATATTTCCATGTTCATAGAGATGGCGGTGAAGATATTTCCATGTTCACAAATGGCGTTGTAGATATTTACATGTTCATAGAGATGGCGGTGTAGATAATTCCATGGGTATACAGATAGTAGTCTAGATATTTCCATGTTTATAGAGATAGCAGTGTGGATATTTCCATTGATATACAGATAGCTGTGTAGATATTTGCATGTTCATACAGATAGCGATGTATATATTTCCATGTTCAGAGGGCGGTGTAGATATTTCCATGTTCATACAGATAGCGGTGTAGATATTTCCATGTTCATACAGATAGCGGTGTAGATATTTCCATGTTCATACAGATAGCGGTGTAGATATTTCCATGTTCATACAGTTAGCGGTGTAGATATTTCCATGTACATATGGATGGCGGAGTAGATATTTACATGTTCATACAGATGGCGGTGTAGATATTTCCATGTTCGTACGGATGGCAGTGTAGATATTTCCATGTTCATACAGGTGGCGGTGTAGATATTTGCATGTTTATACAGATAGCAGTGTAGTTATTTCCATGTTTATAGAGATAGCAGTGTAGATATTTCCATTGATATACAGATAGCTGTGTAGATATTTGCATGTTCATACAGAAAGCGGTGTAGATATTTCCATGTTCGTACAGATATCGGTGTAGATATTTCCATGTTCGTACGGATGGCAGTGTAGATATTTCCATGTTCATAGAGATAACGGTGTAGATATTTCCATGTTCATACAGATAGCGGTGTAGTTATTTCCATGTTCATACAGTTAGCGTTGTAGATATTTCCATGTTCATACAGATGGCTGTGTAGATATTTAGATGTTCATGCAGTTGGCGGTGTAGATATTCCCATGTTCATACAGATTGCGGTGTAGATATTTCCATGTTCATTGAGATGGCGGTGTAGTTATTTCCATGTTTATGCAGATAGCGGTATAGATAATTCCATGTTTATACAGATGGTGGTGTAGATATTTCCATGTTTATAGAGATGGCGGTCTAGATATTTCCATGTTTATAGAGATAGTGGTGTAGATATTTCCACGTTTATAGAGACAGCGTTGTAGATATTTCAATGTTTATACAGATAGCAGTGAAGATATTTCCATGTTTATACAGATAGCGGTGTAGATATTTCCATGTTTATACAGATAGCAGTGTAGATATTTCCATCTTTATAGAGATAGTGTTGTAGATAATTTCAATTTTATACCGAGTGCAGTGTAGATATTTCCAAGTTCATACAGATAGCGGTGTAGATATTTCCACGTTTATAGAGATAGCGGTGTGTATATTTCCATGTTCATACTGATGGCGGTGTAGATATTTCCATGTTTATAGAGATGGCGGTGTAGATATTTTCAAGTTTACACAGATGGCGGTGTAGATATTTCCATGTTTACACAGATAGCAGTGTAGAAATTTCCATGTTTACTCAGATAGCAGTGTGGACATTTCCATGTTTATGCAGATAGCGGTGTAGATATTTCCATGTTTTTACAGATAGCGGTATAGTTATTTCCATCTTAATACAGATGGCGGTATAGATATGTCCATGTTCGTTCAGATGGCAGTGTAGATATTTCCATGTTCATGGAGATGGTGGTGTAGATATTTACATGTTCATACAGATGGCGGTGTAGATATTTCCATGTTCGTACAGATGGCGGTGTAGGTATTTCCATGTTCATAGAGATGGCGGTGTAGATATTTCCATGTTTATGCAGATAGCGGTATAGATATTTCCATGTTTATACAGATGGTGGTGTAGGTATTTCCATCTTTATAGAGATGGCGGTCTAGATATTTCCATGTTTATAGAGATAGTGGTGTAGTTATTTCCAAGTTGATAGAGACAGCGTTGTAGTTATTTCCATGTTTATGCAGATAGCGGTGAAGATATTTCGATGTTTATACAGATAGCGGTGTAGATATTTCCATTTTTATACAGATAACAGTGTAGATATTTCCATGTATATAGAGATAGTGGTGTAGATAATTTCAATTTTATACACATAGCAGTGTAGATATTTCCAAGTTCATACAGATAGCGGTGTAGATATTTCCACGTTTATAGAGATGGCGGTGTAGATATTTCCGTGTTCATACAGATGGCGGTGTAGATATTTCCATGTTTATAGAGATGGCGGTGTAGATATTTTCATGTTTATAGAGATGGCGGTCTAGATATTTCCATGTTTACACAGATAGCGGTGTAGACATTTCCATGTTTATTCAGATAGCGGTGTGGATATTTCCATGTTTATGCAGATAGCGGTGCAGATATTTCCATGTTTATACAGATAGCAGTGCGGATATTTCCATGTTTATACAGATAGGCAGATATTTCCATGTTTATACAGATAGCGGTGTAGATATTTCCATGTTCATACAGATAGCGGTGTAGGTATTTCCATGTTCATACAGTTAGCGGTGTAGATATTTCCATGTTCATACAGATAGCGGTGTAGATATTTCCATGTTCATACAGATAGCGGTGTAGATATTTCCATGTTCATACAGATAGCGGTGCAGGTATTTCCTTGTTCATACAGTTAGCGGTTTAGATATTTCCATGTTCATACAGATGGCGGTGTAGATATTTACATGTTCGTATGGATGGCAGGGTAGATATTTCCATGTTCATACAGGTGGCGGTGTAGATATTTCCATGTTTATACAGATAGCAGTGTAGTTATTTCCATGCTTATAGAGATAGGAATGTATGTATTTCCATTGATATACAGATAGCTGTATAGATATTTGCATGTTCATACAGATAGCGGTGTAGATATTTTCACGTTTATAGAGATAGCAGTGTAGATATTTCCATGTTCATACAGATAGCGGTGAAGATATTTCCATGTTCATAGAGTTAGCGGTGTAGATATTTCCATGTTCATACAGGTAGCGGTGTAGATATTTCCATGTTCATACAGTTAGCGGTGTAGATATTTCCATGTTCTTACAGATGGCGGTGTAGACATTTACATGTTCATACAGATGGCGGTGTAGATATTTCCATGTTCATATAGATGGCGGTGTAGATATTTCCATGTTCATAGAGATGGCGGTGTAGATATTTCCATGTTCATGCAGATAGCGGTATAGATATTTCCATGTTTATACAGATGGTGGTGTAGATATTTCCATGTTTATACAGATAGCGGTGAAGATATTTCCATGTTTATACAGATAGCGGTGTAGATATTTCCATGTTTATAAAGATAACAGTGTAGATATTTCCAAGTTTATAGAGATAGTGGTGTAGATAATTTCAATTTTATACAGATAGCAGTGTAGATATTTCCAAGTTCATACAGATAGCGGTGTAGATATTTCCACGTTTATAGAGATGGCGGTGTAGATATTTCCATGTTCATACAGATGGCGGTGAAGATATTTCCATGTTTATAGAGATGGCGGTGTAGATATTTTCATGTTTACAAAGATTGCGGTGTAGATATTTCCATGTTCATACAGATAGCGGTGTAGATATTTCCATGTTCATACAGTTAGTGGTGTAGATAGTTCCATGTTCATACAGATGGCGGTGTAGATATTTACATGTTCATACAGAAGGCAGTGTAGATATTTCCATATTCGTACAGATGGCGGTGTAGATATTTCCATGTTCATAGAGATGGCGGTGTAGATATTTCCATGTTTATGCAGATAGCGGTATAGATATTTCCATGTTTATACAGATGGTGGTGTAGATATTTCCATGTTTATAGAGATGGCGGTCTAGATATTTCCATGTTTACAGAAATGGTTGTGCAGTTATTTCCAAGTTTATAGAGACAGCGTTGTAGATATTTCCATGTTTATACAGATAGCGGTGAAGATATTTCCATGTTTATGCAAATAGCGGTGTGGATATTTCCATGTTTATACAGATAGAAGTGTAGATATTTCCATGTTTATAGAGATAGTGGTGTAGATAATTTCAAGTTTATACTGAGAGCAGTGTGGATATTTCCAAGTTCATACAGACAGCGGTGTAGATATTTCCAAGTTTATAGAGATGGCGGTGTAGATATTTCCATGTTCATACAGATGGCGGTGTAGATATTTCCATGTTCATACAAATGGCGGTGTAGATATTTCCATATTCATAGAGATGGCGGTGTAGATATTTCCATGTTCATACAAATGGCGGTGTAGATATTTCCATGTTCATAGAGACGGCGGTGTAGATATTTCCATGTTTATACAGATAGCAGTGTAGTTATTTCCATGTTGATAGAGATAGCAGTGTAGATATTTTCATTGATATACAGATAGCTGTGTAGATATTTGCATGTTCATACAGATAGCGGTGTAGATATTCCCATGTTCATACAGATAGCGGTGTAGATATTTCCATGTTCATACATATAGCGGTGTAGATATTTCCATGTTCATACAGATGGCGGTGTAGATATTTACATGTTCATACAGATGGCAGTATAGATATTTCCATGTTTGTACGGATGGCAGTGTAGATATTTCCATGTTCATACAGGTGGCGGTGTAGATATTTCCATGTTTATACAGATAGCAGTGTAGTTATTTCCATGTTTATAGAGGTAGCAGTGTAGATATTTCCATTGACATACAGATAGCTGTGTAGATATTTCCATGTTCATACAGATAGCGGTGTAGATATTTCCATGTTCATAGAGATAACGGTGTAGATATTTCCATGTTCATACAGATAGCGGAGTAGATATTTCCATGTCCATACAGTTAGCGTTGTAGATATTTCCATGTTCATACAGATGGCGGTGTAGATATTTCCATGTTTATACAGATAGCAGTGTAGTTATTTGCATGATTATAGAGATAGCAGTGTAGATATTTCCATTGATATACAGATAGCTGTGTAGATATTTCCATGTTCATACAGATAGCGGTGTAGATATTTCCAGGTTAATACAGATAACGGTGTAGATATTTCCATGTTCATACAGATAGCGGTGTAGATATTTCCATGTTCGTACAGTTAGCGGTGTAGATATTTCCATGTTCATACAGATGGCGGTGTAGATATTTACATGTTCATACAGATGGCGGTGTAGATATTTCCATGTTCGTACAGATGGCGGTGGAGATATTTCCATGTTCATAGAGATGGCGGTGTAGATATTTCCATGTTTATACAGATAGCGGTATAGATATTTCCAGGTTAATACAGATAACGGTGTAGATATTTCCATGTTCTTACAGATAGCGGTGTAGATATTTCCATGTTCGTACAGTTAGCGGTGTAGATATTTCCATGTTCATACAGATGGCGGTGTAGATATTTACATGTTCATACAGATGGCGGTGTAGATATTTCCATGTTCGTACAGATGGCGGTGGAGATATTTCCATGTTCATAGAGATGGCGGTGTAGATATTTCCATGTTCATAGAGATGGGGGTTTAGATATTTCCATGTTTATACAGATAGCAGTGTAGTTATATCCATGTTTATAGAGATAGCAGTGTAGATATTTTCATTGATATACAGATAGCTGTGTAGATATTTGCATGTTCATACAGATAGCGGTGTAGATATTTCCATGTTCGTACAGATAACGGTGCAGACATTTCCATGTTCATACAGATAGCGGTGTAGATATTTCCATGCTCATACAGATAGTGGTGTGGATATTTCCATGTTCATACAGATAGCGGTGTAGGTATTTCGCTGTTCATACAGTTAGCGGTGTAGATATTTCCATGTTCATACAGATGGCGGTGTAGATATTTACATGTTCATACAGATGGTGGTGTAGATATTTCCATGTTAGTAGAGATGGCGGTCTAGATATTTCCATGTTTACAGAGATAGTGGTGTAGTTATTTCCAAGTTTATAGAGACAGCGTTGTAGATATTTCCATGTCTATACAGATAGCGGTGAAGATATATCCATGTTTATACAGATAGCGGTGTAGATATTTCCATGTTTATACAGATAGCAGTGTAGATATTTCCATGTTTATAGAGATAGTGGTGTAGATAATTTCAATATTATACCGAGAGCATTGTAGATATTTCCAAGGTCATACAGATAGCGGTGTAGATATTTCCACGTTTATAGAGATGGCGGTGTAGATATTTCCATGTTCATACAGATGACGGTGTAGATATTTCCATGTTCATACAGATGGCGGTGATGATATTTCCATGTTCAAATAGATGGCGGTGTAGATATTTCCATGTTCATGCAGATGACGGTGGAGATATTTTCATGTTCCTACACATGGTGGTGTAGATATTTCCATGTTCAAACAGATGGCGGTGTAGCTGTTTCCATGTTCATTCAGTTAGCTTTGTAGATATTTCCATGTTCATACCGATGGCGGTGAAGATACTTCCATGTTCATACAGATGGCGGTGTATATATTTCCATGTTCCTACAGATGGTGGTGTAGATATTTCCATGTTCCTACAGATGGCGGTGTAGATATTTCCATGTACATACAGATAGCGGTGTAGTTATTTCCATGTATGTAGAGAAAGCTGTGTAGATATTTCAATCTATATGCAGATAGCTTTGTTGATATTTCAATGCTTATAAAGATAGCGGTGTAGATATTTCCATGTTCATCCAGATGGCGGTGTAGATATATCCATGTTCATAGAGATGGCGGTGTAGATATTTCCATGTTCATACAGATGGCGGTGTAGATATTTACATGTTCATACTGATGGCGGTGTAGATATTTCCATGTTCGTACAGATGGCGGTGTGTATATTTCCATGTTCATAGAGATGGCGGTGTAGATATTTCCATGTTTATGCAGATAGCGGTATAGATATTTCCATGTTTATACAGATGGTGGTGTAGATATTTCCATGTTAGTAGAGATGGCGGTGTAGATATTTCCATGTTTACAGAGATAGTGGTGTAGTTATTTCCAAGTGTATAGAGACAGCATTGTAGATATTTCCATGTCTATACAGATAACGGTGAAGATATATCCATGTTTATACAGATAGCGGTGTAGATATTTCCATGTTTATACAGATAGCAGTGTAGATATTTCCTTATTTATAGAGATAGTGGTGTAGATAATTTCAATTTTATACCGAGAGCAGTGTAGATATTTCCAAGCTCATACAGATAGCGGTGTAGATATTTCCACGTTTATAGAGATGGCGGTGTAGGTATTTCCATGTTCATACAGATGGCGGTGTAGATATTTCCATGTTCATACTGATGGCGGTGTAGATATTTCCATGTACATAGAGATGGCGGTGTAGATATTTCCATGTTCATACAAATGGCCGTGTAGATATTTCCATGTTCATAGAGATGGCGGTGTAGATATTTCCATGTTTATACAGATAGCAGTGTAGTTATTTCCATGTTTATAGAGATAGCAGTGTAGATATTTTCATTGATATACAGATAGCTGTGTAGATATTTGCATGTTCATACAGATAGCGGTGTAGATATTTCCATGTTCGTACAGATAACGGTGCAGACATTTCCATGTTCATACAGATAGCGGCGTAGATATTTCCATGCTCATACAGATAGCGGTGTGGATATTTCCATGTTCATACAGATAGCGGTGTAGGTATTTCGCTGTTCAGACAGTTAGCGGTGTAGATATTTCCATGTTCATACAGATGGCGGTGTAGATATTTACATGTTCATACAGATGGCGGTGTAGATATTTCCATGTTTGTACTAATGGCAGTGTAGATACTTCCATGTTCTTACAGGTGGCGGTGTAGATATTTCCATGTTTATACAGATAGCAGTGTAGTTCTTTCCATGCTTATAGAGATAGCTGTGTAGATATTTCCATTGATGTACAGATAGCTGTGTAGATATTTGCATGTTCATACAGATAGCGGTGTGGATATTTCCATGTTCATACAGATTGCGGTGTAGATACTTACATGTTCATACAGATGGCGGTGTAAATATTTCCATGTTCGTACAGATGGCGGTGTAGATATTTCCATGTTCAGAGAGATGGCGGTGTAGATATCTCCATGTGTATGCAGATAGCGGTATAGATATTTCCATGTTTATACAGATGGTGTTGTAGATATTCCCATGTTTATAGAGGTGGCAGTCTAGATATTTCCATGTTTACAGAGACAGTGGTGTAGTTATTTCCAAGTTTATAGAGACAGCGTTGTAGATATTTCCATGTTTATACAGATAGCGGTGAAGATATTTCCATGTTTATACAGATAGCGGTGTAGATATTTCCATGTTTATACAGATAGCGGTGTAGATATTTCCATGTTTATAGAGATAGTGGTGTAGATAATTCCAATTTTATACAGATAGCAGTGTAGATATTTCTAAGTTCATACAGATAGCGGTGTAGATATTTCCACGTTTATAGAGATGGCGGTGTAGATATTTCCATGTTCATACAGATGGCGGTGTAGATATTTCCATGTTTACACAGAGAGCGGTGTAGACTTTTCCATGTTTACACAGATAGCGGTGTGGATATTTCCATGTTTATGCAGATAGCGGTGTAGATATTTCCATGTTTATACAGATAGCGGTGCGGTTATTTCCATGTTTATACAGATAGTGGTGGAGATATTTCCATGTTTATACAGAGAGCGGTGAAGATATTTCCATGTTTATACAGATAGCGGTGTAGATATTTCCATGTTTATAGAGATAGTGGTGTAGATAATTTCAATTTTATACAGATAGCAGTGTAGATATTTGTAAGTTCATACAGATAGCGGTGTAGATATTTCCACGTTTATAGAGATGGCGGTGTAGATATTTCCATGTTCATACAGATGGTGGTGTAGATATTTCCATGTTTACACAGAGAGCGGTGTAGACATTTCCATGTTTACACAGATAGCGGTGTGGATATTTCCATGTTTATGCAGATAGCGGTGTAAATATTTCCATGTTTATACAGATAGCGTTGTGGTTATTTCCATGTTTATACAGATAGTGGTGGAGATATTTCCATGTTTATACAGATAGCGGTGTAGATAATTCCATCTTAGTACCGATGGCGGTGTAGATATGTCCATGTTCGTACAAATGGCGGTGTAGATATTTCCATGTTCATACAGATGGCGGTGTAGATATTTCGAAGTTTATAGAGATAGCGCTGTAGTTATTTCCATATTTATAGAGAAATCTGTGTAGATATTTCCATGTATATGCAGATAGCTGTGTAGATATATCCATGTTCATACAGATGGCGGTGAAGATATTTCCATGTTCATACAGATGGCGGTGTAGATATTTCCATGTTCATAGAGATGGCGGTGTAGATATTTTCATGTTTATACAGATAGTAGTGTAGTTATTTCCATGTTTATAGAGATAGCAGTGTAGATATTTCCATTGATATACAGATAGCTGTGTAGATATGTGCATGTTCATACAGATAGCGGTGTAGATATTTCCATCTTCGTACAGATAGCGGTGTAGATATTTCCATGCTCATACAGATAGCGGTGTAGATATTTCCATGTTCATACAGATAACGGTGTAGATATTTCCATGTTCATACCGATAGCGGTGTAGATATTTCCATGTTCATAGAGAGGGCGGTGTAGATATTTCCATGTTTATACAGATAGCAGTGTATTTATTTCCATGTTTATAGAGATAGTGGTGTAGATAATTTCAATTTTATACAGATAGTTGTGTAGATATTTGCATGTTCATACAGACAGCGGTGTAGATATTTCCATGTACATACAGATAGCCGTGTAGATATTTCCATGTTCATACAGATAGCGGTGTAGATATTTCCATGTTGATGCATATAGCGATATAGATATTTCCATGTTCATACCAATAGCGGTGTAGATATTTCCATGTCCATACAGTTAGCGTTGTTGATAATACCATGTTCATACAGGTGGCGGTGTAGATATTTACATGTTCATACAGATGGCGGTGTAGATATTTCCATGTTCGTACGGAAGGCAGTGTAGATATTTCCATGTTCATACAGGTGGCGGTGTAGATATTTCCATGTTTATACAGATAGCTGAGTAGTTATTTCCATGTTTATAGAGATAGCAGTGTAGATATTTCCATTGATATACAGATAGCTGTGTAGATATTTCCATGTTCATACATATAGCGGTGTAGATATTTCCATGTTCGTACAGATAGCGGTGTAGATATTTCCATGTTCATACAGATAGTGGTGTAGCTATTTCCATGTTCATACAGATAACGGTGTAGATATTTCCATGTTCATACAGATAGCAGTGTAGATATTTCCATGATCATACAGTTAGCAGTGTAGATATTTCCATGTTCATACAGATGGCGGTGTAGATATTTAGATGTTCATACAGATGGCGGTGTAGATATTTCCATGTTCGTACAGATGGCGGTGTAGATATTTCCATGTTCATAGAGATGGCGGTGTAGATATTTCCATGTTTATGCAGATAGCGGTATAGATATTTCCATGTTTATACAGATAGCGGTGTAGATACTTCCATGTTTATAGAGATGGCGGTCTAGATATTTCCATGTTTATACAGATAGCTGTGAAGATATTTCCATGTTTATACAGATAGCGGTGTAGATATTTCCATGTTTATACTGACAGCATTGTAGATATTTCCATGTTTATAGAGATAGTGGTGTAGATAATTTCAATTTTATACCGAGAGCAGTTTAGATAATTCCAAGTTCATACAGATAGCGATGTAGATATTCCCACGTTTATAGAGATGGCGGTGTAGATATTTCCATGTTCATACTGATGGCGGTGTAGATATTTCCATGTTCATACAAATGTCGGTGTAGATATTTCCATGTTCATAGAGATGGCCGTGTAGATATTTCCATGTTCATACAAATGGCGGTGTAGATATTTCCATGTTCATAGAGATGGCGGTGTAGATATTTCCATATTTATACAGATAGCAGTGTAGTAATTTCCATGTTTATAGAGATAGCAGTGTAGATATTTCCATTGATATACAGATAGCTGTGTAGATATTTGCATGTTCATACAGATAGCGGTGTAGATATTTCCATGTTCATACAGATGGCGGTGTAGATATTTACATGTTGATAGAGATGGCCGTGTAGATATTTCCGTGTTCATACGGATGGCATTGTAGATATTTCCATGTTCATACAGGTGGCGGTGTAGATATTTCCATCTTTATACAGATAGCAGTGTAGTTATTTCCATGTTTATAGAGATAGCACTGTAGATATTTCCATTGATATACAGATAGCTGTGTAGATATGTGCATGTTCATACAAATAGCGGTGTAGATATTTCCATCTTCGTACAGATAGCGGTGTAGATATTTCCATGTTCATACAGATATCGGTGCAGACATTTCCATGTCCA
Source organism: Gorilla gorilla gorilla (assembly GCF_029281585.2). Lineage (NCBI taxonomy): Eukaryota > Metazoa > Chordata > Mammalia > Primates > Hominidae > Gorilla > Gorilla gorilla. The sequence goes on from NC_073244.2 coordinate 71,126,437, forward strand.
TACAGTTAGCGTTGTAGATATTTCCATGTTCATACAGATAGCGGTGTAGATATTTCCATGTCCATACAGTTAGCGTTGTAGATATTTCCATGTTCATACAGATGGCAGTGTAGATATTTCCATGTTTATACAGATAGCAGTGTAGTTATTTCCATGTTTATAGAGATAGCAGTGTAGATATTTCCATTGATATACAGATAGCTGTGTAGATATTTCCATGTTCATACAGATAGCGGTGTAGATATTTCCATGTTCATGCAGATAACGGTGTAGATATTTCCATGTTCATACAGATAGCGTTGTAGATATTTCCTTGTTCATACAGTTATCGGTGTACATATTTACATGTTCATACAGATGGCGGTGTAGATATTTACATGTTCATACAGATGGCAGTGTAGATATTTCCATGTTCGTACAAATGGCGGTGTGGATATTTCCATGTTCATAGAGATGGCGGTGTAGATATTTCCAGGTTTATGCAGATAGCGGTATAGATAATTCCATGTTTATACAGATGGTGGTGTAGATATTTCCATGTTTATAGAGATAGCGGTCTAGATATTTCCATGTTTACAGAGATAGTGGTGTAGTTATTTCCAAGTTTATAGAGACAGCGTTGTAGATATTTCGATGTCTATACAGATAGCGGTGAAGGTATATCCATGTTTATACAGATAGCGGTGTAGATATTTCCATGTTTATACAGATAGCAGTGTAGATATTTCCATGTTTATAGAGATAGTGGTGTAAATAATTTCAATTTTATACCGAGAGCAGTGTAGATATTTCCAAGTTCATACAGATAGCGGTGCTGATATTTCCATGTTTATTACAGATAGCGGTGTGGGTATTTCCATGTTTATAGAGATAGTGGTGTAGATATTTCCATGTTTATACAGATAGCAGTGTAGATATTTCCATGTTTATACAGATACCGGTGTGGATATTTCCATATTAGTACAGGTGGCGTTGTAGATATTTCCAAGTTTATACAGATAGCAGTGTAGATATTTCCATGTTTATACAGATAGCGGTGTAGATATTTCCATGTTTATACAGATAGCGGTGTAGATATATCTATCTTAATACAGATGGCGTTGTAGATATTTCCATGTTTATACAGATAGCAGTGTAGTTATTTCCATGTTTATAGAGATGGCAGTGTAGATATTTCCATTGATATACAGATAGCTGTGTAGATATTTGCATGTTCATACAGATAGCGGTGAAGATATTTCCATGTTCATACAGATAGCGGTGTAGATATTTCCATGCTTATAGAGATGGCGGTGCAGATATTTCCATGTTTATACAGAGGGCGGTTTAGATATTTCCATGTTTACACAGATAGCGGTGTAGATATTTCCATGTTGGTGCATATAGCTGTGTAGATATTTCCAAGTTTATAGACAAAGCGGTGTAGATATTTCCAAGTTTACAGAGATAGCATTGTAGATATTTCCATGTTCATACAAATAGCGGTATAGGTATTTTCACCTTTTTAGAGATGGCGGTTTAGATATTTCTATATTCATACAGTTGGCAGTCTAGATATTTCCATGTTTATAGAGATGGCGGTGTAGATATTTCCATGTTTACACAGATAGCGGTGCAGATATTTCCATGTTTACACAGATAACGGTGTAGACATTTCCATCTTTCCCCAGATAGCGGTGTAGACATTTCCATGTTTACACAGAAAGCATTGTAAATATTTACATGTTTATAGAGATAGCGGTGTAGTTATTTCCATCTTTATACAGACAGTGGTGAAGGTATTTCCATGTTTATAGTGATAGCGGTGTAGTTATTTCCATGTTTATACAGAAAGCTGTGTAGATATTTCCATGTATATGCAGATAGCTGTGTAGATATTTCTATGTTTATACAGATAGCGGTGCTGATATTTCCATGTTTATTACAGATAGCGGTGTGGGTATTTCCATGTTTATAGAGATAGTTGTGTATATATTTCTATGTTTATACAGATAGCGGTGTAGATATTTCCATGTTTATACAGATACCGGTGTTGATATTTCCATCTTAGTACAGGTGGCGTTGTAGATATTTCCAAGTTTATACAGATAGCGGTTTAGATATTTCCATGTTTATACAGATAGCGGTGTAGATATTTCCATGTTTATACAGATAGCGGTGTAGATATGTCTATCTTTATACAGATGGCGTTGTAGATATTTCCATGTTCTTACAGATGGCAGTGTAGATATTTCCATGTTCATACACATAGCGGTGTAGATATTTCCATGTTCATACAGATAGCGGTGTAGATATTTCCATGTTCATACAGATAGCGGTGTAGATATTTCCATGTTCATACAGATGGCAGTGAAGATAATTCCATGTTCATACAGATAGCGGTGTAGATATTTCCATGTTTATACAGATAGCGGTGTAGATATTTCCATGTTTATAGAGATGGCGGTCTAGATATTTCCATGTTTATACAGAAAGCTATGTAGATATTTCCATGTATATGGAGATAGCTGTGTAGATATTTCCATGTTTATATAGATAGCGGTGCTGATATTTCCATGTTTATTACAGATAGCGGTGTGGATATTTTAATGATTATACAGAGAGCGGTGTAGATATTTCCATGTTTATACAGATAGCGGTGTTGATATTTCCATCTTTTTACAGATAGCGGTGTGGGTATTTCCATCTTTATACATATAGTGGTGTGGATATTTCCATGTTTATACAGATAGCAGTGTAGATATTTCCATGTTTACACAGATAGCGGTGTAGATATTTCCATGTTCATACAGATAGCGGTGTAGGTATTTCCATGTTTATACAGATAGCGGTGTAGATATTTCCATGTTTATAGAGATGGCGGTCTAGATATTTCCTTGTTTATAGAGATAGTGGTGTAGTTATTTCCAAGTATGTAGAGACAGCGTTGTAGATGTTTCCGCGTTTATACAGATAGCGATGAAGATATTTCCATGTTTAAACAGATAGCGGTGTAGATATTTCCATGTTTATACAGATAGCGGTGTAGATATTCACACGTTTATAGAGATGGCGGTCCAGATATTGTCTTGTTTATACAGATAGCGGTGTAGTTATTTCCATGTTTATACAGATAGCGGTGTAGATTATTCCAATATTATACAGACAGCAGTGTAGATATTTCGAAGTTCATACAAATAGCGGTGTAGATATTTCAACGTTTATAGAGATGGCGGTGTAGATATTTCCATGTTCATACAGATGGCGGTGTAGATATTTCCATATTTACACAGATAGCGGTGTAGATATTTCCATGCTGATACACATAGCGGTGTAGATATTTCCATGTTTTTAGAGATAGCGGTGTAGTCATTTTCTTGTTTATAGAGAAAGCTGTGTAGATATTTCCATGTATATGCAGTTAACTGTGTAGATATTTCCATGTTCATACACATAGCGATGCAGATATTTCCATGTTCATACAGATGGCGGTTAATTCCATGTTCATACAGATGGCGGTTTAGATATTTCCATGTTCATGCAAATGGCGGTGTAGTTATTTGCATGTTCATAGAGATGGCGCTGTAGTTATTTCCATGTTTATAGAGATAGCGGTGTAGTTATTTCCATGTTTATAGAGATAGCGGGGTAGATATTTCCTTGTACGTACAGATGGCAGTGTGATTATTTCCATGTTCATACAGATAGCGGTATAGATATTTTCACATTTATAGAGATGGCGGTGTAGATATTTCCATGTTCATACAGTTGGCGTTGTAGTTATTTCTATGTGTATAGAGATGGCGGTGTAGATATTTCCATGTTTATACAGATGGCGGTGTAGATATTTCCATGTTTATAGAGATGGCGGTGTAGATATTTCCATGTTTACACAGATAGCGGTGCAGATATTTCCATGTTTACACAGATAACGGTGTAGACATTTCCATCTTTCCACAGATAGCGGTGTAGACATTTCCATGTTTACACAGATAGCATTGTAAATATTTACATGGTTATAGAGATAGCGGTGTAGTTATTTACATATTTATACAGACAGCGGTGAAGATATTTACATGTTTATAGAGATAGCGGTGTAGTTATTTCCATGTTTATAGAGAAAGCTGTGTAGATATTTCCATGTATATGCAGATAGCTGTGTAGATATTTCCATGTTTATACAGATAGTGGTGTAGATATTTCCATGTTTATACAGATATTGGTGAAGATATTTCCATGTTTCTACAGATAGCGGTGTGGATATTTGCATCTTAATACAGATGGCCGTGTAGATATTTCCATGTTTATACTGATGGCGCTGAAGATATTTCCATGTTCATACAGATGGCGCTCTATATATTTCCAGTTTTGTAGAGATAGCGGTGTAGTTATTTCCATGTTTATAGAGATAGCGCTGTAGGGTTTTCCATGTATAAACATATAGCTATGCAGATATTTCCATGTTCTTACAGACAGAGATGTAGATATTTCCATGTTCATACAGATAGCAGAGTGGATATTTCCATGTTCATACAGGTAGCGGTGTAGATATTTCCATGTTCAGAGGGTGGTGTAGATATTTCCATGTTCATACAGATAGCGGTGTAGATATTTCCATGTTGATACAGATAGCGGTGAAGATATTTCCATGTTCATACAGTTAGCGGTGTAGATATGTCCATGTTCATACAGATGGCGGTGTAGATATTTACATGTTCATGCAGATGGCGGTGTAGATATTTCCATGTTCGTACGGATGGCAGTGTAGATATTTCCATGTTCATACAGGTGGCGGTGTAGATATTTCCATGTTTATACAGATAGCAGTGTAGTTATTTCCATGTTCATACAGATAAGGGTGTAGATATTTCCATGTTCATACAGATAGCGGTGTAGATATTTCCATGTTCATACTGTTAGCGGTGTAGATATTTCCATGTTCATACAGATGGCGGTGTAGATATTTACAAGTTCATACAGATGGCGGTGTAGATATTTCCATGTTCGTACAGATGGCGGTGTAGATATTTCCATGTTCATAGAGATGGCGGTGTAGATATTTCCATGTTTATGTATATAGCGGTATAGATATTTCAATGTTTATACAGATGGTGGTGTAGATATTTCCATGTTTATAGAAATGGCGGTCTAGATATTTCCATGTTCATACAGATAGCGGTGAAGCTATTTCCATGTTTATAGAGATAGCGGTGTAGATATTTCCATGTTTATACAGATAGCAGTGTAGATATTTCCATGTTTTTAGAGATAGTGGTGTAGATAATTTTAATTTTATACCGAGAGCAGTGTAGATATTTCCAAGTTCATACAGATAGCGATGTAGATATTTCCACGTTTATAGAGATGGCGGTGTAGATATTTCCATGTTCATACTGATGGCGGTGTAGATATTTCCATGTTCATACAAATGGCGGTGTAGATATTTCCATGTTCATAGAGATGGCGGTGTAGATATTTCCATGTTCATAGAGATGGCAGTGTAGATATTTCCATGTTTATACAGATAGCAGTGTAGTTATTTCCATGTTTATAGAGATAGCAGTGTAGATATTTCCATTGGTATACACATAGCTGTGTAGATATTTGCATGTTCATACAGAAAGCGGGGTAGATATTTCCATCTTCGTACAGATAGCGGTGTAGATATTTCCATGTTCATACAGATAGCGGTGTAGATATTTCCATGTTCATGCAGATAGCGGTGTGGATATTTCCAAGTTCATACCAATAGCGGTGTAGATATTTACATGTCCATACAGTTAGAGTTGTAGATATTTCCATGTTCATACAGATGGCGGTGTAGATATTTACATGTTCATACAGATGGCGGTGTAGATATTTCCATGTTCGTACGGATGGCAGTGTAGATATTTCCATGTTCATACAAGTGGCGGTGTAGATATTTCCATGTTTATACAGATAGCAGTGTAGTTATTTCCATTTTTATAGAGGTAGCAGTGTAGATATTTCCATTGACATACAGATAGCTGTGTAGATATTTGCATGTTCATACAGATAGCGGTGTAGATATTTCCATGTTCGTACAGATAGCGGTGTAGATATTTCCATGTTCATAGAGATAGCAGTGTAGTTATTTCCGTGTTCATACAGATATCGGTGTAGATATTTTCATGTTCATACTGATAGCGGTGTAGCTATTTCCATGATCATACAGTTAGCGGTGTAGATATTTCCATGTTCGTACAGATGGCGGTGTAGATATTTCCATGTTCATAGAGATGGCGATGTAGATATTTCCATGTTTATGCAGATAGCGGTATAGATATTTCCATGTTTATACAGATGGTGGTGTAGATATTTCAATGTTTATAGAGATGGCAGTCTAGATATTTCCATGTTTATAGAGATAGCGGTGAAGATATTTCCATGTTTATACAGATAGCGGTGTAGATATTTCCATGTTTATACAGATAGCAGTGTAGATATTTCCATGTTTATAGAGATAGTGGCGTAGATAATTTCAATTTTATACCGAGAGCAGTGTAGATATTTCCAAGATCATACAGATAGCGATGTAGATATTTCCACGTTTATAGAGGTGGCGGTGTAGATATTTAAATGTTCATACAAATGGCGGTGTAGATATTTCCATGTTCATAGAGATGGCGGTGGAGATATTTTCATGTTTATACAGATAGCAGTGCAGCAATTTCCATGTTTATAGAGATAGCAGTGTAGATATTTCCATTGATATACAGATAGCTGTGTAGATATTTGCATGTTCATACAGATAGCGGTGTAGATATTTCCATGTTCATACAGATAGCGGTGTAGATATTTCCATGTTCATACAGATAGCGGTGTAGATATTTCCATGTTCATACAGATAGCGGTGTAGATATTTCCATGTGCATACAGATAGCGGTGTAGATATTTATATGTTCATACAGTTAGCGGTGTAAATATTTCCATGTTCATACAGATGGCGGTGTAGATATTTACATGTTCATAGTGATGGCGGTGTAGATATTTCCATGTTCGTACGGATGGCAGTGTAGATATTTCCATGTTCTTAGAGGTGGCGGTGTAGGCATTTCCATGTTTATACAGATAGCAGTGTAGTTATTTCCATGTTTATAGAGATAGCAGTGTAGATATTCCCATTGATATACAGATAGCTGTGTAGATATATGCATGTTCATACAGATAGCTGTGTAGCTATTTCCATGTTCGTACAGATAGCGGTGTAGATATTTCCATGTTCATACAGATAGCGGTGTAGATATTTCCATGTTCATACAGATAACGGTGTAGATATTTCCATGTTCATACAGATAGCGGTGTAGATATTTCCATGTTCATACAGTTAGCGGTATAGATATTTCCATGTTTATACAGATGGTGGTGTAGATATTTCCAGGTTTATAGAGATGGCGGTCCAGTTATTTCCATGTTTATAGAGATAGTGATGTAGTTATTTCAAAGTTTACAGAGACAGCGTTGTAGATATTTCCATGTTTATACAGATAGCGGTGAAGTTATTTCCTTGTTTATACAGATAGCGGTGTAGATATTTTCATGTTTTTACAGATAACAGTGTAGATATTTCCATGTTTATAGAGATAGTGGTGTAGATAATTTCAATTTTATACAGATAGCAGTGTAGATATTTCCAAGTTTATACAGATAGCGGTGTAGATATTTCCAAGTTTATAGAGATGGCGGTGTAGATATTTCCATGTTCATACAGACGGCGGTGTAGATATTTCCATGTTTATAGAGATGCCGGTGTAGTTATTTCCATGTTTACACAGATGGCGGTGTAGATATTTCCATGTTTACACAGATAGCGGTGTAGACATTTCCACGTTTACACAGATAGCGGTGTGGATATTTCCATGTTTATGCAGATAGCGGTGTAGTTATTTCCATGTTTATACAGATAGCGGTGCAGATATTTCCATGTTTATACAGATAGTTGGGCAGATATTTCCATGTTTATACAGATTGTGGTGTAGATATTTGCATCTTAATACAGATGGCGGTGTAGATATATCCATGTTCGTACAGATGGCGGTGTAGATATTTCCATGTTCATACAGATGGCGGTGTAGATATTTCGAAGTTTATAGAGATAGCACTGTAGTTATTTCCATATTTATAGAGAAATCTGTGTAGGTATTTCCATGTGTATGGAGTTAGCTGTGTAGATATTTCCATGTTCATGCAGATAGTGCTGTAGATATTTCCATGTTCATCCAGATGCCGGTGTAGATATATCCATGCTCATACAGATGGCGGTGTAGATATTTCCATGTTCATACAAATGGCGTTGTAGATATTTCCATGTTCATAGAGATAGCAGTGTAGATATTTCAAATGGTATACAGATAGCTGTGTAGATATTTGCATGTTCATACAGATAGCGGTGTAGATATTTCCATGTTCATACAGAGGGCGGTGTAGATATTTCCATGTTCATAGAGGTATCGGTGTAGATATTTCCATGTTCATACAGATAGCGGTGTAGATATTTCCATGTTCATACAGATAGCGGTGTAGATATTTCCATGTTCATACAGTTAGCGGTGTAGATATTTCCATGTTCATACAGATGGCGGTGTAGATATTCACATGTTCATACAGATGGCGGTGTAGATATTTCCATGTTCGTACGGATGGCATTGTAGATATTTCCATGTTCATACAGGTGGCGGTGTAGATATTTCCATGTTTATACAGATAGCAGTGTAGTTATTTCCATGTTTATAGAGATAGCAGTGAAGATATTTCCATTGATATACAGATAGCTGTTTAGATATTTGCATGTTCATACAGATAGCGGTGTAGATATTTCCTTGTTCATAGAGATAGCGGTGTAGATATTTCCATGTTCATACAGATAGCGGTGTTGATATTTCGATGTTGATACAGATAACAGTGTAGATATTTCCATGTTCATACAGATAGCGGTGTAGATATTTCCATGTTCATACAATTGGCGGTGTAGATATTTCCATGTTCGTACAGATGGCGGTGTAGATATTTCCATGTTAATAGAGATGGCGGTGTAGATATTTCCTTGTTTATGCAGATAGCGGTATAGATATTTCCATGTTTATACAGAAGGTGGTGTATGTATTTCCATGTTTATAGAGATGGCGGTCTAGATATTTCCATGTTTACAGAGATAGTGGTGTAGTTATTTCCAAGTTTATAGAGACAGCGCTGTAGATATTTCCAGGTTTATACAGATAGCGGTAAAGATATTTCCATGTTTATACAGATAGCGGTGTAGATATTTCCATGTTTATACAGATAGAAGAGTAGATATTTCCATGTTTATAGAGATAGTGGTGTAGATAATTTCAATTTTATACCGAGAGCACTGTAGATATTTCCAAGTTCATGCAGATAGCGGTGTGGATATTTCCACATTTATAGAGATGGCGGTGTAGATATTTCCATGTTCATAAAGACGGCGGTGTAGATATTTCCATGTTTATAGAGATGGCGGTGTAGATATTTTCATGTTTACACAGATAGCGGTGTAGATATTTCCATGTTTACAGAGATGGCTGTGTAGATATTTTCATGTTTACACAGATGGCGGTGTAGATATTTCCACGTTTACACAGATAGCGTTGTAGACATTTCCATGTTTGCACAGATAGCGGTGTGGATATTTCCATCTTTATGCAGATAGCGGTGTAGATATTTCCATGTTTATACAGATAGAGGTGCGTATATTTCCATGTTTATACAGATAGTTGGGCAGATATTTCCATGTTTATACAGATAGCGGTGTAGATATTTCCATGTTTATACAGATAACAGTGTAGATATTTCCATGTTCATACAGATGGCGGTGGAGATATTTCGAAGTTTATAGAGATAGCGCTGTAGTTATTTCCATATATGTAGAGAAATCTGTGTAGATATTTCCATGTATATGCAGTTAGCTGTGTAGATATTTCCATGTTCATGCAGATAGCGCTGTAGATATTTCCATGTTCATCCAGATGCCGGTGTAGATATATCCATGCTCATACAGATCGCGGTGAAGATATTTCCTTTTTCATACAGATGGCAGTGTAGATATTTCCATGTTCATACAAATGGCGGTGTAGATATTTCCATGTTTATATAGATAGCGGTGTAGATATTTCCATGTTTACAGAGATGGCGGTGTAGATATTTTCATGTTTACACAGATGGCGGTGTAGATATTTCCACGTTTACACAGATAGCGTTGTAGACATTTCCATGTTTGCACAGATAGCGGTGTGGATATTTCCATCTTTATGCAGATAGCGGTGTAGATATTTCCATGTTTATACAGATAGAGGTGCTGATATTTCCATGTTTATTACAGATAGCGGTGTGGGTATTTCCATGTTTATAGAGATAGTTGTGTATATATTTCTATGTTTATACAGATAGCGGTGTAGATATTTCCATGTTTATACAGATACCGGTGTGGATATTTCCATCTTAGTACAGGTGGCGTTGTAGATATTTCCAAGTTTATACAGATAGCGGTTTAGATATTTCCATGTTTATACAGATAGCGGTGTAGATTTTTCCATGTTTATACAGATAGCGGTGTAGATATGTCTATCTTAATACAGATGGCGTTGTAGATATTTCCATGTTCTTACAGATGGCAGTGTAGATATTTCCATGTTCATACACATAGCGGTGTAGATATTTCCATGTTCATACAGATAGCGGTGTAGATATTTCCATGTTCATACAGATAGCGGTGTAGATATTTCCATGTTCATACAGATGGCAGTGAAGATAATTCCATGTTCATACAGATAGCGGTGTAGATATTTCCATGTTTATACAGATAGCGGTGTAGATATTTCCATGTTTATAGAGATGGCGGTCTAGATATTTCCATGTTTATACAGAAAGCTATGTAGATATTTCCATGTATATGGAGATAGCTGTGTAGATATTTCCATGTTTATACAGATAGCGGTGCTGATATTTCCATGTTTATTACAGATAGCGGTGTGGATATTTTAATGATTATACAGAGAGCGGTGTAGATATTTCCATGTTTATACAGATAGCGTTGTTGATATTTCCATCTTTTTACAGATAGCGGTGTGGGTATTTCCATCTTTATGCATATAGTGGTGTGGATATTTCCATGTTTATACCGATAGCAGTGTAGATATTTCCATGTTTACACAGATAGCGGCGTAGATATTTCCATGTTCATACAGATAGCGGTGTAGGTGTTTCCATGTTTATACAGATAGCGGTGTAGTTATTTCCATGTTTATAGAGATGGCGGTCTAGATATTTCCTTGTTTATCGAGATAGTGGTGTAGTTATTTCCAAGTTTGTAGAGACAGCGTTGTAGATATTTCCGCGTTTATACAGATAGCGATGAAGATATTTCCATGTTTAAACAGATAGCGGTGTAGATATTTCCATGTTTATACAGATAGCGGTGTAGATATTCACAAGTTTATAGAGATGGCGGTCCAGATATTGTCTTGTTTATACAGATAGCGGTGTAGTTATTTCCATGTTTATACAGATAGCGGTGTAGATTATTCCAATATTATACAGACAGCAGTGTAGATATTTCGAAGTTCATACAAATAGCGGTGTAGATATTTCAACGTTTATAGAGATGGCGGTGTAGATATTTCCATGTTCATACAGAGGCGGTGTAGATATTTCCATGTTTACACAGATAGCGGTGTAGATATTTCCATGCTGATACACATAGCGGTGTAGATATTTCCATGTTTTTAGAGATAGCGGTGTAGTCATTTTCTTGTTTATAGAGAAAGCTGTGTAGATATTTCCATGTATATGCAGTTAACTGTGTAGATATTTCCACGTTCATATACATAGCGGTGCAGATATTTCCATGTTCATACTGATGGCGGTTAATTCCATGTTCATACAGATGGCGGTTTAGATATTTCCATGTTCATGCAAAAGGCGGTGTAGTTATTTGCATGTTCATAGAGATGGCGCTGTAGTTATTTCCATGTTTATAGAGATAGCGGTGTAGTTATTTCCATGTTTATAGAGATAGCGGTGTAGATATTTCCATGTACGTACAGATGGCAGTGTGATTATTTCCATGTTCATACAGATAGCGGTATAGATATTTTCACATTTATTGAGATGGCGGTGTAGATATTTCCATGTTCATACAGTTGGCGTAGTTATTTCTATGTGTATAGAGATGGCGGTGTAGATATTTCCATGTTTATACAGATGGCGGTGTAGATATTTCCATGTTTATAGAGATGGCGGTGTAGATATTTCCATGTTTACACAGATAGCGGTGCAGATATTTCCATGTTTACACAGATAACGGTGTAGACATTTCCATCTTTCCACAGATAGCGGTGTAGACATTTCCATGTTTACACAGATAGCATTGTAAATATTTACATGGTTATAGAGATAGCGGTGTAGTTATTTACATATTTATACAGACAGCGGTGAAGATATTTACATGTTTATAGAGATAGCGGTGTAGTTATTTCCATGTTTATAGAGAAAGCTGTGTAGATATTTCCATGTATATGCAGATAGCTGTGTAGATATTTCCATGTTTATACAGATAGTGGTGTAGATATTTCCATGTTTATACAGATATTGGTGAAGATATTTCCATGTTTCTACAGATAGCGGTGTGGATATTTGCATCTTAATACAGATGGCCGTGTAGATATTTCCATGTTTATACTGATGGCACTGAAGATATTTCCATGTTCATACAGATGGCGCTCTATATATTTCCAGTTTTGTAGAGATAGCGGTGTAGTTATTTCCATGTTTATAGAGATAGCGCTGTAGGGTTTTCCATGTATAAACATACAGCTATGCAGATATTTCCATGTTCTTACAGACAGAGATGTAGATATTTCCATGTTCATACAGATAGCAGAGTGGATATTTCCATGTTCATACAGGTAGCAGTGTAGATATTTCCATGTTCAGAGGGTGGTGTAGATATTTCCATGTTCATACAGATAGCGGTGTAGATATTTCCATGTTGATACAGATAGCGGTGAAGATATTTCCATGTTCATACAGTTAGCGGTGTAGATATGTCCATGTTCATACAGATGGCGGTGTAGATATTTACATGTTCATGCAGATGGCGGTGTAGATATTTCCATGTTCGTACGGATGGCAGTGTAGATATTTCCATGTTCATACAGGTGGCGGTGTAGATATTTCCATGTTTATACAGATAGCAGTGTAGTTATTTCCATGTTCATACAGATAAGGGTGTAGATATTTCCATGTTCATACAGATAGCGGTGTAGATATTTCCATGTTCATACTGTTAGCGGTGTAGATATTTCCATGTTCATACAGATGGCGGTGTAGATATTTACATGTTCATACAGATGGCGGTGTAGATATTTCCATGTTCGTACAGATGGCGGTGTAGATATTTCCATGTTCATAGAGATGGCGGTGTAGATATTTCCATGTTTATGTATATAGCGGTATAGATATTTCAATGTTTATACAGATGGTGGTGTAGATATTTCCATGTTTATAGAAATGGCGGTCTAGATATTTCCATGTTCATACAGATAGCGGTGAAGCTATTTCCATGTTTATAGAGATAGCGGTGTAGATATTTCCATGTTTATACAGATAGCAGTGTAGATATTTCCATGTTTTTAGAGATAGTGGTGTAGATAATTTTAATTTTATACCGAGAGCAGTGTAGATATTTCCAAGTTCATACAGATAGCGATGTAGATATTTCCACGTTTATAGAGATGGCGGTGTAGATATTTCCATGTTCATACTGATGGCGGTGTAGATATTTCCATGTTCATACAAATGGCGGTGTAGATATTTCCATGTTCATAGAGATGGCGGTGTAGATATTTCCATGTTCATAGAGATGGCAGTGTAGATATTTCCATGTTTATACAGATAGCAGTGTAGTTATTTCCATGTTTATAGAGATAGCAGTGTAGATATTTCCATTGGTATACACATAGCTGTGTAGATATTTGCATGTTCATACAGAAAGCGGGGTAGATATTTCCATCTTCGTACAGATAGCGGTGTAGATATTTCCATGTTCATACAGATAGCGGTGTAGATATTTCCATGTTCATGCAGATAGCGGTGTGGATATTTCCAAGTTCATACCAATAGCGGTGTAGATATTTACATGTCCATACAGTTAGAGTTGTAGATATTTCCATGTTCATGCAGAGGGCGGTGTAGATATTTCCATGTTCGTACAGATGGCGGTGTGGATATTTCCATGTTCATAGAGATGGCGGTGTAGATATTTCCATGTTTATGCAGATAGCGGTATAGATAATTCCATGTTTATACAGATGGTGGTGTAGATATTTCCATGTTTATAGAGATAGCGGTCTAGATATTTCCATGTTTACAGAGATAGTGGTGTAGTTATTTCCAAGTTTATAGAGACAGCGTTGTAGATATTTCGATGTCTATACAGATAGCGGTGAAGGTATATCCATGTTTATACAGATAGCGCTGTAGATATTTCCATGTTTATACAGATAGCAGTGTAGATATTTCCATGTTTATAGAGATAGTGGTGTAAATAATTTCAATTTTATACCGAGAGCAGTGTAGATATTTCCAAGTTCATACAGATAGCGGTGTAGATATTTCCACGCTTATAGAGATGGCGGTGTAGATATATCCATGTTCATACAGATGGCAGTGTAGATATTTCCATGTTCATACAGATGGAGGTGTAGATATTTCCATGTTCATAGAGATGGTGGTGTAGATATTTCCATGTTGATAGAAATGGCTGTCTAGATATTTCCATGTTCATAGAGATGACCGTGTAGATATTTCCATGTTTATACAGATAGCAGTGTAGTTATTTCCATGTTTATAGAGATAGCAGTGTAGATATTTTCATTGATATACAGATAGCTGTGTAGATATTTGCATGTTCATACAGATAGCGGTGTAGTTATTTCCATGTTTATACAGATAGCGGTGTAGATATTCACAAGTTTATAGAGATGGCTTTCCAGATATTGTCTTGTTTATACAGATAGCGGTGTAGTTATTTCCATGTTTATACAGATAGCGGTGTAGATTATTCCAATATTATACAGACAGCAGTGTAGATATTTCGAAGTTCATACAAATAGCGGTGTAGATATTTCAACGTTTATAGAGATGGCGGTGTAGATATTTCCATGTTCATAAAGATGGCGGTGTAGATATTTCCATGTTTACACAGATAGCGGTGTAGATATTTCTATGTTGATACACATAGCGGTGTAGATATTTCCATGTTTTTAGAGATAGCGGTGTAGTCATTTTCTTGTTTATAGAGAAAGCTGTGTAGATATTTCCATGTATATGCAGTTAACTGTGTAGATATTTCCATGTTCATACACAGAGCGGTGTAGATATTTCCATGTTCATACAGATGGCGGTTAAGTTAATTCCATGCTCATACAGATGGCGGTTTAGATATTTCCATGTTCATGCAAATGGCGGTGTAGTTATTTGCATGTTCATAGAGATGGCGCTGTAGTTATTTCCATCTTTATAGAGATAGCGGTGTAGTTATTTCCATGTTTATAGAGATAGCGGTGTAGATATTTCCATGTACGTACAGATGGCAGTGTGATTATTTCCATGTTCATACAGATAGCGGTATAGATATTTTCACATTTATAGAGATGGCGGTGTAGATATTTCCATGTTCATACAGTTGGCGTTGTAGTTATTTCTATGTGTATAGAGATGGCGGTGTAGATATTTCCATGTTTATACAGATGGCGGTGTAGATATTTCCATGTTTATAGAGATGGCGGTGTAGATATTTCCATGTTTACACAGATAGCGGTGCAGATATTTCCATGTTTACACAGATAACGGTGTAGACATTTCCATCTTTCCACAGATAGCGGTGTAGACATTTCCATGTTTACACAGATAGCATTGTAAATATTTACATGTTTATAGAGATAGCAGTGTAGTTATTTAGATGTTTATACAGACTGCGGTGAAGATATTTACATGTTTATAGAGATAGCGGTGTAGTTATTTCCATGTTTATAGAGAAAGCTGTGTAGATATTTCCATGTATATGCAGATAGCTGTGTAGATATTTCCATGTTTATACAGATAGAGGTGTAGATATTTCCATGTTTATACAGATATCGGTGTAGATATTTCCATGTTTCTACAGATAGCGGTGTGGATATTTGCATCTTAATACAGATGGCCGTGTAGATATTTCCATGTTTATACTGATGGCGCTGAAGATATTTCCATGTTCATACAGATGGCGCTCTATATATTACCAGTTTTGTAGAGATAGCGGTGTAGTTATTTCCATGTTTATAGAGATAGCGCTGTAGAGTTTTCCATGTATATACATATAGCTATGCAGATATTTCCATGTTCTTACAGACAGAAATGTAGATATTTCCATGTTCGTACAGATAGCGGTGTAGATATTTCCATGTTCATACAGATAGCGGTGTAGATATTTCCATGTTCATACAGATAACGGTGTAGATATTTCCATGTTCATACAGATAGCGGTGTAGATATTTCCATGTTCATACTGTTAGCGGTGTAGATATTTCCATGTTCATACAGATGGCGGTGTAGATATTTACATGTTCATACAGATGGCGGTGTAGATATTTCCATGTTCGTACAGATGGCGGTGTAGATATTTCCATGTTCATAGAGACGGCGGTGTAGATATTTCCATGTTTATGCAGATAGCGGTATAGATATTTCCATGTTTATACAGATGGTGGTGTAGATATTTCCATGTTTATAGGGATGGCGGTCTAGATATTTCCATGTTTATACAGATAGCGGTGAAGCTATTTCCATGTTTATAGAGATAGCGTTGTACATATTTCCATGTTTATACAGATAGCAGTGTAGATATTTCCATGTTTTTAAAGATAGTGGTGTAGATAATTTCAATTTTATACCGAGAGCAGTGTAGATATTTCCAAGTTCATACAGATAGCGATGTAGATATTTCCACGTTTATAGAGATGGCGGTGTAGATATTTCCATGTTCATACAGATAACGGTGTAGATATTTCCATGTTCATACAGATAGCAGTGTAGATATTTCCATGATCAAACAGTTAGCAGTGTAGATATTTCCATGTTCATACAGATGGCGGTGTAGATATTTAGATGTTCATACAGATGGCGGTGTAGATATTTCCATGTTCGTACAGATGGCGGTGTGGATATTTCCATGTTCATAGAGATGGCGGTGTAGATATTTCCATGTTTATGCAGATAGCGGTATAGATATTTCCATGTTTATACAGATAGTGGTGCAGATACTTCCATGTTTATAGAGATGGCGGTCTAGATATTTCCATGTTTATACAGATAGCGGTGAAGATATTTCCATGTTTTTACAGATAGCGGTGTAGATATTTCCATGTTTATACAGACAGCAGTGTAGATATTTCCATGTTTATAGAGATAGTGGTGTAGATAATTTCAATTTTATACCGAGAGCAGTTTAGATATTTCCAAGTTCATACAGATAGCGATGTAGATATTTCCACGTTTATAGAGATGGTGGTGTAGATATTTCCATGTTCATACTGATGGCGGTGTAGATATTTCCATGTTCATAGAGATGGCCGTGTAGATATTTCCATGTTCATACAAATGGCAGTGTAGGTATTTCCATGTTCATAGAGATGGCGGTGTAGATATTTCCATATTTATACAGATAGCAGTGTAGTAATTTCCATGTTTATAGAGATAGCAGTGTAGATATTTCCATTGATATACAGTTAGTAGTGTAGATATTTGCATGTTCATACAGATAGCGGTGTAGATATTTCCATGTTCATACAGATAGCGGTGTAGATAGTTCCATGTTCATACAGATGGCGGTGTAGATATTTCCATGTTAATACAGATGGCGGTGTAGATATTTCCATGTTCATACAGTTAGCAGTGTAGATATTTCCATGTTCATACAGATGGCGGTGTAGATATTTACATGTTCATAGAGATGGCCGTGTAGATATTTCCGTGTTCGTACGGATGGCATTGTAGATATTTCCATGTTCATACAGGTGGTGGTGTAGATATTTCCATCTTTATACAGATAGCAGTGTAGTTATTTCCATGTTTATAGAGATAGCACTGTAGATATTTCCATTGATATACAGATAGCTGTGTAGATATGTGCATGTTCATACAAATAGCGGTGTAGATATTTCCATCTTCGTACAGATAGCGGTGTAGATATTTCCATGTTCATACAGATATCGGTGCAGACATTTCCATGTCCATACAGTTAGCATTGTAGATATTTCCATGTTCATACAGATAGCGGTGTAGATATTTCCATGTCCATACAGTTAGCGTTGTAGATATTTCCATGTTTATACAGATGGCAGTGTAGATATTTCCATGTTTATACAGATAGCAGTGTAGTTATTTCCATGTTTATAGAGATAGCAGTATAGATATTTCCTTTGATATACAGATAGCTGTGTAGATATTTCCATGTTCATACAGATAGTGGTGTAGATGTTTCCATGTTCATGCAGATAATGGTGTAGATATTTCCATGTTCATACAGATAGCGTTGTAGATATTTCCTTGTTCATACAGTTAGCGGTGTATATATTTCCATGTTCATACAGATGGCGGTGTGGATATTTACATGTTCATACAGATGGCAGTGTAGATATTTCCATGTTCGTACAGATGGCGGTGTGGATATTTCCATGTTCATAGAGATGGCGGTGTAGATATTTCCATGTTTATGCAGATAGCGGTATAGATAATTCCATGTTTATACAGATGGTGGTGTAGATATTTCCATGTTTATAGAGATAGCGGTCTAGATATTTCCATGTTTACAGAGATAGTGGTGTAGTTATTTCCAAGTTTATAGAGACAGCGTTGTAGATATTTCGATGTCTATACAGATAGCGGTGAAGGTATATCCATGTTTATACAGATAGCGGTGTAGATATTTCCATGTTTATACAGATAGCAGTGTAGATATTTCCATGTTTATAGAGATAGTAGTGTAAATAATTTCAATTTTATACCGAGAGCAGTGTAGATATTTCCAAGTTCATACAGATAGCGGTGTAGATATTTCCACGCTTATAGAGATGGCGGTGTAGATATATCCATGTTCATACAGATGGCAGTGTAGATATTTCCATGTTCATACAGATGGAGGTTTAGATATTTCCATGTTCATAGAGATGGTGGTGTAGATATTTCCATGTTGATAGAAATGGCTGTCTAGATATTTCCATGTTCATAGAGATGACCGTGTAGATATTTCCATGTTTATACAGATAGCAGTGTAGTTATTTCCATGTTCATACAGATAGCGGTGTAGTTATTTCCATGTTTATACAGATAGCGGTGTAGATATTCACAAGTTTATAGAGATGGCTTTCCAGATATTGTCTTGTTTATACAGATAGCGGTGTAGTTATTTCCATGTTTATACAGATAGCGGTGTAGATTATTCCAATATTATACAGACAGCAGTGTAGGTATTTCGAAGTTCATACAAATAGCGGTGTAGATATTTCAACGTTTATAGAGATGGCGGTGTAGATATTTCCATGTTCATACAGATGGCGGTGTAGATATTTCCATGTTTACACAGATAGCGGTGTAGATATTTCTATGTTGATACACATAGCGGTGTAGATATTTCCATGTTTTTAGAGATAGCGGTGTAGTCATTTTCTTGTTTATAGAGAAAGCTGTGTAGATATTTCCATGTATATGCAGTTAACTGTGTAGATATTTCCATGTTCATACACAGAGCGGTGTAGATATTTCCATGTTCATACAGATGGCGGTTAAGTTAATTCCATGCTCATACAGATGGCGTTTTAGATATTTCCATGTTCATGCAAATGGCGGTGTAGTTATTTGCATGTTCATAGAGATGGCGCTGTAGTTATTTCCATCTTTATAGAGATAGCGGTGTAGTTATTTCCATGTTTATAGAGATAGCGGTGTAGATATTTCCATGTACGTACAGATGGCAGTGTGATTATTTCCATGTTCATACAGATAGCGGTATAGATATTTTCACATTTATAGAGATGGCGGTGTAGATATTTCCATGTTCATACAGTTGGCGTTGTAGTTATTTCTATGTGTATAGAGATGGCGGTGTAGATATTTCCATGTTTATACAGATGGCGGTGTAGATATTTCCATGTTTATAGAGATGGCGGTGTAGATATTTCCATGTTTACACAGATAGCGGTGCAGATATTTCCATGTTTACACAGATAACGGTGTAGACATTTCCATCTTTCCACAGATAGCGGTGTAGACATTTCCATGTTTACACAGATAGCATTGTAAATATTTACATGTTTATAGAGGTAGCAGTGTAGTTATTTAGATGTTTAT
The DNA here is from genome assembly GCF_029281585.2 of Gorilla gorilla gorilla. Classification (NCBI taxonomy): domain Eukaryota; kingdom Metazoa; phylum Chordata; class Mammalia; order Primates; family Hominidae; genus Gorilla; species Gorilla gorilla. The sequence continues at coordinate 71,146,837 of NC_073244.2, forward strand.
ACAGACTGCGGTGAAGATATTTACATGTTTATAGAGATAGCGGTGTAGTTATTTCCATGTTTATAGAGAAAGCTGTGTAGATATTTCCATGTACATGCAGATAGCTGTGTAGATATTTCCATGTTTATACAGATAGTGGTGTAGATATTTCCATGTTTATACAGATATCGGTGTAGATATTTCCATGTTTCTACAGATAGCGGTGTGGATATTTGCATCTTAATACAGATGGCCGTGTAGATATTTCCATGTTTATACTGATGGCGCTGAAGATATTTCCATGTTCATACAGATGGCGCTCTATATATTACCAGTTTTGTAGAGATAGCGGTGTAGTTATTTCCATGTTTATAGAGATAGCGCTGTAGAGTTTTCCATGTATATACATATAGCTATGCAGATATTTCCATGTTCTTACAGACAGAGATGTAGATATTTCCATGTTCGTACAGATAGCGGTGTAGATATTTCCATGTTCATACAGATAGCGGTGTAGATATTTCCATGTTCATACAGATAACGGTGTAGATATTTCCTTGTTCATACAGATAGCGGTGTAGATATTTCCATGTTCATACTGTTAGCGGTGTAGATATTTCCATGTTCATACAGATGGCGGTGTAGATATTTACATGTTCATACAGATGGCGGTGTAGATATTTCCATGTTCGTACAGATGGCGGTGTAGATATTTCCATGTTCATAGAGACGGCGGTGTAGATATTTCCATGTTTATGCAGATAGCGGTATAGATATTTCCATGTTTATACAGATGGTGGTGTAGATATTTCCATGTTTATAGGGATGGCGGTCTAGATATTTCCATGTTTATACAGATAGCGGTGAAGCTATTTCCATGTTTATAGAGATAGCGGTGTACATATTTCCATGTTTATACAGATAGCAGTGTAGATATTTCCATGTTTTTAAAGATAGTGGTGTAGATAATTTCAATTTTATACCGAGAGCAGTGTAGATATTTCCAAGTTCATACAGATAGCGATGTAGATATTTCCACGTTTATAGAGATGGCGGTGTAGATATTTCCATGTTCATACTGATGGCGGTGTAGATATTTCCATGTTCATACAAATGCCGGTGTAGATATTTCCATGTTCATAGAGATGGCGGTGTAGATATTTCCATGTTCATACAAATGGCGGTGTAGATATTTCCATGTTCATAGAGATGGCAGTGTAGATATTTCCATGTTTATACAGATAGCAGTGTAGTTATTTCCATGTTTATAGAGATAGCAGTGTAGATATTTCCATTGATATACACATAGCTGTGTAGATATTTGCACGTTCATACAGAAAACGGGGTAGATATTTCCATCTTCGTACAGATAGCGGTGTAGATATTTCCATGTTCATACAGATAGCAGTGTAGATATTTACATGTTCATACAGATGGCGGTGTAGATATTTCCATGTTCGTACGGATGGCAGTATAGATATTTCCATGTTCATACAGGTGGCGGTGTATATATTTCCATGTTTATACAGATAGCAGTGTAGTTATTTCTATGTTTATAGTGATAGCAGTGTAGATATTTCCATTGATATACAGATAGCTGTGTAGATATTTGCATGTTCATACAGATAGCGGTGTAGATATTTCCATGTTCATACTGATAGCGGTGTAGATATTTCCATGCTTATAGAGATGGCGTTGCAGATATTTCCATGTTTATACAGAGGGCGGTTTAGATATTTCCATGTTTACACAGATAGCGGTGTAGATATTTCCATGTTTGTACATATAGCGGTGTAGATATTTCCAAGTTTATAGACAAAGCGGTGTAGATATTTCCAAGTTTACAGAGATAGCATTGTAGATATTTCCATGTTCATACAAATAGCGGTATAGGTATTTTCACCTTTTTAGAGATGGCGGTTGAGATATTTCTATGTTCATACAGTTGGCGGTGTAGATATTTCCATGTTTATAGAGATGGCGGTGTACATATTTCCATGTTTACACAGATAGCGGTGCAGATATTTCCATGTTTACACAGATAACGCTGTAGACATTTCCATCTTTCCACAGGTAGCGCTGTAGACATTTCCATGTTTACACAGAAAGCATTGTAAATATTTACATGTTTATAGAGATAGCGGTGTAGTTATTTCCATGTTTATACAGACAGTGGTGAAGATATTTCCATGTTTATAGAGATAGCGGTGTAGTTATTTCCATGTTTATACAGAAAGCTGTGTAGATATTTCCATGTATATGCAGATAGCTGTGTAGATATTTCCATGTTATACAGATAGCGGTGCTGATATTTCCATGTTTATTACAGATAGCGTTGTGGGTATTTCCATGTTTATAGAGATAGTGGTGTAGATATTTCCATGTTTATACAGATAGCGGTGTAGATATTTCCATGTTTATACAGATACCGGTGTGGATATTTCCATCTTAGTACAGGTGGCGTTTTAGATATTTCCAAGTTTATACAGATAGCAGTGTAGATATTTCCATGTTTATACAGATAGCGGTGTAGATATTTCCATGTTTATACAGATAGCGGTGTAGATATATCTATCTTAATACAGATGGCGTTGTAGATATTTCCATGTTTATACAGATAGCATTGTAGTTATTTCCATGTTTATAGAGATAGCAGTGTAGATATTTCCATTGATATACAGATAGCTGTGTAGATATTTGCATGTTCATACAGATAGCGGTGTAGATATTTCCATGTTCATACAGATAGCGGTGTAGATATTTCCATGCTTATAGAGATGGCGGTGCAGATATTTCCATGTTCATACAGGTGGCGGTGTAGATATTTCCATGTTTATACAGATAGCAGTGTAGTTATTTCCATGTTTATAGAGATAGCAGTGTAGATATTTCCATTGATATACAGATAGCTGTGTAGATATTTCCATGTTCATACAGATAGCGGTGTAGATATTTCCATGTTCGTACAGATAGCGGTGTAGATATTTCCATGTTTACACAGATAGCGGTGTAGATATTTCCATGTTGGTGCATATAGCGGTGTAGATATTTCCAAGTTTATAGACAAAGAGGTGTAGATATTTCCAAGTTTACAGAGATAGCATTGTAGATATTTCCATGTTCATACAAATAGCGGTATAGGTATTTTCACCTTTTTAGAGATGGCGGTTTAGATATTTCTATATTCATACAGTTGGCGGTCAAGATATTCCCATGTTTATAGAGATGGCGGTGTAGATATTTCCATGTTTACACAGATAGCGGTGCAGATATTTCCATGTTTACCCAGATAACGGTGTAGACATTTCCATCTTTCCGCAGATAGCGGTGTAGACATTTCCATGTTTACACAGAAAGCATTGTAAATATTTACATGTTTATAGAGATAGCGGTGTAGTTATTTCCATCTTTATACAGACAGTGGTGAAGGTATTTCCATGTTTATAGTGATAGCGGTGTAGTTATTTCCATGTTTATACAGAAAGCTGTGTAGATATTTCCATGTATATGCAGATAGCTGTGTAGATATTTCCATGTTTATACAGATAGCGGTGCTGATATTTCCATGTTTATTACAGATAGCGGTGTGGGTATTTCCATGTTTATAGAGATAGTTGTGTATATATTTCTATGTTTATACAGATAGCGGTGTAGATATTTCCATGTTTATACAGATACCGGTGTGGATATTTCCATCTTAGTACAGGTGGCGTTGTAGATATTTCCAAGTTTATACAGATAGCGGTTTAGATATTTCCATGTTTATACAGATAGCGGTGTAGATATTTCCATGTTTATACAGATAGCGGTGTAGATATGTCTATCTTAATACAGATGGCGTTGTAGATATTTCCATGTTCTTACAGATGGCAGTGTAGATATTTCCATGTTCATACACATAGCGGTGTAGATATTTCCATGTTCATACAGATAGCGGTGTAGATATTTCCATGTTCATACAGATAGCGGTGTAGATATTTCCATGTTCATACAGATGGCAGTGAAGATAATTCCATGTTCATACAGATAGCGGTGTAGATATTTCCATGTTTATACAGATAGCGGTGTAGATATTTCCATGTTTATAGAGATGGCGGTCTAGATATTTCCATGTTTATACAGAAAGCTATGTAGATATTTCCATGTATATGGAGATAGCTGTGTAGATATTTCCATGTTTATACAGATAGCGGTGCTGATATTTCCATGTTTATTACAGATAGCGGTGTGGATATTTTAATGGTTATACAGAGAGCGGTGTAGATATTTCCATGTTTATACAGATAGCGGTGTTGATATTTCCATCTTTTTCAGATAGTGGTGTGGGTATTTCCATCTTTATGCATATAGTGGTGTGGATATTTCCATGTTTATACAGATAGCAGTGTAGATATTTCCATGTTTACACAGATAGCGGTGTAGATATTTCCATGTTCATACAGATAGCGGTGTAGGTATTTCCATGTTTATACAGATAGCGGTGTAGATATTTCCATGTTTATAGAGATGGCGGTCTAGATTTTTCCTTGTTTATAGAGATAGTGGTGTAGTTATTTCCAAGTTTGTAGAGACAGCGTTGTAGATATTTCCGCGATTATACAGATAACGATGAAGATATTTCCATGTTTAAACAGATAGCGGTGTGGATATTTCCATGTTTATACAGATAGCGGTGTAGATATTCACAAGTTTATAGAGATGGCGGTCCAGATATTGTCTTGTTTATACAGATAGCGGTGTAGTTATTTCCATGTTTATACAGATAGCGGTGTAGATTATTCCAATATTATACAGACAGCAGTGTAGATATTTCGAAGTTCATACAAATAGCGGTGTAGATATTTCAACGTTTATAGAGATGGCGGTGTAGATATTTCCATGTTCATACAGATGGCGGTGTAGATATTTCCATGTTTACACAGATAGCGGTGTAGATATTTCCATGCTGATACACATAGCGGTGTAGATATTTCCATGTTTTTAGAGATAGCGGTGTAGTCATTTTCTTGTTTATAGAGAAAGCTGTGTAGATATTTCCATGTATATGCAGTTAACTGTGTAGATATTTCCACGTTCATACACATAGCGGTGGAGATATTTCCATGTTCACACAGATGGCGGTTAATTCCATGTTCATACAGATGGCGGTTTAGATATTTCCATGTTCATGCAAATGGCGGTGTAGTTATTTGCATGTTCATAGAGATGGCGCTGTAGTTATTTCCATGTTTATAGAGATAGCGGTGTAGTTATTTCCATGTTTATAGAGATAGCGGTGTAGATATTTCCTTGTACGTACAGATGGCAGTGTGATTATTTCCATGTTCATACAGATAGCGGTATAGATATTTTCACATTTATAGAGATGGCGGTGTAGATATTTCCATGTTCATACAGTTGGCGTTGTAGTTATTTCTATGTGTATAGAGATGGCGGTGTAGATATTTCCATGTTTATACAGATGGCGGTGTAGATATTTCCATGTTTATAGAGATGGCGGTGTAGATATTTCCATGTTTACACAGATAGCGGTGCAGATATTTCCATGTTTACACAGATAACGGTGTAGACATTTCCATCTTTCCACAGATAGCGGTGTAGACATTTCCATGTTTACACAGATAGCATTGTAAATATTTACATGTTTATAGAGATAGCGGTGTAGTTATTTACATATTTATACAGACAGCGGTGAAGATATTTACATGTTTATAGAGATAGCGGTGTAGTTATTTCCATGTTTATAGAGAAAGCTCTGTAGATATTTCCATGTATATGCAGATAGCTGTGTAGATATTTCCATGTTTATACAGATAGTGGTGTAGATATTTCCATGTTTATACAGATATCGGTGTAGATATTTCCATGTTTCTACAGATAGCGGTGTGGATATTTGCATCTTAATACAGATGGCCGTGTAGATATTTCCATGTTTATACTGATGGCGCTGAAGATATTTCCATGTTCATACAGATGGCGCTCTATATATTTCCAGTTTTGTAGAGATAGCGGTGTAGTTATTTCCATGTTTATAGAGATAGCGCTGTAGAGTTTTCCATGTATATACATATAGCTATGCAGATATTTCCATGTTCTTACAGACAGAGATGTAGATATTTCCATGTTCATACAGATAGCAGAGTGGATATTTCCATGTTCATACAGGTAGCGGTGTAGATATTTCCATGTTCAGAGGGCGGTGTAGATATTTCCATGTTCATACAGATAGCGGTGTAGATATTTCCATGTTGATACAGATAGCGGTGTAGATACTTCCACGTTCATACAGTTAGCGGTGTAGATATGTCCATGTTCATACAGATGGCGGTGTAGATATTTCCATGTTCATACAGATGGCGGTTTAGATATTTCCATGTTCGTACGGATGGCAGTGTAGATATTTCCATGTTCATACAGGTGGCGGTGTAGATATTTCCATGTTTATACAGATAGCAGTGTAGTTATTTCCATGTTCATACAGATAACGGTGTAGATATTTCCATGTTCATACAGATAGCGGTGTAGATATTTCCATGTTCATACTGTTAGCGGTGTAGATATTTCCATGTTCATACAGATGGCGGTGTAGATATTTCCATGTTCGTACAGATGGCGGTGTAGATATTTCCATGTTCGTACGGATGGCAGTGTAGATATTTCCATGTTCATACAGGTGGCGGTGTAGATATTTCCATGTTTATACAGATAGCAGTGTAGTTATTTCCATGTTTATAGAGATAGCAGTGTAGATATTTCCATTGGTATACACATAGCTGTGTAGATATTTGCATGTTCATACAGAAAGCGGGGTAGATATTTCCATCTTCGTACAGATAGCGGTGTAGATATTTCCATGTTCATACAGATAGCGGTGAAGATATTTCCAAGTTCATACCAATAGCGGTGTAGATATTTCCATGTCCATACAGTTAGCGTTGTAGATATTTCCATGTTCATACAGATGGCGGTGTAGATATTTCCATGTTCATAGAGATGGCGGTGTAGATATTTCCATGTTCGTACGGATGGCAGTGTAGATATTTCCATGTTCATACAAGTGGCGGTGTATATATTTCCATGTTTATACAGATAGCAGAGTAGTTATTTCCATGTTTATAGAGATAGCAGTGTAGATATTTCCACTGACATACAGATAGCTGTGTAGATATTTGCATGTTCATACAGATAGCGGTGTAGATATTTCCATGTTCGTAGAGATAGCGGTGTAGATATTTCCATGTTCATACAGATAGCAGTGTAGTTATTTCCGTGTTCATACAGATATCGGTGTAGATATTTTCATGTTCATACTGATAGCGGTGTAGCTATTTCCATGATCATACAGTTAGCGGTGTAGATATTTCCATGTTCGTACAGATGGCGGTGTAGATATTTCCATGTTCATAGAGATGGCGGTGTAGATATTTCCATGTTTATGCAGATAGCGGTATAGATATTTCCATGTTTATACAGATGGCGGTGTAGATATTTCAATGTTTATAGAGATGGCGTTCTAGATATTTCCATGTTTATACAGATAGCGGTGAAGATATTTCCATGTTTATACAGATAGCGGTGTAGATATTTCCATGTTTATACAGATAGCAGTGTAGATATTTCCATGTTTATGGAGATAGTGGTGTAGATAATTTCAATTTTATACCGAGAGCAGTGTAGATATTTCCAAGATCATACAGATAGCGATGTAGATATTTCCACGTTTATAGAGGTGGCGGTGTAGATATTTCCATGTTCATACAGATGGCGGTGTAGATATTTCCATGTTCATACAGATGGCGGTGTAGATATTTAAATGTTCATACACATGGCGGTGTAGATATTTCCATGTTCATAGAGATGGCGGTGGAGATATTTCCATGTTTATACAGATAGCAGTGCAGTAATTTCCATGTTTATAGAGATAGCAGTGTAGATATTTCCATTGATATACAGATAGCTGTGTAGATATTTGCATGTTCATACAGATATCGGTGTAGATATTTCCATGTTCATACAGATAGCGGTGTAGATATTTCCATGTGCATACAGATAGCGGTGTAGATATTTCCATGTTCATACAGTTAGCGGTGTAAATATTTCCATGTTCATACAGATGGCGGTGTAGATATTTACATGTTCATAGTGATGGCGGTGTAGATATTTCCATGTTCGTACGGATGGCAGTGTAGATATTTCCATGTTCATACAGGTGGCGGTGTAGGCATTTCCATGTTTATACAGATAGCAGTGTAGTTATTTCCATGTTTATAGAGATAGCAGTGTAGATATTCCCATTGATATACAGATAGCTGTGTAGATATGTGCATGTTCATACAGATAGCTGTGTAGCTATTTCCATGTTCGTACAGATAGCGCTGTAGATATTTCCATGTTCATACAGATAGCGGTGTAGATATTTCCATGTTCATACAGATAACGGAGTATATATTTCCATGTTCATACAGATAGCGGTGTAGATATTTCCATGTTCATACAGTTAGCGGTATAGATATTTCCATGTTTTTACAGATGGTGGTGTAGATATTTCCATGTTTATAGAGATGGCGGTCCAGTTATTTGTATGTTTATAGAGATAGTGGTGTAGTTATTTCAAAGTTTATAGAGACAGCGTTGTAGATATTTCCATGTTTATACAGATAGCGGTGAAGATATTTCCTTGTTTATACAGATAGCGGTGTAGATATTTTCATGTTTTTACAGATAACAGTGTAGATATTTCTATGTTTATAGAGATAGTGGTGTAGATAATTTCAGTTTTATACAGATAGCAGTGTAGGTATTTCCAAGTTTATACAGATAGCGGTGTAGATATTTCCAAGTTTATAGAGATGGCGGTGTAGATATTTCCATGTTCATACAGACGGCGGTGTAGATATTTCCATGTTTATAGAGATGGCGGTGTAGTTATTTCCATGTTTACACAGATGGCGGTGTAGATATTTCCATGTTTACAAAGATAGCGGTGTAGACATTTCCACGATTACACAGATAGCGGTGTGGATATTTCCATGTTTATGCAGATAGCGGTGTAGTTATTTCCATGTTTATACAGATAGCGGTGTGGATATATCCATGTTTATACAGATAGTTGGGCAGATATTTCCATGTTTATACAGATTGTGGTGTAGATATTTGCATCTTAATACAGATGGCGGTGTAGATATATCCATGTTCGTACAGATGGCTGTGTAGATATTTCCATGTTCATACAGATGGCGGTGTAGATATTTCGAAGTTTATAGAGATAGTGCTGTAGTTATTTCCATATTTATAGAGAAATCTGTGTAGGTATTTCCATGTGTATGGAGTTAGCTGTGTAGATATTTCCATGTTCATGCAGATAGTGCTGTAGATATTTCCATATTCATCCAGATGCCGGTGTAGATATATCCATGCTCATACAGATGGCGGTGTAGATATTTCCATGTTCATACAAATGGCGTTGTAGATATTTCCATGTTCATAGAGATAGCAGTGTAGATATTTCCAATGGTATACAGATAGCTGTGTAGGTATTTGCATGTTCATACAGATAGCGGTGTAGATATTTCCATGTTCATACAGAGGGAGGTGTAGATATTTCCATGTTCATAGAGGTATCGGTGTAGATATTTCCATGTTCATACAGATAGCGGTGTAGATATTTCCATGTTCATACAGATAGCGGTGTAGATATTTCCATGTTCATACAGTTAGCGGTGTAGATATTTCCATGTTCATACAGATGGCGGTGTAGATATTCACATGTTCATACAGATGGCGGTGTAGATATTTCCATGTTCGTACGGATGGCATTGTAGATATTTCCATGTTCATACAGGTGTCGGTGTAGATATTTCCATGTTTATACAGATAGCAGTGTAGTTATTTCCATGTTTATAGAGATAGCAGTGTAGATATTTCCATTGATATACAGATAGTTGTGTAGATATTTGCATGTTCATACAGATAGCGGTGTAGATATTTCCTTGTTCATAGAGATAGCGGTGTAGATATTTCCATGTTCATACAGATAGCGGTGTTGATATTTCGATGTTCATACAGATAACAGTGTAGATATTTCCATGTTCATACAGATAGCGGTGTAGATATTTCCATGTGCATACAGTTGGCGGTGTAGATATTTCCATGTTCGTACAGATGGTGGTGTAGATATTTCCATGTTAATAGAGATGGCGGTGTAGATATTTCCATGTTTATGCAGATAGCGGTATAGATATTTCCATGTTGATACAGAAGGTGGTGTAGGTATTTCCATGTTTATAGAGATGGCGGTCTAGATATTTCCATGTTTACAGAGATAGTGGTGTAGTTATTTCCAAGTTTATAGAGACAGCGCTGTAGATATTTCCATGTTTATACAGATAGCGGTGAAGATATTTCCATGTTTATACATTTAGCGATGTAGATATTTCCATGTTTATACAGATAGAAGAGTAGATATTTCCATGTTTATAGAGATAGTGGTGTAGATAATTTCAATTTTATACCGAGAGCACTGTAGATATTTCCAAGTTCATGCAGACAGCGGTGTGGATATTTCCACGTTTATAGAGATGGCGGTGTAGATATTTCCATGTTCATAAAGACGGCGGTGTAGATATTTCCATGTTTATAGGGATGGCGGTGTAGATATTTTCATGTTTACACAGATAGCGGTGTAGATATTTCCATGTTTACAGAGATGGCGGTGTAGATATTTTCATGTTTACACAGATGGCGGTGTAGATATTTCCACGTTTACACAGATAGCGTTGTAGACATTTCCATGTTTGCACAGATAGCGGTGTGGATATTTCCATCTTTATGCAGATAGCGGTGTAGATATTTCCATGTTTATACAGATAGAGGTGCGGATATTTCCATGTTTATACAGATAGTTGGGCAGATATTTCCATGATTATACAGATAGCGGTGTAGATATTTCCATGTTTATACAGATAACAGTGTAGATATTTCCATGTTCATACAGATGGCGGTGTAGATATTTCGAAGTTTATAGAGATAGTGCTGTAGTTATTTCCATATTTATAGAGAAATCTGTGTAGATATTTCCATGTATATGCAGTTAGCTGGGTAGATATTTCCATGTTCATGCAGATAGCGCTGTAGATATTTCCATGTTCATCCAGATGCCGGTGTAGATATATCCATGCTCATACAGATCGCGGTGAAGATATTTCCTTTTTCATACAGATGGCGGTGTAGATATTTCCATGTTCATACAAATGGCGGTGTAGATATTTCCATGTTTATACAGATAGCGGTGTAGATATTTCCATGTTTACAGAGATGGCGGTGTAGATATTTTCATGTTTACACAGATGGCGGTGTAGATATTTCCACGTTTACACAGATAGCGTTGTAGACATTTCCATGTTTGCACAGATGGCGGTGTGGATATTTCCATCTTTATGCAGATAGCGGTGTAGATATTTCCATGTTTATACAGATAGAGGTGCTGATATTTCCATGTTTATTACAGATAGCGGTGTGGGTATTTCCATGTTTATAGAGATAGTTGTGTATATATTTCTATGTTTATACAGATAGCGGTGTTGATATTTCCATGTTTATACAGATACCGGTGTGGATATTTCCATCTTAGTACAGGTGGCGTTGTAGATATTTCCAAGTTTATACAGATAGCGGTTTAGATATTTCCATGTTTATACAGATAGCGGTGTAGATATTTCCATGTTTATACAGATAGCGGTGTAGATATGTCTATCTTAATACAGATGGCGTTGTAGATTTTTCCATGTTCTTACAGATGGCAGTGTAGATATTTCCATGTTCATACACATAGCGGTGTAGATATTTCCATGTTCATACAGATAGCGGTGTAGATATTTCCATGTTCATACAGATAGCGGTGTAAATATTTCCATGTTCATACAGATGGCAGTGAAGATAATTCCATGTTCATACAGATAGCGGTGTAGATATTTCCATGTTTATACAGATAGCGGTGTAGATATTTCCATGTTTATAGAGATGGCGGTCTAGATATTTCCATGTTTATACAGAAAGCTTGTAGATATTTCCATGTATATGGAGATAGCTGTGTAGGTATTTCCATGTTTATACAGATAGCGGTGCTGATATTTCCATGTTTATTACAGATAGCGGTGTGGATATTTTAATGATTATACAGAGAGCGGTGTAGATATTTCCATGTTTATACAGATAGCGGTGTTGATATTTCCATCCTTTTACAGATAGCGGTGTGGGTATTTCCATCTTTATGCATATAGTGGTGTGGATATTTCCATTTTTATAGAGATAGCAGTGTAGATATTTCCATGTTTACACAGATAGCGGTGTAGATATTTCCATGTTCATACAGGTAGCGGTGCAGGTATTTCCATGTTTATACAGATAGCGGTGTAGATATTTCCATGTTTATAGAGATGGCGGTCTAGATATTTCCTTGTTTATAGAGATAGTGGTGTAGTTATTTCCAAGTTTGTAGAGACAGCGTTGTACATATTTCCGCGTTTATACAGATAGCGATGAAGATATTTCCATGTTTAAACAGATAGCAGTGTAGATATTTCCATGTTTATACAGATAGCGGTGTAGATAGTCACAAGTTTATAGAGATGGCGGTCCAGATATTGTCTTGTTTATACAGATAGCGGTGTAGTTATTTCCATGTTTATACAGATAGCGGTGTAGATTATTCCAATATTATACAGACAGCAGTGTAGATATTTCGAAGTTCATACAAATAGCGGTGTAGATATTTCAACGTTTATAGAGATGGCGGTGTAGATATTTCCATGTTCATACAGATGGCGGTGTAGATATTTCCATGTTTACACAGATAGCGGTGTAGATATTTCCATGCTGATACACAGAGCGGTGTAGATATTTCCATGTTTTTAGAGATAGCGGTGTGGTCATTTTCTTGTTTATAGAGAAAGCTGTGTAGATATTTCCATGTATATGCAGTTAACTGTGTAGATATTTCCATGTTCATACACATAGCGGTGCAGATATTTCCATGTTCATACAGATGGCGGTTAATTCCATGTTCATACAGATGGCGGTTTAGATATTTCCATGTTCATGCAAATGGCGGTGTAGTTATTTGCATGTTCATAGAGATGGCACTGTAGTTATTTCCATGTTTATAGAGATAGCGTTGTAGTTATTTCCATGTTTATAGAGATAGCGGTGTAGATATTTCCTTGTACGTACAGATGGCAGTGTGATTATTTCCATGTTCATACAGATAGCGGTATAGATATTTTCACATTTATAGAGATGGCGGTGTAGATATTTCCATGTTCATACAGTTGGCGTTGTAGTTATTTCTATGTGTATAGAGATGGCGGTGTAGATATTTCCATGTTTATACAGATGGCGGTGTAGATATTTCCATGTTTATAGAGATGGCGGTGTAGATATTTCCATGTTTACACAGATAGCGGTGCAGATATTTCCATGTTTACACAGATAACGGTGTAGACATTTCCATCTTTCCACAGATAGCGGTGTAGACATTTCCATGTTTACACAGATAGCATTGTAAATATTTACATGGTTATAGAGATAGCGGTGTAGTTATTTACATATTTATAAGACAGCGGTGAAGATATTTACATGTTTATAGAGATAACGGTGTAGTTATTTCCATGTTTATAGAGAAAGCTGTGTAGATATTTCCATGTATATGCAGATAGCTGTGTAGATATTTCCATGTTTATACAGATAGTGGTGTAGATATTTCCATGTTTATACAGATATCGGTGTAGATATTTCCATGTTTCTACAGATAGCGGTGTGGATATTTGCATCTTAATACAGATGGCCGTGTAGATAATTCCATGTTTATACTGATGGGGCTGAAGATATTTCCATGTTCATACAGATGGCGCTCTATATATTTCCAGTTTTGTAGAGATAGCGGTGTAGTTATTTCCATGTTTATTGAGATAGCGCTGTAGAGTTTTCCATGTATATACATATAGCTATGCAGATATTTCCCTGTTCTTACAGACAGAGATGTAGATATTTCCATGTTCATACAGATAGCAGAGTGGATATTTGCATGTTCATACAGGTAGCGGTGTAGATATCTCCATGTTTAGAGGGCGGTGTAGATATTTCCATGTTCATACAGATAGCGGTGTAGATATTTCCATGTTGATACAGATAGCGGTGTAGATATGTCCATGTTCATACAGATGGCGGTGTAGATATTTACATGTTCATGCAGATGGCGGTGTAGATATTTCCATGTTCGTTCGGATGGCAGTGTAGATATTTCCATGTTCATACAGGTGGCGGTGTAGATATTTCCATGTTTATACAGATAGCAGTGTAGTTATTTCCATGTTCATACAGATAACGGTGTAGATATTTCCATGTTCATACAGATAGCGGTGTAGATATTTCCATGTTCATACTGTTAGCGGTGTAGATATTTCCATGTTCATAAAGATGGCGGTGTAGATATTTACATGTTCATACAGATGGCGGTGTAGATATTTCCATGTTCATACAGATGGCGGTGTAGATATTTCCATGTTCATAGTGATGGGGGTGTAGATATTTCCATGTTTATGTACATAGCGGTATAGATATTTCAATGTTTATACAGATGGTGGTGTAGATATTTCCATGTTTATAGAAATGGCGGTCTAGATATTTCCATGTTTATACAGATAGCGGTGAAGCTATTTCCATGTTCATAGAGATAGCGGTGTAGATATTTCCATGTTTATACAGATAGCAGTGTATATATTTCCATGTTTTTAGAGATAGTGGTGTAGATAATTTCAATTTTATACCGAGAGCAGTGTAGATATTTCCAAGTTCATACAGATAGCGATGTAGATATTTCCACGTTTATAGGGATGGCGGTGTAGATATTTCCATGTTCATACTGATGGCGGTGTAGATATTTCCATGTTCATACAAATGGCGGTGTAGATATTTCCATGTTCATAGAGATGGCGGTGTAGATATTTCCATGTTCATAGAGATGGCAGTGTAGATTTTTCCATGTATATACAGATAGCAGTGTAGTTATTACCATGTTTATTGAGATAGCAGTGTAGATATTTCCATTGGTATACACATAGCTGTGTAGATATTTGCATGTTCATACAGAAAGCGGGGTGGATATTTCCATCTTCGTACAGATAGCGGTGTAGATATTTCCATGTTCATACAGATAGTGGTGTAGATATTTCCATGTTCATTCAGATAGCGGTGTAGATAATTCCAAGTTCATACCAATAGCGGTGTAGATATTTCCATGTCCATACAGTTAGCGTTTTAGATATTTCCATGTTCATACAGATGGCGGTGTAGATATTTACATGTTCATAGAGATGGCGGTGTAGATATTTCCATGTTCGTGCGGATGGCAGTGTAGATATTTCCATGTTCATACAAGTGGCGGTGTAGATATTTCCATGTTTATAGAGATAGCAGTGTAGTTATTTCCATGTTCATACAGATAATGGTGTAGATATTTCCATGTTCATACAGATAGCGGTGTAGATATTTCCATGTTCATACTGTTAGCGGTGTAGATATTTCCATGTTCATAAAGATGGCGGTGTAGATATTTACATGTTCATACAGATGGCGGTGTAGATATTTCCATGTTCGTACAGATGGCGGTGTAGATATTTCCATGTTCATAGTGATGGCGGTGTAGATATTTCCATGTTTATGTACATAGCGGTATAGATATTTCCATGTTTATACAGATGGTGGTGTAGATATTTCCATGTTTATAGAAATGGCGGTCTAGATATTTCCATGTTTATACAGATAGCGGTGAAGCTATTTCCATGTTTATAGAGATAGCGGTGTAGATATTTCCATGTTTATACAGATAGCAGTGTAGATATTTCCATGTTTATAAAGATAGTGGTGTAGATAATTTCAATTTTATACCGAGAGCAGTGTAGATATTTCCAAGATCATACAGATAGCGATGTAGATATTTCCACGTTTATAGAGGTGGCGGTGTAGATATTTCCATGTTCATACACATGGCGGTGTAGATATTTCCATGTTCATACAGATGGCGGTGTAGATATTTCCATGTTCATAGAGATGGCGGGGAAGATATTTCCATGTTCACAAATGGCGTTGTAGATATTTCCATGTTCATAGAGATGGCGGTGTAGATATTTCCATGTGTATACAGATAGTAGTCTAGATATTTCCATGTTTATAGAGATAGCACTGTGGATATTTCCATTGATATACAGATAGCTGTGTAGATATTTCCATGTTCATACAGATAGCGGTGTAGCTATTTCCATGTTCATACAGATAGCGGTGTAGATATTTCCATGTTCATATAGATGGCGGTGTAGATATTTCCATGTTCATACAGATAGCGGTGTAGATATTTCCATGTTCATACAGATAGCGGTGTAGATATTTCCATGTTCATACAGATAGCGGTGTAGATATTTCCATGTTCATACAGATAGCGGTGTAGATATTTCCATGTTCATACAGATAGCGGTGTAGATATTTCCATGTTCATACTGTTAGCGGTGTAGATATTTCCATGTTCATAAAGATGGCGGTGTAGATATTTACATGTTCATAGAGATGGCGGTGTAGATATTTCCATGTTCGTACGGATGGCAGTGTAGATATTTCCATGTTCATACATGTGGTGGTGTAGATATTTCCATGTTTATACAGATAGCAGTGTAGTTATTTCCATGTTTATAGAGATAGCAGTGGAGATATTTCCATTGATATACAGATAGCTGTGTTGATATGTGCATGTTCATACAGATAGCGGTGTAGATATTTCCATCTTCGTACAGATAGCGGTGTAGATGTTTCCATGTTCATACAGATAGCGATGTAGATATTTCCATGTTCATACAGATAATGGTGTAGATATTTCCATGTTCATACAGATAGCGGTGTAGATATTTCCATGTTCATACAGTTAGCGGTGTAGATATTTCCATGTTCATACAGATGGCGGTGTAGATATTTCCATGTTCATCCAGATGCCGGTGTAGATATATCCATCCTCATACTGATGGCGGTGAAGATATTTCCATGTTCATACAGATGGCGGTGAAGATATTTCCATGTTCATACAAATGGCGGAGTAGATATTTCCATGTTCATAGAGATGGCGGGGAAGATATTTCCATGTTCACAAATGGCGTTGTAGATATTTCCATGTTCATAGAGATGGCGGTGTAGATATTTCCATGTGTATACAGATAGTAGTCTAGATATTTCCATGTTTATAGAGATAGCAGTGTGGATATTTCCATTGATATACAGATAGCTGTGTAGATATTTGCATGTTCATACAGATAGCGGTGTATATATTTCCATGTTCAGAGGGCGGTGTAGATATTTCCATGTTCATACAGATAGCGGTGTAGATATTTCCATGTTCATACAGATAGCGGTGTTGATATTTCCATGTTCATACAGATAGCGGTGTAGATATTTCCATGTTCATACAGTTAGCGGTGTAGATATTTCCATGTTCATATGGATGGCGGTGTAGATATTTACATGTTCATACAGACGGCGGTGTAGATATTTCCATGTTTATGCAGATAGCGGTATAGATATTTCCATGTTTATACAGATGGTGGTGTAGATATTTCCATGTTTATAGAGATAGTGGTGTAGTTATTTCCAAGTTTATAGAGACAGCGTTGTAGATATTTCCATGTCTATACAGATAGCGGTGAAGATATATCCATGTTTATACAGATAGCGGTGTAGATATTTCCATGTTTATACAGATAGCGGTGTAGATATTTCCATGTTTATAGAGATAGTGGTGTAGATAATTCCAATTTTATACAGATAACAGTGTAGATATTTCTAAGTTCATACAGATAGTGGTGTAGATATTTCCACGTTTATAGAGATGGCAGTGTAGATATATCCATGTTCATACACATGGCGGTGTAGATATTTCCATGTTTACACAGATAGCGGTGTAGGCATTTCCATGTTTACAAAGATAGCGGTGTGGATATTTCCATGTTTATGCAGATAGCGGTGTAGATATTTCCATGTTTATACAGATAGCGGTGCGGTTATTTCCATGTTTATACAGATAGTGGTAGAGATATTTCCATGTTTATACAGATAGCGGAGTAGATATTTCCATCTTATTACAGATGGCGGTATGGATATATCCATGTTCGTACAGATGGCGGTGTAGATATTTCCATGTTCATACAGATGGCGGTGTAGATATTTCGAAGTTTATAGAGATAGCGCTGTAGTTATTTCCATATTTATAGAAAAATCTGTGTAGATATTTCCATTTATATGCAGATAGCTGTGTAGATATTTCCATGTTCGTACAGATGGCGATGTAGATATTTCCATGTTCATAGAGATGGCGGTGTAGATATTTCCATGTTTATGCAGATAGCGGTATAGATATTTCCATGTGTATACAGATGGTGGTGTAGATATTTCCATGTTTATAGAGATGGCTGTCTAGATATTTCCATGTTTATACAGATAGCGGTGAAGATATTTCCATGTTTATACAGATAGCGGTGTAGATATTTCCATGTTTATACAGATAGCAGTGTAGATATTTCCATGTTTATAGAGATAGTGGTGTAGATAATTTCAATTTTATACCGAGAGCAGTGTAGATATTTCCAAGTTCATACAGATAGCGATGTAGATATTTCCACGTTTATAGAGATGGCGGTGTAGATATTTCCATGTTCATACTGATGGCGGTGTAGATATTTCCATGTTCATACAAATGGCGGTGTAGATATTTCCATGTTCATAGAGATGGCGGTGTAGATATTTCCATATTTATACAGACAGTAGTGTAGTAATTTCCATGTTTATAGAGATAGCAGTGTAGATATTTCCATTGATATACAGATAGCTGTGTAGATATTTGCATGTTCATACAGATAGCGGTGTGGATATTTCCATGTTCATACAGATAGCGGTGTATATATGTCCATGTTCATACAGATAGCGGTGTAGATATTTCCATGTTCATACAGTTAGCGGTGTAGATATTTCCATGTTCATACAGATGGCGGTGTAGATATTTCCATGTTCATCCAGATGCCGGTGTAGATATATCCATCCTCATACTGATGGCGGTGAAGATATTTCCATGTTCATACAGATGGCGGTGAAGATATTTCCATGTTCATACAAATGGCGGAGTAGATATTTCCATGTTCATAGAGATGGCGGGGAAGATATTTCCATGTTCACAAATGGCGTTGTAGATATTTCTATGTTCATAGAGATGGCGGTGTAGATATTTCCATGTGTATACAGATAGTAGTCTAGATATTTCCATGTTTATAGAGATAGCAGTGTGGATATTTCCATTGATATACAGATAGCTGTGTAGATATTTGCATGTTCATACAGATAGCGGTGTATATATTTCCATGTTCAGAGGGCGGTGTAGATATTTCCATGTTCATACAGATAGCGGTGTAGATATTTCCATGTTCATACAGATAGCGGTGTAGATATTTCCATGTTCATACAGATAGCGGTGTAGATATTTCCATGTTCATACAGTTAGCGGTGTAGATATTTCCATGTTCATATGGATGGCGGTGTAGGTATTTACATGTTCATACAGATGGCGGTGTAGATATTTCCATGTTTATGCAGATAGCGGTATAGATATTTCCATGTTTATACAGATGGTGATGTAGATATTTACATGTTTATAGAGATAGTGGTGTAGTTATTTCCAAGTTTATAGAGACAGCGTTGTAGATATTTCCATGTCTATACAGATAGCGGTGAAGATATATCCATGTTTATACAGATAGCGGTGTAGATATTTCCATGTTTATACAGATAGCGGTGTAGATATTTCCATGTTTATAGAGATAGTGGTGTAGATAATTCCAATTTTATACAGATAACAGTGTAGATATTTCTAAGTTCATACAGATAGTGGTGTAGATATTTCCACGTTTATAGAGATGGCAGTGTAGATATATCCATGTTCATACAGATGGCGGTGTAGATATTTCCATGTTTACACAGATAGCGGTGTAGACATTTCCATGTTTACAAAGATAGCGGTGTGGATATTTCCATGTTTATGCAGATAGCGGTGTAGATATTTCCATGTTTATACAGATAGCGGTGCGGTTATTTCCATGTTTATACAGATAGTGGTAGAGATATTTCCATGTTTATACAGATAGCGGAGTAGATATTTCCATCTTATTACAGATGGCGGTATGGATATGTCCATGTTCGTACAGATGGCGGTGTAGATATTTCCATGTTCATACAGATGGCGGTGTAGATATTTTGAAGTTTATAGAGATAGCGCTGTAGTTATTTCCATATTTATACAGATAGTAGTGTAGTAATTTCCATGTTTATAGAGATAGCAGTGTAGATATTTCCATTGATATACAGATAGCTGTGTAGATATATGCATGTTCATAGAGATAGCGGTGTAGATATTTCCATGTTCATACAGACAGTGGTGTAGATATTTCCATGTTCATACAGATAGCGGTGTAGATATTTCCATGTTCATACAGATAGCGGTGTAGATATTTCCATGTTCATACAGATATTGGTGTAGATATTTCCACGTTCGTACAGATGGCCGTGTAGATATTTCCATGTTCATAGAGATGGCGGTGTAGATATTTCCATGTTTATGCAGATAGCGGTATTGATATTTCCATGTTTATACAGATGGTGGTGTAGATATTTCCATGTTTATAGAGATGGCGGTCTAGATATTTCCATGTTTATAGAGATAGTGGTGTAGTTATTTCCAAGTTTATAGAGACAGCGTTGTAGATATTTCCATGTTTATACAGATAGCCGTGAAGATATTTTCATGTTTATACAGGTAGCGGTGTAGATATTTTCATGTTTATACAGATAATAGTGTAGATATTTCCATGTTTATAGAGATAGTGGTGTAGATAATTTCAATTTTATACAGATAGCAGAGTAGATATTTCCAAGTTCATACAGATAGCGGTGTAGATATTTCCACGTTTATAGAGATGGCGGTGTAGATATTTCCATGTTCATACAGACGGCGGTGTAGATATTTCCATGTTTATAGGGATGGCGGTGTAGATATTTCTATGTTTACACAGATGGCGGTGTAGATATTTCCATGTTTACACAGATCGCGGTGTAGACATTTCCATGTTTATGCAGATAGTGGTGTGGATATTTCCATGTTTATGCAGAAAGCGGTGTTGATATTTCCATGTTTATACAGATAGCGGTGCGGATATTTCCATGTTTATACAGATAGTTGGGCAGATATTTCCATGTTTATACAGATAGCGGTGTAGATATTTCCATCTTAATACAGATGGCGGTGTAGATATGTCCATGTTCATACAGATGGTGGTGTAGATATTTCCATGTTCGTAAAGATGGCGGTGTAGATATTTCGAAGTTTATAGAGATAGCGATGTTATTTCCATATTTATAGAGAAATCTGTGTAGATATTTCCATGTATATGCAGAGAGCTGTGTAGATATTTCCATGTTCATACAGATAGCGGTGTAGATATTTCCATGTTCATCCAGATGCCGGTGTAGATATATCCATGCTCATACTGATGGCGGTGAAGATATTTCCATGTTCATACAGATGGCGGTGAAGATATTTCCATGTTCATACAAATGGCGGAGTAGATATTTCCAAGTTCATAGAGATGGCGGTGAAGATATTTCCATGTTCACAAATGGCGTTGTAGATATTTCCATGTTCATAGAGATGGCGGTGCAGATATTTCCATGTGTTTACAGATAGTAGTCTAGATATTTCCATGTTTATAGAGATAGCAGTGTGGAAATTTCCATTGATATACAGATAGCTGTGTAGATATTTGCATGTTCATACAGATAGCGGTGTATATATTTCCATGTTCAGAGGGCGGTGTAGATATTTCCATGTTCATACAGATAGCGGTGTAGATATTTCCATGTTCATACAGATAGCGGTGTAGATATTTCCATGTTCATACAGATAGCGGTGTAGATATCTCCATGTTCATATGGATGGCGGTGTAGATATTTACATGTTCATACAGATGGCGGTGTAGATATTTCCATGTTCGTACGGATGGCAGTGTAGATATTTCCATGTTCATACAGGTGGCGGTGTAGATATTTCCATGTTTATACAGATAGCAGTGTAGTTATTTCCATGTTTATAGAGATAGCAGTGTAGATATTTCCATTGATATACAGATAGCTGTGTAGATATTTGCATGTTCATACAGAAAGCGGTGTAGATATTTCCATGTTCGTACAGATAGCGGTGTAGATATTTCCATGTTCATACAGATAGCGGTGTAGATATTTCCATGTTCATACAGATAACGGTGTAGATATTTCCATGTTCATACAGATAGCGGTGTAGATATTTCCATGTTCATACAGTTAGCGTTGTAGATATTTCCATGTTCATACAGATGGCGGTGTATTTAGATGTTCATGCAGATGGCGGTGTAGATATTCCCGTGTTCATACAGATGGCGGTGTAGATATTTCCATGTTTATATAGATGGCGGTGTAGATATTTCCATGTTTACACAGATAGCGGTGTAGACATTTCCATGTTTACTCAGATAGCAGTGTGGACATTTCCATGTTTATGCAGATAGCGCTGTAGATATTTCCATGTTTTTACAGATAGCGGTATAGTTATTTCCATCTTAATACAGATGGCAGTGTAGATATTTCCATGTTCATAGAGATGGTGGTGTAGATATTTACATGTTCATACAGATGGCGGTGTAGTTATTTCCATGTTCGTACAGATGGCGGTGTAGATATTTCCATGTACATAGAGATGGCGGTGTAGATATTTCCATGTTTATGCAGATAGTGGTATAGATATTTCCATGTTTATACAGATGGTGGTGTAGGTATTTCCATCTTTATAGAGATGGCGGTCTAGATATTTCCATGTTTATAGAGATAGTGGTGTAGTTATTTCCAAGTTGATAGAGACAGCGTTGTAGTTATTTCCATGTTTATACAGATAGCGGTGAAGGTATTTCCATGTTTATACAGATAGTGGTGTAGATATTTCCATTTTTATACAGATAACAGTGTAGATACTTCCATGTATATAGAGATAGTGGTGTAGATAATTTCAATTTTATACACATAGCAGTGTAGATATTTCCAAGTTCATACAGACAGCGGTGTAGATATTTCCACATTTATAGAGATGGCGGTGTAGATATTTCCATGTTCATACAGATGGTGGTGTAGATATTTCCATGTTTATAGTGATGGCGGTGTAGATATTTTCATGTTTATAGAGATGGCGGTGTAGATATTTCCATGTTTACACAGATAGCGGTGTAGACATTTCCATGTTTACACAGATAGCGGTGTGGAAATTTCCATGTTTATGCAGATAGCGGTGTAGATATTTCCATGTTTATAGATAGCGGTGCGGATATTTCCATGTTTATACAGATAGGCAGATATTTCCATGTTTATACAGATAGCGGTGTAGATATTTCCATGTTCATACAGATAGCGGTGTAGGTATTTCCTTGTTCATACAGTTAGCGGTGTAGATATTTCCATGTTCATACAGATAGCGGTGTAGATATTTCCATGTTCATACAGATGGCGGTGTAGATATTTACATGTTCGTACGGATGGCAGGGTAGATATTTCCATGTTCATACAGGTGGCTGTGTAGATATTTCCATGTTTATACAGATAGCAGTGTAGTTATTTCCATGCTTATAGAGATAGCAGTGTAGGTATTTCCATTGATATACAGATAGCTGTGTAGATATTTGCATGTTCATACAGATAGCGGTGTAGATATTTTCACGTTTATAGAGATAGCAGTGTAGATATTTCCATGTTCATACAGATAGCGGTGAAGATATTTCCATGTTCATACAGTTAGCGGTGTAGATATTTCCATGTTCATACAGATAGCGGTGTAGATATTTCCATGTTCATACAGTTAGCGGTGTAGATATTTCCATGTTCTTACAGATGGCGGTGTAGACATTTACATGTTCATACAGATGGCGGTGGAGATATTTCCATGTTCGTACAGTTGGCGGTGTAGATATTTCCATGTTCATAGAGATGGCGTTGTAGATATTTCCATGTTTATGCAGATAGCGGTATAGATATTTCCATGTTTATACAGATGGCGGTGTAGATATTTCCATGTTTATAGAGATGGCGGTGTAGATATTTCCATGTTTATGCAGATAGCGGTATAGATATTTCCATGTTTATACAGATGGTGGTGTAGATATTTCCATGTTTATAGAGATAGTGGTGTAGTTATTTCCAAGTTTATAGAGACAGCGTTGTAGATATTTCCATGTCTATACAGATAGCGTTGAAGATATTTCCATGTTTATACAGATAGCGGTGTAGATATTTCCATGTTTATAAAGATAACGGTGTAGATATTTCCAAGTTAATAGAGATAGTGCTGTAGATAATTTCAATTTTATACAGATAGCAGTGTAGATATTTCCAAGTTCATACAGATAGCGGTGTAGATATTTCCACGTTTATAGAGATGGCGGTGTAGATATTTCCATGTTCATACAAGTGGCGGTGTAGATATTTGCATGTTCATACAGATAGCAGTGTAGATATTTCCATGTTGATAGAGATAGCAGTGTAGATATTTTCATTGATATACAGATAGCTGTGTAGATATTTGCAAGTACATACAGATAGCGGTGTAGATATTCCCATGTTCATACAGATAGCTGTGTAGATATTTCCATGTTCATACATATAGCGGTGTAGATATTTCCATGTTAATACAGATAGCGGTGTAGATATTTCCATGTTCATACAGTGAGCGGTGAAGATATTTCCATGTTCATACAGATGGCAGTGTAGATATTTACATGTTCATACAGATGGCAGTGTAGATATTTTCATGTTAACACAGATGGCGGTGTAGGTATTTCCATGTTCGTACAGATGGCGGTGTAGATATTTCCATGTTTATACAGATAGCGGTGCGGAGATTTCCATGTTTATACAGATGGGCAGATATTTCCATGTTTATACAGATAGCGGTGTAGATATTTCAATCTTAATACTGATGGCGGTGTAGATATGTCCATGTACGTACAGATGGCGGTGTAGATATTTCCATATTCATACAGATGGCGGTGTAGATATTTCGAACTTTATAGTGATAGCGCTGTAGTTATTTCCATATTTATAGAGAAATCTGTGTAGATATTTCCATGTATTTGCAGATAGCTGTGTAGATATTTCCATGTTCATCCAGATGCCGGTGTAGATATTTCCATGTTCATACAGATGGCGGTGTAGATATTTACATGTTCATAGAGATGGCCGTGTAGATATTTCCGTGTTCGTACGGATGGCAGTGTAGATATTTCCATGTTCATACAGGTGGCGGTGTAGATATTTCCATGTTTATACAGATAGCAGTGTAGTTATTTCCATGTTTATAGAGATAGCACTGTAGATATTTCCATTGATATACAGATAGCTGTGTAGATATGTGTATGTTCATACAGAGAGCGGTGTAGATATTTCCATCTTCGTACAGATAGCGGTGTAGATATTTCCATGTTCATACAGATATCGGTGCAGACATTTCCATGTCCATACAGTTAGCGTTGTAGATATTTCCATGTTCATACAGATAGCGGTGTAGATATTTCCATGTCCATACAGTTAGCGTTGTGGATATTTCCATGTTCATACAGATGGCGGTGTAGATATTTCCATGTTTATACAGATGGCAGTGTAGTTATTTCCATGTTTATAGAGATAGCAGTGTAGATATTTCCATTGATATACAGATAGCTTTGTAGACATTTCCATGTTCATACAGACAGCGGCGTAGATATTTCCATGTTCATACAGATAACAGTGTAGATATTTCCATGTTCATACAGATAGCGTTGTAGATATTTCCTTGTTCATACAGTTAGCGGTGTATATAATTCCATGTTCATACAGATGGCGGTGTAGATATTTCCATGTTCATACAGATGGCAGTGTAGATATTTCCATGTTCGTACAGATGGCGGTGTGGATATTTCCATGTTCATAGAGATGGCGGTGTAGATATTTCCATGTTTATGCAGATAGCGGTATAGATATTTCCATGTTTATACAGATGGTGGTGTAGATATTTCCATGTTTATAGAGATGGAGGTCTAGATATTTCCATGTTTGCAGAGATAGCGGTGTAGTTATTTCCAAGTTTATAGAGACAGCGTTGTAGATATTTCCGTGTCTATACAGATAGCGGTGAAGATATATCCATGTTTATACAGATAGCGGTGTAAATATTTCCATGTTTATACAGATAGCAGTGTAGATATTTCCATGTTTATAGAGATAGTGGTGTAGATAATTCCAATTTTATACCGAGAGCAGTGTAGATATTTCCAAGTTAATACAGAGAGCGGTGTAGATATTTCCACGCTTATAGAGATGGCGGTGTAGATATATCCATGTTCATACAGATGGCAGTGTAGATATTTCCATGTTCATACAGATGGCGGTGTAGATATTTCCATGTTCATAGAGATGGTGGTGTAGATATTTCCATGTTCATACAAATGGCGGTCTAGATATTTCCATGTTCATAGAGATGACGGTGTAGATATTTCCATGTTTATACAGATAGCAGTGTAGTTATTTCCATGTTTATAGAGATAGCAGTGTAGATATTTTCATTGATATACAGATAGCTGTGTAGATATTTGCATGTTCATACAGATAGCGGTGTAGATATTTCCATGTTCATACAGATAATGGTGCAGACATTTCCATGTTCATACAGATAGCGGTCTAGATATTTCCATGCTCATACAGATAGCGGTGTGGATATTTCCATGTTCATACAGATAGCGGTGTAGGTATTTCGCGGTTCATACAGTTAGCGGTGTAGATATTTCCATGTTCATACAGATGGCGGTGTAGATATTTACATGTTTATACAGATGGCGGTGTAGATATTTCCATGTTCGTACGGATGGCAATGTAGATATTTCCATGTTCATACAGGTGGCGGTTTAGATGTTTCCATGTTTATACAGACAGCAGTGTAGTTATTTCCATGTTTATAGAGATAGCAGTGTAGATATTTCCATTGATATACAGATAGCTGTGTAGATATTTGCATGTTCCTACAGATAGCGGTGTGGATATTTCCATGTTCATACAGATGGCGGTGTAGATACTTACATGTTCGTACAGATGGCTTTGTAAATATTTCCATGTTCGTACAGATGGCGGTGTAGATATTTCCATGTTCATAGAGATGGCGGTGTAGATATCTCTATGTTTATGCAGATAGCGGTATAGATATTTCCATGTTTATACAGATGGTGTTGTAGATATTCCAAAGTTTATAGAGGTGGCAGTCTAGATATTTCCATGTTTACAGAGACAGTGGTGTAGTTATTTCCAAGTTTATAGAGACAGCGTTGTAGATATTTCCATTTTTATACAGATAGCGGTGAAGATATTTCCATGTTTATACAGATAGCGGTGTAGATATTTCCATGTTTATACAGATAGCGGTGTAGATATTTCCATGTTTATAGAGATAGTGGTGTAGATAATTCCAATTTTATACAGATAACAGTGTAGATATTTCTAAGTTCATACAGATAGTGGTGTAGATATTTCCACGTTTATAGAGATGGCAGTGTAGATATATCCATGTTCATACAGATGGCGGTGTAGATATTTCCATGTTTACACAGATAGCGGTGTAGACATTTCCATGTTTACAAAGATAGCGGTGTGGATATTTCCATGTTTATGCAGATAGCGGTGTAGATATTTCCATGTTTATACAGATAGCGGTGCGGTTATTTCCATGTTTATACAGGTATCGGTGCGGATATTTCCATGTTTATACGGATAGCGGAGTAGATATTTCCATCTTATTACAGATGGCGGTATGGATATGTCCATGTTCGTACAGATGGCGGTGTAGATATTTCCATGTTCATACAGATGGCGGTGTAGATATTTCGAAGTTTATAGAGATAGCGCTGTAGTTATTTCCATATTTAAATAGAAATCTGTGTAGATATTTCCATGTATATGCAGATAGCTGTGTAGATATTTCCATGTTCGTACAGATGGCGATGTAGATATTTCCATGTTCATAGAGATGGCGGTGTAGATATTTCCATGTTTATGCAGATAGCGGTATAGATATTTCCATGTGTATACAGATGGTGGTGTAGATATTTCCATGTTTATAGAGATGGCTGTCTAGATATTTCCATGTTTATACAGATAGCGGTGAAGATATTTCCATGTTTATACAGATAGCGGTGTAGATATTTCCATGTTTATACAGATAGCAGTGTAGATATTTCCATGTTTATAGAGATAGCGGTGTAGATAATTTCAATTTTATACCGAGAGCAGTGTAGATATTTCCAAGTTCATACAGATAGCGATGTAGATATTTCCACGTTTATAGAGATGGCGGTGTAGATATTTCCATGTTCATACTGATGGCGGTGTAGATATTTCCATGTTCATACAAATGGCGGTGTAGATATTTCCATGTTCATAGAGATGGCGGTGTAGATATTACCATGTTCATACAAATGGCGGTGTAGATATTTCCATGTTCATAGAGATGGCGGTGTAGATATTTCCATATTTATACAGATAGTAGTGTAGTAATTTCCATGTTTATAGAGATAGCAGTGTAGATATTTCCATTGATATACAGATAGCTGTGTAGATATTTGCATGTTCATACAGATAGCGGTGTAGATATTTCCATGTTCATACAGATAGCGGTGTAGATATTTCCATGTTCATACAGATAGCGGTGTAGATATTTCCATGTTCATACAGATAGCGGTGTAGATATTTCCATGTTCATACAGATAGCGGTGTAGATATTTCCATGTTCATACAGTTAGCGGTGTAGATATTTCCATGTTCATAAAGATGGCGGTGTAGATATTTCCATGTTTATAGAGATGGCGGTGTAGATATTTCCATGTTTATGCAGATAGCGGTATAGATATTTCCATGTTTATACAGATGGCCGTGTAGATATTTCCATGTTTATAGAGATGGCGGTGTAGATATTTCCATGTTTATGCAGATAGCGGTATAGATATTTCCATGTTTATACAGATGGTGGTGTAGATATTTCCATGTTTATAGAGATAGTGGTGTAGTTATTTCCAAGTTTATAGAGACAGCGTTGTAGATATTTCCATGTCTATACAGATAGCGTTGAAGATATTTCCATGTTTATACAGATAGCGGTGTAGATATTTCCATGTTTATAAAGATAACGGTGTAGATATTTCCAAGTTTATAGAGATAGTGGTGTAGATAATTTCAATTTTATACAGATAGCAGTGTAGATATTTCCAAGTTCATACAGATAGCGGTGTAGATATTTCCACGTTTATAGAGATGGCGGTGTAGATATTTCCATGTTCATACAGATGGCGGTGAAGATATTTCCATGTTTATAGAGATGGCGGTGTAGATATTTTCATGTTTACAAAGATGGCGGTGTAGATATTTCCATGTTCATACAGATAGCGGTGTAGATATTTCCATGTTCATACAGTTAGTGGTGTAGATAGTTCCATGTTCATACAGATGGTGGTGTAGATATTTACATGTTCATACAGAAGGCGGTGTAGATATTTCCATGGTCGTACAGATGGCGGTGTAGATATTTCCATGTTCATAGAGATGGCGGTGTAGATATTTCCATGTTTATGCAGATAGCGGTATAGATATTTCCATGTTTATACAGATGGTGGTGTAGATATTTCCATGTTTATAGAGATGGCGTTCTAGATATTTCCATGTTTACAGAAATGGTGGTGTAGTTATTTCCAAGTTTATAGAGACAGCGTTGTAGATATTTCCATGTTTATACAGATAGCGGTGAAGATATTTCCATGTTTATGCAAATAGCGGTGTGGATATTTCCATGTTTATACAGATAGAAGTGAAGATATTTCCATGTTTATAGAGATAGTGGTGTAGATAATTTCAAGTTTATACTGAGAGCAGTGTGGATATTTCCAAGTTCATACACACAGCGGTGTAGATATTTCCAAGTTTATAGAGATGGCGGTGTAGATATTTCCATGTTCATACAGATGGCGGTGTAGATATTTCCATGATCATACAAATGGCGGTGTAGATATTTCCATGTTCATAGAGATGGCGGTGTAGATATTTCCATGTTCATACAAATGGCGGTGTAGATATTTGCATGTTCATACAGATAGCAGTGTAGTTATTTCCATGTTGATAGAGATAGCAGTGTAGATATTTTCATTGATATACAGATAGCTGTGTAGATATTTGCAAGTACATACAGATAGCGGTGTAGATATTCCCATGTTCATACAGATAGCTGTGTAGATATTTCCATGTTCATACATATAGCGGTGTAGATATTTCCATGTTAATACAGATAGCGGTGTAGATATTTCCATGTTCATACAGTGAGCGGTGAAGATATTTCAATGTTCATACAGATGGCAGTGTAGATATTTACATGTTCATACAGATGGCAGTGTAGATATTTTCATGTTCACACAGATGGCGGTGTAGGTATTTCCATGTTCGTACAGATGGCGGTGTAGATATTTCCATGTTTATACAGATAGCGGTGCGGAGATTTCCATGTTTATACAGATGGGCAGATATTTCCATGTTTATACAGATAGCGGTGTAGATATTTCAATCTTAATACTGATGGCGGTGTAGATATGTCCATGTACGTACAGATGGCGGTGTAGATATTTCCATATTCATACAGATGGCGGTGTAGATATTTCGAACTTTATAGTGATAGCGCTGTAGTTATTTCCAAATTTATAGAGAAATCTGTGTAGATATTTCCATGTATTTGCAGATAGCTGTGTAGATATTTCCATGTTCATCCAGATGCCGGTGTAGATATTTCCATGTTCATACAGATGGCGGTGTAGATATTTACATGTTCATAGAGATGGCCGTGTAGATATTTCCGTGTTCGTACGGATGGCAGTGTAGATATTTCCATGTTCATACAGGTGGCGGTGTAGATATTTCCATGTTTATACAGATAGCAGTGTAGTTATATCCATGTTTATAGAGATAGCACTGTAGATATTTCCATTGATATACAGATAGCTGTGTAGATATGTGTATGTTCATACAGAGAGCGGTGTAGATATTTCCATCTTCGTACAGATAGCGGTGTAGATATTTCCATGTTCATACAGATATCGGTGCAGACATTTCCATGTCCATACAGTTAGCGTTGTAGATATTTCCATGTTCATACAGATAGCGGTGTAGATATTTCCATGTCCATACAGTTAGCGTTGTAGATATTTCCATGTTCATACAGATGGCGGTGTAGATATTTCCATGTTTATACAGATGGCAGTGTAGTTATTTCCATGTTTATAGAGATAGCAGTGTAGATATTTCCATTGATATACAGATAGCTGTGTAGACATTTCCATGTTCATACAGACAGCGGCGTAGATATTTCCATGTTCATACAGATAACAGTGTAGATATTTCCATGTTCATACAGATAGCGTTGTAGATATTTCCTTGTTCATACAGTTAGCGGTGTAGATAATTCCATGTTCATACAGATGGCGGTGTAGATATTTACATGTTCATACAGATGGCAGTGTAGATATTTCCATGTTCGTACAGATGGCGGTGTGGATATTTCCATGTTCATAGAGATGGCGGTGTAGATATTTCCATGTTTATGCAGATAGCGGTATAGATATTTCCATGTTTATACAGATGGTGGTGTAGATATTTCCATGTTTATAGAGATGGCGGTCTAGATATTTCCATGTTTACAGAGATAGCGGTGTAGTTATTTCCAAGTTTATAGAGACAGCGTTGTAGATATTTCCGTGTCTATACAGATAGCGGTGAAGATATATCCATGTTTATACAGATAGCGGTGTAGATATTTCCATGTTTATACAGATAGCAGTGTAGATATTTCCATGTTTATAGAGATAGTGGTGTAGATAATTCCAATTTTATACCGAGAGCAGTGTAGATATTTCCAAGTTCATACAGATAGCGGTGTAGATATTTCCACGCTTATAGAGATGGCGGTGTAGATATATCCATGTTCATACAGATGGCGGTGTAGATATTTCCATGTTCATACAGATGGCGGTGTAGATATTTCCATGTTCATAGAGATGGTGGTGTAGATATTTCCATGTTCATACAAATGGCGGTCTAGATATTTCCATGTTCATAGAGATGACGGTGTAGATATTTCCATGTTTATACAGATAGCAGTGTAGTTATTTCCATGTTTATAGAGATAGCAGTGTAGATATTTTCATTGATATACAGATAGCTGTGTAGATATTTTCATGTTCATACAGATAGCGGTGTAGATATTTCCATGTTCATACAGATAATGGTGCAGACATTTCCATGTTCATACAGATAGCGGTCTAGATATTTCCATGCTCATACAGATAGCGGTGTGAATATTTCCATGTTCATACAGATAGCGGTGTAGGTATTTCGCGGTTCATACAGTTAGCGGTGTAGATATTTCCATGTTCATACAGATGGCGGTGTAGATATTTACATGTTTATACAGATGGCGGTGTAGATATTTCCATGTTCGTACGGATGGCAATGTAGATATTTCCATGTTCATACAGGTGGCGGTGTAGATGTTTCCATGTTTATACAGACAGCAGTGTAGTTATTTCCATGTTTATAGAGATAGCAGTGTAGATATTTCCATTGATATACAGATAGATGTGTAGATATTTGCATGTTCCTACAGATAGCGGTGTGGATATTTCCATGTTCATACAGATGGCGGTGTAGATACTTACATGTTCGTACAGATGGCTTTGTAAATATTTCCATGTTCGTACAGATGGCGGTGTAGATATTTCCATGTTCATAGAGATGGCGGTGTAGATATCTCTATGTTTATGCAGATAGCGGTATAGATATTTCCATGTTTATACAGATGGTGTTGTAGATATTCCCAAGTTTATAGAGGTGGCAGTCTAGATATTTCCATGTTTACAGAGACAGTGGTGTAGTTATTTCCAAGTTTATAGAGACAGCGTTGTAGATATTTCCATGTTTATACAGATAGCGGTGAAGACATTTCCATGTTTATACAGATAGCGGTGTAGATATTTCCATGTTTATACAGATAGCGGTGTAGATATTTCCATGTTTATAGAGATAGTGGTGTAGATAATTCCAATTTTATACAGATAACAGTGTAGATATTTCTAAGTTCATACAGATAGTGGTGTAGATATTTCCACGTTTATAGAGATGGCAGTGTAGATATATCCATGTTCATACAGATGGCGGTGTAGATATTTCCATGTTTACACAGATAGCGGTGTAGACATTTCCATGTTTACAAAGATAGCGGTGTGGATATTTCCATGTTTATGCAGATAGCGGTGTAGATATTTCCATGTTTATACAGATAGCGGTGCGGTTATTTCCATGTTTATACAGGTAGCGGTGCGGATATTTCCATGTTTATACGGATAGCGGAGTAGATATTTCCATCTTATTACAGATGGCGGTATGGATATGTCCATGTTCGTACAGATGGCGGTGTAGATATTTCCATGTTCATACAGATGGCGGTGTAGATATTTCGAAGTTTATAGAGATAGCGCTGTAGTTATTTCCATATTTAAATAGAAATCTGTGTAGATATTTCCATGTATATGCAGATAGCTGTGTAGATATTTCCATGTTCGTACAGATGGCGATGTAGATATTTCCATGTTCATAGAGATGGCGGTGTAGATATTTCCATGTTTATGCAGATAGCGGTATAGATATTTCCATGTGTATACAGATGGTGGTGTAGATATTTCCATGTTTATAGAGATGGCTGTCTAGATATTTCCATGTTTATACAGATAGCGGTGAAGATATTTCCATGTTTATACAGATAGCGGTGTAGATATTTCCATGTTTATACAGATAGCAGTGTAGATATTTCCATGTTTATAGAGATAGCGGTGTAGATAATTTCAATTTTATACCGAGAGCAGTGTAGATATTTCCAAGTTCATACAGATAGCGATGTAGATATTTCCACGTTTATAGAGATGGCGGTGTAGATATTTCCATGTTCATACTGATGGCGGTGTAGATATTTCCATGTTCATACAAATGGCGGTGTAGATATTTCCATGTTCATAGAGATGGCGGTGTAGATATTTCCATGTTCATACAAATGGCGGTGTAGATATTTCCATGTTCATAGAGATGGCGGTGTAGATATTTCCATAATTATACAGATAGTAGTGTAGTAATTTCCATGTTTATAGAGATAGCAGTGTAGGTATTTCCATTGATATACAGATAGCTGTGTAGATATTTGCATGTTCATACAGATAGCGGTGTAGATATTTCCATGTTCATACAGATAGCGGTGTAGATATTTCCATGTTCATACAGATAGCGGTGTAGATATTTCCATGTTCATACAGATAGCGGTGTAGATATTTCCATGTTCATACAGATAGCGGTGTAGATATTTCCATGTTCATACAGTTAGCGGTGTAGATATTTCCATGTTCATAAAGATGGCGGTGAAGATATTTACATGTTCATAGAGATGGCGGTGTAGATATTTCCATGTTCGTACGGATGGCAGTGTAGATATTTCCATGTTCATACATGTGGTGGTGTAGATATTTCCATGTTTATACTGATAGCAGTGTAGTTATTTCCATGTTTATAGAGACAGCAGTGTAGATATTTCCATTGATATACAGATAGCTGTGTTGATATGTGCATGTTCATAGAGATAGCGGTGTAGATATTTCCATCTTCGTACAGATAGCGGTGTAGATATTTCCATGTTCATACAGATAGCGATGTAGATATTTCCATGTTCATACAGATAATGGTGTAGATATTTCCATGTTCATACAGATAGCGGTGTAGATATTTCCATGTTCATACAGTTAGCGGTGTAGATATTTCCATGTTCATACAGATGGCGGTGTAGATATTTACATGTTCATACAGATGGCGGTGTAGATATTTCCATGTTTGTACAGATGGCCGTGTGGATATTTCCATGTTCATAGAGATGGCGGTGTAGATATTTCCATGTTTATGCACATAGCGGTATTGATATTTCCATGTTTATACAGATGGTGGTGTAGATATTTCCATGTTTATACAGATGGCGGTCTAGATATTTCCATGTATATAGAGATAGTGGTGTAGTTATTTCCAAGTTTATAGAGACAGCGTTGTAGATATTTCCATGTTTATACAGATAGCGGTGAAGATATTTTCATGTTTATACAGGTAGTGGTGTAGATATTTTCATGTTTATACAGATAACAGTGTAGATATTTCCATGTTTATAGAGATAGTGGTGTAGATAATTTCAATTTTATACAGATAGCAGAGTAGATATTTCCAAGTTCATACAGATAGCGGTGTAGATATTTCCACGTTTATAGAGATGGCGGTGTAGATATTTCCATGTTCATACAGACGGCGGTGTAGATATTTCCATGTTTATAGGGATGGCGGTGTAGATATTTCTATGTTTACACAGATGGCGGTGTAGTTATTTCCATGTTTACACAGATCGCTGTGTAGACATTTCCATGTTTATGCAGATAGCGGTGTGGATATTTCCATGTTTATGCAGATAGCGGTGTAGATATTTCCATGTTTATACAGATAGTGGTGCGGATATTTCCATGTTTATACAGATAGTTGGGCAGATATTTCCATGTTTATACAGATAGCGGGGTAGATATTTCCATCTTAATACAGATGGCGGTGCAGATATGTCCATGTTCATACAGATGGCGGTGTAGATATTTCCATGTTCATAAAGATGGCGGTGTAGATATTTCGAAGTTTATAGAGATAGCGCTGTAGTTATTTCCATATTTATAGAGAAATCTGTGTAGATATTTCCACGTATATGCAGATAGCTGTGTAGATATTTCCATGTTCATACACATAGCGGTGTAGATATTTCCATGTTCATCCAGATGCCGGTGTAGATATATCCATCCTCATACTGATGGCGGTGAAGATATTTCCATGTTCATACAGATGGCGGTGAAGATATTTCCATGTTCATACAAATGGCGGAGTAGATATTTCCATGTTCATAGAGATGGGGTGAAGATATTTCCATGTTCACAAATGGCGTTGTAGATATTTACATGTTCATAGAGATGGCGGTGTAGATAATTCCATGGGTATACAGATAGTAGTCTAGATATTTCCATGTTTATAGAGATAGCAGTGTGGATATTTCCATTGATATACAGATAGCTGTGTAGATATTTGCATGTTCATACAGATAGCGATGTATATATTTCCATGTTCAGAGGGCGGTGTAGATATTTCCATGTTCATACAGATAGCGGTGTAGATATTTCCATGTTCATACAGATAGCGGTGTAGATATTTCCATGTTCATACAGATAGCGGTGTAGATATTTCCATGTTCATACAGTTAGCAGTGTAGATATTTCCATGTTCATATGGATGGCGGAGTAGATATTTACATGTTCATACAGATGGCGGTGTAGATATTTCCATGTTCGTACGGATGGCAGTGTAGATATTTCCATGTTCATACAGGTGGCGGTGTAGATATTTGCATGTTTATACAGATAGCAGTGTAGTTATTTCCATGTTTATAGAGATAGCAGTGTAGATATTTCCATTGATATACAGATAGCTGTGTAGATATTTGCATGTTCATACAGAAAGCGGTGTAGATATTTCCATGTTCGTACAGATATCGGTATAGATATTTCCATGTTCGTACGGATGGCAGTGTAGATATTTCCATGTTCATAGAGATAACGGTGTAGATATTTCCATGTTCATACAGATAGCGGTGTAGTTATTTCCATGTTCATACAGTTAGCGTTGTAGATATTTCCATGTTCATACAGATGGCTGTGTAGATATTTAGATGTTCATGCAGTTGGCGGTGTAGATATTCCCATGTTCATACAGATTGCGGTGTAGATATTTCCATGTTCATTGAGATGGCAGTGTAGTTATTTCCATGTTTATGCAGATAGCGGTATAGATAATTCCATGTTTATACAGATGGTGGTGTAGATATTTCCATGTTTATAGAGATGGCGGTCTAGATATTTCCATGTTTATAGAAATAGTGGTGTAGATATTTCCACGTTTATAGAGACAGCGTTGTAGATATTTCAATGTTTATACAGATAGCAGTGAAGATATTTCCATGTTTATACAGATAGCGGTGTAGATATTTCCATGTTTATACAGATAGCAGTGTAGATATTTCCATCTTTATAGAGATAGTGTTGTAGATAATTTCAATTTTATACCGAGTGCAGTGTAGATATTTCCAAGTTCATACAGATAGCGGTGTAGATATTTCCACGTTTATAGAGATAGCTGTGTGTATATTTCCATGTTCATACTGATGGCGGTGTAGATATTTCCATGTTTATAGAGATGGCGGTGTAGATATTTTCAAGTTTACACAGATGGCGGTGTAGATATTTCCATGTTTACACAGATAGCAGTGTAGAAATTTCCATGTTTACTCAGATAGCAGTGTGGACATTTCCATGTTTATGCAGATAGCGGTGTAGATATTTCCATGTTTTTACAGATAGCGGTATAGTTATTTCCATCTTAATACAGATGGCGGTATAGATATGTCCATGTTCGTTCAGATGGCAGTGTAGATATTTCCATGTTCATGGAGATGGTGGTGTAGATATTTACATGTTCATACAGATGGCGATGTAGATATTTCCATGTTCGTACAGATGGCGGTGTAGGTATTTCCATGTTCATAGAGATGGCGGTGTAGATATTTCCATGTTTATGCAGATAGCGGTATAGATATTTCCATGTTTATACAGATGGTGGTGTAGGTATTTCCATCTTTATAGAGATGGCGGTCTAGATATTTCCATGTTTATAGAGATAGTGGTGTAGTTATTTCCAAGTTGATAGAGACAGCGTTGTAGTTATTTCCATGTTTATGCAGATAGCGGTGAAGATATTTCGATGTTTATACAGATAGCGGTGTAGATATTTCCATTTTTATACAGATAACAGTGTAGATATTTCCATGTATATAGAGATAGTGGTGTAGATAATTTCAATTTTATACTCATAGCAGTGTAGATATTTCCAAGTTCATACAGATAGCGGTGTAGATATTTCCACGTTTATAGAGATGGCGGTGTAGATATTTCCGTGTTCATACAGATGGCGGTGTAGATATTTCCATGTTTATAGAGATGGCGGTGTAGATATTTTCATGTTTATAGAGATGGCGGTCTAGATATTTCCATGTTTACACAGATAGCGGTGTAGACATTTCCATGTTTATTCAGATAGCGGTGTGGATATTTCCATGTTTATGCAGATAGCGGTGCAGATATTTCCATGTTTATACATATAGCAGTGCGGATATTTCCATGTTTATACAGATAGGCAGATATTTCCATGTTTATACAGATAGCGGTGTAGATATTTCCATGTTCATACAGATAGCGGTGTAGGTATTTCCATGTTCATACAGTTAGCGGTGTAGATATTTCCATGTTCATACAGATAGCGGTGTAGATATTTCCATGTTCATACAGATAGCGGTGTAGATATTTCCATGTTCATACAGATAGCGGTGCAGGTATTTCCTTGTTCATACAGTTAGCGGTTTAGATATTTCCATGTTCATACAGATGGCGGTGTAGATATTTACATGTTCGTACGGATGGCAGGGTAGATATTTCCATGTTCATACAGGTGGCGGTGTAGATATTTACATGTTTATACAGATAGCAGTGTAGTTATTTCCATGCTTATAGAGATAGCAATGTATGTATTTCCATTGATATACAGATAGCTGTATAGATATTTGCATGTTCATACAGATAGCGGTGTAGATATTTTCACGTTTATAGAGATAGCAGTGTAGATATTTCCATGTTCATACAGATAGCGGTGAAGATATTTCCATGTTCATAGAGTTAGCGGTGTAGATATTTCCATGTTCATACAGATAGCGGTGTAGATATTTCCATGTTCATACAGTTAGCGGTGTAGATATTTCCATGTTCTTACAGATGGCGGTGTAGACATTTACATGTTCATACAGATGGCGGTGTAGATATTTCCATGTTCGTATAGATGGCGGTGTAGATATTTCCATGTTCATACAGATGGCGGTGAAGATATTTCCATGTTTATAGAGATGGCGGTGTAGATATTTTCATGTTTACAAAGATTGCGGTGTAGATATTTCCATGTTCATACAGATAGCGGTGTAGATATTTCCATGTTCATACAGTTAGTGGTGTAGATAGTTCCATGTTCATACAGATGGCGGTGTAGATATTTACATGTTCATACAGAAGGCAGTGTAGATATTTCCATATTCGTACAGATGGCGGTGTAGATATTTCCATGTTCATAGAGATGGCGGTGTAGATATTTCCATGTTTATGCAGATAGCGGTATAGATATTTCCATGTTTATACAGATGGTGGTGTAGATATTTCCATGTTTATAGAGATGGCGGTCTAGATATTTCCATGTTTACAGAAATGGTTGTGCAGTTATTTCCAAGTTTATAGAGACAGCGTTGTAGATATTTCCATGTTTATACAGATAGCGGTGAAGATATTTCCATGTTTATGCAAATAGCGGTGTGGATATTTCCATGTTTATACAGATAGAAGTGTAGATATTTCCATGTTTATAGAGATAGTGGTGTAGATAATTTCAAGTTTATACTGAGAGCAGTGTGGATATTTCCAAGTTCATACAGACAGCGGTGTAGATATTTCCAAGTTTATAGAGATGGCGGTGTAGATATTTCCATGTTCATACAGATGGCGGTGTAGATATTTCCATGTTCATACAAATGGCGGTGTAGATATTTCCATATTCATAGAGATGGCGGTGTAGATATTTCCATGTTCATACAAATGGCGGTGTAGATATTTCCATGTTCATAGAGACGGCGGTGTAGATATTTCCATGTTTATACAGATAGCAGTGTAGTTATTTCCATGTTGATAGAGATAGCAGTGTAGATATTTTCATTGATATACAGATAGCTGTGTAGATATTTGCATGTTCATACAGATAGCGGTGTAGATATTCCCATGTTCATACAGATAGCGGTGTAGATATTTCCATGTTCATACATATAGCGGTGTAGATATTTCCATGTTCATACAGATGGCGGTGTAGATATTTACATGTTCATACAGATGGCAGTATAGATATTTCCATGTTTGTACGGATGGCAGTGTAGATATTTCCATGTTCATACAGGTGGCGGTGTAGATATTTCCATGTTTATACAGATAGCAGTGTAGTTATTTCCATGTTTATAGAGGTAGCAGTGTAGATATTTCCATTGACATACAGATAGCTGTGTAGATATTTCCATGTTCATACAGATAGCGGTGTAGATATTTCCATGTTCATAGAGATAACGGTGTAGATATTTCCATGTTCATACAGATAGCGGAGTAGATATTTCCATGTCCATACAGTTAGCGTTGTAGATATTTCCATGTTCATACAGATGGCGGTGTAGATATTTCCATGTTTATACAGATAGCAGTGTAGTTATTTGCATGATTATAGAGATAGCAGTGTAGATATTTCCATTGATATACAGATAGCTGTGTAGATATTTCCATGTTCATACAGATAGCGGTGTAGATATTTCCAGGTTAATACAGATAACGGTGTAGATATTTCCATGTTCATACAGATAGCGGTGTAGATATTTCCATGTTCATACAGTTAGCGGTGTAGATATTTCCATGTTCATACAGATGGCGGTGTAGATATTTACATGTTCATACAGATGGTGGTGTAGATATTTCCATGTTCGTACAGATGGCGGTGGAGATATTTCCATGTTCATAGAGATGGCGGTGTAGATATTTCCATGTTTATACAGATAGCGGTATAGATATTTCCAGGTTAATACAGATAACGGTGTAGATATTTCCATGTTCTTACAGATAGCGGTGTAGATATTTCCATGTTCGTACAGTTAGCGGTGTAGATATTTCCATGTTCATACAGATGGCGGTGTAGATATTTCCATGTTCATACAGATGGCGGTGTAGATATTTCCATGTTCGTACAGATGGCGGTGGAGATATTTCCATGTTCATAGAGATGGCGGTGTAGATATTTCCATGTTCATAGAGATGGGGGTTTAGATATTTCCATGTTTATACAGATAGCAGTGTAGTTATATCCATGTTTATAGAGATAGCAGTGTAGATATTTTCATTGATATACAGATAGCTGTGTAGATATTTGCATGTTCATACAGATAGCGGTGTAGATATTTCCATGTTCGTACAGATAACGGTGCAGACATTTCCATGTTCATACAGATAGCGGTGTAGATATTTCCATGCTCATACAGTTAGTGGTGTGGATATTTCCATGTTCATACAGATAGCGGTGTAGGTATTTCGCTGTTCATACAGTTAGCGGTGTAGATATTTCCATGTTCATACAGATGGCGGTGTAGATATTTACATGTTCATACAGATGGTGGTGTAGATATTTCCATGTTAGTAGAGATGGCGGTCTAGATATTTCCATGTTTACAGAGATAGTGGTGTAGTTATTTCCAAGTTTATAGAGACAGCGTTGTAGATATTTCCATGTCTATACAGATAGCGGTGAAGATATATCCATGTTTATGCAGATAGCGGTGTAGATATTTCCATGTTTATACAGATAGCAGTGTAGATATTTCCATGTTTATAGAGATAGTGGTGTAGATAATTTCAATATTATACCGAGAGCAGTGTAGATATTTCCAAGTTCATACAGATAGCGGTGTAGATATTTCCACGTTTATAGAGATGGCGGTGATGATATTTCCATGTTCAAATAGATTGCGGTGTAGATAATTCCATGTTCATGCAGATGACGGTGTAGATATTTTCATGTTCCTACACATGGTGGTGTAGATATTTCCATGTTCAAACAGATGGCGGTGTAGCTGTTTCCATGTTCATTCAGTTAGCTTTGTAGATATTTCCATGTTCATACCGATGGCGGTGAAGATACTTCCATGTTCATACAGATGGCGGTGTATATATTTC
Source organism: Gorilla gorilla gorilla (assembly GCF_029281585.2). Taxonomy (NCBI): domain Eukaryota; kingdom Metazoa; phylum Chordata; class Mammalia; order Primates; family Hominidae; genus Gorilla; species Gorilla gorilla. The sequence continues at coordinate 71,189,031 of NC_073244.2, forward strand.
CATGTTCCTACAGATGGTGGTGTAGATATTTCCATGTTCCTACAGATGGCGGTGTAGATATTTCCATGTTTATAGAGATAGTGGTGTAGATAATTTCAATTTTATACAGATAGCAGTGTAGATATTTGTAAGTTCATACAGATAGCGGTGTAGATATTTCCACGTTTATAGAGATGGCGGTGTAGATATTTCCATGTTCATACAGATGGTGGTGTAGATATTTCCATGTTTACACAGAGAGCGGTGTAGACATTTCCATGTTTACACAGATAGCGGTGTGGATATTTCCATGTTTATGCAGATAGCGGTGTAAATATTTCCATGTTTATACAGATAGCGTTGTGGTTATTTCCATGTTTATACAGATAGTGGTGGAGATATTTCCATGTTTATACAGATAACGGTGTAGATAATTCCATCTTAGTACCGATGGCGGTGTAGATATGTCCATGTTCGTACACATAGCGGTGTAGATATTTCCATGTTCATACAGATAGCGGTGTAGATATTTCCATGTTCATACAGATAGCGGTGTAGATATTTCCATGTTCATACAGATGGCAGTGAAGATAATTCCATGTTCATACAGATAGCGGTGTAGATATTTCCATGTTTATACAGATAGCGGTGTAGATATTTACATGTTTATAGAGATGGCGGTCTAGATATTTCCATGTTTATACAGAAAGCTATGTAGATATTTCCATGTATATGGAGATAGCTGTGCAGATATTTCCATGTTTATATAGATAGCGGTGCTGATATTTCCATGTTTATTACAGATAGCGGTGTGGATATTTTAATGATTATACAGAGAGCGGTGTAGATATTTCCATGTTTATACAGATAGCGGTGTTGATATTTCCATCTTTTTACAGATAGCGGTGTGGGTATTTCCATCTTTATACATATAGTGGTGTGGATATTTCCATGTTTATACAGATAGCAGTGTAGATATTTCCATGTTTACACAGATAGCGGTGTAGATATTTCCATGTTCATACAGATAGCGGTGTAGGTATTTCCATGTTTATACAGATAGCGGTGTAGATATTTCCATGTTTATAGAGATGGCGGTCTAGATATTTCCTTGTGTATAGAGATAGTGGTGTAGTTATTTCCAAGTATGTAGACACAACGTTGTAGATGTTTCCGCGTTTATACAGATAGCGATGAAGATATTTCCATGTTTAAACAGATAGCGGTGTAGATATTTCCATGTTTATACAGATAGCGGTGTAGATATTCACACGTTTATAGAGATGGCGGTCCAGATATTGTCTTGTTTATACAGATAGCGGTGTAGTTATTTCCATGTTTATACAGATAGCGGTGTAGATTATTCCAATATTATACAGACAGCAGTGTAGATATTTCGAAGTTCATACAAATAGCGGTGTAGATATTTCAACGTTTATAGAGATGGCGGTGTAGATATTTCCATGTTCATACAGATGGCGGTGTAGATATTTCCATATTTACACAGATAGCGGTGTAGATATTTCCATGCTGATACACATAGCGGTGTAGATATTTCCATGTTTTTAGAGATAGCGGTGTAGTCATTTTCTTGTTTATAGAGAAAGCTGTGTAGATATTTCCATGTATATGCAGTTAACTGTGTAGATATTTCCATGTTCATACACATAGCGATGCAGATATTTCCATGTTCATACAGATGGCAGTTAATTCCATGTTCATACAGATGGCGGTTTAGATATTTCCATGTTCATGCAAATGGCGGTGTAGTTATTTGCATGTTCATAGAGATGGCGCTGTAGTTATTTCCATGTTTATAGAGATAGCGGTGTAGTTATTTCCATGTTTATAGAGATAGCGGGGTAGATATTTCCTTGTACGAACAGATGGCAGTGTGATTATTTCCATGTTCATACAGATAGCGGTATAGATATTTTCACATTTATAGAGATAGCGGTGTAGATATTTCCATGTTCATACAGTTGGCGTTGTAGTTATTTCTATGTGTATAGAGATGGCGGTGTAGATATTTCCATGTTTATACAGATGGCGGTGTAGATATTTCCATGTTTATAGAGATGGCGGTGTAGATATTTCCATGTTTACACAGATAGCGGTGCAGATATTTCCATGTTTACACAGATAACGGTGTAGACATTTCCATCTTTCCACAGATAGCGGTGTAGACATTTCCATGTTTACACAGATAGCATTGTAAATATTTACATGGTTATAGAGATAGCGGTGTAGTTATTTACATATTTATACAGACAGCGGTGAAGATATTTACATGTTTATAGAGATAGCGGTGTAGTTATTTCCATGTTTATAGAGAAAGCTGTGTAGATATTTCCATGTATATGCAGATAGCTGTGTAGATATTTCCATGTTTATACAGATAGTGGTGTAGATATTTCCATGTTTATACAGATATTGGTGAAGATATTTCCATGTTTCTACAGATAGCGGTGTGGATATTTGCATCTTAATACAGATGGCCGTGTAGATATTTCCATGTTTATACTGATGGCGCTGAAGATATTTCCATGTTCATACAGATGGCGCTCTATATATTTCCAGTTTTGTAGAGATAGCGGTGTAGTTATTTCCATGTTTATAGAGATAGCGCTGTAGGGTTTTCCATGTATAAACATATAGCTATGCAGATATTTCCATGTTCTTACAGACAGAGATGTAGATATTTCCATGTTCATACAGATAGCAGAGTGGATATTTCCATGTTCATACAGGTAGCGGTGTAGATATTTCCATGTTCAGAGGGTGGTGTAGATATTTCCATGTTCATACAGATAGCGGTGTAGATATTTCCATGTTGATACAGATAGCGGTGAAGATATTTCCATGTTCATACAGTTAGCGGTGTAGATATGTCCATGTTCATACAGATGGCGGTGTAGATATTTACATGTTCATGCAGATGGCGGTGTAGATATTTCCATGTTCGTACGGATGGCAGTGTAGATATTTCCATGTTCATACAGGTGGCGGTGTAGATATTTCCCTGTTTATACAGACAGCAGTGTAGTTATTTCCATGTTCATACAGATAAGGGTGTAGATATTTCCATGTTCATACAGATAGCGGTGTAGATATTTCCATGTTCATACTGTTAGCGGTGTAGATATTTCCATGTTCATACAGATGGCGGTGTAGATATTTACATGTTCATACTGTTAGCGGTGTAGATATTTCCATGTTCATACAGATGGCGGTGTAGATATTTCCATGTTCATACTGTTAGCGGTGTAGATATTTCCATGTTCATACAGATGGCGGTGTAGATATTTACATGTTCATACAGATGGCGGTGTAGATATTTCCATGTTCGTACAGATGGCGGTGTAGATATTTCCATGTTCATAGAGATGGCGGTGTAGATATTTCCATGTTTATGTATATAGCGGTATAGATATTTCAATGTTTATACAGATGGTGGTGTAGATATTTCCATGTTTATAGAAATGGCGGTCTAGATATTTCCATGTTCATACAGATAGCGGTGAAGCTATTTCCATGTTTATAGAGATAGCGGTGTAGATATTTCCATGTTTATACAGATAGCAGTGTAGATATTTCCATGTTTTTAGAGATAGTGGTGTAGATAATTTTAATTTTATACCGAGAGCAGTGTAGATATTTCCAAGTTCATACAGATAGCGATGTAGATATTTCCACGTTTATAGAGATGGCGGTGTAGATATTTCCATGTTCATACTGATGGCGGTGTAGATATTTCCATGTTCATACAAATGGCGGTGTAGATATTTCCATGTTCATAGAGATGGCGGTGTAGATATTTCCATGTTCATAGAGATGGCAGTGTAGATATTTCCATGTTTATACAGATAGCAGTGTAGTTATTTCCATGTTTATAGAGATAGCAGTGTAGATATTTCCATTGGTATACACATAGCTGTGTAGATATTTGCATGTTCATACAGAAAGCGGGGTAGATATTTCCATCTTCGTACAGATAGCGGTGTAGATATTTCCATGTTCATACAGATAGCGGTGTAGATATTTCCATGTTCATGCAGATAGCGGTGTGGATATTTCCAAGTTCATACCAATAGCGGTGTAGATATTTACATGTCCATACAGTTAGAGTTGAAGATATTTCCATGTTCATACAGATGGCGGTGTAGATATTTACATGTTCATACAGATGGCGGTGTAGATATTTCCATGTTCGTACGGATGGCAGTGTAGATATTTCCATGTTCATACAAGTGGCAGTGTAGATATTTCCATGTTTATACAGATAGCAGTGTAGTTATTTCCATTTTTATAGAGGTAGCAGTATAGATATTTCCATTGACATACAGATAGCTGTGTAGATATTTGCATGTTCATACAGATAGCGGTGTAGATATTTCCATGTTCGTACAGATAGCGGTGTAGATATTTCCATGTTCATAGAGATAGCAGTGTAGTTATTTCCGTGTTCATACAGATATCGGTGTAGATATTTTCATGTTCATACTGATAGCGGTGTAGCTATTTCCATGATCATACAGTTAGCGGTGTAGATATTTCCATGTTCGTACAGATGGCGGTGTAGATATTTCCATGTTCATAGAGATGGCGATGTAGATATTTCCATGTTTATGCAGATAGCGGTATAGATATTTCCATGTTTATACAGATGGTGGTGTAGATATTTCAATGTTTATAGAGATGGCAGTCTAGATATTTCCATGTTTATAGAGATAGCGGTGAAGATATTTCCATGTTTATACAGATAGCGGTGTAGATATTTCCATGTTTATACAGATAGCAGTGTAGATATTTCCATGTTTATAGAGATAGTGGCGTAGATAATTTCAATTTTATACCGAGAGCAGTGTAGATATTTCCAAGATCGTACAGATAGCGATGTAGATATTTCCACGTTTATAGAGGTGGCGGTGTAGATATTTAAATGTTCATACAAATGGCGGTGTAGATATTTCCATGTTCATAGAGATGGCGGTGGAGATATTTTCATCTTTATACAGATAGCAGTGCAGTAATTTCCATGTTTATAGAGATAGCAGTGTAGATATTTCCATTGATATACAGATAGCTGTGTAGATATTTGCATGTTCATACAGATAGCGGTGTAGATATTTCCATGTTCATACAGATAGCGGTGTAGATATTTCCATGTTCATACAGATAGCGGTGTAGATATTTCCATGTTCATACAGATAGCGGTGTAGATATTTCCATGTGCATACAGATAGCGGTGTAGATATTTCCATGTTCATACAGTTAGCGGTGTAAATATTTCCATGTTCATACAGATGGCGGTGTAGATATTTACATGTTCATAGTGATGGCGGTGTAGATATTTCCATGTTCGTACGGATGGCAGTGTAGATATTTCCATGTTCTTAGAGGTGGCGGTGTAGGCATTTCCATGTTTATACAGATAGCAGTGTAGTTATTTCCATGTTTATAGAGATAGCAGTGTAGATATTCCCATTGATATACAGATAGCTGTGTAGATATATGCATGTTCATACAGATAGCTGTGTAGCTATTTCCATGTTCGTACAGATAGCGGTGTAGATATTTCCATGTTCATACAGATAGCGGTGTAGATATTTCCATGTTCATACAGATAACGGTGTAGATATTTCCATGTTCATACAGATAGCGGTGTAGATATTTCCATGTTCATACAGTTAGCGGTATAGATATTTCCATGTTTATACAGATGGTGGCGTAGATATTTCCATGTTTATAGAGATGGCGGTCCAGTTATTTCCATGTTTATAGAGATAGTGATGTAGTTATTTCAAAGTTTACAGAGACAGCGTTGTAGATATTTCCATGTTTATACAGATAGCGGTGAAGATATTTCCTTGTTTATACAGATAGCGGTGTAGATATTTTCATGTTTTTACAGATAACAGTGTAGATATTTCCATGTTTATAGAGATAGTGGTGTAGATAATTTAAATTTTATACAGATAGCAGTGTAGATATTTCCAAGTTTATACAGATAGCGGTGTAGATATTTCCAAGTTTATAGAGATGGCGGTGTAGATATTTCCATGTTCATACAGACGGCGGTGTAGATATTTCCATGTTTATAGAGATGCCGGTGTAGTTATTTCCATGTTTACACAGATGGCGGTGTATATATTTCCATGTTTACACAGATAGCGGTGTAGACATTTCCACGTTTACACAGATAGCGGTGTGGATATTTCCATGTTTATGCAGATAGCGGTGTAGTTATTTCCATGTTTATACAGATAGCGGTGCGGATATTTCCATGTTTATACAGATAGTTGGGCAGATATTTCCATGTTTATACAGATTGTGGTGTAGATATTTGCATCTTAATACAGATGGCGGTGTAGATATATCCATGTTCGTACAGATGGCGGTGTAGATATTTCCATGTTCATACAGATGGCGGTGTAGATATTTCGAAGTTTATAGAGATAGCACTGTAGTTATTTCCATATTTATAGAGAAATCTGTGTAGGTATTTCCATGTGTATGGAGTTAGCTGTGTAGATATTTCCATGTTCATGCAGATAGTGCTGTAGATATTTCCATGTTCATCCAGATGCCGGTGTAGATATATCCATGCTCATACAGATGGCGGTGTAGATATTTCCATGTTCATACAAATGGCGTTGTAGATATTTCCATGTTCATAGAGATAGCAGTGTAGATATTTCAAATGGTATACAGATAGCTGTGTAGATATTTGCATGTTCATACAGATAGCGGTGTAGATATTTCCATGTTCATAGAGAGGGCGGTGTAGATATTTCCATGTTCATAGAGGTATCGGTGTAGATATTTCCATGTTCATACAGATAGCGGTGTAGATATTTCCATGTTCATACAGATAGCGGTGTAGATATTTCCATGTTCATACAGTTAGCGGTGTAGATATTTCCATGTTCATACAGATGGCGGTGTAGATATTCACATGTTCATACAGATGGCGGTGTAGATATTTCCATGTTCGTACGGATGGCATTGTAGATATTTCCATGTTCATACAGGTGGCGGTGTAGATATTTCCATGTTTATACAGATAGCAGTGTAGTTATTTCCATGTTTATAGAGATAGCAGTGAAGATATTTCCATTGATATACAGATAGCTGTTTAGATATTTGCATGTTCATACAGATAGCGGTGTAGATATTTCCTTGTTCATAGAGATAGCGGTGTAGATATTTCCATGTTCATACAGATAGCGGTGTTGATATTTCGATGTTGATACAGATAACAGTGTAGATATTTCCATGTTCATACAGATAGCGGAGTAGATATTTCCATGTTCATACAGTTGGCGGTGTAGATATTTCCATGTTCGTACAGATGGCGGTGTAGATATTTCCATGTTAATAGAGATGGCGGTGTAGATATTTCCTTGTTTATGCAGATAGCGGTATAGATATTTCCATGTTTATACAGAAGGTGGTGTATGTATTTCCATGTTTATAGAGATGGCGGTCTAGATATTTCCATGTTTACAGAGATAGTGGTGTAGTTATTTCCAAGTTTATAGAGACAGCGCTGTAGATATTTCCAGGTTTATACAGATAGCGGTAAAGATATTTCCATGTTTATACAGATAGCGGTGTAGATATTTCCATGTTTATACAGATAGAAGAGTAGATATTTCCATGTTTATAGAGATAGTGGTGTAGATAATTTCAATTTTATACCGAGAGCACTGTAGATATTTCCAAGTTCATGCAGATAGCGGTGTGGATATTTCCACATTTATAGAGATGGCGGTGTAGATATTTCCATGTTCATAAAGACGGCGGTGTAGATATTTCCATGTTTATAGAGATGGCGGTGTAGATATTTTCATGTTTACACAGATAGCGGTGTAGATATTTCCATGTTTACAGAGATGGCTGTGTAGATATTTTCATGTTTACACAGATGGCGGTGTAGATATTTCCACGTTTACACAGATAGCGTTGTAGACATTTCCATGTTTGCACAGATAGCGGTGTGGATATTTCCATCTTTATGCAGATAGCGGTGTAGATATTTCCATGTTTATACAGATAGAGGTGCGGATATTTCCATGTTTATACAGATAGTTGGGCAGATATTTCCATGTTTATACAGATAGCGGTGTAGATATTTCCATGTTTATACAGATAACAGTGTAGATATTTCCATGTTCATACAGATGGCGGTGGAGATATTTCAAAGTTTATAGAGATAGCGCTGTAGTTATTTCCATATATGTAGAGAAATCTGTGTAGATATTTCCATGTATATGCAGTTAGCTGTGTAGATATTTCCATGTTCATGCAGATAGCGCTGTAGATATTTCCATGTTCATCCAGATGCCGGTGTAGATATATCCATGCTCATACAGATGGCGGTGTAGATATTTCCATGTTCATACTGATGGCGGTGTAGATATTTCCATGTTCATGCAGATAGCGCTGTAGATATTTCCATGTTCATCCAGATGCCGGTGTAGATATATCCATGCTCATACAGATCGCGGTGAAGATATTTCCTTTTTCATACAGATGGCAGTGTAGATATTTCCATGTTCATACAAATGGCGGTGTAGATATTTCCATGTTTATATAGATAGCGGTGTAGATATTTCCATGTTTACAGAGATGGCGGTGTAGATATTTTCATGTTTACACAGATGGCGGTGTAGATATTTCCACGTTTACACAGATAGCGTTGTAGACATTTCCATGTTTGCACAGATAGCGGTGTGGATATTTCCATCTTTATGCAGATAGCGGTGTAGATATTTCCATGTTTATACAGATAGAGGTGCTGATATTTCCATGTTTATTACAGATAGCGGTGTGGGTATTTCCATGTTTATAGAGATAGTTGTGTATATATTTCTATGTTTATACAGATAGCGGTGTAGATATTTCCATGTTTATACAGATACCGGTGTGGATATTTCCATCTTAGTACAGGTGGCGTTGTAGATATTTCCAAGTTTATACAGATAGCGGTTTAGATATTTCCATGTTTATACAGATAGTGGTGTAGATTTTTCCATGTTTATACAGATAGCGGTGTAGATATGTCTATCTTAATACAGATGGCGTTGTAGATATTTCCATGTTATTACAGATGGCAGTGTAGATATTTCCATGTTCATACACATAGCGGTGTAGATATTTCCATGTTCATACAGATAGCGGTGTAGATATTTCCATGTTCATACAGATAGCGGTGTAGATATTTCCATGTTCATACAGATGGCAGTGAAGATAATTCCATGTTCATACAGATAGCGGTGTAGATATTTCCATGTTTATACAGATAGCGGTGTAGATATTTCCATGTTTATAGAGATGGCGGTCTAGATATTTCCATGTTTATACAGAAAGCTATGTAGATATTTCCATGTATATGGAGATAGCTGTGTAGATATTTCCATGTTTATACAGATAGCGGTGCTGATATTTCCATGTTTATTACAGATAGCGGTGTGGATATTTTAATGATTATACAGAGAGCGGTGTAGATATTTCCATGTTTATACAGATAGCGTTGTTGATATTTCCATCTTTTTACAGATAGCGCTGTGGGTATTTCCATCTTTATGCATATAGTGGTGTGGATATTTCCATGTTTATACCGATAGCAGTGTAGATATTTCCATGTTTACACAGATAGCGGCGTAGATATTTCCATGTTCATACAGATAGCGGTGTAGGTGTTTCCATGTTTATACAGATAGCGGTGTAGTTATTTCCATGTTTATAGAGATGGCGGTCTAGATATTTCCTTGTTTATAGAGATAGTGGTGTAGTTATTTCCAAGTTTGTAGAGACAGCGTTGTAGATATTTCCGCGTTTATACAGATAGCGATGAAGATATTTCCATGTTTAAACAGATAGCGGTGTAGATATTTCCATGTTTATACAGATAGCGGTGTAGATATTCACAAGTTTATAGAGATGGCGGTCCAGATATTGTCTTGTTTATACAGATAGCGGTGTAGTTATTTCCATGTTTATACAGATAGCGGTGTAGATTATTCCAATATTATACAGACAGCAGTGTAGATATTTCGAAGTTCATACAAATAGCGGTGTAGATATTTCAACGTTTATAGAGATGGCGGTGTAGATATTTCCATGTTCATACAGAGGCGGTGTAGATATTTCCATGTTTACACAGATAGCGGTGTAGATATTTCCATGCTGATACACATAGCGGTGTAGATATTTCCATGTTTTTAGAGATAGCGGTGTAGTCATTTTCTTGTTTATAGAGAAAGCTGTGTAGATATTTCCATGTATATGCAGTTAACTGTGTAGATATTTCCACGTTCATACACATAGCGGTGCAGATATTTCCATGTTCATACTGATGGCGGTTAATTCCATGTTCATACAGATGGCGGTTTAGATATTTCCATGTTCATGCAAAAGGCGGTGTAGTTATTTGCATGTTCATAGAGATGGCGCTGTAGTTATTTCCATGTTTATAGAGATAGCGGTGTAGTTATTTCCATGTTTATAGAGATAGCGGTGTAGATATTTCCTTGTACGTACAGATGGCAGTGTGATTATTTCCATGTTCATACAGATAGCGGTATAGATATTTTCACATTTATTGAGATGGCGGTGTAGATATTTCCATGTTCATACAGTTGGCGTTGTAGTTATTTCTATGTGTATAGAGATGGCGGTGTAGATATTTCCATGTTTATACAGATGGCGGTGTAGATATTTCCATGTTTATAGAGATGGCGGTGTAGATATTTCCATGTTTACACAGATAGCGGTGCAGATATTTCCATGTTTACACAGATAACGGTGTAGACATTTCCATCTTTCCACAGATAGCGGTGTAGACATTTCCATGTTTACACAGATAGCATTGTAAATATTTACATGGTTATAGAGATAGCGGTGTAGTTATTTACATATTTATACAGACAGCGGTGAAGATATTTACATGTTTATAGAGATAGCGGTGTAGTTATTTCCATGTTTATAGAGAAAGCTGTGTAGATATTTCCATGTATATGCAGATAGCTGTGTAGATATTTCCATGTTTATACAGATAGTGGTGTAGATATTTCCATGTTTATACAGATATTGGTGAAGATATTTCCATGTTTCTACAGATAGCGGTGTGGATATTTGCATCTTAATACAGATGGCCGTGTAGATATTTCCATGTTTATACTGATGGCACTGAAGATATTTCCATGTTCATACAGATGGCGCTCTATATATTTCCAGTTTTGTAGAGATAGCGGTGTAGTTATTTCCATGTTTACAGAGATAGCGCTGTAGGGTTTTCCATGTATAAACATATAGCTATGCAGATATTTCCATGTTCTTACAGACAGAGATGTAGATATTTCCATGTTCATACAGATAGCAGAGTGGATATTTCCATGTTCATACAGGTAGCGGTGTAGATATTTCCATGTTCAGAGGGTGGTGTAGATATTTCCATGTTCATACAGATAGCGGTGTAGATATTTCCATGTTGATACAGATAGCGGTGAAGATATTTCCATGTTCATACAGTTAGCGGTGTAGATATGTCCATGTTCATACAGATGGCGGTGTAGATATTTACATGTTCATGCAGATGGCGGTGTAGATATTTCCATGTTCGTACGGATGGCAGTGTAGATATTTCCATGTTCATACAGGTGGCGGTGTAGATATTTCCATGTTTATACAGATAGCAGTGTAGTTATTTCCATGTTCATACAGATAAGGGTGTAGATATTTCCATGTTCATACAGATAGCAGTGTAGTTATTTCCATGTTCATACAGATAAGGGTGTAGATATTTCCATGTTCATACAGATAGCGGTGTAGATATTTCCATGTTCATACTGTTAGCGGTGTAGATATTTCCATGTTCATACAGATGGCGGTGTAGATATTTACATGTTCATACAGATGGCGGTGTAGATATTTCCATGTTCGTACAGATGGCGGTGTAGATATTTCCATGTTCATAGAGATGGCGGTGTAGATATTTCCATGTTTATGTATATAGCGGTATAGATATTTCAATGTTTATACAGATGGTGGTGTAGATATTTCCATGTTTATAGAAACGGCGGTCTAGATATTTCCATGTTCATACAGATAGCGGTGAAGCTATTTCCATGTTTATAGAGATAGCGGTGTAGATATTTCCATGTTTATACAGATAGCAGTGTAGATATTTCCATGTTTTTAGAGATAGTGGTGTAGATAATTTTAATTTTATACCGAGAGCAGTGTAGATATTTCCAAGTTCATACAGATAGCGATGTAGATATTTCCACGTTTATAGAGATGGCGGTGTAGATATTTCCATGTTCATACTGATGGCGGTGTAGATATTTCCATGTTCATGCAGATAGCGCTGTAGATATTTCCATGTTCATCCAGATGCCGGTGTAGATATATCCATGCTCATACAGATCGCGGTGAAGATATTTCCTTTTTCATACAGATGGCAGTGTAGATATTTCCATGTTTATACAGATAGCAGTGTAGTTATTTCCATGTTTATAGAGATAGCAGTGTAGATATTTCCATTGGTATACACATAGCTGTGTAGATATTTGCATGTTCATACAGAAAGCGGGGTAGATATTTCCATCTTCGTACAGATAGCGGTGTAGATATTTCCATGTTCATACAGATAGCGGTGTAGATATTTCCATGTTCATGCAGATAGCGGTGTGGATATTTCCAAGTTCATACCAATAGCGGTGTAGATATTTACATGTCCATACAGTTAGAGTTGTAGATATTTCCATGTTCATACAGATGGCGGTGTAGATATTTACATGTTCATACAGATGGCGGTGTAGATATTTCCATGTTCGTACGGATGGCAGTGTAGATATTTCCATGTTCATACAAGTGGCGGTGTAGATATTTCCATGTTTATACAGATAGCAGTGTAGTTATTTCCATTTTTATAGAGGTAGCAGTGTAGATATTTCCATTGACATACAGATAGCTGTGTAGATATTTGCATGTTCATACAGATAGCGGTGTAGATATTTCCATGTTCGTACAGATAGCGGTGTAGATATTTCCATGTTCATAGAGATAGCAGTGTAGTTATTTCCGTGTTCATACAGATATCGGTGTAGATATTTTCATGTTCATACTGATAGCGGTGTAGCTATTTCCATGATCATACAGTTAGCGGTGTAGATATTTCCATGTTCGTACAGATGGCGGTGTAGATATTTCCATGTTCATAGAGATGGCGATGTAGATATTTCCATGTTTATGCAGATAGCGGTATAGATATTTCCATGTTTATACAGATGGTGGTGTAGATATTTCAATGTTTATAGAGATGGCAGTCTAGATATTTCCATGTTTATAGAGATAGCGGTGAAGATATTTCCATGTTTATACAGATAGCGGTGTAGATATTTCCATGTTTATACAGATAGCAGTGTAGATATTTCCATGTTTATAGAGATAGTGGCGTAGATAATTTCAATTTTATACCGAGAGCAGTGTAGATATTTCCAAGATCATACAGATAGCGATGTAGATATTTCCACGTTTATAGAGGTGGCGGTGTAGATATTTAAATGTTCATACAAATGGCGGTGTAGATATTTCCATGTTCATAGAGATGGCGGTGGAGATATTTTCATGTTTATACAGATAGCAGTGCAGCAATTTCCATGTTTATAGAGATAGCAGTGTAGATATTTCCATTGATATACAGATAGCTGTGTAGATATTTGCATGTTCATACAGATAGCGGTGTAGATATTTCCATGTTCATACAGATAGCGGTGTAGATATTTCCATGTTCATACAGATAGCGGTGTAGATATTTCCATGTTCATACAGATAGCGGTGTAGATATTTCCATGTGCATACAGATAGAGGTGTAGATATTTATATGTTCATACAGTTAGCGGTGTAAATATTTCCATGTTCATACAGATGGCGGTGTAGATATTTACATGTTCATAGTGATGGCGGTGTAGATATTTCCATGTTCGTACGGATGGCAGTGTAGATATTTCCATGTTCTTAGAGGTGGCGGTGTAGGCATTTCCATGTTTATACAGATAGCAGTGTAGTTATTTCCATGTTTATAGAGATAGCAGTGTAGATATTCCCATTGATATACAGATAGCTGTGTAGATATATGCATGTTCATACAGATAGCTGTGTAGCTATTTCCATGTTCGTACAGATAGCGGTGTAGATATTTCCATGTTCATACAGATAGCGGTGTAGATATTTCCATGTTCATACAGATAACGGTGTAGATATTTCCATGTTCATACAGATAGAGGTGTAGATATTTCCATGTTCATACAGTTAGCGGTATAGATATTTCCATGTTTATACAGATGGTGGTGTAGATATTTCCATGTTTATAGAGATGGCGGTCCAGTTATTTCCATGTTTATAGAGATAGTGATGTAGTTATTTCAAAGTTTACAGAGACAGCGTTGTAGATATTTCCATGTTTATACAGATAGCGGTGAAGTTATTTCCTTGTTTATACAGATTGCGGTGTAGATATTTTCATGTTTTTACAGATAACAGTGTAGATATTTCCATGTTTATAGAGATAGTGGTGTAGATAATTTCAATTTTATACAGATAGCAGTGTAGATATTTCCAAGTTTATACAGATAGCGGTGTAGATATTTCCAAGTTTATAGAGATGGCGGTGTAGATATTTCCATGTTCATACAGACGGCGGTGTAGATATTTCCATGTTTATAGAGATGCCGGTGTAGTTATTTCCATGTTTACACAGATGGCGGTGTAGATATTTCCATGTTTACACAGATAGCGGTGTAGACATTTCCACGTTTACACAGATAGCGGTGTGGATATTTCCATGTTTATGCAGATAGCGGTGTAGTTATTTCCATGTTTATACAGATAGCGGTGCAGATATTTCCATGTTTATACAGATAGTTGGGCAGATATTTCCATGTTTATACAGATTGTGGTGTAGATATTTGCATCTTAATACAGATGGCGGTGTAGATATATCCATGTTCGTACAGATGGCGGTGTAGATATTTCCATGTTCATACAGATGGCGGTGTAGATATTTCGAAGTTTATAGAGATAGCACTGTAGTTATTTCCATATTTATAGAGAAATCTGTGTAGGTATTTCCATGTGTATGGAGTTAGCTGTGTAGATATTTCCATGTTCATGCAGATAGTGCTGTAGATATTTCCATGTTCATCCAGATGCCGGTGTAGATATATCCATGCTCATACAGATGGCGGTGTAGATATTTCCATGTTCATACAAATGGCGTTGTAGATATTTCCATGTTCATAGAGATAGCAGTGTAGATATTTCAAATGGTATACAGATAGCTGTGTAGATATTTGCATGTTCATACAGATAGCGGTGTAGATATTTCCATGTTCATACAGAGGGCGGTGTAGATATTTCCATGTTCATAGAGGTATCGGTGTAGATATTTCCATGTTCATACAGATAGCGGTGTAGATATTTCCATGTTCATACAGATAGCGGTGTAGATATTTCCATGTTCATACAGTTAGCGGTGTAGATATTTCCATGTTCATACAGATGGCGGTGTAGATATTCACATGTTCATACAGATGGCGGTGTAGATATTTCCATGTTCGTACGGATGGCATTGTAGATATTTCCATGTTCATACAGGTGGCGGTGTAGATATTTCCATGTTTATACAGATAGCAGTGTAGTTATTTCCATGTTTATAGAGATAGCAGTGAAGATATTTCCATTGATATACAGATAGCTGTTTAGATATTTGCATGTTCATACAGATAGCGGTGTAGATATTTCCTTGTTCATAGAGATAGCGGTGTAGATATTTCCATGTTCATACAGATAGCGGTGTTGATATTTCGATGTTGATACAGATAACAGTGTAGATATTTCCATGTTCATACAGATAGCGGTGTAGATATTTCCATGTTCATACAGTTGGCGGTGTAGATATTTCCATGTTCGTACAGATGGCGGTGTAGATATTTCCATGTTAATAGAGATGGCGGTGTAGATATTTCCTTGTTTATGCAGATAGCGGTATAGATATTTCCATGTTTATACAGAAGGTGGTGTATGTATTTCCATGTTTATAGAGATGGCGGTCTAGATATTTCCATGTTTACAGAGATAGTGGTGTAGTTATTTCCAAGTTTATAGAGACAGCGCTGTAGATATTTCCAGGTTTATACAGATAGCGGTAAAGATATTTCCATGTTTATACAGATAGCGGTGTAGATATTTCCATGTTTATACAGATAGAAGAGTAGATATTTCCATGTTTATAGAGATAGTGGTGTAGATAATTTCAATTTTATACCGAGAGCACTGTAGATATTTCCAAGTTCATGCAGATAGCGGTGTGGATATTTCCACATTTATAGAGATGGCGGTGTAGATATTTCCATGTTCATAAAGACGGCGGTGTAGATATTTCCATGTTTATAGAGATGGCGGTGTAGATATTTTCATGTTTACACAGATAGCGGTGTAGATATTTCCATGTTTACAGAGATGGCTGTGTAGATATTTTCATGTTTACACAGATGGCGGTGTAGATATTTCCACGTTTACATAGATAGCGTTGTAGACATTTCCATGTTTGCACAGATAGCGGTGTGGATATTTCCATCTTTATGCAGATAGCGGTGTAGATATTTCCATGTTTATACAGATAGAGGTGCGGATATTTCCATGTTTATACAGATAGTTGGGCAGATATTTCCATGTTTATACAGATAGCGGTGTAGATATTTCCATGTTTATACAGATAACAGTGTAGATATTTCCATGTTCATACAGATGGCGGTGGAGATATTTCGAAGTTTATAGAGATAGCGCTTTAGTTATTTCCATATATGTAGAGAAATCTGTGTAGATATTTCCATGTATATGCAGTTAGCTGTGTAGATATTTCCATGTTCATGCAGATAGCGCTGTAGATATTTCCATGTTCATCCAGATGCCGGTGTAGATATATCCATGCTCATACAGATCGCGGTGAAGATATTTCCTTTTTCATACAGATGGCAGTGTAGATATTTCCATGTTCATACAAATGGCGGTGTAGATATTTCCATGTTTATATAGATAGCGGTGTAGATATTTCCATGTTTACAGAGATGGCGGTGTAGATATTTTCATGTTTACACAGATGGCGGTGTAGATATTTCCACGTTTACACAGATAGCGTTGTAGACATTTCCATGTTTGCACAGATAGCGGTGTGGATATTTCCATCTTTATGCAGATAGCGGTGTAGATATTTCCATGTTTATACAGATAGAGGTGCTGATATTTCCATGTTTATTACAGATAGCGGTGTGGGTATTTCCATGTTTATAGAGATAGTTGTGTATATATTTCTATGTTTATACAGATAGCGGTGTAGATATTTCCATGTTTATACAGATACCGGTGTGGATATTTCCATCTTAGTACAGGTGGCGTTGTAGATATTTCCAAGTTTATACAGATAGCGGTTTAGATATTTCCATGTTTATACAGATAGCGGTGTAGATTTTTCCATGTTTATACAGATAGCGGTGTAGATATGTCTATCTTAATACAGATGGCGTTGTAGATATTTCCATGTTCTTACAGATGGCAGTGTAGATATTTCCATGTTCATACACATAGCGGTGTAGATATTTCCATGTTCATACAGATAGCGGTGTAGATATTTCCATGTTCATACAGATAGCGGTGTAGATATTTCCATGTTCATACAGATGGCAGTGAAGATAATTCCATGTTCATACAGATAGCGGTGTAGATATTTCCATGTTTATACAGATAGCGGTGTAGATATTTCCATGTTTATAGAGATGGCGGTCTAGATATTTCCATGTTTATACAGAAAGCTATGTAGATATTTCCATGTATATGGAGATAGCTGTGTAGATATTTCCATGTTTATACAGATAGCGGTGCTGATATTTCCATGTTTATTACAGATAGCGGTGTGGATATTTTAATGATTATACAGAGAGCGGTGTAGATATTTCCATGTTTATACAGATAGCGGTGTTGATATTTCCATCTTTTTACAGATAGCGGTGTGGGTATTTCCATCTTTATGCATATAGTGGTGTGGATATTTCCATGTTTATACCGATAGCAGTGTAGATATTTCCATGTTTACACAGATAGCGGCGTAGATATTTCCATGTTCATACAGATAGCGGTGTAGGTGTTTCCATGTTTATACAGATAGCGGTGTAGTTATTTCCATGTTTATAGAGATGGCGGTCTAGATATTTCCTTGTTTATAGAGATAGTGGTGTAGTTATTTCCAAGTTTGTAGAGACAGCGTTGTAGATATTTCCGCGTTTATACAGATAGCAATGAAGATATTTCCATGTTTAAACAGATAGCGGTGTAGATATTTCCATGTTTATACAGATAGCGGTGTATATATTCACAAGTTTATAGAGATGGCGGTCCAGATATTGTCTTGTTTATACAGATAGCGGTGTAGTTATTTCCATGTTTATACAGATAGCGGTGTAGATTATTCCAATATTATACAGACAGCAGTGTAGATATTTCGAAGTTCATACAAATAGCGGTGTAGATATTTCAACGTTTATAGAGATGGCGGTGTAGATATTTCCATGTTCATACAGAGGCGGTGTAGATATTTCCATGTTTACACAGATAGCGGTGTAGATATTTCCATGCTGATACACATAGCGGTGTAGATATTTCCATGTTTTTAGAGATAGCGGTGTAGTCATTTTCTTGTTTATAGAGAAAGCTGTGTAGATATTTCCATGTATATGCAGTTAACTGTGTAGATATTTCCATGTTCATACACATAGCGGTGCAGATATTTCCATGTTCATACTGATGGCGGTTAATTCCATGTTCATACAGATGGCGGTTTAGATATTTCCATGTTCATGCAAAAGGCGGTGTAGTTATTTGCATGTTCATAGAGATGGCGCTGTAGTTATTTCCATGTTTATAGAGATAGCGGTGTAGTTATTTCCAAGTTTATAGAGATAGCGGTGTAGATATTTCCTTGTACGTACAGATGGCAGTGTGATTATTTCCATGTTCATACAGATAGCGGTATAGATATTTTCACATTTATAGAGATGGCGGTGTAGATATTTCCATGTTCATACAGTTGGCGTTGTAGTTATTTCTATGTGTATAGAGATGGCGGTGTAGATATTTCCATGTTTATACAGATGGCGGTGTAGATATTTCCATGTTTATAGAGATGGCGGTGTAGATATTTCCATGTTTACACAGATAGCGGTGCAGATATTTCCATGTTTACACAGATAACGGTGTAGACATTTCCATCTTTCCACAGATAGCGGTGTAGACATTTCCATGTTTACACAGATAGCATTGTAAATATTTACATGGTTATAGAGATAGCGGTGTAGTTCTTTACATATTTATACAGACAGCGGTGAAGATATTTACATGTTTATAGAGATAGCGGTGTAGTTATTTCCATGTTTGTAGAGAAAGCTGTGTAGATATTTCCATGTATATGCAGATAGCTGTGTAGATATTTCCATGTTTATACAGATAGTGGTGTAGATATTTCCATGTTTATACAGATATTGGTGTAGATATTTCCATGTTTCTACAGATAGCGGTGTGGATATTTGCATCTTAACACAGATGGCCGTGTAGATATTTCCATGTTTATACTGATGGCGCTGAAGATATTTCCATGTTCATACAGATGGCGCTCTATATATTTCCAGTTTTGTAGAGATAGCGGTGTAGTTATTTCCATGTTTATAGAGATAGCGCTGTAGAGTTTTCCATGTATATACATATAGCTATGCAGATATTTCCATGTTCTTACAGACAGAGATGTAGATATTTCCATGTTCATACAGATAGCAGAGTGGACATTTCCATGTTCATACAGGTAGCGGTGTAGATATTTCCATGTTCAGAGGGCGGTGTAGATATTTCCATGTTCATACAGATAGCGGTGTAGATATTTCCATGTTGATACACATAGCGGTGTAGATATGTCCATGTTCATACAGATGGCGGTGTAGATATTTACATGTTCATGCAGATGCCGGTGTAGATATTTCCATGTTCGTACGGATGGCAGTGTAGATATTTCCATGTTCATACAAGTGGCGGTGTAGATATTTCCATGTTTATACAGATAGCAGTGTAGTTATTTCCATGTTCATACAGATAACGGTGTAGATATTTCCATGTTCATACAGATAGCGGTGTAGATATTTCCATGTTCATACTGTTAGCGGTGTAGATATTTCCATGTTCATAAAGATGGCGGTGTAGATATTTCCATGTTCATACAGATGGCGGTGTAGATATTTCCATGTTCGTACAGATGGCGGTGTAGATATTTCCATGTTCATAGAGATGGCGGTGTAGATATTTCCATGTTTATGTACATAGCGGTATAGATATTTCCATTTTTATACAGATGGTGGTGTAGATATTTCCATGTTTATAGAAATGGCGGTCTAGATATTTCCATGTTTATACAGATAGCGGTGAAGCTATTTCCATATTTATAGAGATAGCGGTGTAGATATTTCCATGTTTATACAGATAGCAGTGTATATATTTCCATGTTTTTAGAGATAGTGGTGTAGATAATTTCAATTTTATACCGAGAGCAGTGTAGATATTTCCAAGTTCATACAGATAGCGATGTAGATATTTCCACGTTTATAGAGATGGCGGTGTAGATATTTCCATGTTCATACTGATGGCAGTGTAGATATTTCCATGTTCATACAAATGGCGGTGTAGATATTTCCATGTTCATAGAGATGGCGGTGTAGATATTTCCATGTTCATAGAGATGGCAGTGTAGATATTTCCATGTTTATACAGATAGCAGTGTAGTTATTTCCATGTTTATAGAGATAGCAGTGTAGATATTTCCATTGGTATACACATAGCTGTGTAGATATTTGCATGTTCATACAGAAAGCGGGGTAGATATTTCCATCTTCGTACAGATAGCGGTGTAGATATTTCCATGTTCATACAGATAGCGGTGTAGATATTTCCATGTTCATGCAGATAGCGGTGTAGATATTTCCAAGTTCATACCAATAGCGGTGTAGATATTTCCATGCCCATACAGTTAGCGTTGTAGATATTTCCATGTTCATACAGTTGGCGGTGTAGATATTTACATGTTCATACAGATGGCGGTGTAGATATTTCCATGTTCGTACGGATGGCAGTGTAGATATTTCCATGTTCATACAAGTGGCGGTGTAGATATTTCCATGTTTATACAGATAGCAGTGTAGTTATTTCCATGTTTATAGAGATAGCAGTGTACATATTTCCATTAACATACAGATAGCTGTGTAGATATTTGCATGTTCATACAGATAGCGGTGTAGATATTTCCATGTTCGTACAGATAGCGGTGTAGATATTTCCATGTTCATACAGATAGCAGTGTAGTTATTTCCGTGTTCATACAGATATCGGTGTAGATATTTTCATGTTCATACTGATAGCGGTGTAGCTATTTCCATGATCATACAGTTAGCGGTGTAGAAATTTCCATGTTCGTACAGATGGCGGTGTAGATATTTCCATGTTCATAGAGATGGCGGTGTAGGTATTTCCATGTTTATGCAGATAGCAGTATAGATATTTCCATGTTTATACAGATGGTGGTGTAGATATTTCAATGTTTATAGAGATGGCGGTCTAGATATTTCCATGTTTATACAGATAGCGGTGAAGATATTTCCATGTTTATACCGATAGCGGTTTAGATATTTCCATGTTTATACAGATAGCAGCGTAGATATTTCCATGTTTATAGAGATAGTGGTGTAGATAATTTCAATTTTATACCGAGAGCAGTGTAGATATTTCCAAGATCATACAGATAGCTATGTAGATATTTCCACGTTTATAGAGGTGGCGGTGTAGATATTTCCATGTTCATACACATGGCGGTGTAGATATTTCCATGTTCATACAGATGGCGGTGTAGATATTTCCATGTTCATATAGATGGCGGTGTAGATATTTAAATGTTCATACAAATGGCGGTGTAGATATTTCCATGTTCATAGAGATGGCGGTGGAGATATTTCCATGTTTATACAGATAGCTGTGCAGTAATTTCCATGTTTATAGAGATAGCAGTGTAGATATTTCCATTGATATACAGATAGCTGTGTAGATATTTGCATGTTCATACAGATAGCGGTGTAGATATTTCCATGTTCATACAGATAGCGGTGTAGATATTTCCATGTTCATACAGATAGCGGTGTAGTTATTTCCATGTTCATACAGATAGCGGTGTAGATATTTCCATGTGCATACAGATAGCGGTGTAGATATTTCCATGTTCATACAGTTAGCGGTGTAAATATTTCCATGTTCATACAGATGGCGGTGTAGATATTTACATGTTCATAGTGATGGCGGTTTAGATATTTCCATGTTCGTACGGATGGCAGTGTAGATATTTCCATGTTCATACAGGTGGCGGTGTAGGCATTTCCATGTTTATACAGATAGCAGTGTAGTTATTTCCATGTTTATAGAGATAGCAGTGTAGATATTCCCATTGATATACAGATAGCTGTGTAGATATGTGCATGTTCATACAGATAGCGGTGTAGATATTTCCATGTTCATACTGATAGCGGTGTAGATATTTCCATGCTTATAGAGATGGCGTTGCAGATATTTCCATGTTTATACAGAGGGCGGTTTAGATATTTCCATGTTTACACAGATAGCGGTGTAGATATTTCCATGTTTGTACATATAGCGGTGTAGATATTTCCAAGTTTATAGACAAAGCGGTGTAGATATTTCCAAGTTTACAGAGATAGCATTGTAGATATTTCCATGTTCATACAAATAGCGGTATAGGTATTTTCACCTTTTTAGAGATGGCGGTTGAGATATTTCTATGTTCATACAGTTGGCGGTGTAGATATTTCCATGTTTATAGAGATGGCGTTGTACATATTTCCATGTTTACACAGATAGCGGTGCAGATATTTCCATGTTTACACAGATAACGCTGTAGACATTTCCATCTTTCCACAGGTAGCGCTGTAGACATTTCCATGTTTACACAGAAAGCATTGTAAATATTTACATGTTTATAGAGATAGCGGTGTAGTTATTTCCATGTTTATACAGACAGTGGTGAAGATATTTCCATGTTTATAGAGATAGCGGTGTAGTTATTTCCATGTTTATACAGAAAGCTGTGTAGATATTTCCATGTATGTGCAGATAGCTGTGTAGATACTTCCATGTTATACAGATAGCGGTGCTGATATTTCCATGTTTATTACAGATAGCGTTGTGGGTATTTCCATGTTTATAGAGATAGTGGTGTAGATATTTCCATGTTTATACAGATAGCGGTGTAGATATTTCCATGTTTATACAGATACCGGTGTGGATATTTCCATCTTAGTACAGGTGGCGTTTTAGATATTTCCAAGTTTATACAGATAGCAGTGTAGATATTTCCATGTTTATACAGATAGCGGTGTAGATATTTCCATGTTTATACAGATAGCGGTGTAGATATATCTATCTTAATACAGATGGCGTTGTAGATATTTCCATGTTTATACAGATAGCATTGTAGTTATTTCCATGTTTATAGAGATAGCAGTGTAGATATTTCCATTGATATACAGATAGCTGTGTAGATATTTGCATGTTCATACAGATAGCGGTGTAGATATTTCCATGTTCATACAGATAGCGGTGTAGATATTTCCATGCTTATAGAGATGGCGGTGCAGATATTTCCATGTTCATACAGGTGGCGGTGTAGATATTTCCATGTTTATACAGATAGCAGTGTAGTTATTTCCATGTTTATAGAGATAGCAGTGTAGATATTTCCATTGATATACAGATAGCTGTGTAGATATTTCCATGTTCATACAGATAGCGGTGTAGATATTTCCATGTTCGTACAGATAGCGGTGTAGATATTTCCATGTTTACACAGATAGCGGTGTAGATATTTCCATGTTGGTGCATATAGCGGTGTAGATATTTCCAAGTTTATAGACAAAGCGGTGTAGATATTTCCAAGTTTACAGAGATAGCATTGTAGATATTTCCATGTTCATACAAATAGCGGTATAGGTATTTTCACCTTTTTAGAGATGGCGGTTTAGATATTTCTATATTCATACAGTTGGCGGTCTAGATATTCCCATGTTTATAGAGATGGCGGTGTAGATATTTCCATGTTTACACAGATAGCGGTGCAGATATTTCCATGTTTACCCAGATAACGGTGTAGACATTTCCATCTTTCCACAGATAGCGGTGTAGACATTTCCATGTTTACACAGAAAGCATTGTAAATATTTACATGTTTATAGAGATAGCGGTGTAGTTATTTCCATCTTTATACAGACAGTGGTGAAGGTATTTCCATGTTTATAGTGATAGCGGTGTAGTTATTTCCATGTTTATACAGAAAGCTGTGTAGATATTTCCATGTATATGCAGATAGCTGTGTAGATATTTCCATGTTTATACAGATAGCGGTGCTGATATTTCCATGTTTATTACAGATAGCGGTGTGGGTATTTCCATGTTTATAGAGATAGTTGTGTATATATTTCTATGTTTATACAGATAGCGGTGTAGATATTTCCATGTTTATACAGATACCGGTGTGGATATTTCCATCTTAGTACAGGTGGCGTTGTAGATATTTCCAAGTTTATACAGATAGCGGTTTAGATATTTCCATGTTTATACAGATAGCGGTGTAGATATTTCCATGTTTATACAGATAGCGGTGTAGATATGTCTATCTTAATACAGATGGTGTTGTAGATATTTCCATGTTATTACAGATGGCAGTGTAGATATTTCCATGTTCATACACATAGCGGTGTAGATATTTCCATGTTCATACAGATAGCGGTGTAGATATTTCCATGTTCATACAGATAGCGGTGTAGATATTTCCATGTTCATACAGATGGCAGTGAAGATAATTCCATGTTCATACAGATAGCGGTGTAGATATTTCCATGTTTATACAGATAGTGGTGTAGATATTTCCATGTTTATAGAGATGGCGGTATAGATATTTCCATGTTTATACAGAAAGCTATGTATATATTTCCATGTATATGGAGATAGCTGTGTAGATATTTCCATGTTTATACAGATAGCGGTGCTGATATTTCCATGTTTATTACAGATAGCGGTGTGGATATTTTAATGATTATACAGAGAGCGGTGTAGATATTTCCATGTTTATACAGATAGCGGTGTTGATATTTCCATCTTTTTCAGATAGCGGTGTGGGTATTTCCATCTTTATGCATATAGTGGTGTGGATATTTCCATGTTTATACAGATAGCAGTGTAGATATTTCCATGTTTACACAGATAGCGGTGTAGATATTTCCATGTTCATACAGATAGCGGTGTAGGTATTTCCATGTTTATACAGATAGCGGTGTAGATATTTCCATGTTTATAGAGATGGCGGTCTAGATTTTTCCTTGTTTATAGAGATAGTGGTGTAGTTATTTCCAAGTTTGTAGAGACAGCGTTGTAGATATTTCCGCGATTATACAGATAGCGATGAAGATATTTCCATGTTTAAACAGATAGCGGTGTAGATATTTCCATGTTTATACAGATAGCGGTGTAGATATTCACAAGTTTATAGAGATGGCGGTCCAGATATTGTCTTGTTTATACAGATAGCGGTGTAGTTATTTCCATGTTTATACAGATAGCGGTGTAGATTATTCCAATATTATACAGACAGCAGTGTAGATATTTCGAAGTTCATACAAATAGCGGTGTAGATATTTCAACGTTTATAGAGATGGCGGTGTAGATATTTCCATGTTCATACAGATGGCGGTGTAGATATTTCCATGTTTACACAGATAGCGGTGTAGATATTTCCATGCTGATACACATAGCGGTGTAGATATTTCCATGTTTTTAGAGATAGCGGTGTAGTCATTTTCTTGTTTATAGAGAAAGCTGTGTAGATATTTCCATGTATATGCAGTTAACTGTGTAGATATTTCCATGTTCATACACATAGCGGTGCAGA
This sequence comes from Gorilla gorilla gorilla, assembly GCF_029281585.2. Classification (NCBI taxonomy): domain Eukaryota; kingdom Metazoa; phylum Chordata; class Mammalia; order Primates; family Hominidae; genus Gorilla; species Gorilla gorilla. Next base: position 71,215,114 of record NC_073244.2, read on the forward strand.
TATTTCCATGTTCACACAGATGGCGGTTAATTCCATGTTCATACAGATGGCGGTTTAGATATTTCCATGTTCATGCAAATGGCGGTGTAGTTATTTGCATGTTCATAGAGATGGCGCTGTAGTTATTTCCATGTTTATAGAGATAGCGGTGTAGTTATTTCCATGTTTATAGAGATAGCGGTGTAGATATTTCCTTGTACGTACAGATGGCAGTGTGATTATTTCCATGTTCATACAGATAGCGGTATAGATATTTTCACATTTATAGAGATGGCGGTGTAGATATTTCCATGTTCATACAGTTGGCGTTGTAGTTATTTCTATGTGTATAGAGATGGCGGTGTAGATATTTCCATGTTTATACAGATGGCGGTGTAGATATTTCCATGTTTATAGAGATGGCGGTGTAGATATTTCCATGTTTACACAGATAGCGGTGCAGATATTTCCATGTTTACACAGATAACGGTGTAGACATTTCCATCTTTCCACAGATAGCGGTGTAGACATTTCCATGTTTACACAGATAGCATTGTAAATATTTACATGTTTATAGAGATAGCGGTGTAGTTATTTACATATTTATACAGACAGCGGTGAAGATATTTACATGTTTATAGAGATAGCGGTGTAGTTATTTCCATGTTTATAGAGAAAGCTCTGTAGATATTTCCATGTATATGCAGATAGCTGTGTAGATATTTCCATGTTTATACAGATAGTGGTGTAGATATTTCCATGTTTATACAGATATCGGTGTAGATATTTCCATGTTTCTACAGATAGCGGTGTGGATATTTGCATCTTAATACAGATGGCCGTGTAGATATTTCCATGTTTATACTGATGGCGCTGAAGATATTTCCATGTTCATACAGATGGCGCTCTATATATTTCCAGTTTTGTAGAGATAGCGGTGTAGTTATTTCCATGTTTATAGAGATAGCGCTGTAGAGTTTTCCATGTATATACATATAGCTATGCAGATATTTCCATGTTCTTACAGACAGAGATGTAGATATTTCCATGTTCATACAGATAGCAGAGTGGATATTTCCATGTTCATACAGGTAGCGGTGTAGATATTTCCATGTTCAGAGGGCGGTGTAGATATTTCCATGTTCATACAGATAGCGGTGTAGATATTTCCATGTTGATACAGATAGCGGTGTAGATATTTCCACGTTCATACAGTTAGCGGTGTAGATATGTCCATGTTCATACAGATGGCGGTGTAGATATTTCCATGTTCATACAGATGGCGGTTTAGATATTTCCATGTTCGTACGGATGGCAGTGTAGATATTTCCATGTTCATACAGGTGGCGGTGTAGATATTTCCATGTTTATACAGATAGCAGTGTAGTTATTTCCATGTTCATACAGATAACGGTGTAGATATTTCCATGTTCATACAGATAGCGGTGTAGATATTTCCATGTTCATACTGTTAGCGGTGTAGATATTTCCATGTTCATACAGATGGCGGTGTAGATATTTCCATGTTCGTACAGATGGCGGTGTAGATATTTCCATGTTCGTACGGATGGCAGTGTAGATATTTCCATGTTCATACAGGTGGCGGTGTAGATATTTCCATGTTTATACAGATAGCAGTGTAGTTATTTCCATGTTTATAGAGATAGCAGTGTAGATATTTCCATTGATATACAGATAGTTGTGTAGATATTTGCATGTTCATACAGATAGCGGTGTAGATATTTCCTTGTTCATAGAGATAGCGGTGTAGATATTTCCATGTTCATACAGATAGCGGTGTTGATATTTCGATGTTCATACAGATAACAGTGTAGATATTTCCATGTTCATACAGATAGCGGTGTAGATATTTCCATGTGCATACAGTTGGCGGTGTAGATATTTCCATGTTCATACAGATGGCGGTGTAGATATTTCCATGTTAATAGAGATGGCGGTGTAGATATTTCCATGTTTATGCAGATAGCGGTATAGATATTTCCATGTTGATACAGAAGGTGGTGTAGGTATTTCCATGTTTATAGAGATGGCGGTCTAGATATTTCCATGTTTACAGAGATAGTGGTGTAGTTATTTCCAAGTTTATAGAGACAGCGCTGTAGATATTTCCATGTTTATACAGATAGCGGTGAAGATATTTCCATGTTTATACATTTAGCGATGTAGATATTTCCATGTTTATACAGATAGAAGAGTAGATATTTCCATGTTTATAGAGATAGTGGTGTAGATAATTTCAATTTTATACCGAGAGCACTGTAGATATTTCCAAGTTCATGCAGACAGCGGTGTGGATATTTCCACGTTTATAGAGATGGCGGTGTAGATATTTCCATGTTCATAAAGACGGCGGTGTAGATATTTCCATGTTTATAGGGATGGCGGTGTAGATATTTTCATGTTTACACAGATAGCGGTGTAGATATTTCCATGTTTACAGAGATGGCTGTGTAGATATTTTCATGTTTACACAGATGGCGGTGTAGATATTTCCACGTTTACACAGATAGCGTTGTAGACATTTCCATGTTTGCACAGATAGCGGTGTGGATATTTCCATCTTTATGCAGATAGCGGTGTAGATATTTCCATGTTTATACAGATAGAGGTGCGGATATTTCCATGTTTATACAGATAGTTGGGCAGATATTTCCATGATTATACAGATAGCGGTGTAGATATTTCCATGTTTATACAGATAACAGTGTAGATATTTCCATGTTCATACAGATGGCGGTGTAGATATTTCGAAGTTTATACAGATAGTGCTGTAGTTATTTCCATATTTATAGAGAAATCTGTGTAGATATTTCCATGTATATGCAGTTTGCTGTGTAGATATTTCCATGTTCATGCAGATAGCGCTGTAGATATTTCCATGTTCATCCAGATGCCGGTGTAGATATATCCATGCTCATACAGATCGCGGTGAAGATATTTCCTTTTTCATACAGATGGCGGTGTAGATATTTCCATGTTCATACAAATGGCGGTGTAGATATTTCCATGTTTATACAGATAGCGGTGTAGATATTTCCATGTTTACAGAGATGGCGGTGTAGATATTTTCATGTTTACACAGATGGCGGTGTAGATATTTCCACGTTTACACAGATAGCGTTGTAGACATTTCCATGTTTGCACAGATGGCGGTGTGGATATTTCCATCTTTATGCAGATAGCGGTGTAGATATTTCCATGTTTATACAGATAGAGGTGCTGATATTTCCATGTTTATTACAGATAGCGGTGTGGGTATTTCCATGTTTATAGAGATAGTTGTGTATATATTTCTATGTTTATACAGATAGCGGTGTTGATATTTCCATGTTTATACAGATACCGGTGTGGATATTTCCATCTTAGTACAGGTGGCGTTGTAGATATTTCCAAGTTTATACAGATAGCGGTTTAGATATTTCCATGTTTATACAGATAGCGGTGTAGATATTTCCATGTTTATACAGATAGCGGTGTAGATATGTCTATCTTAATACAGATGGCGTTGTAGATTTTTCCATGTTCTTACAGATGGCAGTGTAGATATTTCCATGTTCATACACATAGCGGTGTAGATATTTCCATGTTCATACAGATAGCGGTGTAGATATTTCCATGTTCATACAGATAGCGGTGTAAATATTTCCATGTTCATACAGATGGCAGTGAAGATAATTCCATGTTCATACAGATAGCGGTGTAGATATTTCCATGTTTATACAGATAGCGGTGTAGATATTTCCATGTTTATAGAGATGGCGGTCTAGATATTTCCATGTTTATACAGAAAGCTTGTAGATATTTCCATGTATATGGAGATAGCTGTGTAGGTATTTCCATGTTTATACAGATAGCGGTGCTGATATTTCCATGTTTATTACAGATAGCGGTGTGGATATTTTAATGATTATACAGAGAGCGGTGTAGATATTTCCATGTTTATACAGATAGCGGTGTTGATATTTCCATCCTTTTACAGATAGCGGTGTGGGTATTTCCATCTTTATGCATATAGTGGTGTGGATATTTCCATGTTTATAGAGATAGCAGTGTAGATATTTCCATGTTTACACAGATAGCGGTGTAGATATTTCCATGTTCATACAGGTAGCGGTGCAGGTATTTCCATGTTTATACAGATAGCGGTGTAGATATTTCCATGTTTATAGAGATGGCGGTCTAGATATTTCCTTGTTTATAGAGATAGTGGTGTAGTTATTTCCAAGTTTGTAGAGACAGCGTTGTACATATTTCCGCGTTTATACAGATAGCGATGAAGATATTTCCATGTTTAAACAGATAGCAGTGTAGATATTTCCATGTTTATACAGATAGCGGTGTAGATATTCACAAGTTTATAGAGATGGCGGTCCAGATATTGTCTTGTTTATACAGATAGCGGTGTAGTTATTTCCATGTTTATACAGATAGCGGTGTAGATTATTCCAATATTATACAGACAGCAGTGTAGATATTTCGAAGTTCATACAAATAGCGGTGTAGATATTTCAACGTTTATAGAGATGGCGGTGTAGATATTTCCATGTTCATACAGATGGCGGTGTAGATATTTCCATGTTTACACAGATAGCGGTGTAGATATTTCCATGCTGATACACAGAGCGGTGTAGATATTTCCATGTTTTTAGAGATAGCGGTGTGGTCATTTTCTTGTTTATAGAGAAAGCTGTGTAGATATTTCCATGTATATGCAGTTAACTGTGTAGATATTTCCATGTTCATACACATAGCGGTGCAGATATTTCCATGTTCATACAGATGGCGGTTAATTCCATGTTCATACAGATGGCGGTTTAGATATTTCCATGTTCATGCAAATGGCGGTGTAGTTATTTGCATGTTCATAGAGATGGCACTGTAGTTATTTCCATGTTTATAGAGATAGCGTTGTAGTTATTTCCATGTTTATAGAGATAGCGGTGTAGATATTTCCTTGTACGTACAGATGGCAGTGTGATTATTTCCATGTTCATACAGATAGCGGTATAGATATTTTCACATTTATAGAGATGGCGGTGTAGATATTTCCATGTTCATACAGTTGGCGTTGTAGTTATTTCTATGTGTATAGAGATGGCGGTGTAGATATTTCCATGTTTATACAGATGGCGGTGTAGATATTTCCATGTTTATAGAGATGGCGGTGTAGATATTTCCATGTTTACACAGATAGCGGTGCAGATATTTCCATGTTTACACAGATAACGGTGTAGACATTTCCATCTTTCCACAGATAGCGGTGTAGACATTTCCATGTTTACACAGATAGCATTGTAAATATTTACATGGTTATAGAGATAGCGGTGTAGTTATTTACATATTTATACAGACAGCGGTGAAGATATTTACATGTTTATAGAGATAACGGTGTAGTTATTTCCATGTTTATAGAGAAAGCTGTGTAGATATTTCCATGTATATGCAGATAGCTGTGTAGATATTTCCATGTTTATACAGATAGTGGTGTAGATATTTCCATGTTTATACAGATATCGGTGTAGATATTTCCATGTTTCTACAGATAGCGGTGTGGATATTTGCATCTTAATACAGATGGCCGTGTAGATAATTCCATGTTTATACTGATGGGGCTGAAGATATTTCCATGTTCATACAGATGGCGCTCTATATATTTCCAGTTTTGTAGAGATAGCGGTGTAGTTATTTCCATGTTTATTGAGATAGCGCTGTAGAGTTTTCCATGTATATACATATAGCTATGCAGATATTTCCCTGTTCTTACAGACAGAGATGTAGATATTTCCATGTTCATACAGATAGCAGAGTGGATATTTGCATGTTCATACAGGTAGCGGTGTAGATATCTCCATGTTCAGAGGGCGGTGTAGATATTTCCATGTTCATACAGATAGCGGTGTAGATATTTCCATGTTGATACAGATAGCGGTGTAGATATGTCCATGTTCATACAGATGGCGGTGTAGATATTTACATGTTCATGCAGATGGCGGTGTAGATATTTCCATGTTCGTTCGGATGGCAGTGTAGATATTTCCATGTTCATACAGGTGGCGGTGTAGATATTTCCATGTTTATACAGATAGCAGTGTAGTTATTTCCATGTTCATACAGATAACGGTGTAGATATTTCCATGTTCATACAGATAGCGGTGTAGATATTTCCATGTTCATACTGTTAGCGGTGTAGATATTTCCATGTTCATAAAGATGGCGGTGTAGATATTTACATGTTCATACAGATGGCGGTGTAGATATTTCCATGTTCGTACAGATGGCGGTGTAGATATTTCCATGTTCATAGTGATGGGGGTGTAGATATTTCCATGTTTATATACATAGCGGTATAGATATTTCCATGTTTATACAGATGGTGGTGTAGATATTTCCATGTTTATAGAAATGGCGGTCTAGATATTTCCATGTTTATACAGATAGCGGTGAAGCTATTTCCATGTTCATAGAGATAGCGGTGTAGATATTTCCATGTTTATACAGATAGCAGTGTAGATATTTCCATGTTTTTAGAGATAGTGGTGTAGATAATTTCAATTTTATACCGAGAGCAGTGTAGATATTTCCAAGTTCATACAGATAGCGATGTAGATATTTCCACGTTTATAGGGATGGCGGTGTAGATATTTCCATGTTCATACTGATGGCGGTGTAGATATTTCCATGTTCATACAAATGGCGGTGTAGATATTTCCATGTTCATAGAGATGGCGGTGTAGATATTTCCATGTTCATAGAGATGGCAGTGTAGATTTTTCCATGTATATACAGATAGCAGTGTAGTTATTACCATGTTTATAGAGATAGCAGTGTAGATATTTCCATTGGTATACACATAGCTGTGTAGATATTTGCATGTTCATACAGAAAGCGGGGTGGATATTTCCATCTTCGTACAGATAGCGGTGTAGATATTTCCATGTTCATACAGATAGTGGTGTAGATATTTCCATGTTCATTCAGATAGCGGTGTAGATAATTCCAAGTTCATACCAATAGCGGTGTAGATATTTCCATGTCCATACAGTTAGCGTTTTAGATATTTCCATGTTCATACAGATGGCGGTGTAGATATTTACATGTTCATAGAGATGGCGGTGTAGATATTTCCATGTTCGTGCGGATGGCAGTGTAGATATTTCCATGTTCATACAAGTGGCGGTGTAGATATTTCCATGTTTATAGAGATAGCAGTGTAGTTATTTCCATGTTCATACAGATAACGGTGTAGATATTTCCATGTTCATACAGATAGCGGTGTAGATATTTCCATGTTCATACTGTTAGCGGTGTAGATATTTCCATGTTCATAAAGATGGCGGTGTAGATATTTACATGTTCATACAGATGGCGGTGTAGATATTTCCATGTTCGTACAGATGGCGGTGTAGATATTTCCATGTTCATAGTGATGGCGGTGTAGATATTTCCATGTTTATGTACATAGCGGTATAGATATTTCCATGTTTATACAGATGGTGGTGTAGATATTTCCATGTTTATAGAAATGGCGGTCTAGATATTTCCATGTTTATACAGATAGCGGTGAAGCTATTTCCATGTTTATAGAGATAGCGGTGTAGATATTTCCATGTTTATACAGATAGCAGTGTAGATATTTCCATGTTTATAAAGATAGTGGTGTAGATAATTTCAATTTTATACCGAGAGCAGTGTAGATATTTCCAAGATCATACAGATAGCGATGTAGATATTTCCACGTTTATAGAGGTGGCGGTGTAGATATTTCCATGTTCATACACATGGCGGTGTAGATATTTCCATGTTCATACAGATGGCGGTGTAGATATTTCCATGTTCATAGAGATGGCGGGGAAGATATTTCCATGTTCACAAATGGCGTTGTAGATATTTCCATGTTCATAGAGATGGCGGTGTAGATATTTCCATGTGTATACAGATAGTAGTCTAGATATTTCCATGTTTATAGAGATAGCACTGTGGATATTTCCATTGATATACAGATAGCTGTGTAGATATTTGCATGTTCATACAGATAGCGGTGTATATATTTCCATGTTCAGAGGGCGGTGTAGATATTTCCATGTTCATACAGATAGCGGTGTAGATATTTCCATGTTCATACAGATAGCGGTGTAGATATTTCCATGTTCATACAGATAGCGGTGAAGATATTTCCATGTTCATACAGTTAGCGGTGTAGATATTTCCATGTTCATATGGATGGCGGTGTAGATATTTACATGTTCATACAGATGGCGGTGTAGATATTTCCATGTTTATGCAGATAGCGGTATAGATATTTCCATGTTTATACAGATGGTGGTGTAGATATTTCCATGTTTATAGAGATAGTGGTGTAGTTATTTCCAAGTTTATAGAGACAGCGTTGTAGATATTTCCATGTCTATACAGATAGCGGTGAAGATATATCCATGTTTATACAGATAGCGGTGTAGATATTTCCATGTTTATACAGATAGCGGTGTAGATATTTCCATGTTTATAGAGATAGTGGTGTAGATAATTCCAATTTTATACAGATAACAGTGTAGATATTTCTAAGTTCGTACAGATAGTGGTGTAGATATTTCCACATTTATAGAGATGGCAGTGTAGATATATCCATGTTCATACACATGGCGGTGTAGATATTTCCATGTTTACACAGATAGCGGTGTAGACATTTCCATGTTTACAAAGATAGCGGTGTGGATATTTCCATGTTTATGCAGATAGCGGTGTAGATATTTCCATGTTTATACAGATAGCGGTGCGGTTTTTTCCATGTTTATACAGATAGTGGTAGAGATATTTCCATGTTTATACAGATAGCGGAGTAGATATTTCCATCTTATTACAGATGGCGGTATGGATATGTCCATGTTCGTACAGATGGCGGTGTAGATATTTCCATGTTCATACAGATGGCGGTGTAGATATTTCGAAGTTTATAGAGATAGCGCTGTAGTTATTTCCATATTTATAGAGAAATCTGTGTAGATATTTCCATGTATATGCAGATAGCTGTGTAGATATTTCCATGTTCGTACAGATGGCGATGTAGATATTTCCATGTTCATAGAGATGGCGGTGTAGATATTTCCATGTTTATGCAGATAGCGGTATAGATATTTCCATGTGTATACAGATGGTGGTGTAGATATTTCCATGTTTATAGAGATGGCTGTCTAGATATTTCCATTTTTATACAGATTGCGGTGAAGATATTTCCATGTTTATACAGATAGCGGTGTAGATATTTCCATGTTTATACAGATAGCAGTGTAGATATTTCCATGTTTATAGAGATAGTGGTGTAGATGATTGCAATTTTATACCGAGAGCAGTGTAGATATTTCCAAGTTCATACCGATAGCGATGCAGATATTTCCACGTTTATAGAGATGGCGGTGTAGATATTTCCATGTTCATACTGATGGCGGTGTAGATATTTCCATGCTCATACAAATGGCGGTGTAGATATTTCCATGTTTATAGAGATGGCAGTGTAGATATTTCCATGTTCATACAAATGGCGGTGTAGATATTTCCATGTTCATAGAGATGGCGGTGTAGAGATTTCCATATTTATACAGATAGTAGTGTAGTAATTTCCATGTTTATAGAGATAGCAGTGTAGATATTTCCATTGATATACAGATAGCTGTGTAGATATTTGCATGTTCATACAGATAGCGGTGTAGATATTTCCATGTTCATACAGATAGCGGTGTAGATATTTCCATGTTCATACAGATAGCGGTGTAGATATTTCCATGTTCATACAGATAGCGGTGTAGATATTTCCATGTTCATACAGATAGCGGTGTAGATATTTCCATGTTCATACTGTTAGCGGTGTAGATATTTCCATGTTCATAAAGATGGCGGTGTAGATATTTACATGTTCATAGAGATGGCGGTGTAGATATTTCCATGTTCGTACGGATGGCAGTGTATATATTTCCATGTTCATATATGTGGTGGTGTAGATATTTCCATGTTTATACAGATAGCAGTGTAGTTATTTCCATGTTTATAGAGATAGCAGTGGAGATATTTCCATTGATATACAGATAGCTGTGTTGATATGTGCATGTTCATACAGATAGCGGTGTAGATATTTCCATCTTCGTACAGATAGCGGTGTAGATGTTTCCATGTTCATACAGATAGCGATGTAGATATTTCCATGTTCATACAGATAATGGTGTAGATATTTCCATGTTCATACAGATAGCAGAGTGGATATTTGCATGTTCATACAGGTAGCGGTGTAGATATCTCCATGTTCAGAGGGCGGTGTAGATATTTCCATGTTCATACAGATAGCGGTGTAGATATTTCCATGTTGATACAGATAGCGGTGTAGATATGTCCATGTTCATACAGATGGCGGTGTAGATATTTACATGTTCATGCAGATGGCGGTGTAGATATTTCCATGTTCGTTCGGATGGCAGTGTAGATATTTCCATGTTCATACAGGTGGCGGTGTAGATATTTCCATGTTTATACAGATAGCAGTGTAGTTATTTCCATGTTCATACAGATAACGGTGTAGATATTTCCATGTTCATACAGATAGCGGTGTAGATATTTCCATGTTCATACTGTTAGCGGTGTAGATATTTCCATGTTCATAAAGATGGCGGTGTAGATATTTACATGTTCATACAGATGGCGGTGTAGATATTTCCATGTTCGTACAGATGGCGGTGTAGATATTTCCATGTTCATAGTGATGGGGGTGTAGATATTTCCATGTTTATATACATAGCGGTATAGATATTTCCATGTTTATACAGATGGTGGTGTAGATATTTCCATGTTTATAGAAATGGCGGTCTAGATATTTCCATGTTTATACAGATAGCGGTGAAGCTATTTCCATGTTCATAGAGATAGCGGTGTAGATATTTCCATGTTTATACAGATAGCAGTGTAGATATTTCCATGTTTTTAGAGATAGTGGTGTAGATAATTTCAATTTTATACCGAGAGCAGTGTAGATATTTCCAAGTTCATACAGATAGCGATGTAGATATTTCCACGTTTATAGGGATGGCGGTGTAGATATTTCCATGTTCATACTGATGGCGGTGTAGATATTTCCATGTTCATACAAATGGCGGTGTAGATATTTCCATGTTCATAGAGATGGCGGTGTAGATATTTCCATGTTCATAGAGATGGCAGTGTAGATTTTTCCATGTATATACAGATAGCAGTGTAGTTATTACCATGTTTATAGAGATAGCAGTGTAGATATTTCCATTGGTATACACATAGCTGTGTAGATATTTGCATGTTCATACAGAAAGCGGGGTGGATATTTCCATCTTCGTACAGATAGCGGTGTAGATATTTCCATGTTCATACAGATAGTGGTGTAGATATTTCCATGTTCATTCAGATAGCGGTGTAGATAATTCCAAGTTCATACCAATAGCGGTGTAGATATTTCCATGTCCATACAGTTAGCGTTTTAGATATTTCCATGTTCATACAGATGGCGGTGTAGATATTTACATGTTCATAGAGATGGCGGTGTAGATATTTCCATGTTCGTGCGGATGGCAGTGTAGATATTTCCATGTTCATACAAGTGGCGGTGTAGATATTTCCATGTTTATAGAGATAGCAGTGTAGTTATTTCCATGTTCATACAGATAACGGTGTAGATATTTCCATGTTCATACAGATAGCGGTGTAGATATTTCCATGTTCATACTGTTAGCGGTGTAGATATTTCCATGTTCATAAAGATGGCGGTGTAGATATTTACATGTTCATACAGATGGCGGTGTAGATATTTCCATGTTCGTACAGATGGCGGTGTAGATATTTCCATGTTCATAGTGATGGCGGTGTAGATATTTCCATGTTTATGTACATAGCGGTATAGATATTTCCATGTTTATACAGATGGTGGTGTAGATATTTCCATGTTTATAGAAATGGCGGTCTAGATATTTCCATGTTTATACAGATAGCGGTGAAGCTATTTCCATGTTTATAGAGATAGCGGTGTAGATATTTCCATGTTTATACAGATAGCAGTGTAGATATTTCCATGTTTATAAAGATAGTGGTGTAGATAATTTCAATTTTATACCGAGAGCAGTGTAGATATTTCCAAGATCATACAGATAGCGATGTAGATATTTCCACGTTTATAGAGGTGGCGGTGTAGATATTTCCATGTTCATACACATGGCGGTGTAGATATTTCCATGTTCATACAGATGGCGGTGTAGATATTTCCATGTTCATAGAGATGGCGGGGAAGATATTTCCATGTTCACAAATGGCGTTGTAGATATTTCCATGTTCATAGAGATGGCGGTGTAGATATTTCCATGTGTATACAGATAGTAGTCTAGATATTTCCATGTTTATAGAGATAGCACTGTGGATATTTCCATTGATATACAGATAGCTGTGTAGATATTTGCATGTTCATACAGATAGCGGTGTATATATTTCCATGTTCAGAGGGCGGTGTAGATATTTCCATGTTCATACAGATAGCGGTGTAGATATTTCCATGTTCATACAGATAGCGGTGTAGATATTTCCATGTTCATACAGATAGCGGTGAAGATATTTCCATGTTCATACAGTTAGCGGTGTAGATATTTCCATGTTCATATGGATGGCGGTGTAGATATTTACATGTTCATACAGATGGCGGTGTAGATATTTCCATGTTTATGCAGATAGCGGTATAGATATTTCCATGTTTATACAGATGGTGGTGTAGATATTTCCATGTTTATAGAGATAGTGGTGTAGTTATTTCCAAGTTTATAGAGACAGCGTTGTAGATATTTCCATGTCTATACAGATAGCGGTGAAGATATATCCATGTTTATACAGATAGCGGTGTAGATATTTCCATGTTTATACAGATAGCGGTGTAGATATTTCCATGTTTATAGAGATAGTGGTGTAGATAATTCCAATTTTATACAGATAACAGTGTAGATATTTCTAAGTTCGTACAGATAGTGGTGTAGATATTTCCACATTTATAGAGATGGCAGTGTAGATATATCCATGTTCATACACATGGCGGTGTAGATATTTCCATGTTTACACAGATAGCGGTGTAGACATTTCCATGTTTACAAAGATAGCGGTGTGGATATTTCCATGTTTATGCAGATAGCGGTGTAGATATTTCCATGTTTATACAGATAGCGGTGCGGTTTTTTCCATGTTTATACAGATAGTGGTAGAGATATTTCCATGTTTATACAGATAGCGGAGTAGATATTTCCATCTTATTACAGATGGCGGTATGGATATGTCCATGTTCGTACAGATGGCGGTGTAGATATTTCCATGTTCATACAGATGGCGGTGTAGATATTTCGAAGTTTATAGAGATAGCGCTGTAGTTATTTCCATATTTATAGAGAAATCTGTGTAGATATTTCCATGTATATGCAGATAGCTGTGTAGATATTTCCATGTTCGTACAGATGGCGATGTAGATATTTCCATGTTCATAGAGATGGCGGTGTAGATATTTCCATGTTTATGCAGATAGCGGTATAGATATTTCCATGTGTATACAGATGGTGGTGTAGATATTTCCATGTTTATAGAGATGGCTGTCTAGATATTTCCATTTTTATACAGATTGCGGTGAAGATATTTCCATGTTTATACAGATAGCGGTGTAGATATTTCCATGTTTATACAGATAGCAGTGTAGATATTTCCATGTTTATAGAGATAGTGGTGTAGATGATTGCAATTTTATACCGAGAGCAGTGTAGATATTTCCAAGTTCATACCGATAGCGATGCAGATATTTCCACGTTTATAGAGATGGCGGTGTAGATATTTCCATGTTCATACTGATGGCGGTGTAGATATTTCCATGCTCATACAAATGGCGGTGTAGATATTTCCATGTTTATAGAGATGGCAGTGTAGATATTTCCATGTTCATACAAATGGCGGTGTAGATATTTCCATGTTCATAGAGATGGCGGTGTAGAGATTTCCATATTTATACAGATAGTAGTGTAGTAATTTCCATGTTTATAGAGATAGCAGTGTAGATATTTCCATTGATATACAGATAGCTGTGTAGATATTTGCATGTTCATACAGATAGCGGTGTAGATATTTCCATGTTCATACAGATAGCGGTGTAGATATTTCCATGTTCATACAGATAGCGGTGTAGATATTTCCATGTTCATACAGATAGCGGTGTAGATATTTCCATGTTCATACAGATAGCGGTGTAGATATTTCCATGTTCATACTGTTAGCGGTGTAGATATTTCCATGTTCATAAAGATGGCGGTGTAGATATTTACATGTTCATAGAGATGGCGGTGTAGATATTTCCATGTTCGTACGGATGGCAGTGTATATATTTCCATGTTCATATATGTGGTGGTGTAGATATTTCCATGTTTATACAGATAGCAGTGTAGTTATTTCCATGTTTATAGAGATAGCAGTGGAGATATTTCCATTGATATACAGATAGCTGTGTTGATATGTGCATGTTCATACAGATAGCGGTGTAGATATTTCCATCTTCGTACAGATAGCGGTGTAGATGTTTCCATGTTCATACAGATAGCGATGTAGATATTTCCATGTTCATACAGATAATGGTGTAGATATTTCCATGTTCATACAGATAGCGGTGTAGATATTTCCATGTTCATAGTTAGCGGTGTAGATATTTCCATGTTCATACAGATGGCGGTGTAGATATTTCCATGTTCATCCAGATGCCGGTGTAGATATATCCATCCTCATACTGATGGCGGTGAAGATATTTCCATGTTCATACAGATGGCGGTGAAGATATTTCCATGTTCATACAAATGGCGGAGTAGATATTTCCATGTTCATAGAGATGGCGGGGAAGATATTTCCATGTTCACAAATGGCATTGTAGATATTTCCATGTTCATAGAGATGGCGGTGTAGATATTTCCATGTGTATACAGATAGTAGTCTAGATATTTCCATGTTTATAGAGATAGCAGTGTGGATATTTCCATTGATATACAGATAGCTGTGTAGATATTTGCATGTTCATACAGATAGCGGTGTATATATTTCCATGTTCAGAGGGCGGTGTAGATATTTCCATGTTCATACAGATAGCGGTGTAGATATTTCCATGTTCATACAGATAGCGGTGTTGATATTTCCATGTTCATACAGATAGAGGTGTAGATATTTCCATGTTCATACAGTTAGCGGTGTAGATATTTCCATGTTCATATGGATGGCGGTGTAGATATTTACATGTTCATACAGACGGCGGTGTAGATATTTCCATGTTTATGCAGATAGCGGTATAGATATTTCCATGTTTATACAGATGGTGGTGTAGATATTTCCATGTTTATAGAGATAGTGGTGTAGTTATTTCCAAGTTTATAGAGACAGCGTTGTAGATATTTCCATGTCTATACAGATAGCGGTGAAGATATATCCATGTTTATACAGATAGCGGTGTAGATATTTCCATGTTTATACAGATAGCGGTGTAGATATTTCCATGTTTATAGAGATAGTGGTGTAGATAATTCCAATTTTATACAGACAACAGTGTAGATATTTCTAAGTTCATACAGATAGTGGTGTAGATATTTCCACGTTTATAGAGATGGCAGTGTATATATATCCATGTTCATACACATGGCGGTGTAGATATTTCCATGTTTACACAGATAGCGGTGTAGGCATTTCCATGTTTACAAAGATAGCGGTGTGGATATTTCCATGTTTATGCAGATAGCGGTGTAGATATTTCCATGTTTATACAGATAGCGGTGCGGTTATTTCCATGTTTATACAGATAGTGGTAGAGATATTTCCATGTTTATACAGATAGCGGAGTAGATATTTCCATCTTATGACAGATGGCGGTATGGATATATCCATGTTCGTACAGATGGCGGTGTAGATATTTCCATGTTCATACAGATGGCGGTGTAGATATTTCGAAGTTTATAGAGGTAGCGCTGTAGTTATTTCCATATTTATAGAGAAATCTGTGTAGATATTTCCATGTATATGCAGATAGCTGTGTAGATATTTCCATGTTCGTACAGATGGCGATGTAGATATTTCCATGTTCATAGAGATGGCGGTGTAGATATTTCCATGTTTATGCAGATAGCGGTATAGATATTTCCATGTGTATACAGATGGTGGTGTAGATATTTCCATGTTTATAGAGATGGCTGTCTAGATATTTCCATGTTTATACAGATAGCGGTGAAGATATTTCCATGTTTATACAGATAGCGGTGTAGATATTTCCATGTTTATACAGATAGCAGTGTAGATATTTCCATGTTTATAGAGATAGTGGTGTAGATAATTTCAATTTTATACCGAGAGCAGTGTAGATATTTCCAAGTTCATACAGATAGCGATGTAGATATTTCCACGTTTATAGAGATGGCGGTGTAGATATTTCCATGTTCATACTGATGGCGGTGTAGATATTTCCATGTTCATACAAATGGCGGTGTAGATATTTCCATGTTCATAGAGATGGCGGTGTAGATATTTCCATGTTCATACAAATGGCGGTGTAGATATTTCCATGTTCATAGAGATGGCGGTGTAGATATTTCCATATTTATACAGACAGTAGTGTAGTAATTTCCATGTTTATAGAGATAGCAGTGTAGATATTTCCATTGATATACAGATAGCTGTGTAGATATTTGCATGTTCATACAGATAGCGGTGTAGATATTTCCATGTTCATACAGATAGCGGTGTAGATATTTCCATGTTCATACAGATAGCGGTGTAGATATTTCCATGTTCATACAGATAGCGGTGTAGATATTTCCATGTTCATACAGATAGCGGTGTAGATATTTCCATGTTCATACAGTTAGCGGTGTAGATATTTCCATGTTCATAAAGATGGCGGTGTAGATATTTCCATGTTCATAGAGATGGCGGTGTAGATATTTCCATGTTCGTACGGATGGCAGTGTAGATATTTCCATGTTCATACATGTGGTGGTGTAGATATTTCCATGTTTATACAGATAACACTGTAGTTATTTCCATGTTTATAGAGATAGCAGTGGAGATATTTCCATTGATATACAGATAGCTGTGTTGATATGTGCATGTTCATACAGATAGCGGTGTAGATATTTCCATCTTCGTACAGACAGCGGTGTAGATATTTCCATGTTCATACAGATAGCGATGTAGATATTTCCATGTTCATACAGATAATGGTGTAGATATTTCCATGTTCATACAGATAGCGGTGTAGATATTTCCATGTTCATACAGTTAGCGGTGTAGATATTTCCATGTTCATACAGATGGCGGTGTAGATATTTCCATGTTCATCCAGATGCCGGTGTAGATATATCCATCCTCATACTGATGGCGGTGAAGATATTTCCATGTTCATACAGATGGCGGTGAAGATATTTCCATGTTCATACAAATGGCGGAGTAGATATTTCCATGTTCATAGAGATGGCGGGGAAGATATTTCCATGTTCACAAATGGCGTTGTAGATATTTCTATGTTCATAGAGATGGCGGTGTAGATATTTCCATGTGTATACAGATAGTAGTCTAGATATTTCCATGTTTATAGAGATAGCAGTGTGGATATTTCCATTGATATACAGATAGCTGTGTAGATATTTGCATGTTCATACAGATAGCGGTGTATATATTTCCATGTTCAGAGGGCGGTGTAGATATTTCCATGTTCATACAGATAGCGGTGTAGATATTTCCATGTTCATACAGATAGCGGTGTTGATATTTCCATGTTCATACAGATAGCGGTGTAGATATTTCCATGTTCATATGGATGGCGGTGTAGGTATTTACATGTTCATACAGATGGCGGTGTAGATATTTCCATGTTTATGCAGATAGCGGTATAGATATTTCCATGTTTATACAGATGGTGATGTAGATATTTCCATGTTTATAGAGATAGTGGTGTAGTTATTTCCAAGTTTATAGAGACAGCGTTGTAGATATTTCCATGTCTATACAGATAGCGGTGAAGATATATCCATGTTTATACAGATAGCGGTGTAGATATTTCCATGTTTATACAGATAGCGGTGTAGATATTTCCATGTTTATAGAGATAGTGGTGTAGATAATTCCAATTTTATACAGATAACAGTGTAGATATTTCTAAGTTCATACAGATAGTGGTGTAGATATTTCCACGTTTATAGAGATGGCAGTGTAGATATATCCATGTTCATACACATGGCGGTGTAGATATTTCCATGTTTACACAGATAGCGGTGTAGACATTTCCATGTTTACAAAGATAGCGGTGTGGATATTTCCATGTTTATGCAGATAGCGGTGTAGATATTTCCATGTTTATACAGATAGCGGTGCGGTTATTTCCATGTTTATACAGATAGTGGTAGAGATATTTCCATGTTTATACAGATAGCGGAGTAGATATTTCCATCTTATTACAGATGGCGGTATGGATATGTCCATGTTCGTACAGATGGCGGTGTAGATATATCCATGTTCATACAGATGGCGGTGTAGATATTTCGAAGTTTATAGAGATAGCGCTGTAGTTATTTCCATATTTATAGAGAAATCTGTGTAGATATTTCCAGGTATATGCAGATAGCTGAGTAGATATTTCCATGTTCGTACAGATGGCGATGTAGATATTTCCATGTTCATAGAGATGGCGGTGTTGATATTTCCATGTTTATGCAGATAGCGGTATAGATATTTCCATGTGTATACAGATGGTGGTGTAGATATTTCCATGTTTATAGAGATGGCTGTCTAGATATTTCCATGTTTATACAGATAGCGGTGAAGATATTTCCATGTTTATACAGATAGCGGTGTAGATATTTCCATGTTTATACAGATAGCAGTGTAGATATTTCCATGTTTATGGAGATAGTGGTGTAGATAATTTCAATTTTATACCGAGAGCAGTGTAGATATTTCCAAGTTCATACAGATAGCGATGTAGATATTTCCACGTTTATAGAGATGGCGGTGTAGATATTTCCATGTTCATACTGATGGCGGTGTAGATATTTCCATGTTCATACAAATGGCGGTGTAGATATTTCCATGTTCATAGAGATGGCGGTGTAGATATTTCCATGTTCATGCAAATGGCGGTGTAGATATTTCCATGTTCATAGAGATGGCGGTGTAGATATTTCCATATTAATACAGATAGTAGTGTAGTAATTTCCATGTTTATAGAGATAGCAGTGTAGATATTTCCATTGATATACAGATAGCTGTGTAGATATTTGCATGTTCATACAGATAGCGGTGTAGATATTTCCATGTTCATACAGATAGCGGTGTAGATATTTCCATGTTCATACAGATAGCGGTGTAGATATTTCCATGTTCATACAGATAGCGGTGTAGATATTTCCATGTTCATACAGATAGCGGTGTAGATATTTCCATGTTCATACAGTTAGCGGTGTAGATATTTCCATGTTCATAAAGATGGCGGTGTAGATATTTACATGTTCATAGAGATGGCGGTGTAGATATTTCCATGTTCGTACGGATGGCAGTGTAGATATTTCCATGTTCATACATGTGGTGGTGTAGATATTTCCATGTTTATACAGATAGCAGTGTAGTTATTTCCATGTTTATAGAGATAGCAGTGTAGATATTTCCATTGATATACAGATAGCTGTGTTGATATGTGCATGTTCATACAGATAGCGGTGTAGATATTTCCATCTTCGTACAGATAGCGGTGTAGATATTTCCATGTTCATACAGATAGCGATGTAGATATTTCCATGTTCATACAGATAATGGTGTAGATATTTCCATGTTCATACAGATAGCGGTGTAGATATTTCCATGTTCATACAGTTAGCGGTGTAGATATTTCCATGTTCATACAGATGGCGGTGTAGATATTTCCATGTTCATCCAGATGCCGGTGTAGATATATCCATCCTCATTCTGATGGCGGTGAAGATATTTCCATGTTCATACAGATGGCGGTGAAGATATTTCCATGTTCATACAAATGGCGGAGTAGATATTTCCATGTTCATAGAGATGGCGGGGAAGATATTTCCATGTTCACAAATGGCATTGTAGATATTTCCATGTTCATAGAGATGGCGGTGTAGATATTTCCATGTGTATACAGATAGTAGTCTAGATATTTCCATGTTTATAGAGATAGCAGTGTGGATATTTCCATTGATATACAGATAGCTGTGTAGATATTTGCATGTTCATACAGATAGCGGTGTATATATTTCCATGTTCATAGGGCGGTGTAGATATTTCCATGTTCATACAGATAGCGGTGTAGATATTTCCATGTTCATACAGTTAGCGGTGTAGATATTTCCATGTTCGTATGGATGGCGGTGTAGGTATTTACATGTTCATACAGATGGCGGTGTAGATATTTCCATGTTTATGCAGATAGCGGTATAGATATTTCCATGTTTATACAGATGGTGGTGTAGATATACCATGTTTATAGAGATAGTGGTGTAGTTATTTCCAAGTTTATAGAGACAGCGTTGTAGATATTTCCATGTCTATACAGATAGCGGTGAAGATATATCCATGTTTATACAGATAGCGGTGTAGATATTTCCATGTTTATAAAGATAGCGGTGTAGATATTTCCATGTTTATAGAGATAGTGGTGAAGATAATTCCAATTTTATACAGATAACAGTGTAGATATTTCTAAGTTCATACAGATAGTGGTGTAGATATTTCCACGTTTATAGAGATGGCAGTGTAGATATATCCATGTTCATACAGATGGCGGTGTAGATATTTCCATGTTTACACAGATAGCGGTGTAGATATTTCCATGTTTACAAAGATAGCGGTGTGGATATTTCCATGTTTATGCAGATAGCGGTGTAGATATTTCCATGTTTATACAGATAGCGGTGCGGTTATTTCCATGTTTATACAGATAGTGGTAGAGATATTTCCATGTTTATACAGATAGCGGAGTAGATATTTCCATCTTATTACAGATGGCGGTATGGATATGTCCATGTTCGTACAGATGGCGGTGTAGATATTTCCATGTTCATACAGATGGCGGTGTAGATATTTCGAAGTTTATAGAGATAGCGCTGTAGTTATTTCCATATTTATAGAGAAATCTGTGTAGATATTTCCATGTATATGCAGATAGCTGTATAGATATTTCCATGTTCGTACAGATGGCGATGTAGATATTTCCATGTTCATAGAGATGGCGGTGTAGATATTTCCATGTTTAAACAGATAGCGGTATAGATATTTCCATGTGTATACAGATGGTGGTGTAGATATTTCCATGTTTATACAGATGGCGGTCTGGATATTTCCATGTTTATACAGATAGCGGTGTAGATATTTCCATGTTTATACAGATAGCAGTGTAGATATTTCCATGTTTATGGACATAGTGGTGTAGATAATTTCAATTTTATACCGAGAGCAGTGTAGATATTTCCAAGTTCATACAGATAGCGATGTAGATATTTCCACGTTTATAGAGATGGCGGTGTAGATATTTCCATGTTCATACTGATGGCGGTGTAGATATTTCCATGTTCATGCAAATGGCGGTGTAGATATTTCCATGTTCATAGAGATGGCGGTGTAGATATTTCCATGTTCATACAAATGGCGGTGTAGATATTTCCATGTTCATAGAGATGGCGGTGTAGATATTTCCATATTTATACAGATAGTAGTGTAGTAATTTCCATGTTTATAGAGATAGCAGTGTAGATATTTCCATTGATATACAGATAGCTGTGTAGATATTTGTATGTTCATACAGATAGCGGTGTAGATATTTCCATGTTCATACAGATAGCGGTGTAGATATTTCCATGTTCATACAGATAGCGGTGTAGATATTTCCATGTTCATACAGATAGCAGTGTAGATATTTCCATGTTCATACAGATAGCGGTGTAGATATTTACACGTTCATACAGTTAGCGGTGTAGATATTTCCACGTTGATAAAGATGGCGGTGTAGATATTTACATGTTCATAGAGATGGCGGTGTAGATATTTCCATGTTCGTATGGATGGCAGTGTAGATATTTCCATGTTCATACATGTGGTGGTGTAGATATTTCCATGTTTATACAGATAGCAGTGTAGTTATTTCCATGTTTATAGAGATAGCAGTGTAGATATTTCCATTGATATACAGATAGCTGTGTTGATATGTGCATGTTCATACAGATAGCGGTGTAGATATTTCCATCTTCGTACAGATAGCGGTGTAGATATTTCCATGTTCATACAGATAGCGATGTAGATATTTCCATGTTCATACAGATAATGGTGTAGATATTTCCATGTTCATACAGATAGCGGTGTAGATATTTCCATGTTCATACAGTTAGCGGTGTAGATATTTCCATGTTCATACAGATGGCGGTGTAGATATTTCCATGTTCATCCAGATGCCGGTGTAGATATATCCATCCTCATACTGATGGCGGTGAAGATATTTCCATGTTCATACAGATGGCGGTGAAGATATTTCCATGTTCATACAAATGGCGGAGTAGATATTTCCATGTTCATAGAGATGGCGGGGAAGATATTTCCATGTTCACAAATGGCGTTGTAGATATTTCCATGTTCATAGAGATGGCGGTGTAGATATTTCCATGTGTATACAGATAGTAGTCTAGATATTTCCATGTTTATAGAGATAGCAGTGTGGATATTTCCATTGATATACAGATAGCTGTGTAGATATTTGCATGTTCATACAGATAGCGGTGTATATATTTCCATGTCCAGAGGGCGGTGTAGATATTTCCATGTTCATACAGATAGCAGTGTAGATATTTCCATGTTCATACAGATAGCGGTGTAGATATTTCCATGTTCATAGAGATAGCGGTGTAGATATTTCCATGTTCAGTTAGCGGTGTAGATATTTCCATGTTCATATGGATGGCGGTGTAGATATTTACATGTTCATACAGATGGCGGTGTAGATATTTCCATGTTTATGCAGATAGCGGTATAGATATTTCCATGTTTATACAGATGGTGGTGTAGATATTTCCATGTTTATAGAGATAGTGGTGTAGTTATTTCCAAGTTTATAGAGACAGCGTTGAAGATATTTCCATGTCTATACAGATAGCGGTGAAGATATATCCATGTTTATACAGATAGCGGTGTAGATATTTCCATGTTTATACAGATAGCGGTGTAGATATTTCCATGTTCATACAGATAGCGGTGTAGGTATTTCCTTGTTCATACAGTTAGCGGTTTAGATATTTCCATGTTCATACAGATGGCGGTGTAGATATTTACATGTTCGTACGGATGGCTGGGTAGATATTTCCATGTTCATACAGGTGGCGGTGTAGATATTTCCATGTTTATACAGATAGCAGTGTAGTTATTTCCATGCTTATAGAGATAGCAGTGTAGGTATTTCCATTGATATACAGATAGCTGTATAGATATTTGCATGTTCATACAGATAGCGGTGTAGATATTTTCACGTTTATAGAGATAGCAGTGTAGATATTTCCATGTTCATACAGATAGCGGTGAAGATATTTCCATGTTCATACAGTTAGCGGTGTAGATATTTTCATGTTCATACAGATATCGGTGTAGATATTTCCATGTTCATACAGTTAGCGGTGTAGATATTTCCGTGTTCTTACAGATGGCGGTGTAGACATTTACATGTTCATACAGATGGCGGTGTAGATATTTCCATGTTCGTACAGATGGCGGTGTAGATATTTCCATGTTCATAGAGATGGCGGTGTAGATATTTCCATGTTTATGCAGATAGCGGTATAGATATTTCCGTGTTTATACAGATGGTGGTGTAGATATTTCCATGTTTATAGTGATGGCGGTGTAGATATTTCCATGTTCATGCGGATAGCGGTATAGATATTTCCATGTTTATACAGATGGTGGTGTAGATATTTCCATGTTTATAGAGATAGTGGTGTAGTTATTTGCAAGTTTATAGAGACAGCGTTGTAGATATTTCCATGTC
The DNA here is from genome assembly GCF_029281585.2 of Gorilla gorilla gorilla. Lineage (NCBI taxonomy): Eukaryota > Metazoa > Chordata > Mammalia > Primates > Hominidae > Gorilla > Gorilla gorilla. Next base: position 71,239,190 of record NC_073244.2, read on the forward strand.
TATACAGATAGCGGTGAATATATTTCCATGTTTATACAGATAGCGGTGTAGATATTTCCATGTTTATAAAGATAACAGTGTAGATATTTCCAAGTTTATAGAGATAGTGGTGTAGATAATTTCAATTTTATACAGATAGCAGTGTAGATATTTCCAAGTTCATACAGATAGCGGGGTAGATATTTCCACGTTTATAGAGATGGCGGTGTAGATATTTCCATGTTCATACAGATGGCGGTGAAGATATTTCCATGTTTATAGAGATGGCGGTGTAGATATTTTCATGTTTACAAAGATGGCGGTGTAGATATTTCCATGTTCATACAGATAGCGGTGTAGATATTTCCATGTTCATACAGTTAGTGGTGTAGATAGTTCCATGTTCATACAGATGGCGGTGTAGATATTTACGTGTTCATACAGAAGGCGGTGTAGATATTTCCATATTCGTACAGATGGCGGTGTAGATATTTCCATGTTCATAGAGATGGCGGTGTAGATATTTCCATGTTTATGCAGATAGCGGTATAGATATTTCCATGTTTATACAGATGGTGGTGTAGATATTTCCATGTTTATAGAGATGGCGGTCTAGATGTTTCCATGTTTACAGAAATGGTTGTGCAGTTATTTCCAAGTTTATAGAGACAGCGTTGTAGATATTTCCATGTTTATACAGATAGCGGTGAAGATATTTCCATGTTTATGCAAATAGCGGTGTGGATATTTCCATGTTTATACAGATAGAAGTGTAGATATTTCCATGTTTATAGAGATAGTGGTGTAGATAATTTCAAGTTTATACTGAGAGCAGTGTGGATATTTCCAAGTTCATACAGACAGCGGTGTAGATATTTCCAAGTTTATAGAGATGGCGGTGTAGATATTTCCATGTTCATACAGATGGCGGTGTAGATATTTCCATGTTCATACAAATGGCGGTGTAGATATTTCCATGTTCATAGAGATGGCGGTGTAGATATTTCCATGTTCATAGAAATGGCGGTGTAGATATTTCCATGTTCATAGAGATGGCGGTGTAGATATTTCCATGTTTATACAGATAGCAGTGTAGTTATTTCCATGTTGATAGAGATAGCAGTGTAGGTATTTTCATTGATATACAGATAGCTGTGTAGATATTTGCATGTTCATACAGATAGCGGTGTAGATATTCCCATGTTCATACAGATAGCGGTGTAGATATTTCCATGTTCATACATATAGCGGTGTAGATATTTCCATGTTCATACAGGTAGCGTTGTAGATATTTCCATGTTCATACAGTGAGCGGTGAAGATATTTCCATGTTCATACAGATGGCGGTGTAGATATTTACATGTTCATACAGATGGCAGTGTAGATATTTCCATGTTCGTACGGATGGCAGTGTAGATATTTCCATGTTCATACAGGTGGCGGTGTAGATATTTCCATGTTTATACAGATAGCAGTGTAGTTATTTCCATGTTTATAGAGGTAGCAGTGTAGATATTTCCATTGACATACAGATAGCTGTGTAGATATTTCCATGTTGTTACAGATAGCTGTGTAGATATTTCCATGTTCATAGAGATAACGGTGTAGATATTTCCATGTTCATACAGATAGCGGAGTAGATATTTCCATGTCCATACAGTTAGCGTTGTAGATATTTCCATGTTCATACAGATGGCGGTGTAGATATTTCCATGTTTATACAGATAGCAGTGTAGTTATTTCCATGTTTATAGAGATAGCAGTGTAGATATTTCCATTGATATACAGATAGCTGTGTAGATATTTCCATGTTCATACAGATAGCGGTGTAGATATTTCCAGGTTAATACAGATAACGGTGTAGATATTTCCATGTTCATACAGATAGCGGTGTAGATATTTCCATGTTCGTACAGTTAGCGGTGTAGATATTTCCATGTTCATACAGATGGCGGTGTAGATATTTACATGTTCATATAGATGGCGGTGTAGATATTTCCATGTTCGTACAGATGGCGGTGGAGATATTTGCATGTTCATAGAGATGGAGGTGTAGATATTTCCATGTTTATACAGATAGCGGTATAGATATTTCCAGGTTAATACAGATAACGGTGTGGATATTTCCATGTTCATACAGATAGCGGTGTAGATATTTCCATGTTCGTACAGTTAGCGGTGTAGATATTTCCATGTTCAGTTAGCGGTGTAGATATTTCCATGTTCATATGGATGGCGGTGTAGATATTTACATGTTCATACAGATGGCGGTGTAGATATTTCCATGTTTATGCAGATAGCGGTATAGATATTTCCATGTTTATACAGATGGTGGTGTAGATATTTCCATGTTTATAGAGATAGTGGTGTAGTTATTTCCAAGTTTATAGAGAGAGCGTTGTAGATATTTCCATGTCTATACAGATAGCGGTGAAGATATATCCATGTTTATACAGATAGCGGTGTAGATATTTCCATGTTTATACAGATAGCGGTGTAGATATTTCCATGTTCATACAGATAGCGGTGTAGGTATTTCCTTGTTCATACAGTTAGCGGTTTAGATATTTCCATGTTCATACAGATGGCGGTGTAGATATTTACATGTTCGTACGGATGGCTGGGTAGATATTTCCATGTTCATACAGGTGGCGGTGTAGATATTTCCATGTTTATACAGATAGCAGTGTAGTTATTTCCATGCTTATAGAGATAGCAGTGTAGGTATTTCCATTGATATACAGATAGCTGTATAGATATTTGCATGTTCATACAGATAGCGGTGTAGATATTTTCACGTTTATAGAGATAGCAGTGTAGATATTTCCATGTTCATACAGATAGCGGTGAAGATATTTCCATGTTCATACAGTTAGCGGTGTAGATATTTTCATGTTCATACAGATATCGGTGTAGATATTTCCATGTTCATACAGTTAGCGGTGTAGATATTTCCGTGTTCTTACAGATGGCGGTGTAGACATTTACATGTTCATACAGATGGCGGTGTAGATATTTCCATGTTCGTACAGATGGCGGTGTAGATATTTCCATGTTCATAGAGATGGCGGTGTAGATATTTCCATGTTTATGCAGATAGCGGTATAGATATTTCCGTGTTTATACAGATGGTGGTGTAGATATTTCCATGTTTATAGTGATGGCGGTGTAGATATTTCCATGTTCATGCGGATAGCGGTATAGATATTTCCATGTTTATACAGATGGTGGTGTAGGTATTTCCATGTTTATAGAGATAGTGGTGTAGTTATTTGCAAGTTTATAGAGACAGCGTTGTAGATATTTCCATGTCTATACAGATAGCGGTGAATATATTTCCATGTTTATACAGATAGCGGTGTAGATATTTCCATGTTTATAAAGATAACAGTGTAGATATTTCCAAGTTTATAGAGATAGTGGTGTAGATAATTTCAATTTTATACAGATAGCAGTGTAGATATTTCCAAGTTCATACAGATAGCGGGGTAGATATTTCCACGTTTATAGAGATGGCGGTGTAGATATTTCCATGTTCATACAGATGGCGGTGAAGATATTTCCATGTTTATAGAGATGGCGGTGTAGATATTTTCATGTTTACAAAGATGGCGGTGTAGATATTTCCATGTTCATACAGATAGCGGTGTAGATATTTCCATGTTCATACAGTTAGTGGTGTAGATAGTTCCATGTTCATACAGATGGCGGTGTAGATATTTACGTGTTCATACAGAAGGCGGTGTAGATATTTCCATATTCGTACAGATGGCGGTGTAGATATTTCCATGTTCATAGAGATGGCGGTGTAGATATTTCCATGTTTATGCAGATAGCGGTATAGATATTTCCATGTTTATACAGATGGTGGTGTAGATATTTCCATGTTTATAGAGATGGCGGTCTAGATGTTTCCATGTTTACAGAAATGGTTGTGCAGTTATTTCCAAGTTTATAGAGACAGCGTTGTAGATATTTCCATGTTTATACAGATAGCGGTGAAGATATTTCCATGTTTATGCAAATAGCGGTGTGGATATTTCCATGTTTATACAGATAGAAGTGTAGATATTTCCATGTTTATAGAGATAGTGGTGTAGATAATTTCAAGTTTATACTGAGAGCAGTGTGGATATTTCCAAGTTCATACAGACAGCGGTGTAGATATTTCCAAGTTTATAGAGATGGCGGTGTAGATATTTCCATGTTCATACAGATGGCGGTGTAGATATTTCCATGTTCATACAAATGGCGGTGTAGATATTTCCATGTTCATAGAGATGGCGGTGTAGATATTTCCATGTTCATAGAAATGGCGGTGTAGATATTTCCATGTTCATAGAGATGGCGGTGTAGATATTTCCATGTTTATACAGATAGCAGTGTAGTTATTTCCATGTTGATAGAGATAGCAGTGTAGGTATTTTCATTGATATACAGATAGCTGTGTAGATATTTGCATGTTCATACAGATAGCGGTGTAGATATTCCCATGTTCATACAGATAGCGGTGTAGATATTTCCATGTTCATACATATAGCGGTGTAGATATTTCCATGTTCATACAGGTAGCGTTGTAGATATTTCCATGTTCATACAGTGAGCGGTGAAGATATTTCCATGTTCATACAGATGGCGGTGTAGATATTTACATGTTCATACAGATGGCAGTGTAGATATTTCCATGTTCGTACGGATGGCAGTGTAGATATTTCCATGTTCATACAGGTGGCGGTGTAGATATTTCCATGTTTATACAGATAGCAGTGTAGTTATTTCCATGTTTATAGAGGTAGCAGTGTAGATATTTCCATTGACATACAGATAGCTGTGTAGATATTTCCATGTTCTTACAGATAGCTGTGTAGATATTTCCATGTTCATAGAGATAACGGTGTAGATATTTCCATGTTCATACAGATAGCGGAGTAGATATTTCCATGTCCATACAGTTAGCGTTGTAGATATTTCCATGTTCATACAGATGGCGGTGTAGATATTTCCATGTTTATACAGATAGCAGTGTAGTTATTTCCATGTTTATAGAGATAGCAGTGTAGATATTTCCATTGATATACAGATAGCTGTGTAGATATTTCCATGTTCATACAGATAGCGGTGTAGATATTTCCAGGTTAATACAGATAACGGTGTAGATATTTCCATGTTCATACAGATAGCGGTGTAGATATTTCCATGTTCGTACAGTTAGCGGTGTAGATATTTCCATGTTCATACAGATGGCGGTGTAGATATTTACATGTTCATATAGATGGCGGTGTAGATATTTCCATGTTCGTACAGATGGCGGTGGAGATATTTGCATGTTCATAGAGATGGAGGTGTAGATATTTCCATGTTTATACAGATAGCGGTATAGATATTTCCAGGTTAATACAGATAACGGTGTGGATATTTCCATGTTCATACAGATAGCGGTGTAGATATTTCCATGTTCGTACAGTTAGCGGTGTAGATATTTCCATGTTCATACAGATGTCGGTGTAGATATTTACATGTTCATACAGATGGCGGTGTAGATATTTCCATGTTCGTACAGATGGCGGTGGAGATATTTCGATGTTCATAGAGATGGCGGTGTAGATATTTCCATGTTCATAGAGATGGGGGTGTAGATATTTCCATGTTTATACAGATAGCAGTGTAGTTATTTCCATGTTTATAGAGATAGCAGTGTTGATATTTTCATTGATATACAGATAGCTGTGTAGATATTTGCATGTTCATACAGATAGCGGTGTAGATATTTCCATGTTCGTACAGATAACGGTGCAGACATTTCCATGTTCATACAGATAGCGGTGTAGATATTTCCATGCTCATACAGATAGTGGTGTGGATATTTCCATGTTGATACAGATAGCGGTGTAGGTATTTCGCTGTTCATACAGTTAGCAGTGTAGATATTTCCATGTTCATACAGATGGCGGTGTAGATATTTACATGTTCATACAGATGGTGGTGTAGATATTTCCATGTTAGTAGAGATGGCGGTCTAGATATTTCCATGTTTACAGAGATAGTGGTGTAGTTATTTCCAGGTTTATAGAGACAGCGTTGTAGATATTTCCATGTCTATACAGATAGCGGTGAAGATATATCCATGTTTATACAGATAGCGGTGTAGATATTTCCATGTTTATACAGATAGCAGTGTAGATATTTCCATGTTTATAGAGATAGTGGTGTAGATAATTTCAATTTTATACCGAGAGCAGTGTGGATATTTCCAAGTTCATACAGATAGCGGTGTAGATATTTCCACGTTTATAGAGATGGCGGTGTAGATATTTCCATGTTCATACAGATGGCGGTGTAGATATTTCCATGTTCATACAGATGGCGGTGTAGATATTTCCATGTTCATACAGATGGCGGTGTAGATATTTCCATGTTCGTACAAATGGCGGTGTAGATATTTCCATGTTCATAGAGATGGGGGTGTAGATATTTCCATGTTTATACAGATAGCAGTGTAGTTATTTCCATGTTTATAGAGATAGCAGTGTATATATTTTCATTGATATACAGATAGCTGTGTAGATATTTGCATGTTCATACAGATAGCGGTGTAGATATTTCCATGTTCGTACAGATAACGGTGCAGACACTTCCATGTTCATACAGATAGCGGTGTAGATATTTCCATGCTCATACAGATAGTGGTGTGGATATTTCCATGTTCATACAGATAGCGGTGTAGGTATTTCGCTGTTCATACAGTTAGCGGTGTAGATATTTCCATGTTCATACAGATGGCGGTGTAGATATTTACATGTTCATACAGATGGCGGTGTAGATATTTCCATGTTCGTACTAATGGCAGTGTAGATATTTCCATGTTCATACAGGTGGTGGTGTAGGTATTTCCATGTTTATACAGATAGCAGTGTAGTTATTTCCATGTTTATAAAGATAGCAGTGTAGATATTTCCATTGATATACAGATAGCTGTGTAGATATTTGCATGTTCATACAGATGGCGGTGTAGATACTTACATGTTCGTACGGAAGACGGTGTAAATATTTCCATGTTCGTACAGATGGCGGTGTAGTTATTTCCATGTTCATAGAGATGGTGGTGTAGATATCTCCATGTTTATGCAGATAGCGGTTTAGATATTTCCTTGTTTATACAGATGGTGTTGTAGATACTCCCATGTTTATAGAGGTGGCAGTCTAGATATTTCCATGTTTACAGAGACAGTGGTGTAGTTATTACCAAGTTTATAGAGACAGCGTTGTTGATATTTCCATGTTTATACAGATAGCGGTGAAGATATTTCCATGTTTATACAGATAGCGGTGTAGATATTTCCATGTTTATACAGATAGCGGTGTAGATATTTCCATGTTTATAGAGATAGAGGTGTAGATAATTCCAATTTTATACAGATAGCAGTGTAGATATTTCTAAGTTCATTCAGATAGCGGTGTAGATATTTCCACGTTTATAGAGATGGCGGTGTAGATATTTCCATGTTCATACAGATGGCGGTGTAGATATTTCCATGTTTACACAGAAAGCGGTGTAGACATTTCCATGTTTACACAGATAGCGGTGTGGATATTTCCATGTTTATGCAGATAGCGGTGTAGATATTTCCATGTTTATACAGATAGCGGTGTAGATAATTCCATCTTAGTACAGATGGCGGTGTAGATATGTCCATGTTCGTACAGATGGCGGTGTAGATATTTCCATGTTCATACAGATGGCGGTGTAGATATTTCGAAGTTTGTAGAGATAGCGCTGTAGTTATTTCCATATTTATAGAGAAATCTGTGTAGATATTTCCATGTATATTCAGATAGCTGTGTAGATATATCCATGTTCATACAGATGGCGGTGAAGATATTTCCATGTTCATACAGATGGCAGTGTAGATATTTCCATGTTCATAGAGATGGCGGTGTAGATATTTTCATGTTTATACAGATAGCAGTGTAGTTATTTCCATGTGTATACAGATAGCAGTGTAGATATTTCCATTGATATACAGATAGCTGTGTAGATATGTGCATGTTCATACAGATAGCGGTGTAGATATTTCCATCTTCGTACAGATAGCGGTGTAGATATTTCCATGCTCATATAGATAGCGGTGTAGATATTTCCATGTTCATACAGATAACGGTGTAGATATTTCCATGTTCATACAGATAGCGGTGTAGATATTTCCATGTTCATAGAGAAGGCGGTGTAGATATTTCCATGTTTATACAGATAACAGTGTAGTTATTTCCATGTTTATAGAGATAGTGGTGTAGATAATTTCAATTTTATACAGATAGCTGTGTAGATATTTGCATGTTCATAGAGACAGCGGTGTAGATATTTCCATGTTCATACAGATAGCGGTGTAGGTATTTCCATGTTCATACAGATATCGGTGTAGATATTTCCATGTTGATGCATATAGCGGTATAGATATTTCCATGTTTATACCAATAGCGGTGTGGATATTTCCATGTCCATACATTTAGCGTTGTAGATAATTCCATGTTCATACAGGTGGCGGTGTAGATATTTACATGTTCATACAGATGTCGGTGTAGATATTTCCATGTTCGTACGGATGGCAGTGTAGATATTTCCATGTTCATACAGGTGGCGGTGTAGATATTTCCATGTTTATACAGATAGCTGTGTAGATATTTCCATGTTTATAGAGATAGCAGTGTAGATATTTCCATTGATATACAGATAGCTGTGTAGATATTTGCCTGTTCATACAGATAGCGGTGTAGATATTTCCATGTTCGTACAGATAGCGGTGTAGATATTTCCATGTTCATACAGATAGCGGTGTAGATATTTTCATATTCATACAGATAACGGTGTAGATATTTCCATGTTCATACAGATAGCGGTTTAGATATTTCCATGATCATACAGTTAGCGGTGTAGATATTTCCATGTTCATACAGATGGCGGTGTAGATATTTACATGTTCATACAGATGGCGGTGTAGATATTTCCATGTTCGTACAGATGGCGGTGTAGATATTTCCATGTTCATAGGGATGGCGGTGTAGATATTTCCATGTTTATACAGATAGCGGTGTAGTTATTTCCATGTTTATAGAGATAGCAGTGCAGATATTTCCATTGATATACAGATAGCTCTGTAGATATATCCATGTACATACAGATAGTGGTGTAGATATTTCCATGTTCAGACAGATAGCGGTGTAGATATTTCCATGTTCATACAGATAGCGGTGTTGATATTTCCAAGTTCATACAGATAGCGGTTTAGATATTTTCATGCTCATATAGATAGCGGTGTAGATATTTCCACGTTTATAGAGATGGCGGTGTAGATATTTCCATCTTCATACAGATGGCGGTATAGATATTTCCGTGTTCAAACAGATGGCGGTGAAGATATTTACATGTTCAGACAGATGGCGGTGTACATATTTCCATGTTCAAACAGATGGCGGTGACGATATTTACATGTTCAAACAGATGCCGGTGTACATATTTCCATGTTTATAGAGATGGCGGTGTAGATATTTCCATGTTCAGAAAGATAGCGGTGTAGTTATTTCCATGTATATAGAGAAAGCTGTGTAGATATTTCCATCTATAAACAGATAGCTGTGTTGATATTTCAATGTTCATGCAGATAGCGGTGTAGATAATTCCATGTTCATCCAGATGGCGGTGCAGATATATCCATGTTCATACAGATGTCGGTGAAGATATTTCCATGTTCATGCAGATTGCGGTGTAGATATTTCCATTTTCACATAAATGGCGGTGTAGATATTTCCATGTTCATACAGATGGCGGTGAAGATATTTCCATGTTGATAGAGATGGCGGTGTAGATATTTCCTTGATTATATAGATAAGGGTGTAGTTATTTCCATGTTTATAGAGATAGCAGTGTAGATATTTCCACTGATATACAGATAGGTGTGTAGATATATCCATGTTCATACAGACAGTGGTGTAGATATTTCCATGTTCATACAGATAGCGGTGTAGATATTTCCATGTTCATGCAGATAGCGGTGTAGATATTTGCATGTTCATACAGATAGCGGTGTAGATACTTCCATTTTCATACAGATGGCGGTGAAGATAATTCCATGTTCATACAGATGGCGGTGTAGATATTTCCCTGTTCATACAGATGGCGGTGTAGATATTTCCATGTTCATGCAGATCGCGGTGTAGATATTTCCATGCTCATACAGATGGCGGTGTAGATATTTCCATGTTCATACAGATGGCTGTGTAGATATTTCCATATTCCTACAGATGGCGGTGTAGATATTTCCATGTTCATACAGATGGCTGTGTAGATATTTGCATGTTCATACAGATGGCGGTGTAGATATTTCCATGTTCATACAGATAGCGGTGTAGATATTTCTATGTTCATACTGATGGCGGTGTAGATATTTACATGTTCATACAGATGGCAGTGTAGATATTTCCATGTTCGTAGAGATGGCGGTGTAGATATTTCCATGTTCATAGAGATGGCGGTGTAGATATTTCCATGTTTATGCACATAGCTGTATAGATATTTCCATGTTTATACAGATGGTGGTGTAGATATTTCCATGTTTATAGAGATTGCGGTCAAGATATTTCCATGTTTATACAGATAGCGGTGAAGATATTTCCATGTTTATACAGATAGCGGTGTAGATATTTCCATCTTAATACAGATGGTGGTGTAGATATGTCCATGTTCGTAGAGATGGCGGTGTAGATGTTTCCATGTTCATACAGATGGCGGTGTAGATATTTCGAAGTTTATAGAGATAGCGCTGTAGTTATTTCCATATTTATAGAGAAATCTGTGTAGATATTTCCATGTAGATGCAGATAGCTGTGTAGATATATCCATGCTCATACAGATGGCGGTGAAGATATTTCCATGTTCATACAGATGGCGGTGTAGATATTTCCATGTTCATACAAATGGCGGTGTAGATATTTCCATGTTCTTAGAGATGGCGGTGTAGATATTTCCATGTTCATACAAATGGCGGTGTAGATATTTCCATGTTCATAGAGATGGCGGTGTAGATATTTCCATGTTTATACAGATAGCAGTGTAGATATTTCTATGTTCGTACAGTTAGCGGCGTAGATATTTCCATGTTCATACAGATAGCGGTGTAGATATTTCTATGTTCGTACAGTTAGCGGCGTAGATATTTCCATGTTCATACAGATGGCGGTGTAGATATTTACATGTTCATACAGATGGCGGTGTAGATATTTCCATGTTTATACAGATAGCAGTGTAGTTATTTCCATGTTTATAGAGACAGCAGTGTAGATATTTCCATTGATATACAGATAGCTGTGTAGATATTTGCATGTTCATACAGATAGCGGTGTAGATATTTCCATGTTCGTACAGATAGCGGTGTAGACATTTCCATCTTCATACAGATAGCGGTGTAGATATTTCGATGTTCACACAGATAACGGTGAAGATATTTCCATATTCATACAGATGGCGGTGTAGATATTTCCATGTTCATACAAATGGCGGTGTAGATATTTACATATTCATATAGATGGCGGTACAGATATTTCCATTTTCGTACGGATGGCAGTGTAGTTATTTCCATGTTCATACAGGTGGCGGTGTAGATATTTGCATGTTTATACAGATAGCAGTGTAGTTATTTCCATGTTTATAGAGATAGCAGTGTAGATATTTCCATTGATTTAGAGATAGCTGTGTAGATATTTGCATGTTCATGCAGATAGCGGTGTAGATATTTCCATGTTCGTTCAGATAGCGGTGTAGATATTTCCATGTTCATACAGATAGCGGTGTAGATATTTCCATGTTCATACAGATAACGGTGTAGATATTTCCATGTTCATACAGATAGCGGTGAAGATATTTCCATGTTCATACAGTTAGCGGTGTAGATATTTCCATGTTCATACTGATGGCGGTGTAGATATTTACATGTTCATACAGATGGCAGTGTAGATATTTCCATGTTCGTAGAGATGGCGGTGTAGATATTTCCATGTTCATAGAGATGGCGGTGTAGATATTTCCATGTTTATGCAGATAGCTGTATAGATATTTCCATGTTTATACAGATGGTGGTGTAGATATTTCCATGTTTATAGAGATTGCGGTCAAGATATTTCCATGTTTATACAGATAGCGGTGAAGATATTTCCATGTTTATACAGATAGCGGTGTAGATATTTCCATCTTAATACAGATGGTGGTGTAGATATGTCCATGTTCGTAGAGATGGCGGTGTAGATGTTTCCATGTTCATACAGATGGCGGTGTAGATATTTCGAAGTTTATAGAGATAGCGCTGTAGTTATTTCCATATTTATAGAGAAATCTGTGTAGATATTTCCATGTATATGCAGATAGCTGTGTAGATATATCCATGCTCATACAGATGGCGGTGAAGATATTTCCATGTTCATACAGATGGCGGTGTAGATATTTCCATGTTCATACAAATGGCGGTGTAGATATTTCCATGTTCTTAGAGATGGCGGTGTAGATATTTCCATGTTCATACAAATGGCGGTGTAGATATTTCCATGTTCATAGAGATGGCGGTGTAGATATTTCCATGTTTATACAGATAGCAGTGTAGTTATTTTCATGTTTATAGAGATAGTAGTGTAGGTATTTCCATTGATATACAGATAGCTGTGTAGATATTTGCATGTTCATACAGATAGCGGTGTCGATATTTCCATGTTCATACAGAGGGTGGTGTGGATATTTCCATGTTCATACAGATAGCGGTGTAGATATTTCCATGTTCACACAGATAGCGGTGTAGATATTTCCATGTTCATACAGATAGCGGTGTAGATATTTCCATGTTCAAACAATTAGCGGTGTAGATATTTCCATGTTCATACAGATGGTGGTGTAGATATTTACATGTTCATACAGACGGCGGTGTAGATATTTCCATGGTCGTGCGGATGGCGGTGTAGATATCTCCATGTTCATACAGGTGGTGGTGTAGATATTTCCATGTTTATACAGATAGCAGTGTAGTTATTTCCATGTTTATAGAGATAGCAGTGTAGATGTTTCCATTGATATACTGATAGCTGTGTAGATATTTGCATGTTCATACAGATAGCGGTGTAGATATTTCCATGTTCATACAGATAGCGGTGTAGATATTTCCATGTTTATTCAGATAGCGGTGTAGATATTTACATGTTCATACAGATAACGGTGTAGATATTTCCATGTTCATACAGATAGCGGTGTAGATATTTCCATGTTCATACAGATGGCGGTGTAGATATTTACATGTTCATGCAGATGGCGGTGTAGATATTTCCATGTTCTTACAGATTGCGGCGTAGATATTTCCATGTTCCTAGAGATGGCGGTGTAGATATTTCCATGTTAACACAGATAGAAATGTAGATATTTCCATGTTTATAGAGATAGCAGTGAAGATATTTCCATTTATATGCAGATAGCTGTGTAGATATTTGCATGTTCATACAGATAGCGGTGTAGATATTTCCATGTTCATACAGATAGCGGTGTAGATATTTCTATGTTCATACAGTTAGCGGTGTAGATATTTCCATGTTCATACAGATGGCGGTGTAGATATTTACATGTTCATACAGATGGCGGTGTAGATATTTCCATGTTTATACAGATAGCAGTGTAGTTATTTCCATGTTTATAGAGACAGCAGTGTAGATATTTCCATTGATATACAGATAGCTGTGTAGATATTTGCATGTTCATACAGATAGCGGTGTAGATATTTCCATGTTCGTACAGATAGCGGTGTAGATATTTCCATCTTCATACAGATAGCGGTGTAGATATTTCGATGTTCATACAGATAACGGTGAAGATATTTCCATATTCATACAGATGGCGGTGTAGATATTTCCATGTTCATACAAATGGCGGTGTAGATATTTACATATTCATATAGATGGCGGTACAGATATTTCCATTTTCGTACGGATGGCAGTGTAGTTATTTCCATGTTCATACAGGTGGCGGTGTAGATATTTGCATGTTTATACAGATAGCAGTGTAGTTATTTCCATGTTTATAGAGATAGCAGTGTTGATATTTCCATTGATTTACAGATAGCTGTGTAGATATTTGCATGTTCATGCAGATAGCGGTGTAGATATTTCCATGTTCGTTCAGATAGCGGTGTAGATATTTCCATGTTCATACAGATAGCGGTGTAGATATTTCCATGTTCATACAGATAACGGTGTAGATATTTCCATGTTCATACAGATAGCGGTGTAGATATTTCCATGTTCATACAGTTAGCGGTGTAGATATTTCCATGTTCATACTGATGGCGGTGTAGATATTTACATGTTCATACAGATGGAAGTGTAGATATTTCCATGTTCGTAGAGATGGCGGTGTGGATATTTCCATGTTCATAGAGATGGCGGTGTAGATATTTCCATGTTTATGCAGATAGCTGTATAGATATTTCCATGTTTATACAGATGGTGGTGTAGATATTTCCATGTTTATAGAGATTGCGGTCAAGATATTTCCATGTTTATACAGATAGCGGTGAAGATATTTCCATGTTTATACAGATAGCGGTGTAGATATTTCCATCTTAATACAGATGGTGGTGTAGATATGTCCATGTTCGTAGAGATGGCGGTGTAGATGTTTCCATGTTCATACAGATGGCGGTGTAGATATTTCGAAGTTTATAGAGATAGCGCTGTAGTTATTTCCATATTTATAGAGAAATCTGTGTAGATATTTCCATGTATATGCAGATAGCTGTGTAGATATATCCATGCTCATACAGATGGCGGTGAAGATATTTCCATGTTCATACAGATGGCGGTGTAGATATTTCCATGTTCATACAAATGGCGGTGTAGATATTTCCATGTTCTTAGAGATGGCGGTGTAGATATTTCCATGTTCATACAAATGGCGGTGTAGATATTTCCATGTTCATAGAGATGGCGGTGTAGATATTTCCATGTTTATACAGATAGCAGTGTAGTTATTTCCATGTTTATAGAGATAGTAGTGTAGGTATTTCCATTGATATACAGATAGCTGTGTAGATATTTGCATGTTCATACAGATAGCTTTTTCGATATTTCCATGTTCATACAGAGGGTGGTGTGGTTATTTCCATGTTCATTCAGATAGCGGTGTAGATATTTCCATGTTCACACAGATAGCGGTGTAGATATTTCCATGTTCATACAGATAGCGGTGTAGATATTTCCATGTTCATACAATTAGCGGTGTAGATATTTCCATGTTCATACAGATGGTGGTGTAGATATTTACATGTTCATACAGACGGCGGTGTAGATATTTCCATGGTCGTGCGGATGGCGGTGTAGATATCTCCATGTTCATACAGGTGGTGGTGTAGATATTTCCATGTTTATACAGATAGCAGTGTAGTTATTTCCATGTTTATAGAGATAGCAGTGTAGATGTTTCCATTGATATACTGATAGCTGTGTAGATATTTGCATGTTCATACAGATAGCGGTGTAGATATTTCCATGTTCATACAGATAGCGGTGTAGATATTTCCATGTTTATTCAGATAGCGGTGTAGATATTTACATGTTCATACAGATAACGGTGTAGATATTTCCATGTTCATACAGATAGCGGTGTAGATATTTCCATGTTCATACAGATGGCGGTGTAGATATTTACATGTTCATGCAGATGGCGGTGTAGATATTTCCATGTTCTTACAGATTGCGGCGTAGATATTTCCATGTTCATAGATATGGCGGTGTAGATATTTCCATGTTTATGCAGATAGCGGTAAAGATATTTCCATGTTTATACAAATGGTGGTGTAGATATTTCCATGTTTATAGAGATGGCGGTCTAGATATTTCCATGTTTATAGAGATAGTGGTGTAGTTATTTCCAAGTTTATAGAGACAGCGTTGTAGATATTTCCATGTTTATACAGATAGCGGTGAAGATATTTCCATGTTTATACAGATAACGGTGTAGATATTTCCATGTTTAAACAGATAGCAGTGTATACATTTCAATGTTTATAGAGATAGCGGAGTAGATAATTTCAATTTTATACAGATAGCAGTGTAGATATTTCCAATTCATGCAGATAGCAGTGTAGATATTTCCACGTTTATAGAGATGGCGGTGTAGATATTTCCATGTTCATACAGATGGCGGTGTAGATATTTCCATGTTTATAGAGATGGCGGTGTAGATATTTTCATGTTTACACAGATGGCGGTGTAGACATTTCCATGTTTAAACAGATAGTGGTGTAGACATTTCAGTGTTTACAGAGATAGCGGTGTGGATATTTCCATGTTTATGCAGATAGCGGTGTAGATATTTCCATGTTTATACAGATAGCGGTGCGGATATTTCCATGTTTATGCAGATAGCGGTGTAGATATTTCCGTGTTTATACAGATAGCAATGCGATTATTTCCATGTTTATACAGATAGTGGTGCAGATATTTCCATGTTTATAAAGATAGCAGTGTAGATATTTCCATCTTAATACAGATGGCGGTGTAGTTGTGCCCATGTTCGTACAGATGGCGGTGTAGATATTTCCATGTTCATACAGATGGCGGTGTAGACATTTCGAAGTTTATAGAGATAGCACTGTAGTTATTTCCATATTTATAGAGAAATCTGTGTAGGTATTTCCATGTATATGCAGATAGCTGTGTAGATATTTCCATGTTCATGCGGATAGCGGTGTAGATATTTCCATGTTCATGCAGATAGCGGTGTAGATATTTCCATGTTCATCCAGATGCCGGTGTAGATATATGCATGTTCATACAGATAGCGGTGTAGATATTTCCATGTTCATACAGATAGCGGTGTAGATATCTCCAAGTTCATACAGATAGCGGTGTAGATATTTCCATGTTCATACAGATAGCGGTGTAGATATTTCCATGTTCATACAGATAGCGGTGTAGGTATTTCCAGGTTCTTACAGTTGGCGGTGTAGATATTTCCATGTTCAAACAGACGGTGGTGTAGATATTTCAGTGTTCATACAGATGGCAGTGTAGATATTTCCATGCTCAAACAGGTGGCGGTGTAGATATTTCCATGTTTATACAGATAGCAGAGTAGTTATTTCCATGTTTATAGAGATAGCAGTGTAGATATTTCCATTAATATACAGAGAGCTGTGTAGATATTTCCATGTTCGTACAGATAGCGTTGTAGATATTTCCATGCTCATACAGTCAGCGGTGTAGATATTTCCATGTTCATAAAGAGGGCATTGTAGGTATTTACATGTTCATGCAGATGGCGGTGTAGATATTTCCATGTTCGTTCGGATAGCAGTGTAGATATTTCCATGTTCATCCAGATGCCGGTGTAGATATTTGCATGTTCATACAGATAGCGGTGTAGATATTTCCAGGTTCATACAGATAGCGGTGTTGATATTTCCATGTTCATACAGAGAGCGGTGTAGATATTTCCATGTTCATACAGATAGTGGTGTAGATATTTCCATGTTCATACAGATAGCGGTGTAGATAATTCCAATTTTATACAGATGGCAGTGTAGATATTTCTAAGTTCATACAGATAGCGGTGTAGATATTTCCACGTTTATAGAGATGGCGGTGTAGATATTTCCATGTTCATACAGATGGCGGTGTAGATATTTCCATGCTTATAGAGATGGCGGTGTAGATATTTTTATTTTTACACAGATAGCTTTGTAGATATTTCCATGTTTACACAGATAGCGGTGTGGATATTTCCATGTTTATGCAGATCGCGGTGTAGATATTTTCATGTTTATACAGATAGCGGTGCGGTTATTTCCATGTTTGTACAGATAGTGGTGGAGATATTTCCATGCTTAAACAGATAGCGGTACAGATATTTCCATCTTAATACAGATGGCGGTGTAGATATGTCCATGTTCGTACAGATGGCGGTGTAGATATTTCCATGTTCATGCAGATAGCTTTGTAGATATTTCCATGTTCATCCAGATGCCGGTTTAGATATATCCATGTTCATACAGATGTCGGTGAAGATATTTCCATGTACTTACTGATGGCGGTGTAGATATTTCCATGTTCATACAAATGGCAGTGTAGGTATTTCCATGTTCATAGATATGGCGGTGTAGATATTTCCATGTTCATACAAATGGCGGTGTAGGTATTTCCCTGTTCATAGAGATGGCGGTGTAGATATTTCCATGTTTATAGAGATAGCAGGGTAGTTATTTCCATGTTTATAGAGATAGCAGTGCAGATATTTCCACTGATATACAGATAGCTGTGTAGATATTTGCATGTTCATACAGATAGCGGTGTAGATATTTCCATGTTCGTACAGAGAGCGGTGTAGATATTTGCATGTTCATACAGATAGCGGTGTAGGTATTTCCATGATCGTACAGATAACGGTGTAGATATTTCCATGTTCATACAGATAGCGGTGTAGATATTTCCATGCTCATACAGTTAGCGGTGTAGATATTTCCATGTTCATACAGATGGCGGTGTAGATATTTCCATGTTCATACAGATGGCGGTGTAGATATTTCCATGTTCGTACAGATGGCGGTGTAGATATTTCCATGTTTATGCAGAGAGCGGTATAGATATTTCCATGTTTATACAGATGGTGGTGTTGATATTTCCATGTTTATAGGCATGGCGGTCTAGATATTTCCATGTTCACAGAGATAGTGGTGTAGTTATTTCCAAGTTTGTAGAGACAGCGTTGTAGATATTTCCATGCTTATACAGATAGCGGTGAAGAAATTTCCATGTTTATACAGATAGCGGTGTAGATATTTCCATGTTTATACAGATAGCAGTGTAGATATTTCCATGTTTATAGAGATAGTGGTGTAGATAATTTCAATTTTATACAGAGAGCAGTGTAGTTATTTCCAAGTTCATACAGATGGCAGTGTAGATATTTACACGTTTATAGAGATGGCGGTGTAGATATTTCCATGTTCATACAGAGTACGGTGTAGATATTTCCATGTTTATAGGGATGGCGGTGTAGATATTTTCATGTTTACACAGATGGCGGTGTAGATATATCCATGTTTACACAGATGGCGGTGTAGACATTTCCATGTTTACACATATAGCGGTGTGGATATTTCCATGTTTATGCAGATAGCAGTGTAGATATTTCCATGTTTATACAGATAGTTGGGCAGATATTTCCATGTTTATACACATACCGGTGTAGATATTTCCATCTTAATGCAGATGGCGGTGTAGATATGTCCATGTTCGTACAGATGGCGGTGTAGATATTTCCATGTTTATACAGATATCAGTGTAGTTATTTCCATGTTTATAGAGATACCAGTGTGGATATTTCCATTGATATACAGATAGCTGTGTAGATATTTGCATGTTCATACAGATAGCGGTGTAGATATTTCCATGTTCATAGAGATAGCGGTGTAGATATTTCCATGTTCATACAGATAGCGGTGTAGATATTTCCATGTTCGTTCGGATCGCAGTGTAGATATTTCCATGTTCATACAGGTGGCGGTGTAGATATTTCCATGTTTATACAGATAGCAGTGTAGTTATTTCCATGTTTACAGAGATAGCAGTGTAGATATTTCCATTGATATACAGATAGCTGTGTAGATATTTGCATATTCATACAGATAGCGGTCTATATATTTCCATGTTCATACAGATAGCGGTGTAGATATTTCCATGTTCATACAGATAGCGGTGTAGATATTTCCATGTTCATACAGATAGCGGTGTAGATATTTCCATGTTCAAACAGATAGCGATGTAGATATTTCCATGTTCATACAGTTAGCGGTATAGTTATTTCCATGTTCATACAGGTGGCGGTGTAGATATTTCCATGTTTATACAGATAGCAGTGTAGTTATTTCCATGTTTATAGAGATAGCTGTGTAGATATTTCCATTGATATACAGATAGGTGTGTAGATATTTGCATGTTCATACAGATAGCGGTGTAGATATTTCCATGTTCGTACAGATGGCGGTGTAGATATTTCCATGTTCATATAGATGGCAGTGTAGATATTTCGAAGTTTATAGAGATAGTGCTGTAGTTATTTCCATATTTATAGAGAAATCTGTGTAGATATTTCCGTGTATATTCAGATAGCTGTGCAGATATTTCCATGTTCATGCAGATAGCGGTGTAGATATTTCCATGTTCATCCAGATGCCGGTGTACATATATCCATGTTCATACAGATGGCGGTGAAGATATTTCCATGTTCATACAGACGGCGGTGTAGGTATTTCCATGTTCATTAAAATGGCTGTGTAGGTATTTCCATGTTCATAGAGATGGCGGTGTAGATATTTCCATGTTTATACAGATATCAGTGTAGTTATTTCCATGTTTATAGAGATACCAGTGTGGATATTTCCATTGATATACAGATAGCTGTGTAGATATTTGCATGTTCATACAGATAGCGGTGTAGATATTTCCATGTTCATAGAGATAGCGGTGTAGATATTTCCATGTTCATACAGATAGCGGTGTAGATATTTCCATGTTCGTTCGGATCGCAGTGTAGATATTTCCATGTTCATACAGGTGGCGGTGTAGATATTTCCATGTTTATACAGATAGCAGTGTAGTTATTTCCATGTTTACAGAGATAGCAGTGTAGATATTTCCATTGATATACAGATAGCTGTGTAGATATTTGCATATTCATACAGATAGCGGTCTATATATTTCCATGTTCATACAGATAGCGGTGTAGATATTTCCATGTTCATACAGATAGCGGTGTAGATATTTCCATGTTCATACAGATAGCGGTGTAGATATTTCCATGTTCAAACAGATAGCGATGTAGATATTTCCATGTTCATACAGTTAGCGGTATAGTTATTTCCATGTTCATACAGGTGGCGGTGTAGATATTTCCATGTTTATACAGATAGCAGTGTAGTTATTTCCATGTTTATAGAGATAGCTGTGTAGATATTTCCATTGATATACAGATAGGTGTGTAGATATTTGCATGTTCATACAGATAGCGGTGTAGATATTTCCATGTTCGTACAGATAGCGGTGTAGATATTTCCATGTTCGTACAGATAGCGGTGTAGATATTTCCATGTTCCTACAGATAACGGTGTAGATATTTCCATGTTCATACAGTTAGCGGTTTAGATATTTCCATGTTCATACAGATGGCGGTGTAGATATTTACATGTTCATACTGATGGCGGTATACATATTTCCATGTTCGTGCACATGGCGGTGTAGATATTTCCATGTTCATTGAGATGGTGGTGTAGATATTTCCATGTTTATTCAGATAGCGGTATAGATATTTCCATGTTTATACAGATGGTGGTGTAGATATTTCCATGTTTATAGAGATGGCGGCCTAGATATTTCCATGTTTACAGAGATAGTGGTGTAGTTATTTCCAAGTTTATAGAGACAGCATTGTAGATATTTCCATGTTTATACAGATAGCGGTGAAGATATTTCCATGTTTATACAGATAGCGGTGTAGATATTTCGAAGTTCATACAGATAGCAGTGTAGATATTTCCACGTTTATAGAGATGGCGGTGTAGATATTTCCATGTTCATACAGATGGCGGTGTAGATATTTCCATGTTTATAGGGATGGCGGTGTAGATATTTTCATGTTTACACAAATGGCGGTGTAGATATTTCCATGTTTACACAGCGGTGTAGAGATTTCCATGTTTACACAGATAGCGGTGTGGATATTTCCATGTTTATGCATATAGCAGTGTAGATATTTCCATGTTTATACAGATAGCGGTGCGGATATTTCCATGTTTATACAGATAGCTGGGCAGATATTCCCATGTTTATACAGATAACGGTGTAGATATTTTCATCTTAATACCGTTGGCCGTGTAGATATGTCCATGTTTGTACAGATGGCGGTGTAGGTATTTCCATGTTCATACAGATGGTGGTGTAGATATTTCGAAGTTTATAGAGATAGCGCTGTAGTTATTTCCATATTTATAGAGAAATCTGTGTAGATATTTCCATGTATATTCAGATAGCTGTGTAGATATTTCCATGTTCATGCAGATAGCGGTGTAGATATTTCCAAGTTCATCCAGATGCCGGTGAACCTATATCCATGTTCATACAGATGGCGGTGAAGATATTTCCATGTTCATACAGATGGTGGTGTAGATATTTCCATGTTCATACAAATGGCGGTGTAGATATTTCCATGTTCATAGAGATGGCGGTGTAGATATTTCCATCTTCATACAAATGGCGGTGTAGATATTTCCATGTTCATACAGATAGCGATGTAGATATTTCCATGTTCATACAGATAGCGGTGTAGATATTTCCATGTTCATACAGTTAGCGGTGTAGATATTTCCATGTTCATACAGATGGCGGTGTAGATATTTACATGTTCATACAGATGGCAGTGTAGATATTTCCATGTTCATACCAATAGCGGTGTAGATATTTCCATGTTCATACAGATGGTGGTGTAGATATTTCCATGTTCATAGCAATAGCGGTGTAGATATTTCCATGTTCATACAGTTAGCGGTGTAGATATTTCCATGTTCATACAGATGGCGGTGTAGATATTTACATGTTCATACAGATGGCGGTGTAGATATTTCCATGTTCGTACGGATGGCAGTGTAGATATTTCCATGTTCATACAGGAGGCCGTGTAGATATTTCCATGTTTATACAGATAGCAGTGTAGTTATTTCCATGTTTATTGAGATAGCTTTGTAGATATTTCCGTTGATATACAGATGGCTGTGGAGATATTTGCATGTTCATACAGATAGCGGTGTAGACATTTCCATGTTCGTACAGATGGCGGTGTAGATATTTACATGTTCATACAGATGGCGGTATAGATATTTCCATGTTCGTACAGATGGCGGTGTAGATATTTCCATGTTCATAGAGATGGCGGTGTAGATATTTCCATGTTTATGCAGATAGTGGTATAGATATTTCCATGTTTATACAGATGGTGGTGTAGATATTTCCATGTTTATAGAGATGGCGGTCTAGATATTTCCATGTTTACAGAGATAGAGGTGTAGTTATTTCCAAGTTTATAGAGACAGCGTTGTAGATATTTCAATGTTTATACAGATAGCGGTGAAGATATTTCCATGTTTATACAGATAGCGGTGTAGATATTTCCATGTTTATACAGATAGCAGTGTAGATATTTCCATGTTTATAGAGATAGCGGTGTAGATAATTTCAATTTTATACCGAGAGCAGTTTAGATATTTCCAAGTTCAAACAGATAGCGATGTAGATATTTCCACGTTTATAGAGATGGCTGTGTAGATATTTCCATGTTCATACAGACGGCGGTGTAGATATTTCCATGTTTATAGGGATGGCGGTGTAGATATTTATATGTTTAAACAGATGGCGGTGTAGATATTTCCATGTTTACACAGATAGCGGTGTAGACATTTCCATGTTTACACAGATAGCGGTGTGGATATTTCCATGTTTTTGCAGATAGCAGTGTAGATATTTCCATGTTTATACAGATAGCGGTGCATATATTTCCATGTTTATACAGATAGTTGGGCAGATATTTCCATGTTTTTACAGATAGCGGTGTAGATATTTCCATCTTAATACAGATGGCGGTGTAGATATGTCCATGTTTGTACAGATGGCGGTGTAGATATTTCCATGTTCATACAGATGGCGGTGTAGATATTTGAAGTTTATAGAGATAGCGCTGTAGTTATTTCCATATTTATAGAGAAATCTGTATAGATATTTCCATGTATATTCAGATAGCTGTGTAGATATTTCCATGTTCATGCAGATAGCGGTGTAGATATTTCCATTTTCATCCAGATGCCGGTGCATATATATCCATGTTCATACGGATGGCGGTGAAGATATTTCCATATTCATACAGATGGCGGTGTGGATATTTCCAGGTTCATACAAATGGCTGTGTAGATATTTACATGTTCATAGAGATGGCGGTGTAGATATTTCCATGTTCATATAAATGGCGGTGTAGATATTTCCATGTTCATACAGATGGCGGTGAAGATATTTTCATGTTCATAGAGATGGCGGTGTAGATATTTCCATGTTTATACAGATAAGGGTGTAGTTATTTCCATGTTCATAGAGATAGCAGTGTAGATATTCCCATTGATATACAGATAGGTGTGTAGATATATCCATGTTCATACAGAAAGTGGTGTAGATATTTCCATGTTCATACAGATAGCGGTGTAGATATTTCCATGTTCATACAGATAGCGGTGTAGATATTTCCATGTTCATACAGATAGCGGTGTAGATATTTGCATGTTCATACAGATAGCGGTGTAGATACTTCCATTTTCAAACAGATGGCGGTGAAGATAATTCCATGTTCATACAGATGGCGGTGTAGATATTTCCCTGTTAATACAGATGGCGGTGTAGATATTTCCATGTTCATGCAGATGGCGGTGTAGATATTTCCATGCTGATACAGATGGCGGTGAAGATATTTCCATGTTCATACAGATGGCGGTGTAGATGTTTCCATGTTCATGCAGATGGTGGTGTAGATATTTCTATGTTAGTGCAGATGGCGGTGTAGATATTTCCATGTTCATACAGATGGCGGTGTAGATATTTCCATGTTCATACAGATGGCGGTGTAGATATTTCCATGTTCATACAGTTGGCGGTGTAGATATTTCCATGTTCATACAGATGGCGGTGTAGATATTTCCATGTTCATATAGATGGCGCTGCAGATATTTCCCTGTTCATACAGGTGGCGGTGTAGATATTTCCATGTTCCTACAGATGGCGGTGTAGATATTTACATGTTCATACAGATAGTGGTGTAGTTATTTCCATGTATTTAGAGAAAGCTGTGTAGATATTTCCATGTATATGCAGATAGCTGTGTTGATATTTCAATGTTCAGATAGCGGTGCAGATATTTCCATGTTTATACAGATAGCGGTGTAGTTATTTCCATGTTTATAGTGATAGCAGTGTAGATATTTACATTGATATAGAGAGAGCTGTGTAGATATATCCATGTTCATACAGATAGCGGTGTAGATATTTCCATGTTCATGCAGATGGTGGTGTAGATATTTCCATGTTCCTGCAGATGGCGGTGTAGATATTTCCATGTTCATACAGATGGCGGTGAAGATATTTCCATGTTCAAACAGATGGCGGTGTAGATATTTCCATGTTCATGCAGATGGCGGTGTAGATATTTTCATGTTCCTACAGATGGCGGTGTAGCTATTTCCATGTTCATACAGTTAGCTTTGTAGATATTTCCATGTTCATACCGATGGCGGTGAAGATACTTCCATGTTCATACAGATGGCGGTGTAGATATTTCCATGTTCCTACAGATGGTGGTGTAGATATTTCCATGTTCCTACAGATGGCGGTGTAGATATTTCCATGTACATACAGGTAGCGGTGTAGTTATTTCCATGTATATAGAGAAAGCTGTGTAGATATTTCAATCTATATGCAGATAGCTGTGTTGATATTTCAATGCTCATACAGGTAGCGGTGTAGATATTTCCATGTTCATCCAGTTGGCGGTGTAGATATATCCATGTTCATAGAGATGGCGGTGTAGATATTTCCATTTTTATACAGATGGCGGTGTAGATATTTCCATGTTTATAGAGATAGCGGTGTAGATATTCCCATGTTCCTACAGATGACGGTGTAGATGTTTCCATGTTCATACAGATGGCGGTGTAGGTATTTCCATGTCCATACTGATGGCGGTGAAGATATTTCCATGTTCATACAAATGGCGGTGTAGATATTTCCATGTTCATAGAGATGGCGGTGTAGATATTTCCATGTTTATACAGATAGCAGTGTAGTTATTTCCATGTTTATAGAGATAGCAGTGTAGATATTTTCATTGATATACAGATAGCTGTGTAGATATTTGCATGTTCATACAGATAGCGGTGTAGATATTCCCATGTTCATACAGATGGTGGTGTAGATATTTCGAAGTTTATAGAGATAGCGCTGTAGATATTTCCACACTTATAGAGAAATCTGTGTAGATATTTCCATGTATATTCAGATAGCTGTGTAGATATTTCCATGTTCATGCAGATAGCGGTGTAGATATTTCCATGTTCATCCAGATGCCGGTGTACATTTATCCATGTTCATACAGATGGCGATGAAGATATTTCCATGTTCATACAGATGGCGGTGTAGATATTTCCATGTTCATACACATGGCGGTGTAGATATTTCCCTGTTCATTGAGATGGCGGTGTAGATATTTCCATGTTCATACAAATAGTGGTGTAGATATTTCCATGTTCATAGAGATGGCGGTGTAGATATTTCCATGTTTATACAGATAGCAGCGTAGTTATTTCCATGTTTATAGAGATAGCAGTGTAGATATTTCCATTGATATACAGATAGCTGTGTAGATATTTGCATGTTCATACAGATAGCGGTGTAGATATTTCCATGTTCATACAGTTAGCGGTGTAGATATTTCCATGTTCATACAGATGGCGGTGTAGATATTTACATGTTCATACAGATGGCAGTGCAGATATTTCCATGTTCATACCAATAGCGGTGTATATATTTCCATGTTCATACAGATGGCGGTGTAGATATTTCCATGTTCATAGCAATAGCGGTGTAGATATTTCCATGTTCATACAGTTAGCGGTGTAGATATTTCCATGTTCATACAGATGGCGGTGTAGATATTTACATGTTCATACAGATGGCGGTGTAGATATTTCCATGTTCGTACGGATGGCAGTGTAGATATTTCCATGTTCATACAGGTGGCTGTGTAGATATTTCCATGTTTATACAGATAGCAGTGTAGTTATTTCCATGTTGATTGAGATAGCTTTGTAGACATTTCCGTTGATATACAGATATCTGTGGAGATATTTGCATGTTCATACAGATAGCGGTGTAGACATTTCCATGTTAGTACAGATGGCGGTGTAGATATTTACATGTTCATACAGATGGCGGTATAGATATTTCCATGTTCGTACAGATGGCGGTGTAGATATTTCCATGTTCATAGAGATGGCGGTGTAGATATTTCCATGTTTATGCAGATAGCGGTATAGATATTTCCATGTTTATACAGATGGTGGTGTAGATATTTCCATGTTTATAGAGATGGCGGTCTAGATATTTCCATGTTTACAGAGATAGAGGTGTAGTTATTTCCAAGTTTATAGAGACAGCGTTGTAGATATTTCCATGTTTATACAGATAGCGGTGAAGATATTTCCATGTTTATACAGATAGAGGTGTAGATATTTCCATGTTTATACAGATAGCAGTGTAGATATTTCCATGTTTATAGAGATAGCGGTGTAGATAATTTCAATTTTTTTCCGAGAGCAGTTTAGATATTTCCAAGTTCAAACATATAGCGATGTAGATATTTCCACGTTTATACAGATGGCTGTGTAGATATTTCCATGTTCATACAGATGGCGGTGTAGATATTTCCATGTTTATAGGGATGGCGGTGTAGATATTTCCATGTTTACACAGATAGCGGTGTAGACATTTCCATGTTTACACAGATAGCGGTGTGGATATTTCCATGTTTTTGCAGAAAGCAGTGTAGATATTTCCATGTTTATACAGATAGCGGTGCGGATATTTCCATGTTTATACAGATAGTTGGGCAGATATTTCCATGTTTATACAGATAGCGGTGTAGATATTTCCATCTTAATACAGATGGCGGTGTAGATATGTCCATGTTTGTACAGATGGCGGTGTAGATATTTCCATGTTCATACAGATGGCGGTGTAGATATTTGAAGTTTATAGAGATAGCGCTGTAGTTATTTCCATATTTATAGAGAAATCTGTATAGATATTTCCATGTATATTCAGATAGCTGTGTAGATATTTCCATGTTCATGCAGATAGCGGTGTAGATATTTCCATTTTCATCCAGATGCCGGTGCATATATATCCATGTTCATACAGATGGCGGTGAAGATATTTCCATATTCATACAGATGGCGGTGTGGATATTTCCAGGTTCATACAAATGGCTGTGTAGATATTTACATGTTCATAGAGATGGCGGTGTAGATATTTCGATGTTCATATAAATGGCGGTGTAGATATTTCCATGTTCATACAGATGGCGGTGAAGATATTTACATGTTCAAACAGATGGCGGTGTATATAATTCCATGTTGAAACAGATGGCGGTGAAGATATTTACATGTTCAAACAGATGGTGGTGTACATATTTCCATGTTCATAGAGATGGCGGTGTAGATATTTCCATGTTCATAAAGATAGCGGTGTAGTTATTTCCATGTATATAGAGAAAGCTGTGTAGATATTTCCATCTATAAACAGATAGCTGTGTTGATATTTCAATGTTCATGCAGATAGCGGTGTAGATAATTCCATGTTCATCCAGATGGCAGTGTAGATATATCCATGTTCATACAGATGTCGGTGAAGATATTTCCATGTTCATGCAGATGGCGGTGTAGATATTTCCATGTTCACATAAATGGCGGTGTAGATATTTCCATGTTCATACAGATGGTGGTGAAGGTATTTCCATGTTCATAGAGATAGCGGTGTAGATATTTCCATGTTTATACAGATAAGGGTGTAGTTATTTCCATGTTTATAGAGATAGCAGTGTAGATATTTCCACTGGTATACAGATAGGTGTGTAGATATATCCATGTTCATACAGACAGTGGTGTAGATATTTCCATGTTCATACAGATAGCGGTGTAGATATTTCCATGTTCATACAGATAGCGGTGTAGATATTTCCATGTTCATACAGATAGCGGTGTAGATATTTGCATGTTCATACAGATAGCGGTGTAGATACTTCCATTTTCATACAGATGGCGGTGAAGGTAATTCCATGTTCATACAGATGGCGGTGTAGATATTTCCCTGTTCATACAGGTGGCGGTGTAGATATTTCCATATTCATGCAGATCGCGGTGTAGATATTTCCATGCTCATACAGATGGCGGTGAAGATATTTCCATGTTCATACAGAGGGCGGTGTAGATGTTTCCATGTTCATGCAAATGGTGGTGTAGATATTTCTATGTTAGTGCAGATGGCGGTGTACATATTTCCATGTTCATACAGATGGCGGTGTAGATATTTCCATGTTCATACAGATGACGGTGTAGATATTTCCATGTTCATACAGATGGCGGTGAAGATAATTCCATCTTCATACAGATAGCGGTGTAGATATTTCCATGTTCATACAGATGGCTGTGTAGATATTTCCATGTTCCTTCAGATGGCGGTGTAGATATTTCCATGTTCATACAGATAGCGGTGTAGTTATTTCCATGTATTTAGAGAAAGCTGTGTAGATATTTCCATGTATATGCAGATAGCTGTGTTGATATTTCAATGTTCATACAGATAGCGGTGTAGATATTTCCATGTTCATACAGATAGCGGTGCAGATGTTTCCATGTTCATACAGATGGCGGTGTAGATATTTCCATGTTTTACAGATAGCGGTGTAGATATTTCCATGTTCATACAGATGGCGGTGAAGATATTTCCATGTTTATAGAGATGGCGGTGTAGATATTTTCATGTTTACAAAGATGGCGGTGTAGATATTTCCATGTTTACACAGATAGCGGTGTTGACATTTCCATGTTTACACAGATAGCGGTGTGGATATTTCCATGTTTATGCAGATAACGGTGTAGATATTTCCATATTTATACAGATAGCGGTGCGGAGATTCCCATGTTTATACAGATGGGCAGATATTTCCATGTTTATACAGATAGCGGGGTAGATATTTCCATCTTAATACAGATGGCGGTGTAGATATGTCCATGTTCATACAGATGGCGGTGTAGATATTTCCATATTCATACAGATGGCTGTGTAGATATTTCGAACTTTATAGTGATAGCGCTGTAGTTATTTCCATATTTATAGAGAAACCTGTGTAGATATTTCCATGTATATGCAGATAGCTGTGTAGATATTTCCATGTTCATGCAGATAGCCGTGTAGATATTTCCATGTTCATCCAGATGCCGGAGTAGATATATCCATGTTCATACAGATGGCGGTGTAGATATGTCCAGGTTTATACAGATAGCAGTGTATTTATTTCCATGATTATAGAGATACTGGTGTAGATAATTTCAATTTTATACAGATAGCTGTGTAGATATTTGCATGTTCATACAGATAGCGGTGTAGATATTTCCATGTTCATACAGATAGCGGTCTAGATATTTCCATGTTCATACAGATAGCGGTGTAGATATTTCCATTTTCATACAGTTAGCGGTGTAGATATTTCCATGTTCATACAGATGGCGGTGTAGATATTTACATGTTCATACAGATGGCGGTGTAGATATTTCCATGTTCATACGGATGGCAGTGTAGATATTTCCATGTTCATACAGGTGGCGGTGTAGATATTTCCATGTTTATACAGATAGCAGTGTAGTTATCTCCATGTTTATAGAGGTAGCAGTGTAGAGATTTCCATTGATATACAGATAGCTGTGTAGATATTTCCATGTTCATACGGATCGCCGTGTAGATATTTCCAAGTTCATAGAGATAACGGTGTAGATATTTCCATGTTCATAAAGATAGCGTTGTAGATATTTCCATGTCGATACAGTGAGCGTTGTACATATTTCCATGTTCATACAGATGGCGGTGTAGATATTTCCATGTTTATACAGATAGCAGTGTAGTTATTTCCATGTTTATAGAGATAGTAGTGTAGATATTTCCATTGATATACAGATAGCTGTGTAGATATTTCCATGTTCATACAGATAGCGGTGTAGTTATTTCCATGTTCATACAAATAACGGTGTAGATATTTCCATGTATATGCAGATAGCTGTGTAGATATTTCCATGTTCATCCAGATGCCGGTGTAGATATATCCATGTTCATACAGATGGCGGTGAAGATACTTCCATGTTCATACACATGGCGGTGTAGATATTTCCATGTTCATAGAGATGGCGGTCTAGATATTTCCATTTTCATACAAATGGTGGTGTAGATATTTCCATTTTCATAGAGATGGCGGTGAAGATATTTCCATGTTTATATAGATAGCACTGTAGTTATTTCCATGATTATAGAGATAGTGGTATAGATAATTTCAATTTTATACAGATAGCTGTGTAGATATTTACATGTTCATACAGATAGCGGTGTAGATATTTCCAAGTTTATAGAGATTTCGGTGTAGGTATTTCCATGTTCATACAGATGGCGGTGTAGATATTTCCATGTTCATACAAATGGCGGTGTAGATATTTCCATGTTCATAGAGATGGTGGTGTAGATATTTCCATGTTCATACAAATGGCAGTGTAGGTATTTCCATGTTCATAGAGATGGCGGTGTAGATATTTCCATGTTTATACAGATAGCAGTGTAGTTATTTCCATGTTTATAGAGATAGCAGTGTAGATATTTTCATTGATATACAGATAGCTGTGTAGATATTTGCATGTTCATACAGATAGCGGTGTAGATATTCCCATGTTCATACAGATAGCGGTGTAGATATTTCCATGTTCATACAGATAGCGATGTAGATATTTCCATGTTCATACAGATAGCGGTGTAGATATTTCCCTGTTCATACAGTTAGCGGTGAAGATATTTCCATGTTCATACAGATGGCGGTGTAGATATTTACATGTTCATACAGATGGCGGTGTAGATATTTCCATGTTCGTACGGATGGCTGTGTAGGTATTACCATGTTCATACAGGTGGCGGTGTAGATATTTCCATGTTTATACAGATAGCAGTGTAGTTATTTCCATGTTTATAGAGGTAGCAGTGTAGATATTTCCTTTGACATACAGATAGCTGTGTAGATATTTCCATGTTCATACAGATAGCGGTGAAGATATTTCCATGTTTATACAGATAGCAGTGTAGTTATTTCCATGTTTATAGAGATAGCAGTGTAGATATTTTCATTGATATACAGATAGCTGTGTAGATATTTGCATGTTCATACAGATAGCGGTGTAGATATTCCCATGTTCATACAGATAGCGGTGTAGATATTTCCATGTTCATACAGATAGCGATGTAGATATTTCCATGTTCGTACAGTTAGCGGTGTAGATATTTCCATGTTCATACAGTTAGCGGTGAAGATGTTTCCATGTTCATACAGATGGCGGTGTAGATATTTCCATGTTCGTACGGATGGCTGTGTAGATATTACCATGTTCATACAGGTGGCGGTGTAGATATTTCCATGTTTATACAGATAGCAGTGTAGTTATTTCCATGTTTATAGAGGTAGCAGTGTAGATATTTCCTTTGACATACAGATAGCTGTGTAGATATTTCCATGTTCATAGAGATAGCGGTGAAGATATTTCCATGTTCATAGAGATAACCGTGTAGATATTTCCATGTTCATACAGATAGCGGAGTAGTTATTTCCATGTCCATACAGTTAGCGTTGTAGATATTTACTTGTTCATACAGATGGCGGTTTAGATATTTCCATGTTCATACAGATAGCGGTGTAGATATTTCCATGTTTATAGAGATAGTGGTGTATTTATTTCCATGTTTATAGAGATAGCAGTGTAGATATTTACATGTTCATACAGATAGCGGTTTAGATACTTCCATTTTCATACAGATGGCGGTGAAGATAATTCCATGTTCATACAGATGGCGGTGTAGATATTTCCCTGTTCATACAGATGGCGGTGTAGATATTTCCATGTTCATGCACATGGCGGTGTAGATATTTCCAGGCTCATACAGATGGCGGCGAAGTTATTTCCATGTTCATACAGATGGCGGTGTAGATGTTTCCATGTTCATGCAGATGGTTGTGTAGATATTTCTATTTTAGTGCAGATGGCGGTATAGATATTTCCATGTTCATACAGATGGCAGTGTAGATATTTCCATGTTCATACAGATGGCGGTGTAGATATTTCCATGTTCATACAGTTGGCGGTGTAGATATTTCCATGTTCATACAGATGGCGGTGAAGAGCTTTCCATGTTCATACAGATGGCGGTGTAGATACTTACATGTTCGTACAGATGGCAGTGTAAATATTTCCATGTTCGTACAGATGGCGGTGTAGATATTTCCATGTTCATAGAGATGGCGGTGTAGATATTTACATCTTAGTACAGATGGCGGTGTAGATATGTCCATGTTCTTACAGATGGCGGTGTAGATATTTCCATGTTCATACAGATGGCGGTGTAGATATTTCGAAGTTTATAGAGATAGCGCTGTAGTTATTTCCATATTTATAGAGAAATCTGTGTAGATATTTCCATGTTTATACAGATAGCAGTGTAGTTATTTCCATGTTTATAGAGATAGTGGTGTAGATAATTTCAATTTTATACAGATAGCTGTGTAGATATTTGCATGTTCATACAGATAGCGGTGTAGATATTTCCATGTGCATACAGATAGCGGTGTAGATATTTCCATGTTCATACAGATAGCGGTGTAGATATTTCCATGTTGATGCATATAGCGGTATAGATATTTCCATGTTCATACCAATAGCGGTGTAGATATTTCCATGTCCATACAGTTAGCGTTGTAGATAATTCCATGTTCATACAGGTGGCGGTGTAGATATTTACATGTTCATACAGATGGCGGTGTAGATATTTCCATGTTCATACAGGTGGCGGTGTAGATATTTCCATGTTTATACAGATAGCTGTGTAGTTATTTCCATGTTTATAGAGATAGCAGTGTAGATATTTCCATTGATATACAGATAGCTGTGTAGATATTTGCATGTTCATACAGATAGCGGTGTAGACATTTCCATGTTCATACAGATAGCGGTGTAGATATTTCCATGTTCGTACAGATAGCGGTGTAGATATTTCCATGTTCATACTGATAGCGGTGAAGATATTTCCATGTTCATACAGATAACAGTGTAGATATTTCCATGTTCGTACAGATGGCAGTGTAGATATTTCCATGTTCATAAAGATGGCGGTGTAGATATTTCCATGTTTATGCAGACAGCGGTATAGATATTTCCATGTTTATACAGATAGTGGTGTAGATATTTCCATGTTTATAGAGATGGCGGTCTAGATATTTCCATGTTTATACAGATAGCGGTGAAGATATTTCCATGTTTATACAGATAGCGGTGAAGATATTTCCATGTTTATACAGATAGCAGTGTAGATATTTCCATGTTTATAGAGATAGTGGTGTAGATAATTTCAATTTTATACTGAGAGCAGTTTAGATATTTCCAAGTTCATACATATAGCGATGTAGATATTTCCACGTTTATAGAGATGGCGGTGTAGATATTTCCATGTTCATACTGATGGCGGTGTAGATATTTCCATGTTCATACAGATGGCGGTGTAGATATTTCCATGTTCATAGAGATGGCGGTGTAGATATCTCCATGTTTATGCAGATAGCGGTACAGATATTTCCTTGTTTATACAGATGGTGTTGTAGATATTCCCATGTTTATAGAGGTGGCAGTCTAGATATTTCCATGTTTACAGAGAAAGTGGTGTAGTTATTTCCAAGTTTAAAGAGACAGCGTTGCTGATATTTCCATGTTTATACAGAGAGCGGTGAAGATATTTCCATGTTTATACAGATAGCGGTGTAGATATTTCCATGTTTATACAGATAGCGGTGTAGATATTTCCATGTTTATAGAGATAGTGGTGTAGATAATTCCAGTTTTATACAGATAGCAGTGTAGATATATCTAAGTTCATTCAGATAGCGGTGTAGATATTTCCACATTTATAGAGATGGCGGTGTAGATATTTCCGTGTTCATACAGATGGCGGTGTAGATATTTCCATGTTTACACAGAGAGCGGTGTAGACATTTCCATGTTTACACAGATAGCGGTGTGTATATTTCCATGTTTATGCAGAGAGCGGTGTAGATATTTCCATGTTTATACAGATAGCTGTGCGGTCATTTCCATGTTTATACAGATAGTGGTGGAGATATTTCCATGTTTATACAGATAGCGGTGTAGATATTTCCATCTTAGTACAGATGGCGGTGTAGATATGTCCATGTTCTTACAGATGGCGGTGTAGATATTTCCATGTTCATACAGATGGCGGTGTAGATATTTCGAAGTTTATAGAGATAGCGCTGTAGTTATTTCCATATTTATAGAGAAATCTGTGTAGACATTTCCATGTTTATACAGATAGCAGTGTAGTTATTTCCATGTTTATAGAGATAGTTGTGTAGATAATTTCAATTTTATACAGATAGCTGTGTAGATATTTGCATGTTCATACAGATAGCGGTGTATATATTTCCATGTTCATACAGATAGCGGTGTAGATATTTCCATGTTCATACAGATAGCGGTGTAGATATTTCCATGTTGATGCATATAGCGGTATAGATATTTCCATGTTCATACCAATAGCAGTGTAGATATTTCCATGTCCATACAGTTAGCGTTGTAGATAATTCCATGTTCATAGAGGTGGCGGTGTAGATATTTACATGTTCATACAGATGGCGGTGTAGATATTTCCATGTTCATACAGGTGGCGGTGTAGATATTTCCATGTTTATACAGATAGCTGTGTAGTTATTTCCATGTTTATAGAGATAGCAGTGTAGATATTTCCATTGATATACAGATAGCTGTGTAGATATTTGCATGTTCATACAGATAGCGGTGTAGACATTTCCATGTTCGTACAGATAGCGGTGTAGATATTTCCATGTTCGTACAGATAGCGGTGTAGATATTTCCATGTTCATACTGATAGCGGTGTAGATATTTCCATGTTCATACAGATAACAGTGTAGATATTTCCATGTTCGTACAGATTACGGTGTAGATATTTCCATGTTCATAAAGATGGCGGTGTAGATATTTCCATGTTTATGCAGACAGCGGTATAGATATTTCCATGTTTATACAGATAGTGGTGTAGATATTTCCATGTTTATAGAGATGGCGGTCTAGATATTTCCATGTTTATACAGATAGCGGTGAAGATATTTCCATGTTTATACAGATAGCGGTGAAGATATTTCCATGTTTATACAGATAGCAGTGTAGATATTTCCATGTTTATAGAGATAGTGGTGTAGATAATTTCAATTTTATACTGAGAGCAGTTTAGATATTTCCAAGTTCATATATATAGCGATGTAGATATTTCCACGTTTATTGAGATGGCGGTGTAGATATTTCCATGTTGATACTGATGGCGGTGTAGATATTTCCATGTTCATACAGATGGCGGTGTAGATATTTCCATGTTCATAGAGATGGCGGTGTAGATATCTCCATGTTTATGCAGATAGCGGTACAGATATTTCCTTGTTTATACAGATGGTGTTGTAGATATTCCCATGTTTATAGAGGTGGCAGTCTAGATATTTCCATGTTTACAGAGAAAGTGGTGTAGTTATTTCCAAGTTTATAGAGAGAGCGTTGCTGATATTTCCATGTTTATACAGAGAGCGGTGAAGATATTTCCATGTTTATACAGATAGCGGTGTAGATATTTCCATGTTTATACAGATAGCGGTGTAGATATTTCCATGTTTATAGAGATAGTGGTGTAGATAATTCCAATTTTATACAGATAGCAGTGTAGATATATCTAAGTTCATTCAGATAGCGGTGTAGATATTTCCACGTTTATAGAGATGGCGGTGTAGATATTTCCGTGTTCATACAGATGGCGGTGTAGATATTTCCATGTTTACACAGATAGCGGTGTAGACATTTCCATGTTTACACAGATAGCGGTGTGTATATTTCCATGTTTATGCAGAGAGCGGTGTAGATATTTCCATGTTTATACAGATAGCTGTGCGGTCATTTCCATGTTTATACAGATAGTGGTGGAGATATTTCCATGTTTATACAGATAGCGGTGTAGATATTTCCATCTTAGTACAGATGGCGGTGTAGATATGTCCATGTTCTTACAGATGGCGGTGTAGATATTTCCATGTTCATACAGATGGCGGTGTAGATATTTCGAAGTTTATAGAGATAGCGCTGTAGTTATTTCCATATTTATAGAGAAATCTGTGTAGACATTTCCATGTTTATACAGATAGCAGTGTAGTTATTTCCATGTTTATAGAGATAGTGGTGTAGATAATTTCAATTTTGTACAGATAGCTGTGTAGATATTTGCATGTTCATACAGATAGCGGTGTATATATTTCCATGTTCATACAGATAGCGGTGTAGATATTTCCATGTTCATACAGATAGCGGTGTAGATATTTCCATGTTGATGCATATAGCGGTATAGATATTTCCATGTTCATACCAATAGCAGTGTAGATATTTCCATGTCCATACAGTTAGCGTTGTAGATAATTCCATGTTCATAGAGGTGGCGGTGTAGATATTTACATGTTCATACAGATGGCGGTGTAGATATTTCCATGTTCATACAGGTGGCGGTGTAGATATTTCCATGTTTATACAGATAGCTGTGTAGTTATTTCCATGTTTATAGAGATAGCAGTGTAGATATTTCCATTGATATACAGATAGCTGTGTAGATATTTGCATGTTCATACAGATAGCGGTGTAGATATTTCCATGTTTGTACAGATAGCGGTGTAGATATTTCCATGTTCGTACAGATGGCGGTGTAGATATTTCCATGTTCATACAGATAGCGGTGTAGATATTTCCATGTTCATACAGATAACAGTGTAGATATTTCCATGTTCGTACAGATGGCGGTGTAGATATTTCCATGTTCATAAAGATGGCGGTGTAGATATTTCCATGTTTATGCAGACAGCGGTATAGATATTTCCATGTTTATACAGATAGTGGTGTAGATATTTCCATGTTTATAGAGATGGCGGTCTAGATATTTCCATGTTTATACAGATAGCGGTGAAGATATTTCCATGTTTATACAGATAGCGGTGAAGATATTTCCATGTTTATACAGATAGCAGTGTAGATATTTCCATGTTTATAGAGATTGTGGTGTAGATAATTTCAATTTTATACTGAGAGCAGTTTAGATATTTCCAAGTTCATACAGATAGCGATGTAGATATTTCCACGTTTATAGAGATGGCGGTGTAGATATTTCCATGTTCATACTGATGGCGGTGTAGATATTTCCATGTTCATACAAATGGCGGTGGAGATATTTCCATGTTCATAGAGATGGCGGTGTAGATATTTCCATGTTCACACAAATGGCGGTGTAGATATTTCCATGTTCATAGAGATGGCGGTGTAGATATTTCCATGTTCATACAAATGGCGGTGTAGATATATCCATGTTCATAGAGATGGCGGTGTAGATATTTCCATGTTTTTACAGATAGCGGTGTAGTTATTTCCATGTTTATCGAGATAGCAGTGCAGATATTTCCATTGATATACAGATAGCTGTGTAGATATATCCATGTACATACAGATAGCGGTGTAGATATTTCCATGTTCAGACAGATAGCCATGTAGATATTTCCATGTTCATACAGATAGCGGTGTAGATATTTCCATGTTCATACAGATAGCGGTTTAGATATTTCCATGCTCATACAAATAGCGGTGTAGATATTTCCACGTTCAGTTAGCGGTGTAGATATTTCCATGTTCATGGAGATGGCGGTATAGATATTTCCACGTTCAAACAGATGGCGGTGAAAATATTTACATGTTCAAACAGATGGCGGTGTACATATTTCCATGTTCATAGAGATGGCGTTGTAGATATTTCCATGTTCATAAAGATAGCGGTGTAGTTATTTCCATGTATATAGGGAAAGCTGTGTAGATATTTCCATCTATATACAGATAGCTGTGTTGATATTTCAATGTTCATGCAGATAGCGGTGTAGATAATTCCATGTTCATCCAGATGGCGGTGTAGATATATCCATGTTCATACAGACGGCGGTGAAGATATTTCCATGTTAATGCAGATGGCGGTGTAGGTATTTCCATGTTCATATAAATGGCGGTGTAGATATTTCCATGTTCATACAGATGGCGGTGAAGATATTTCCATGTTCATAGAGATGGCGGTGTAGGTATTTCCATGTTTATACAGATAAGGGTGTAGATATTTCTATGTTTATAGAGATAGCAGTGTAGATATTTCCAGTGATATACAGATAGGTGTGTAGATATATCCATGTTCATACAGACAGTGGTGTAGATATTTCCATGTTCATACAGATAGCGGTGTAGATATTTCCATGTTCATACAGATAGTGGTGTAGATATTTCCATGTTCATACAGATAGCGGTGTAGATATTTGCATGTCCATACAGATAGCGGTGTAGATGCTTCCATTTTCATACAGATGGCGGTGAAGATAATTCCATGTTCATACAGATGGCGGTGTAGATATTTCCCTGTTAATACAGATGGCGGTGTAGATATTTCCATGTTCATGCAGATGGTTGTGTAGATATTTCTATGTTAGTGCAGATGGCGGTGAAGATATTTCCATGTTCATACAGATGGCGGTGTAGATACTTCCATGTTCATACAAATGGCGTTGTAGATATTTCCATGTTCATACAGTTGGCGGTGTAGATATTTCCATGTTCATACAGATGGCGGTGAAGATATTTCCATGTTCATACAGATGGCGGTGTAGATATTTCCATGTTCATACAGATGGCGGTGTAGTTATTTCCATGTATTTAGAGAAAGCTGTGTAGATATTTCCATGTATATGCAGATAGCTGTGTTGATATTTCAATGTTCATACAGATAGCGGTGTAGATATTTCCATGTTTATACAGATAGTGGTGTAGTTATTTCCATGTTTATAGAGATAGCAGTGTAGATATTTACATTGATATACAGAGAGCTGTGTAGATATATACATGTTCATACAGATAGCGGTGTAGATATTTCCATGTTCATGCAGATGGTGGTGTAGATATTTCCATGTTCCTACAGATGGCGGTGTAGACATTTCCATGTTCATACAGATGGCGGTGAAGATATTTCCATGATCAAACAGATGGCGGTGTAGATATTTCCATGTTGATGCAGATGGCGGTGTAGATATTTTCATGTTCCTACAGATGGCGGTGTAGATATTTCCATGTTCAAACAAATGGCGGTGTAGCTATTTCCATGTTCATTCAGTTAGCTTTGTAGATATTTCCATGTTCATACCGATGGCAGTAAAGATACTTCCATGTTCATACAGATGGCGGTGTAGATATTTCCATGTTAATACAGATGGTGGTGTAGATATTTACATGTTCATACAGATAGCGGTGTAGATATTTCCATGTCCATACAGTTAGCGTTGTAGATATTTCCATGTTCATACAGATGGCGGTGTAGATATTTCCATGTTTA
Organism: Gorilla gorilla gorilla; assembly: GCF_029281585.2. Lineage (NCBI taxonomy): Eukaryota > Metazoa > Chordata > Mammalia > Primates > Hominidae > Gorilla > Gorilla gorilla. The sequence goes on from NC_073244.2 coordinate 71,279,648, forward strand.
TACAGATAGCAGTGTAGTTATTTCCATGTTTATAGAGATAGCAGTGTAGATATTTCCATTGATATACAGATAGCTGTGTGGATATTTCCATGTTCATACAGATAGCAGTGTAGATATTAACATGTTCATACTGATAACGGTGTAGATATTTCCATGTTCATACAGATGGCGGTGTACTTTCATGTTCGTACAGATGGCGGTGTAAATATTTCCATGTTCGTACAGATGGCGGTGTAGATATTTCCATGTTCATAGAGATGGCGGTGTAGATATCTCCATGTTTATGCAGAGAGCGGTATAGATATTTCCATGTTTATACAGATGGTGTTGAAGATATTCCCATGTTTATAGAGGTGGCAGTCTAAATATTTCCATGATTACAGAGACAGTGGTGTAGTTATTTCCAAGTTTATAGAGACAGCGTTGTAGATACTTCCATGCTTATACAGATAGCGGTGAAGATATTTCCATGTTTATACAGATAGCGGTGTAGATATTTCCATGTTTATACAGATAGCGGTGTAGATATTTCCATGTTTATAGAGATAGTGGTGTAGATAATTCCAATTTTATACACATAGCAGTGTAGATATTTCTAAGTTCATTCAGAGAGCGGTGTAGATATTTCCACGTTTATAGAGATGGCGGTGTAGATATTTCCATGTTCATACAGATGGCGGTGAAGATATTTCCATGTTTACACAGAGAGCGGTGTAGATATTTCCAGGTTTACACAGATAGCGGTGTGGATATTTCCATGTTTATGCAGATAGCGGTGTAGATATTTCCATGTTTATTCAGATAGCGGTGCGGTTATTTCCATGTTTATACAGATAGTGCTGGAGATATTTCCATGTTTATACAGATAGCGGTGTAGATATTTCCATGTTTATACAGATAGCGGTGTAGATATTTCCATGTTTATAGAGATAGTGGTGTAGATAATTCCAATTTTGTACAGATAGCAGTGTAGATATTTCTAAGTTCATACAGATAGCGGTGTAGATATTTCCACGTTTATAGAGATGGCGGTGTAGATATTTCCATGTTCATACAGATGGCGGTGTAGATATTTCCATGCTTATAGAGATGGCGGTGTAGATATTTTCATTTTTACACAGATAGCTTTGTAGATATTTCCATGTTTACACAGATAGCGGTGTGGATATTTCCATGTTTATGCAGATCGCGGTGTAGATATTTTCATGTTTATACAGATAGCGGTGCGGTTATTTCCATGTTTGTACAGATAGTGGTGGAGATATTTCCATGCTTAAACAGATAGCGGTACAGATATTTCCATCTTAATACAGATGGCGGTGTAGATATGTCCATGTTCGTACAGATGGCGGTGTAGATATTTCCATATTCATACAGATGGCGGTGTAGGTATTTCGAAGTTTATAGAGATAGCGCTGTAGTTATTTCCATATTTATAGAGATATCTGTGTAGATATTTCCATGTATATGCAGATAGCTCTGTAGATATTTCCATGTTCATGCAGATAGCTTTGTAGATATTTCCATGTTCATCCAGATGCCGGTTTAGATATATCCATGTTCATACAGATGTCGGTGAAGATATTTCCATGTACTTACTGATGGCGGTGTAGATATTTCCATGTTCATACAAATGGCAGTGTAGGTATTTCCATGTTCATAGATATGGCGGTGTAGATATTTCCATGTTCATACAAATGGCGGTGTAGGTATTTCCCTGTTCATAGAGATGGCGGTGTAGATATTTCCATGTTTATAGAGATAGCAGGGTAGTTATTTCCATGTTTATAGAGATAGCAGTGCAGATATTTCCACTGATATACAGATAGCTGTGTAGACATTTGCATGTTCATATAGATATCGGTGTAGATATTTCCATGTTCGTACAGATAGCGGTGTAGATATTTGCATGTTCATACAGATAGCGGTGTAGGTATTTCCATGTACGTACAGATAACGGTGTAGATATTTCCATGTTCATACAGATGGCGGTGTAGATATTTACATGTTCATACAGATGGCAGTGCAGATATTTCCATGTTCATACCAATAGCGGTGTAGATATTTCCATGTTCATACAGATGGTGGTGTAGATATCTCCATGTTCATAGCAATAGCGGTGTAGATATTTCCATGTTCATACAGTTAGCGGTGTAGATATTTCCATGTTCATACAGATGGCGGTGTAGATATTTACATGTTCATACAGATGGCGGTGTAGATATTTCCATGTTCGTACGGATGGCAGTGTAGATATTTCCATGTTCATACAGGTGGCCGTGTAGATATTTCCATGTTTATACAGATAGCAGTGTAGTTATTTCCATGTTTATTGAGATAGCTTTGTAGATATTTCCGTTGATATACAGATGGCTGTGGAGATATTTGCATGTTCATACAGATAGCGGTGTAGACATTTCCATGTTCGTACAGATGGCGGTGTAGATATTTACATGTTCATACAGATGGCGGTATAGATATTTGCATGTTCGTACAGATGGCGGTGTAGATATTTCCATGTTCATAGAGATGGCGGTGTAGATATTTCCATGTTTATGCAGATAGCGGTATAGATATTTCCATGTTTATACAGATGGTGGTGTAGATATTTCCATGTTTATAGAGATGGCGGTCTAGATATTTCCATGTTTACAGAGATAGAGGTGTAGTTATTTCCAAGTTTATAGAGACAGCTTTGTAGATATTTCCATGTTTATACAGATAGCGGTGAAGATATTTCCATGTTTATACAGATAGCAGTGTAGATATTTCCATGTTTATAGAGATAGTGGTGTAGATAATTTCAATTTTATACCGAGAGCAGTTTAGATATTTCCAAGTTCATACAGATAGCGATGTAGATATTTCCAGGTTTATAGAGATGGCGGTGTAGATATTTCCATGTTCATACAGATGGCAGTGTAGATATTTCCATGTTTATAGGGATGGCGGTGTAGATATTTTCATGTTCAAACAGATGGCGGTGTAGATATTTCCATGTTTACACAGATGGCGGTGTAGATATTTCCATGTTTACACAGATAGCGGTGTAGACATTTCCATGTTTACACATATAGCGGTGTGGATATTTCCATGTTTATGCAGATAGCAGTGTAGATATTTCCATGTTTATACAGATAGTTGGGCAGATATTTCCATGTTTATACACATAGCGGTGTAGATATTTCCATCTTAATTCAGATGGCGGTGTAGATATGTCCATGTTCGTACAGATGGCGGTGTAGATATTTCCATGTTCATATAGATGGCAGTGTAGATATTTCGAAGTTTATAGAGATAGTGCTGTAGTTATTTCCATATTTATAGAGAAATCTGTGTAGATATTTCCGTGTATATTCAGATAGCTGTGCAGATATTTCCATGTTCATGCAGATAGCTTTGTAGATATTTCCATGTTCATCCAGATGCCGGTGTACATATATCCATGTTCATACAGATGGCGGTGAAGATATTTCCATGTTCATACAGATGGCGGTGTAGGTATTTCCATGTTCATACAAATGGCTTTGTAGGTATTTCCATGTTCATAGAGATGGCGGTGTAGATATTTCCATGTTTATACAGATAGCAGTGTAGTTATTTCCATGTTTATAGAGATACCAGTGTGGATATTTCCATTGATATACAGATAGCTGTGTAGATATTTGCATGTTCATACAGATAGCGGTGTAGATATTTCCATGTTCATAGAGATAGCGGTGTAGATATTTCCATGTTCATACAGATAGCGGTGTAGATATTTCCATGTTCAAACAAATGGCGGTGTAGCTATTTCCATGTTCATTCAGTTAGCTTTGTAGATATTTCAATGTTCATACAGATAGCGGTGTAGATATTTCCATGTTTATACAGATAGTGGTGTAGTTATTTCCATGTTTATAGAGATAGCAGTGTAGATATTTACATTGATATACAGAGAGCTGTGTAGATATATACATGTTCATACAGATAGCGGTGTAGATATTTCCATGTTCATGCAGATGGTGGTGTAGATATTTCCATGTTCCTACAGATGGCGGTGTAGACATTTCCATGTTCATACAGATGGCGGTGAAGATATTTCCATGATCAAACAGATGGCGGTGTAGATATTTCCATGTTGATGCAGATGGCGGTGTAGATATTTTCATGTTCCTACAGATGGCGGTGTAGATATTTCCATGTTCAAACAAATGGCGGTGTAGCTATTTCCATGTTCATTCAGTTAGCTTTGTAGATATTTCCATGTTCATACCGATGGCAGTAAAGATACTTCCATGTTCATACAGATGGCGGTGTAGATATTTCCATGTTAATACAGATGGTGGTGTAGATATTTACATGTTCATACAGATAGCGGTGTAGATATTTCCATGTCCATACAGTTAGCGTTGTAGATATTTCCATGTTCATACAGATGGCGGTGTAGATATTTCCATGTTTATACATATAGCAGTGTAGTTATTTCCATGTTTATAGAGATAGCAGTGTAGATATTTCCATTGATATACAGATAGCTGTGTGGATATTTCCATGTTCATACAGATAGCAGTGTAGATATTAACATGTTCATACTGATAACGGTGTAGATATTTCCATGTTCATACAGATGGCGGTGTAGATACTTTCATGTTCGTACAGATGGCGGTGTAAATATTTCCATGTTCGTACAGATGGCGGTGTAGATATTTCCATGTTCATAGAGATGGCGGTGTAGATATCTCCATGTTTATGCAGAGAGCGGTATAGATATTTCCATGTTTATACAGATGGTGTTGAAGATATTCCCATGTTTATAGAGGTGGCAGTCTAAATATTTCCATGATTACAGAGACAGTGGTGTAGTTATTTCCAAGTTTATAGAGACAGCGTTGTAGATACTTCCATGCTTATACAGATAGCGGTGAAGATATTTCCATGTTTATACAGATAGCGGTGTAGATATTTCCATGTTTATACAGATAGCGGTGTAGATATTTCCATGTTTATAGAGATAGTGGTGTAGATAATTCCAATTTTATACACATAGCAGTGTAGATATTTCTAAGTTCATTCAGAGAGCGGTGTAGATATTTCCACGTTTATAGAGATGGCGGTGTAGATATTTCCATGTTCATACAGATGGCGGTGAAGATATTTCCATGTTTACACAGAGAGCGGTGTAGATATTTCCAGGTTTACACAGATAGCGGTGTGGATATTTCCATGTTTATGCAGATAGCGGTGTAGATATTTCCATGTTTATTCAGATAGCGGTGCGGTTATTTCCATGTTTATACAGATAGTGCTGGAGATATTTCCATGTTTATACAGATAGCGGTGTAGATATTTCCATGTTTATACAGATAGCGGTGTAGATATTTCCATGTTTATAGAGATAGTGGTGTAGATAATTCCAATTTTATACAGATAGCAGTGTAGATATTTCTAAGTTCATACAGATAGCGGTGTAGATATTTCCACGTTTATAGAGATGGCGGTGTAGATATTTCCATGTTCATACAGATGGCGGTGTAGATATTTCCATGCTTATAGAGATGGCGGTGTAGATATTTTTATTTTTACACAGATAGCTTTGTAGATATTTCCATGTTTACACAGATAGCGGTGTGGATATTTCCATGTTTATGCAGATCGCGGTGTAGATATTTTCATGTTTATACAGATAGCGGTGCGGTTATTTCCATGTTTGTACAGATAGTGGTGGAGATATTTCCATGCTTAAACAGATAGCGGTACAGATATTTCCATCTTAATACAGATGGCGGTGTAGATATGTCCATGTTCGTACAGATGGCGGTGTAGATATTTCCATATTCATACAGATGGCGGTGTAGGTATTTCGAAGTTTATAGAGATAGCGCTGTAGTTATTTCCATATTTATAGAGATATCTGTGTAGATATTTCCATGTATATGCAGATAGCTCTGTAGATATTTCCATGTTCATGCAGATAGCTTTGTAGATATTTCCATGTTCATCCAGATGCCGGTTTAGATATATCCATGTTCATACAGATGTCGGTGAAGATATTTCCATGTACTTACTGATGGCGGTGTAGATATTTCCATGTTCATACAAATGGCAGTGTAGGTATTTCCATGTTCATAGATATGGCGGTGTAGATATTTCCATGTTCATACAAATGGCGGTGTAGGTATTTCCCTGTTCATAGAGATGGCGGTGTAGATATTTCCATGTTTATAGAGATAGCAGGGTAGTTATTTCCATGTTTATAGAGATAGCAGTGCAGATATTTCCACTGATATACAGATAGCTGTGTAGACATTTGCATGTTCATATAGATATCGGTGTAGATATTTCCATGTTCGTACAGATAGCGGTGTAGATATTTGCATGTTCATACAGATAGCGGTGTAGGTATTTCCATGTACGTACAGATAACGGTGTAGATATTTCCATGTTCATACAGATGGCGGTGTAGATATTTACATGTTCATACAGATGGCAGTGCAGATATTTCCATGTTCATACCAATAGCGGTGTAGATATTTCCATGTTCATACAGATGGTGGTGTAGATATCTCCATGTTCATAGCAATAGCGGTGTAGATATTTCCATGTTCATACAGTTAGCGGTGTAGATATTTCCATGTTCATACAGATGGCGGTGTAGATATTTACATGTTCATACAGATGGCGGTGTAGATATTTCCATGTTCGTACGGATGGCAGTGTAGATATTTCCATGTTCATACAGGTGGCCGTGTAGATATTTCCATGTTTATACAGATAGCAGTGTAGTTATTTCCATGTTTATTGAGATAGCTTTGTAGATATTTCCGTTGATATACAGATGGCTGTGGAGATATTTGCATGTTCATACAGATAGCGGTGTAGACATTTCCATGTTCGTACAGATGGCGGTGTAGATATTTACATGTTCATACAGATGGCGGTATAGATATTTGCATGTTCGTACAGATGGCGGTGTAGATATTTCCATGTTCATAGAGATGGCGGTGTAGATATTTCCATGTTTATGCAGATAGCGGTATAGATATTTCCATGTTTATACAGATGGTGGTGTAGATATTTCCATGTTTATAGAGATGGCGGTCTAGATATTTCCATGTTTACAGAGATAGAGGTGTAGTTATTTCCAAGTTTATAGAGACAGCTTTGTAGATATTTCCATGTTTATACAGATAGCGGTGAAGATATTTCCATGTTTATACAGATAGCAGTGTAGATATTTCCATGTTTATAGAGATAGTGGTGTAGATAATTTCAATTTTATACCGAGAGCAGTTTAGATATTTCCAAGTTCATACAGATAGCGATGTAGATTTTTCCAGGTTTATAGAGATGGCGGTGTAGATATTTCCATGTTCATACAGATGGCGGTGTAGATATTTCCATGTTTATAGGGATGGCGGTGTAGATATTTTCATGTTCAAACAGATGGCGGTGTAGATATTTCCATGTTTACACAGATGGCGGTGTAGATATTTCCATGTTTACACAGATAGCGGTGTAGACATTTCCATGTTTACACATATAGCGGTGTGGATATTTCCATGTTTATGCAGATAGCAGTGTAGATATTTCCATGTTTATACAGATAGTTGGGCAGATATTTCCATGTTTATACACATAGCGGTGTAGATATTTCCATCTTAATTCAGATGGCGGTGTAGATATGTCCATGTTCGTACAGATGGCGGTGTAGATATTTCCATGTTCATATAGATGGCAGTGTAGATATTTCGAAGTTTATAGAGATAGTGCTGTAGTTATTTCCATATTTATAGAGAAATCTGTGTAGATATTTCCGTGTATATTCAGATAGCTGTGCAGATATTTCCATGTTCATGCAGATAGCGGTGTAGATATTTCCATGTTCATCCAGATGCCGGTGTACATATATCCATGTTCATACAGATGGCGGTGAAGATATTTCCATGTTCATACAGATGGCGGTGTAGGTATTTCCATGTTCATACAAATGGCTTTGTAGGTATTTCCATGTTCATAGAGATGGCGGTGTAGATATTTCCATGTTTATACAGATAGCAGTGTAGTTATTTCCATGTTTATAGAGATACCAGTGTGGATATTTCCATTGATATACAGATAGCTGTGTAGATATTTGCATGTTCATACAGATAGCGGTGTAGATATTTCCATGTTCATAGAGATAGCGGTGTAGATATTTCCATGTTCATACAGATAGCGGTGTAGATATTTCCATGTTCATACAGTTAGCGGTGTAGATATTTCCATGTTCATACAGATGGCGGTGTAGATATTTACATGTTCATGCAGATGGCGGTGTAGATATTTCCATGTTCGTACAGATGGCGGTGTAGATATTTCCATGTTCCTACAGATGGCGGTGTAGATATTTCCATGTTCGTACAGATAGCGGTGTAGATATTTCCATGTTCATACAGATAGCGGTGTAGATATTTCCATGTTCATACAGATAGCGGTGTAGATATTTCCATATTCATACAAAAACCGGTGTAGACATTTCCATGTTCATACATTTAGCGGTGTAGATATTTCCATGTTCATACAGATGGCGGTGAAGATATTTACATGTTCATACAGATGGCGGTGTAGATACTTCCATGTTTGTACGGATGGCAGTGTAGATATTTTCCATGTTCATATGTGTGGCGGTGTATATATTTCCATGTTTATACAGATAGCAGTGTAGTTATTTCCATGTTAACAGAGATAGCTGTGTAGATATTTTCATTGATATACAGATAGCTGTGTAGATATTTGCATGTTCATACAGATAGCGGTGTAGATATTTCCATGTTCGTACAGATAGCAGTGTAGATATTTCCATGTTCATACAGTTAGCGGTGTAGATATTTCCATGTTCATACAGATGGCGGTGTAGATATTTACATGTTCATACAGATGGCGGTGTAGATATTTCCATGTTCGTTCGGATCGCAGTGTAGATATTTCCATGTTCATACAGGTGGCGGTGTAGATATTTCCATGTTTATACAGATAGCAGTGTAGTTATTTCCATGTTTACAGAGATAGCAGTGTAGATATTTCCATTGATATACAGATAGCTGTGTAGATATTTGCATATTCATACAGGTAGCGGTCTATATATTTCCAGGTTCATACAGATAGCGGTGTAGATATTTCCATGTTCATACAGATAGCGGTGTAGATATTTCCATGTTCATACAGATAGTGGTGTAGATATTTCCATGTTCAGATAGCGATGTAGATATATCCATGTTCATACAGTTAGCGGTATAGTTATTTCCATGTTCATACAGGTGGCGGTGTAGATATTTCCATGTTTATACAGATAGCAGTGTAGTTATTTCCATGTTTATAGAGATAGCTGTGTAGATATTTCCATTGATATACAGATAGGTGTGTAGATATTTGCATGTTCATACAGATAGCGGTGTAGATATTTCCATGTTCGTACAGATAGCGGTGTAGATATTTCCATGTTCGTACAGATAGCGGTGTAGATATTTCCATGTTCCTACAGATAACGGTGTAGATATTTCCATGTTCATACAGATAGCAGTGTAGATATTTCCATGTTCATACAGTTAGCGGTTTAGATATTTCCATGTTCATACAGATGGCGGTGTAGATATTTACATGTTCATAATGATGGCGGTATACATATTTCCATGTTCGTGCAGATGGCGGTGTAGATATTTCCATGTTCATAGAGATGGTGGTGTAGATATTTCCATGTTTATGCAGATAGCGGTATAGATATTTTCATGTTTATACAGATGGTGGTGTAGATATTTCCACGTTTATAGAGATGGCCGCCTAGATATTTCCATGTTTACAGAGATAGTGGTGTAGTTATTTCCAAGTTTATAGAGACAGCATTGTAGATATTTCCATGTTTATACAGATAGCGGTGAAGATATTTCCATGTTTATACAGATAGCGGTGTAGATATTTCGAAGTTCATACATATAGCAGTGTAGATATTTCCACGTTTATAGAGATGGCGGTGTAGATATTTCCATGTTCATACAGATGGCGGTGTATATATTTCCATGTTTATAGGGATGGCGGTGTAGATATTTTCATCTTTACACAGATGGCGGTGTAGATATTTCCATGTTTACACAGCGGTGTAGAGATTTCCATGTTTACACAGATAGCGGTGTGGATATTTCCATGTTTATGCATATAGCAGTGTAGATATTTCCATGTTTATACAGATAGCGGTGCGGATATTTCCATGTTTATACAGATAGCTGGGCAGATATTCCCATGTTTATACAGATAACGGTGTAGATATTTTCATCTTAATACCGTTGGCGGTGTAGATATGTCCATGTTTGTACAGATGGCGGTGTAGATATTTCCATG